>NW_027468848.1:41497583-42697583 GCF_046254945.1 Alosa pseudoharengus
GTGAATGTGACTACCCAATATGTAGGATTGTCAGTGGCTCAGTGGAATAATGCCTAGTGCTGGTGTTTGTTAGGTTGAGGGTTCGAATCCCCGGTAGTGCTTTAGGCTCTAGCTTGAATACTATTGGTTATTGAAGATTCACACCATTGAACAGCACCTGAATGACATCAGGCAATCAACATTCACACTCATCAGTTGCCAAGAATCAGAATGCCGAGACACTCTATGACATTCAGGGGAACTTCTTTGTTTGCTATTTTTCCTTCATCATTAAGTCTATCATATTTATATTTAATCTATTAGTGTTCATCTCTACAAATGTCTAATCGCCCCTTCATGCTTGGAGTTTTTCTTGTGTGTTTACCAATACACATTTTCACCATGTGAATGTGACTGGCCAACATGTAGGATTGACAGTGGCTCAGTGGGATAATGCCTTGTACTGGTGATCCTTAGCTTGAGAGTTCAAATCCCACTTGAAGCATTAGTGAGTTGTGGATGTTAGCATACTACAATAGAATGCTGTTGGGTTGTGGAGGATAACACACTATAACATTACAGCTACTTGTCAATATGGACTTGTAGTGCAAGGCAAGTATTACTGTATAATTATAAGCTGTAGCCTATAATTATATGTTATTCTTATAATATTTGTCATTTCTTATACATATTTAGTCGGCTCTTCCACTTGACAGAACAACTCTATATCGGTTGAGGATGTCACGCATAAAACAATGCTGCAGAAACATGAAAATACGACTTTGAGTTTAGTAGGCTATAATTTTCAGTTCCTGTTTATCTATTGCACAATGGGTAATAATTTAAAGGAATCATGTTGCAGTCTTGTAAATAGTGACCCTGCAAGATCCCTAGTCATTGCAAAATCATAGTCTGTGACTTAAAACTCTACTACTTGTCTTTAGATGTGAGAGGGTCTGAGACTGTAGTCTTTCAAAAATCTTTTCCAAATCTTTCCAAAGTTTACCCGCTGGGAAACCCTGTAGCTCCGGAGCAGGGGCTCAGACCAGGATAAATTGTTTGCTCGCCCTCAGTTCGCTCTTTTGTTCATCTCAACCCAGCACTCTAGTGTGTCCTGCTCTGTGTGCGTCTTTGAGTTAACATAAGTCATCACTTTAATCACCCTCACTATGACTTTTGTGATGTTTATCAGTTTGTAGAGTAGCTCTGCCATCATGTGTAAAGTTAAGGTCTTTGTTTGTTGGTTTGGTGTGTTGGAGTCCCATGTGAGAGATGATTAGGTGATGTTGGTTGACTTGGGATGTCAAGTATTGTTTAGTTGTACCTTATATAGCCATATGATTTCAGTTTATTGTTCAAATGTCAATTGGTTTGTTTGTGAGTTGGGATCTGTACTGATTTACCCCATTTCACTGATTACTCCATTTTCTGTTTGTTTCCTCTTTGATGCAGCACACATGCAAGTAAAGAACAAAAGAACAGATGAATTGAAACTCAAATAAAGTTAACTTGTGTTGCACCGAAACCTGCCATCTCCGTGTCATCACTCCATACCATTGAGCCTTCTGAGTCACACCATTGAACAGCACCTGAATGACATTAGGCAATTAACATTCACACTCATTACACACTGCTGGTGTTTGTTAGGTTGAGAGTTCGAATCCTGCTAGAGCTTGAAGCTAAAGATGCACATGCTATTGGTTATTGAAGATTGACACCATTGAACAGCACCTGAATGACATCAGGCTATTAACATTCACACTCATTAGTTGCCAAGAATCAGAATGCCGACACACTCTATGACATATAGGGGAACTTCTTTGTTTACTATTTTTCCTTCATCATTAAGTCTATCATATTTATATTTCATCCATTACTGTTCTTCTCTATAAATGTCTAATTGCCCCAGAATATCCAAAAGTTTTCAGGTGTACTTTTTCAGGAAAGCCCTTCATTTTATTGTCAAATATATACTTGGAGTTTTTCTTGTGTGTTTACCAACACACATTTTCACCATGTAAATGTGACTACCCAATATGTAGGATTGTCAGTGGCTCAGTGGGATAATGCCTAGTGCTGGTGTTTGTTAGGTTGAGGGTTCGAATCCCCGGTAGTGCTTTAGGCTCTAGCTCGAATACTATTGGTTATTGAAGATTCACACCATTGAACAGCACCTGAATGACATCAGGCAATCAACATTCACACTCATCAGTTGCCAAGAATCAGAATGCCGAGACACTCTATGACATTCAGGGGAACTTCTTTGTTTACTATTTTTCCTTCATCATTAAGTGTATCATATTTATATTTAATCTATTAGTGTTCATCTCTACAAATGTCTAATCGCCCCTCCATGCTTGGAGTTTTTCTTGTGTGTTTACCAATACACATTTTCACCATGTGAATGTGACTGGCCAACATGTAGGATTGACAGTGGCTCAGTGGGATAATGCCTTGTACTGGTGATCCTTAGGTTGAGAGTTCAAATCCCACTTTAAGCATTAGTGGGTTGTGGATGTTAGCATACTACAATAGAATGCTGTTGGGTTGTGGAGGATAACACACTATAACATTACAGCTACTTGTCAATATGGACTTGTAGTGCAAGGCAAGTATTACTGTATAATTATAAGCTGTAGCCTATAATTATTTGTTATTCTTATAATATTTGTCATTTCTTATACATATTTAGTCGGCTCTTCCACTTGACAGAACAACTCTATATCGGTTAAGGATGTCACGCATGAAACAATGCTGCAGAAACACGAAAATACGACTTTGAGTTTAGTAGGCTATAATTTTCAGTTCCTGTTTATCTATTGCACAATGGGTAATAATTTAAAGGAATCATGTTGCAGTCTTGTAAATAGTGACCCTGCAAGATCCCTAGTCATTGCAAAATCATAGTCTGTGACTTAAAACTCTACTACTTGTCTTTAGATGTGAGAGGGTCTGAGACTGTAGTCTTTCAAAAATCTTTTCCAAATCTTTGCAAATCTTTCCAAAGTTTACCCGCTGGGAAACCCTGTAGCTCCGGAGCAGGGGCTCAGACCAGGATAAATTGTTTGCTCGCCCTCAGTTTGCTCTTTTGTTCATCTCAACCCAGCACTCCAGTGTGTCCTGCTCTGTGTGCGTCTTTGAGTTAACGTAAGTCATCACTTTAATCACCCTCACTATGACTTTTGTGATGTTTATCAGTTTGTAGAGTAGCTCTGCCATCATGTGTAAAGTTAAGGTCTTTGTTTGTTGGTTTGGTGTGTTGGAGACCCATGTGAAAGATGATTAGGTGATGTTGGTTGACTTGGGATGTCAAGTATTGTTTATTTGTACCTTATATAGCCATATGATTTCAGTTTATTGTTCAAATGTCAATTGGTTTGTTTGTGAGTTGGGATCTGTACTGATTTACCCCATTTCACTGATTACTCCATTTTCTGTTTGTTTCCTCTTTGATGCAGCACACATACAAGTAAAGAACAAAAGAACAGATGAATTGAAACTCAAATAAAGTTAACTTGTGTTGCACCGAAACCTGCCATCTCCGTGTCATCACTCCATACCATTGAGCCTTCTGAGTCACACCATTGAACAGCACCTGAATGACATCAGGCAATTAACATTCACACTCATTACACACTGCTGGTGTTTGTTAGGTTGAGAGTTCGAATCCTGCTAGAGCTTTAGGCTCAAGATGCACATGCTATTGGTTATTGAAGAGTCACACCATTGAACAGCACCTGAATGACATCAGGCAATCAACATTCACACTCATTAGTTGCCAAGAATCAGAATGCCGACACACTCGAAGACATATAGGGGAACTTCTTTGTTTACTATTTTTCCTTCATCATTAAGTCTATCATATTTATATTTCATCCATTACTGTTCTTCTCTACAAATGTCTAATTGTCCCAGAATTTCCAAACGTTTTCAGGTGTTCTCTTTCAGGAAAGCCCTTCATTTTATTGTCAAATGTATACTTGGAGTTTTTCTTGTGTGTTTACCAATACACATTTTCACCATGTGAATGTGACTGGCAAAGATGTAGGATTGACAGTGGCTTAGTGGGATAATGCCTTGCACTGGTCATCCTTATGTTGAGAGTTCAAATCCCACCTGAAGCATTAGTGTTAAAATACTGTTGGGTTGTGGAGGTTAGCATACTAGAATAGAATGTTGTGGAGGTTAGCACACTATAACATTACAGCATTACAGCTACTTGTCAATATGGACTTGTAGTGCAAGGCAAGTATAACTGTATAATTATACGCTGTTTATCTTATTGACTCCGACATAGAACCCACCACCACAAATACAATTCAATTCTGTGGGAAACACTGCCTTCCATTATCAAACCCTTGATCTTATCCACAACAAATAAATAGTCCTGTAGAATCAAGTATTGTTAGAATACTGTTGGGTTGTGGAGGTTAGCACACTATAATGTTACAGCACAGGGTAATCCTAATTTTATGCATCAAATGTATTCCAATCCAACTCAAAAGTTTTGAACGACACAAAGTGAAGGTTTTATCCAGATCAAAACCAAGAATAGATTATGTGATCTAATCCAATTTCAGGATCCTTGTTTCCCTTTGAACAACCCATTTTCAAGATTTGATCCAATCCGATAGCTGAAATCCGGTAACTGAAATCCGATAACCGAAATCCGATCACGTTTCTTTTGAACAATTGTGCCCAAACAATGAAAGCATATGTAAAACTAAAAAGCTATGCTATCATGTTCGTTTTGCTCGGACCCCGTAAATCACCGCTTGCGGTTATATTTATTATTATTATTATTATTATTCCGCCATTGAAGTCAATGGCAGCCCATAGAACCGTCTGGTGAAAAGTTGTGAAATTTGGCACACTGATTAAGGACAGTCCCATGATTAATATCACCAAGTTTCATGATGGCAACTCAAGCACTCTAGCGCCACCAACAGGCCAAAGTTGGATGTGCGTTCACGCACGTAACTTTTGACCCGTATGGCCGATTGTCAAAAATGATGTATCGTTGGAATCCTTGGACCAAGCCGATTTCAACGCACCCTATGACGTCAATTTCCGCCATGATGGATTTTCCGCCATATTGGATTTCATCAAAAACACTTAAAAGTCTTCACAGGTTACAAATTTTGTCCAATCGATACCAAACTTCACAGATATCATCTACAGACCAAGCCTCATTAATGCATTGCTTTTTGTCTTCGGACCTATAACCATTCGCGCGTAACAGCCAATCGAATTTTGCGGCGAAGCCGCCAAACAGGAAGTGAGCTCATATCTCAGCAACCCATTAATCTATCACAACCAAACTTAGTATATGGACTCAAGACCCAATCAGGGGGACGCTAAAGAAATCTGGTGACCTTTGACCTCTAGGGGGCGCTGTAATTAAGAAACATGCCTTTTGGCCTGTAGCTGCAGTTGTGCTTAGAATTAAAATGCACTAGTGGTGTCTGGTAATACTGTTGGAGGTCCTTAGGCCGACCCAAGTCAACTTGTGATGTCATCGTAATTGATTTGGCCGCCATATTGGATTTAATCAAAAACACGTACAAGTTTTCGCAGGTCACAAATTTCAGCGGATCGATCCTCACCAAAATTGGCAGAGACCATCTTCAGACCATGCCTTATCAGTGCATTGCTTTTTGGAACAATTGACAGTAGCATTCGGCTGTAACAGCCAATCGAAACTTGCGGCGAAGCCGCCAAACAGGAAGTGAGCTCATATCTCAGCAATCCATTCACCTATCATAACCAAACTTAGTACATGGACTCAGGACCCAATCAGGGGGACGCCCAAGAAATCTGGTGACCTTTGACCTCTAGGGGGAGCTGTAATTAAGAAACATGCCTTTTGGCCTGTAGCTGCTGTTGTGCTTAGAATTAAAACGCACTAGTGGTGTCTGATAATACTGTTGGAGGTCCTTAGGCCGACACAAGCCAACTTGTGATGTCATCGTATTTTATTCGGCCGCCATATTGGATTTAATCAAAAACATCAAAAAGTTTTCGCAGGTCAGAAATTTCAGCGGATCCTCACCAAAATTGGCAGAGACCATCTTCAGACCATGCCTTATCAGTGCGTTGCTTTCTGGAACAATTGACAGAAGCATTCGGCTGTAACAGCCAATCGAAATTTGCGGCGAAGCCGCCAAACAGGAAGTGAGCTCATATCTCAGCAACGCTTTCATGTATCAAAACCAAACTTAGTACATGTACCTCTGACCCCATCGGGAGGACGCTCAAGAAATTTGGTGACATTTGACCTCTAGGGGGCTCCGTAATTGACAAAAATGCATTTTGGCCAGTAGTTGCTGATGTGCATTATTTTGCAATGGAAGTCAATGGCAGCCCATAGAACCGTATGGTAAAAAGTTATACAATTTTGCACACTAATTGGGGACAGTCCAATAATTCATTTCACCAAGTTTCATGCCGGCACCTCAAGCGCTCTAGCGCCACCGACAGGCCAAATTTGGATTTGTGTACACGGACGTAACTTTTGACCTGTTGACCCGAATGGCAAAATGAGGTATCATTGGAATCTTTGGGCCAAGCCGAGTTCAACACACCCTATGACGTCAATTTTTGACCTCTCTGTTTAAATCACAGCAAGTGTGATCATATCTCAGTCAATCTTTTATTTTTGATGTGAAACTGATGACAGCAAGTTCCATCCAGTTCATTCTAAAGCGTGCGTGCAAGTGTGGGGCGGGGTGGGATGGGCAGGGGCGGTTGCGGTGGTGGGCTGGCTGGGGGAGGGGGTGGCGACACTCAGCCCTGGTTCAGCTCCACAAAATCAGTTATGTTTTGATGTGAAACTTGACCTTGTAACTCAGCCAATCTTGGGTTGTATGGCATGGAACTTGCTGTGACTGCTTAAGGCTATATGTCTGATGCAAGGGCATTGACTTACATGGCAAATCTGGCCTGCTGAACTGTCTGCTTGGCCCCCACATTGCTGCTTGCAGCTATATTTGGGGGCCAAGCAGCGAAGCTGCGAAGGCACCCATTGTGTTTCTATTTGTTCTTATTGGGGGCCAAGCAGCGAAGCTGCGAAGGCACCCATTGTGTTTCTATTTGTTCTTATTATTATTGGGGGCCAAGCAGCGAAGCTGCGAAGGCACCCATTGTGTTTCTATGTTTTCTTATTATTATTATTATTATTATTACGCTTCCGTCATTGAAGTCAATGGCAGCCCATAGAACCGTCTGGTGAAAAGTTCTGAAATTTGGCACACTGAATAAGGACAGTCTCATGATTAATTTCACCAAGTTTCATACCGGCACCTTGAGCGCTCTAGCGCCACCAACAGGCCAAAGTTGGATGTGCGTTCACGCACGTAACTTTTGACCCGTTGATCCGATTGTCAAAAATTAGGTATTGTTAGAATCCTTGGACCAAGCCGAGTTCAACGCACCCTGTGACGTCATTTTCCGCCATGATGGATTTTCCGCCATTTTGGATTTCATCAAAAACACTTAAAAGTCTTCACAGGTCACAAATTTTGTCCGATCAAAACCAAACCTGACACACATAATCTTCAGACCAAGCCTCACAAAAGTTATTCCTTTTTGTCTTCGGAACTAAACCCGTTCTCCCGTAACAGCCAATCAAAGTTTGCGGCGAAGCCGCCAAACAGGAAGTGAGCTCATATCTCAACAACCCTTGCATGTATACAAGCCAAACTTGGTACATGGACTCAGGACCCAATCAGGGGGACGCTCAAGAAATCTGGTGACCTTTGACCTCTAGGGGGCGCTGTAATTAAGAAACATGCCTTTTGGCCTGTAGCTGCAGTTGTGCTTAGAATTAAAATGCACTAGTGGTGTCTGGTAATACTGTTGGAGGTCCTTAGGCCGACCCAAGCCAATTTGTGATGTCATCGTAATTGATTCGGCCGCCATATTGGATTTAATCACAAACACGTAAAAATTTTCGCAGGTCACAAATTTCAGTGGATCCTCACCAAAATTGGCAGACATCATCTTCAGACCATGCATTATCAGTGCTTTGCTTTCTGGAACAATTGACAGAAGCATTCGGCTGTAACAGCCAATCGAATCTTGCGGCGAAGCCGCCAAACAGGAAGTGAGCTTATATCTCAGCAACCCTTGCATGTATCAAAGCCAAACTTGGTGCATGGCCTCAGGACCCAATCAGGGAGACACTCAAGAAATCTGGTGACCTTTGACCTCTAGGGGGCGCTGTAATTAAGAAACATGCCTTTTGGCCTGTAGCTGAAGTTGTGCTTAGAATTAAAACGCACTAGTGGTGTCTGGTAATACTGTTGGAGGTCCTTAGGCTGACCCAAGCCAACTTGTGATGTCATCGTAATTGATTCGGCCGCCATATTGGATTTAATCAAAAATACATACAAGTGTTCGCAGGTCACAAATTTCAGCGGATCCTCACCAAAATTGGCAGAGACCATCTTCAGACCATAACCTTTCAATATATTGCTCTCTGGAACAATTGACAAAAGCATTCGCCGTAACAGCCAATCGAAATTGGTGGCGAAGCCGCCAAACAGGAAGTGAGCTCATATCTCAGCAACCCTGCCATGTATCATAACCAAACTTACTACATATATTTGTGACCCCATTAGGAGGACGCTCAAAAAATTCGGTGACCTTTGACCTGTAGGGGGTGCTGCAATTAGCAATATTGCATTTTGATCTGTAGTTGCTGATGTTTTAGCAATGTTTTATTTTTTGATGTGAAACTGATGACAACATGTTCCATCCAGTTAATTCTAATGTGTGCGTGCAAGGGCAGGTCAGGGCAGGATCGGGTGGGACGGGCTGGGGTGATTAGGTGGGGGGGGCTGGCTGGGGCGGTGGCAATTCTCAGCCCTGTTTCAGCCCTGTTGATCCCGGGTGTCTGCTGAGTTCTATTTTGTCACCGTGGCTACTCCGGCCTATTCTGCTTGGCCCCCTCATTGCTGCTTGCAGCTATATTTATACTTTCTTCCGCCATGGAAGTCAATGGCAGCCCATAGAACCGTCTGGTGAAAAGTTGTGAAATTTGGCACACTGATTGGGGACAGTCCAATAATTAATCTCACCAAGTTTCATGCCGGCACCTCCAGCGCTCTAGCGCCACCAACAGGCCAAAGTTGGACTTGCGTTCATGCACGTAACTTCTGACCTGTTGACCCTATTGTCAAAAATGAGGTATCGTTGGAATCCTTGGACCAAGCCGAGTTCAACATACCCTATGTCGTCGTTTTCCGCCATGATGGATTTTCCGCCATTTTGGATTTCATCAAAATCACTTAAAACGTATCAGAGGTCACAAATTTTGTCCGATCGACATCAATCTTTACATATATCATCTACAGACCATGCCTCATTAATGCATTGCTTTTTGTCTTCGGAACTAAAACCGTTCACGCGTAACAGCCAATAGAAATTTGCGGCGAAGCCGCCAAACAGGAAGTGAGGTCATATCTCAGCAACCCTTGCATGTATCAAAGCCAAACTGGGTACATGGACTCAGGAGCAAATCAGGGGGACACTCAATAAATCTGGTGACCTTTGACCTCTAGGGGGCGCTGTAATTAAGAAACATGCCTTTTGGCCTGTAGCTGCTGTTGTGTTTGGAATTAAAATGTACTAGTGGTGTCTGGTAATACTGTTGGAGGTCCTTAGGCCGACCCAAGCCAACTTGTGATGTCATCGTAATTGATTCGGCCGCCATATTGGATTTAATCAAAAACACGTACAAGTTTTCGCAGGTCACAAATTTCAGTGGATCCTCAGCAAAATTGGCAGAGACCATCTTTAGAACATGCCTTATCAGTGCATCGCTTTTTGGAACGATTGACAGTAGCATTCGGCTGTAACAGCCAATCGAAATTTGCGGCGAAGCCGCCAAACAGGAAGTGAGCTCATAGCTCAGCAACCCTGCCATGTATCATAACCAAACTTACTACATAGGTTCAGAACCCCATTAGGAAGACGCTCAAAAAATATGTTGACCTTTGACCTGTAGGGGGTGCTGCAATTAGCAATATTGCATTTTGATCTGTAGTTGCGATGTGTTTTAACGATCTTTTATTTTTGGATGTGAAACTGATGACAACATGTTCCATCCAGTTCATTCTAATGAGTGCATGGTAGGGCGAGGCGGGGCAGGACGGGGTGGGACGGGCAGGGGTGATTAGGTGGGGGGGCTGGCTGGCGGAGGCGGTGGCAATAATCAGCCCTGTTTCAGCCATACAAAATCAGTTATGTTTGATGTGACACTTGTTGAAAGTGTTGATTGCGTGGGTCTGCTGAGTTCTATCTTGTCGCCGTGGCTACTCCGGCCTATTCTGCTTGGCCCCCTCATTGCTGCTTGCAGCTATATTTGGGGGCCAAGCAGCGAAGCTGCGAAGGCACCCATTGTGTTTCTATCTTTTCTTATTATTATACTTTCTTCCGCCATGGAAGTCAATGGCAGCCCATAGAACCGTCTGGTGAAAAGTTGTGAAATTTGGCACACTGATTGGGGACAGTCCAATAATTAATCTCACCAAGTTTCATGCCGGCACCTCCAGCGCTCTAGCGCCACCAACAGGCCAAAGTTGGACTTGCGTTCATGCACGTAACTTCTGACCTGTTGACCCGATTGTCAAAAATGAGGTATCGTTGGAATCTTTGGACCAAGCCGAGTTCAACGCACCCTATGACGTCATTTTCCGCCATGATGGATTTTCCGCCATTTTGGATTTCATCAAAATCACTTAAAACGTATCAGAGGTCACACATTTTGTCCGATCGACACCAAACTTCACAGATATCATCTACAGACAATGCCTCATTAATGCATTGCTTTTTGTCTTCGGAACTAAAACCGTTCGCGCGTAACAGCCAATCGAAATTTGCGGCGAAGCCGCCAAACAGGAAGTGAGCTCATATCTCAGCAACCCATTGATCTATCATAACCAAACTTAGTCCATGGACTCAGGACCCAATCAGGGGGACGCTCAAGAAATCTGGTGACCTTTGACCTCTAGGGGGCGCTGTAATTAAGAAACATGCCTTTTGGCCTGTAGCAGCAGTTGTGCTTAGAATTAAAACGCTCTAGTGGTGTCTGGTACTACTGTTGAAGTTCCTTAGGCCGACCCAAGCCAACTTGTGATATCATCATAATTGATTCGGCCGCCATATTGGATTTAATCAAAAACACGTACAAGTTTTCGGAGGTCACAAATTTCAGCGGATCCTCACCAAAATTGGCAGAGACCATCTTCAGACCATGCCTTATCAGTGCGTTGCTTTCTGGAACAATTGACAGAAGCATTCGGCTGTAACAGCCAATCGAAATTTGCGGCGAAGCCGCCAAACAGGAAGTGAGCTCATATCTCAGCAACCCTGCCATATATTATAACCAAACTTACTACATATATTCATGACCCCATTAGGAGGACGCTCAAAAAATTTGGTGACCTTTGACCTGTAGGGGGTGCTGCAATTAGCAATATTGCATTTTGATGTGTAGTTGCTGATCTGTTATGTCAATCTTTTATTTTTTGATGTGAAACTGATGACAGCATGTTCCATCCAGTTAATTCTAATGCGTGCGTGCAAGGGCAGGGCAGGCAGGGCAGGGCAGGGCAGGGCAGGACGGGGTGAGACGGGCTGGGGTGATTAGGTGGGGGGGGGGCTGGCTGGCGGAGGCGGTGGCAATACTCAGCCCTGTTTCAGCCCTGTTGATCCCGGGTGTCTGCTGAGTTCTATCTTGTCACCGTGGCTACTCCGGCCTATACTGCTTGGCCCCCTCATTGCTGCTTGCAGCTATATTTCAACATCTTTCCTCTGCCATTGAAGTCTATGGCAGCCCATAGAACCGTCTGGTAAAAAGTTGTGAAATTTGGCACACTGATTAGGGACTGTCCCATGATTAATATCACCAAGTTTCATGATGGCACCTCAAGCACTCTAGCGCCACCAACAGGCCAAAGTTGGACATGCGTTCACGCACGTAACTTTTGACCAGTCAGTCCGATTTTCAAAAATGAGGTATTGCTGGAATCCTTGGACCATGCCGAGTTCAACGCACCCTATGACGTCCTTTTCCGCCATGATGGATTTTCCGCCATTTTGGATTTCCTCAAAATCACTTAAAATGTATCAGAGGTCACAAATTTTGGCCGATCGACACCAAACTTGAAAGATGTCATCTACACACTATGCCTCATTAATGCATTGCTTTTTGTCTCCGGAACTAAAACCGTTCGCGCGTAACAGCCAATTGAAATTTGTGGCGAAGCCGCCAAACAGGAAGTGAGCTCATATCTCAGCAACCCATTGATCTATCCTAACCAAACTAAGTACATGGACTCAGGACCCAATCAGGGGGACGCTCAAGACATCTGGTGACCTTTGACCTCTAGGGGGCGCTATAATTAAGAAACATGCCTTTTGGCCTGTAGCTGCAGTTGTGGTTAGAATTAAAACGCACTAGTGGTGTCTGGTAATACTGTTGAAGGTCCTTAGGCCGACCCAAGCCAATTTGTGATGTCATCGTAATTGATTCGGCCACCATATTGGATTTAATCAAAAACACATACAAGTTTTTGCAGGTCACAAATTTCAGCGGATCCTCATCAAAATTGGCAGAGACCATCTTCAGACCGTGCCTTATCAGTGCATTGCTTTCTGGAACAATTGACAGAAGCATTCGGCTGTAACAGCCAATCGAAATTTGTGGCGAAGCCGCTAAACAGGAAGTGAGCTCATATCTCAGCAACCCTTGTATGTATCAAAACCAAACTTAGTACGTGTACCTCCGACCCCATCGGGAGGACGCTCAAGAAATTTGGTGACATTTGACCTCTAGGGGACTCCGTAATTGACAAAAATGCATTTTGGCCAGTAGTTGCTGATGCTCATTATTTTGCAATGGAAGTCAATGGCAGCCCATAGAACCGTCTGGTAAAAAGTTATACAATTTTGCACACTAATTGGGGACAGTCCAATAATTCATTTCACCAAGTTTCATGCTGGCACCTCAAGCGCTCTAGCGCCACCAACAGGCCAAAGTTGGATTTGTGTTCACGGACGTAACTTTTGACCTGTTGACCCGAATGGCAAAATGAGGTATTATTGGAATCCTTGGGCCAAGCCGAGTTCAACACACCCTATAACGTCAATTTTTGACCTCTCTGTTTAAATCACAGCAAGTGTGATCATATCTCAGTCAATCTTTTATTTTTGATGTGAAACTGATGACAACATGTTCCATCCAGTCCATTCTAATGCGTGCGTGGAAGGGCGGGGCGGGACGGGGTGGGACGGGCAGGGGTGATTAGGTGGGGGGACTGGCTGGCGGAGGCGGCGGCAATACTCAGCCCTGTTTCAGCCCTGTTGATCCCGGGTGTCTGCTGAGTTCTATCTTGTCACCGTGGCTATTCCAGCCTATACTGCTTGGCCCCCTCATTGCTGCTTGCAGCTATATTTGGGGGCCAAGCAGCGAAGCTGCGAAGGCACCCATTGTGTTTCTATGATTTCTTATTATTATTTAACATCTTTCTTCCCGAATGGGAGTCTATGGCAGCCCATAGAACCGTCTGGTAAAAAGTTGTGAAATTTGGCACACCGATTGGGGACAGTCCCATATTTAATTTCACCAAGTTTCATGTCAGCCCCTTGAGCACTCTAGCGCCACCAACAGGCCAAAGTTGGACATGCGTTCACGCACGTAACTTTTGACCCGTATGCCCGATTGTCAAAAATGAGGTATCGTTGGAATCCCTGGACCAAGCCGAGTTCAACGCACCCTATGACGTCATTTTCCGCCATGATGGATTTTCCGCCATTTTGGATTTTAGTGAAAGTGAAACTAACTTTTCACATGTCACAAATTTTGTCCGATCGTCACCAAACTTGACACACATGATCTTCAGACCATACGTCATTAATGCATTGCTTTTTGTCTTCGGAACTAAAACCGTTTGCGAGTAACAGCCAATCGAAGTTTGCGGCAAAGCCGCCAAACAGGAAGTGAGCTCATATCTCAGCAACCCATTCATCTATCATAACCAAACTTGGTACATGGACTCAGGACCCAATCAGGGGGACGCTCAAGAAATCTGGTGACCTTTGACCTCTAGGGGGCGCTGTAATTAAGAAACATGCCTTTTGCCCTGTAGGTGCTGTTGTGTTTGGAATTAAAATGTACTAGTGGTGTCTGGTAATACTGTTGGAGTTCCTTAGGCCGACCCAGGCCAACTTGTGATGTCATCGTAATTGATTCGGCAGCCATGTTGGATTTAATCAAAAACATCAAAAAGTTTTCACATGTCGCAAATTTCATCTGATCTTCACCAACATTGGCACAGACCATCTTCAGACCATAACCTATCAATATGTTGCTCTCTGGAACAATTGACAAAAGCATTCGCCCGTAACAGCCAATCGAAATTGGTGGCGAAGCCGCCAAACAGGAAGTGAGCTCATATCTCAGCAACCCTGCCATGTATCATAACCAAAGTTACTACATATATTCATGACCCCATTAGGAGGACGCTCAAAACATTTGGTGACATTTGACCTGTAGGGGGTGCTGCCATTAGCAATATTGCATTTTGATGTGTAGTTGCTGATGTGTTTTATCAATCTTTTATTTTTTGATGTGAAACTGATGACAACATGTTCCATCCAGTTAATTCTAATGCGTGCGTGCAAGGGCAGGGCAGGGCAGGACGGGGTGGGACGGGCTGGGGTGATTAGGTGGGGGAGGGGGGGGGGGGGGGCTGGCTGGCGGAGGCGGTGGCAATACTCAGCCCTGTTGATCCCGGATGTCTGCTGAGTTCTATCTTGTCACCGTGGCTACTCCGGCCTATACTGCTTGGCCCCCTCATTGCTGCTTGCAGCTATATTTATTATTATTATTATTACGCTTCCGTCATTGAAGTCAATGGCAGCCCATAGAACCGTCTGGTGAAAAGTTGTGAAATTTGGCACACTGATTAGGGACAGTCCCATGATTAATGTCACCAAGTTTCATGATGGCACCTAGAGCACTCTAGCGCCACCAACAGGCCAAAGTTGGACGTGCGTTCACGTACGTAACTTTTGACCCGTATTGCCGATTGTCAAAAATGAGATATCATTGGAATCCTTGGACCAAGCCGAGTTCAACGCACCCTATGACGTCAATTTCCGCCATGATGGATTTTCCGCCATATTGGATTTCATCAAAAACACTAAAAAGTCTTCAAAGGTCACAAATTTTGTCCGATCGACACCAAACTTCACAGATATCATCTACAGACCACGACTCATTAATGCATTGCTTTTTGTCTTCGGAACTAAAACCGTTTGCGAGTAACCGCCAATCAAAATTTGCGGCGAAGCCGCCAAACAGGAAGTGAGCTCATATCTCAGCAACCCATTCATCTATCATAACCAAACTTAGGACATGGACTCAGGACCCAATCAGGAGGATGCTGAAGAAATCTGGTGACCTTTGACCTCTAGGGGGCGCTGTAATTGAGAAACATGCCTTTTGGCCTGTAGCTGCTGTTGTGCTTAGAATTCAAATGCACTTCTGGTGTCTGGTAATACTGTTGGAGGTCCTTAGGCCGACCCAAGCCAATTTGTGATGTCATCGAAATTGATTCGGCCGCCATATTGGATTTAATCAAAAACACGTACAAGTTTTCGCAGGTCACACATTTCAGCGGATCCTCACCAAAATTGGCAGAGACCATCTTCAGACCATGCCTTATCAGTGCCATGCTTTCTGGAACAATTGACAGAAGCATCCGGCTGTAACAGCCAATCGAAATTTGCGGCGAAGCCGCCAAACAGGAAGTGAGCTCATATCTCAGCAACCTTTGCATGTATCAAAGCCAAACTGGGTGCATGGACTCAGGACCCAATCAGAAGGACACTAAATAAATCTGGTGACCTTTGACCTCTAGGGGGCGCTGTAATTAAGAAACATGCCTTTTGGCCTGTAGCTGCTGTTCTGTTTGGAATTAAAATGTACTAGTGGTGTCTGGTAATACTGTTGGAGGTCCTTAGGCCGACCCAGGCCAAGAAAAGCATTCGCCTGTAACAGCCAATCGAAATTGGTGGCGAAGCCGCCAAACAGGAAGTGAGCTCATATCTCAGCAACCCTGCCATGTATCATAACCAAACTTACTACATATATTCATGACCCCATTAGCAGGACGCTCAAAAAATTTGGTGACCTTTGACCTGTAGGGACTGCTGCAATAAGCAATATTGCATTTTGATGTGTAGTTGCTGATGTGTTTTATCAATCTTTTATTTTTTGATGTGAAACTGATGACAACATGTTCCATCTAGTTAATTCTAATGCGTGCGTGCAAGAGCAGGGCAGGGCAGGACGGGGTGGGACGGGCTGGGGTGATTAGGTGGGGGGGGCTGGCTGGCGGAGGCGGTGGCAATACTCAGCCCTGTTTCAGCCCTGTTGATCCCGGGTGTCTGCTGAGTTCTATCTTGTCACCGTGGCTACTCCGGCCTATACTGCTTGGCCCCCTCATTGCTGCTTGCAGCTATATTTATTATTGGGGGCCAAGCAGCGAAGCTGCGAAGGCACCCATTGTGTTTCTATTTTTGGGGGCCAAGCAGCGAAGCTGCGAAGGCACCCATTGTGTTTCTATGATTTCTTATTATTATTTAACATCTTTCTTCCCGAATGGGAGTCTATGGCAGCCCATAGAACCGTCTGGTAAAAAGTTGTGAAATTTTGCACACCGATTGGGGACAGTCCCATATTTAATTTCACCAAGTTTCATGTCAGCCCCTTGAGCACTCTAGCGCCACCAACAGGCCAAAGTTGGACATGCGTTCACGCACGTAACTTTTGACCCGTATGCCCGATTGTCAAAAATGAGGTATCGTTGGAATCCTTGGACCAAGCCGAGTTCAACGCACCCTATGACGTCATTTTCCGCCATGATGGATTTTCCGCCATTTTGGATTTTAGTGAAAGTGAAACTAACTTTTCACAGGTCACAAATTTTGTCCGATCGTCACCAACCTTGACACACATGATCTTCAGACCATACCTCATTAATGCATTGCTTTTTGTCTTCGGAACTAAAACCGTTTGCGAGTAACAGCCAATCGAAGTTTGCGGCAAAGCCGCCAAACAGGAAGTGAGCTCATATCTCAGCAACCCATTCATCTATCATAACCAAACTTGGTACATGGACTCAGGACCCAATCAGGGGGACGCTCAAGAAATCTGGTGACCTTTGACCTCTAGGGGGCGCTGTAATTAAGAAACATGCCTTTTGGCCTGTAGCTGCAGTTGTGCTTAGAATTAGAACGCACTAGTGGTGTCTGGTAATACTGTTGGAGGTCCTTAAGCCGACCCATGTCGACTTGTGATGTCATAGTAATTGATTCGGCCGCCATATTGGATTTAATCAAAAACATCAAAAAGTTTTCGCGGGTCGCAAATTTCATCTGATCTTCACCAACATTGGCACAGACCATTTTTAGACCATAACCTATCAATATATTGCTCTCTGGAACAATTGACAAAAGCATTCGCCCGTAACAGCCAATCGAAATTTGTGGCGAAGCCGCCAAACAGGAAGTGAGCTCATATCTCAGCAACCCTGCCATGTATTATAACCAAACTTACTACATATATTCATGACCCCATTAGGAGGACGCTCAAAAAATTTGGTGACCTTTGACCTGTAGGGGGTGCTGCAATTAGCAATATTGCATTTTGATGTGTAGTTGCTGATGTGTTATATAAATCTTTTATTTTTTGATGTGAGACTGATGACAACATGTTCCATCCAGTTAATTCTAATGCGTGAGTGCAAGGGCAGGGTAGGGCAGGACGGGGTGGGACGGGCTGGGGTGATTAGGTGGGGGGGGGGGGGGGGGGGCTGGCTGGCGGAGGCGGTGGCAATACTCAGCCCTGTTGATCCCGGATGTCTGCTGAGTTCTATCTTGTCACCGTGGCTACTCCGGCCTATTCTGCTTGGCCCCCTCATTGCTGCTTGCAGCTATATTTTCTTATTATTATTATTATTATTATTACGCTTCCGTCATTGAAGTCAATGGCAGCCCATAGAACCGTCTGGTGAAAAGTTCTGAAATTTGGCACACTGATTGGGGACAGTCTCATGATTAATTACACCAAGTTTCATGATGGCAACTCAAGCACTCTAGCGCCACCAACAGGCCAAAGTTGGACGTGCGTTCACGCATGTAACTTTTGACCCGTATGGCCGATTGTCAAAAATGATGTATCGTTGGAATCCTTGGACCAAGCCGAGTTCAACGCACCCTATGACGTCAATTTCCGCCATGATGGATTTTCCGCCATATTGGATTTCATCAAAAACACTTAAAAGTCTTCACAGGTCACAAATTTTGTCCGATCGATACCAAATTTCACAGATATCATCTACAGACCATGCCTCATTAATGCATTGCTTTTTGGAACAATTGACAGTAGCATGTGGCTGTAACCGCCAATCGAAACTTGCGGCGAAGCCGCCAAACAGGAAGTGAGCTCATATCTCAGCAACCCTTGCATGTATCACAGCCAAACTCGGTGCATGGACTCAAGACCCAATCATGGGGACGCTTAAGAAATCTGGTGACCTTTGACCTCTAGGGGGCGCTGTAATTAAGACACATGCCTTTTGGCCTGTAGCTGCAGTTGTGCTTAGAATTAAAATGCACAAGTGGTGTCTGGTAATACTGTTGGAGATCCTTAGGCCGACCCAAGTCAAATTGTGATGTCATCGTAATTGATTCGGCCGCCATATTGGATTTAATCAAAAAAACGTACAAGTTTTCGCAGGTCACAAATTTCAGCGGATCCTTACCAAAATTGGCAGAGAACATCTTCAGACCATGCCTTATGAGTGCATTGCTTTCTGGACCAATTGACAGAAGCATTAGGCTGTAACAGTCAATCGAAATTTGCGGCGAAGCCGCCAAACAGGAAGTGAGCTCATATCTCAGCAACCCTTACATGTATCAAAGCCAAACTTGGGGCATGGACTCAGGACCCAACCAGGGGGACGCTCAAGGAATCTGGTGACCTTTGACCTCTAGGGGGCGCTGTAATTAAGAAACATGCCTTTTGGCCTGTAGCTGCTCTTGTTGCCCTATTGTTGCTGCCCTATTTCAGCCCTGTTGATCCCGGGTGTCTGCTGAGTTCTATTTTGTCACCGTGGCTACTCCGGCCTATACTGCTTGGCCCCCTCATTGCTGCTTGCAGCTATATTTGGGGGCCAAGCAGCGAAGCTGCGAAGGCACCCATTGTGTTTCTATGATTTCTTATTATTATTTAACATCTTTCTTCCCGAATGGGAGTCTATGGCAGCCCATAGAACCGTCTGGTAAAAAGTTGTGAAATTTGGCACACCGATTGGGGACAGTCCCATGTTTAAGTTCACCAAGTTTCATGTCAGCAGCTTGAGCACTCTAGCGCCACCAACAGGCCAAAGTTAGACATGCGTTCACGCACGTAACTTTTGACCCGTATGCCCGATTGTCAAAAATGAGGTATCGTTGGAATCCTTGGACCAAGCCGAGTTCAACGCACCCTATGACGTCATTTTCCGCCATGATGGATTTTCCGCCATATTGGATTTTAGTGAAAGTGAAACTAATCTTTCACAGGTCACAAATTTTGTCCGATCGTCACCAAACTAGACACACATGATCTTCAGGCCATGCCTCATTAACGCATTGCTTTTTGTCTTCGGAACTAAAACCGTTCGCGCGTACCAGCCAATCAAAATTTGCGGCAAAGCCGCCAAACAGGAAGTGAGCTCATATCTCAGCAACCCATAAATCTATCATAACCAAACTTAGTACATGGACTCAGTACCCAATTAGGGGGACGCTCAAGAAATCTGGTGACCTTTGACCTCTAGGGGGCGCTGTAATTAAGAAACATGCCTTTTGGCCTGTAGCTGCTGTTGTAGTTAGAATTAAAATGCACTAGTGGTGTCTGGCAATACTGTTGGAGGTCCTTAGGTTGACCCAAGCCAACTTGTGATGTCATCATAATTGATTCGGCCGCCATATTGGATTTAATCAAAAACACGTACAAGTTTTCACAGGTCACAAATTTCAGCGGATCCTCACCAAAATTGGCAAAGACCATCTTCAGACCATGCCTTATCAGTGCCTTGCTTTTTGGAACAATTGACAGTAGCATGCGGCTGTAACAGCCAATCGAAACTTGCGGCGAAGCCGCCAAACAGGAAATGAGCTCATATCTCAGCAACCCTTGCATGTATCAAAGCCAAACTTGGTGCATGGACTCAGGACCCAATCAGGGGGACGCTCAAGGAATCTGGTGACCTTTGACCTCTAGGGGGCGCTATAATTAAGAAACATGCCTTTTGGCCTGTAGCTGCTGTTGTCCTTAGAATTAAAATGCACTAGTGGTTTCAGGTAATACTGTTGGAGGTCCTTAGGCTGACCCAGCACAACTTGTGATGTCATCATAATTGATTCGGCCGTCATGTTGGATTTAATCAAAAACATCAAAAAGTTTTCGCGGGTCGCAAATTTCATCTGATCTTCACCAACATTGGCACAGACCATCTTCAGACCATAACCTATCAATATATTGCTCTCTGGAACAATTGACAAAAGCATTCGCCCATAACAGCCAATCGAAATTGGTGGCGAAGCCGCCAAACAGGAAGTGAGCTCATATCTCAGCAACCCTGCCATGTATTATAACCACTTATATTAATAACTTATTACATATATTCATGACCCCATTAGGAGGACGCTCAAAAAATTTGGTGACCTTTGACCTGTAGGGGGTGCTGCAATTAGCAATATTGCATTTTGATGTGTAGTTGCTGATGTGTTATATCAATCTTTTATTTTTTGATGTGAAACTGATGACAACATGTTCCATCCAGTTAATTCTAATGCGTGCGTGCAAGGGCAGGGCAGGGCAGAACGGGGTGGGACGGGCTGGGGTGATTAGGTGGGGGGAGGGGCTGGCTGGCGGAGGCGGTGGCAATACTCAGCCCTGTTGATCCCGGGTGTCTGCTGAGTTCTATCTTGTCACCGTGGCTACTCCGGCCTATACTGCTTGGCCCCCTCATTGCTGCTTGCAGCTATATTTATTATTATTATTATTCCGCCATTGAAGTCAATGGCAGCCCATAGAACCGTCTGGTGAAAAGTTGTGAAATTTGGCACACTGATTAAGGACAGTCCCATGATTAATATCACCAAGTTTCATGATGGCAACTCAAGCACTCTAGCGCCACCAACAGGCCAAAGTTGGATGTGCGTTCACGCACGTAACTTTTGACCCGTATGGCCGATTGTCAAAAATGATGTATCGTTGGAATCCTTGGACCAAGCCGAGTTCAACGCACCCTATGACGTCAATTTCCGCCATGATGGATTTTCCGCCATATTGGATTTCATCAAAAACACTTAAAAGTCTTCACAGGTTACAAATTTTGTCCAATCGATACCAAACTTCACAGATATCATCTACAGACCAAGCCTCATTAATGCATTGCTTTTTGTCTTCGGACCTATAACCATTCGCGCGTAACAGCCAATCGAATTTTGCGGCGAAGCCGCCAAACAGGAAGTGAGCTCATATCTCAGCAACCCATTAATCTATCACAACCAAACTTAGTATATGGACTCAAGACCCAATCAGGGGGACGCTAAAGAAATCTGGTGACCTTTGACCTCTAGGGGGCGCTGTAATTAAGAAACATGCCTTTTGGCCTGTAGCTGCAGTTGTGCTTAGAATTAAAATGCACTAGTGGTGTCTGGTAATACTGTTGGAGGTCCTTAGGCCGACCCAAGTCAACTTGTGATGTCATCGTAATTGATTTGGCCGCCATATTGGATTTAATCAAAAACACGTACAAGTTTTCGCAGGTCACAAATTTCAGCGGATCCTCACCAAAATTGGCAGAGACCATCTTCAGACCATGCCTTATCAGTGCATTGCTTTTTGGAACAATTGACAGTAGCATTCGGCTGTAACAGCCAATCGAAACTTGCGGCGAAGCCGCCAAACAGGAAGTGAGCTCATATCTCAGCAACCCTTGCATGTATCAAAGCCAAACTTGGTGCATGGACTCATGACCCAATCAGGGGGACGATCATGGAATCTGGTGACCTTTGACCTCTAGGGGGCGCTGTAATTAAGAAACATGCCTTTTGGCCTGTAGCTGCTCTTGTGCTTAGAATTAAAATGTACTAGTGGTGTCTGGTAATACTGTTGGATGTCCTTAGGCCAACCCAGGCCAACTTGTGATGTCATCGTAATTGATTCGGCCCTCATGTCAGATTTAATCACAAACATCAAAAAGTTATTACAGGTCGCAAATTTCATCTGATCTTCACCAACATTGGCACAGACCATCTTCAGACCATAACCTATCAATATATTGCTCTCTGGAACAATTGACAAAAGCATTCGCCCATAACAGCCAATCGAAATTGGTGGCGAAGCCGCCAAACAGGAAGTGAGCTCATATCTCAGCAACCCTGCCATGTATCATAACCAAACTTACTACATATATTCATGACCCCATTAGGAGGACTCTCAAAACATTTGTTGACCTTTCACCTGTAGGGGGTGCTGCAATTAGCAATATTGCATTTTGATGTGTAGTTGCTGATGTGTTTTATAAATCTTTTATTTTTTGATTTGAAACTGATGACAACATGTTCCATCCAGTTAATTCTAATGTGTGCGTGCAAAGGTAGGGCAGGGCAGGACGGGATGGGACGGGCTGGGGTGATTAGGTGGGGGGGGGGGGGCTGGCTGGCGGAGGCGGTGGCAATACTCGGCCCTGTTGATCCCGGGTGTCTGCTGAGTTCTATCTTGTCGCCGTGGCTACTCAGGCCTATTCTGCTTGGCCCCCTCATTGCTGCTTGCAGCTATATTTGGGGGCCAAGCAGCGAAGCTGCGAAGGCACCCATTGTGTTTCTATCTTTTCCTATTATTATTATTATTACACATCTTTCCTCTGCCATTGAAGTCTATGGCAGCCCATAGAACCGTCTGGTGAAAAGTTGTGAAATTTGGCACACTAGTTAGGCAGTGCCCCATGATTAATGTCACCAAGTTTCATGATGGCTCCTAGAGCACTCTAGCGCCACCAACAGGCCAAAGTTGGACGTGCGTTCACGCACGTAACTTTTGACCCGTATTGCCGATTGTCAAAAATGAGGTATCGTTGGAATCCTTGGACCAAGCCGAGTTCAACGCACCCTATGACGTCAATTTCCGCCATGATGGATTTTCCGCCATATTGGATTTCATCAAAAACACTAAAAAGTCCTCTCAGGTCACATATTTTGTCCGATCGACACCAAACTTCACAGATATCATTTACAGACCATGCCTCATTAATGCATTGCTTTTTGTCTTAGGAACTAAAACCGTTCGCGCGTAACAGCCAATCGAAGTTTGCGGCGAAGCCGCCAAACAGGAAGTGAGCTCATATCTCAGCAATCCATTCACCTATCATAACCAAACTTAGTACATGGACTCAGGACCCAATCAGGGGGACGCCCAAGAAATCTGGTGACCTTTGACCTGTAGGGGGCGCTGTAATTAAGAAACATGCCTTTTGGCCTGTAGCTGCAGTTGTGCTTAGAATTAAAACGCACTAGTGGTGTCTGGTAATACTGTTGGAGGTCCTTAGGCCGACCCAAGTCAACTTGTGATGTCATCGTAATTAATTCGGCCGCTATATTGGATTTAATCAAAAACACGTACAAATTTTCGCAGGTCACAAATTTCAGCGGATCCTCACCAAAATTGGCAGAGACCATCTTCAGACCATGCCTTATCAGTGCGTTGCTTTTTGGAACAATTGACAGTAGCATTCGGCTGTAACAGCCAATCGAAACTTGCGGCAAAGCCGCCAAACAGGAAGTGAGCTCATATCTCAGCAACCCTTGCATGTATCAAAGCCAAACTTCGTGCATGGACTCGGGACCCAATCCGGGGGACGCTCAAGAAATCTGGTGACCTTTGACCTCTAGGGGGCGCTGTAATTAAGAAACATGCCTTTTGCCCTGTAGCTGCTGTTGTGTTTGGAATTCAAATGTACTAGTGGTGTCTGGTAATACTGTTGGAGGTCCTTAGGCCGACCCAGGCCAACTTGTGATGTCATCGTAATTGATTCGGCCGCCATGTTAGATTTAATCAAAAACATCCAAAAGTTTTCACAGGTCGCAAATTTCATCTGATCTTCACCAACATTGGCACAGACCATCTTCAGACCATAACCTATTAATATATTGCTCTCTGGAACAATTGACAAAAGCATTCGCCCGTAACAGCCAATCGAAATTGGTGGCGAAGCCGCCAAACAGGAAGTGAGCTCATATCTCAGCAACCCTGCCATGTATCATAACCAAACTTACTACATATATTCATCACCCCATTAGGAGGACGCTCAAAAAATCTGGTGACCTTTGACCTGTAGGGGGTGCTGCAATTAGCAATATTGCATTTTGATGTGTAGTTGCTGTGTTTTATCAATCTTTTATTTTTTGATGTGAAACTGATGACAACATGTTCCATCCAGTTAATTCTAATGCGTGCGTGCAAGAGCAGGGCAGGGCAGGACGGGGTGGGACGGGCTGGGGTGATTAGGTGGGGGGGGGGCTGGCTGGCGGAGGTGGTGGCAATACTCAGCCCTGTTTCAGCCGTGTTGATCCCGGGTGTCTGCTGAGTTCTATCTTGTCACCGTGGCTACTCCGGCCTATTCTGCTTGGCCCCCTCATTGCTGCTTGCAGCTATATTTGGGGGCCAAGCAGCGAAGCTGCGAAGGCACCCATTGTGTTTCTATCTTTTCTTATTATTATACTTTCTTCCGCCATGGAAGTCAATGGCAGCCCATAGAACCGTCTGGTGAAAAGTTGTGAAATTTGGTACACTGATTGGGGACAGTCCAATAATTAATCTCACCAAGTTTCATGCCGGCACCTCCAGCGCTCTAGCGCCACCAACAGGCCAAAGTTGGACTTGCGTTCATGCACGTAACTTCTGACCTGTTGACCCGATTGTCAAAAATGAGGTATCGTTGGAATCCTTGGACCAAGCCGAGTTCAACGCACCCTATGACGTCATTTTCCGCCATGATGGATTTTCCGCCATTTTGGATTTCATCAAAATCACTTAAAACGTATCAGAGGTCACACATTTTGTCCGATCGACACCAAACTTCACAGATATCATCTACAGACCATGCCTCATTAATGCATTGCTTTTTGTCTTCGGAACTAAAACCGTTCGCGCGTAACAGCCAATCGAAATTTGCGGCGAAGCCGCCAAACAGGAAGTGAGCTCATATCTCAGCAATCCATTGATCTATCATAACCAAACTTAGTCCATGGACTCAGGACACAATCAGGGGGACGCTCAAGAAATCTGGTGACCTTTGACCTCTAGGGGGCGCTGTAATTAAGAAACATGCCTTTTGGCCTGTAGCAGCAGTTGTGCTTAGAATTAAAACGCACTAGTGGTGTCTGGTACTACTGTTGAAGTTCCTTAGGCCGACCCAAGCCAACTTGTGATATCATCATAATTGATTCGGCCGCCATATTGAATTTAATCAAAAACACGTACAAGTTTTCGCAGGTCACAAATTTCAGCGGATCCTCACCAAAATTGGCAGAGACCATCTTCAGACCATGCCTTATCAGTGCATTGCTTTTTGGAACAATTGACAGTAGCATGCGGCTGTAACAGCCAATCAAAACTTGCGGCGAAGCCGCCAAACAGGAAGTGAGCACATATCTCAGCAACCCATTCACCTATCATAACCAAACTTAGTACATGGACTCAGGACCCAATCAGGGGGACGCTCAAGAAATCTGGTGACCTTTGACCTCTAGGGGGCGCTGTAATTAAGAAACATGCCTTTTGGCCTGTAGCTGCAGTTGTGCTTAGAATTAAAACGCACTAGTGGTGTCTGGTAATACTGTTGGAGGTCCTTAGGCCGACCCAAGTCAACTTGTGATGTCATCGTAATTGATTCGGCCGCCATATTGGATTTAATCAAAAACACGTACAAGTTTTCGCAGGTCACAAATTTCAGCGGATCCTCACCAAAATGGGCAGAGACCATCTTCAGACCATGACTTATCAGTGCATTGCTTTTTGGAACAATTGACAGTAGCATGCGGCTGTAACAGCCAATCGAAACTTGCGGCGAAGCCGCCAAACAGGAAGTGAGCTCATATCTCAGCAACCCTTGCATGTATCAAAGCCAAACTTGGTGCATGGAGTCAGGACCCAATCAGGGGGACGCACAAGGAATCTGGTGACCTTTGACCTCTAGGGGGCGCTATAATTAAGAAACATGCCTTTTGGCCTGTAGCTGCTGTTGTCCTTAGAATTAAAATGCATTAGTGGTTTCAGGTAATACTGTTGGAGGTCCTTAGGCTGACCCAGCACAACTTGTGATGTCATCGTAATTGATTCGGCCGTCATGTTGGATTTAATCAAAAACATCAAAAAGTTTTCGCGGGTCGCAAATTTCATCTGATCTTCACCAACATTGGCACAGACCATTTTTAGACCATAACCTATCAATATATTGCTCTCTGGAATAATTGACAAAAGCATTCGCCCGTAACAGCCAATCGAAATTGGTGGCGAAGCCGCCAAACAGGAAGTGAGCTCATATCTCAGCATCCCTGCCATGTATTATAACCAAACTTTCTACATATATTCATGACCCCATTAGGAGGACGCTCAAACATTTTGGTGACCTTTGACCTGTAGGGGGTGCTGCAATTAGCAATATTGCATTTTGATGTGTAGTTGCTGATCTGTTATATCAATCTTTTATTTTTTGATGTGAAACTGATGACAACATGTTCCATCCAGTTAATTCTAATGCGTGCGTGCAAGGGCAGGGTAGGGCAGGACGGGGTGGAACGGGCTGGGGTGATTAGGTGGGGGGGGGGGGCTGGCTGGCGGAGGCGGTGGCAATACTCAGCCCTGTTGATCCCGGGTGTCTGTTGAGTTCTATCTTGTCACCGTGGCTACTCCGGCCTATACTGCTTGGCCCCCTCATTGCTGCTTGCAGCTATATTTATTATTATTATTAAACATCTTTCCTCTGCCATTGGAGTCTATGGCAGCCCATAGAACCGTCTGGTAAAAAGTTGTGAAATTTGGCACACTGATTGGGGACAGTCCCATGATTAATTTCACCAAGTTTCATGTTGGCACCTTGACCACTCTAGCGCCACCAACAGGCCAAAGTTGGACTTGCGTTCACGCACGTAACTTTTGACCCGTATGTCCGATTGTCACAAATGAGGTATCGTTGGAATCCTTGGACCAAGCCGAGTTCAACGCACCCTATGACGTCATTTTCCGCCATGATGGATTTTCCGCCATTTTGGATTTCATCAAAATCACTTAAAATGTATCAGGGGTCACATATTTTGTCCAATCGACACCAAACTTCACAGATATCATCTACAGACCATGCCTCATTAATGCATTGCTTTTTGTCTCCGGAACTAAAACCGTTCGCGCGTAACAGCCAATCGAAATTTGTGGCGAAGCCGCCAAACAGGAAGTGAGCTCATATCTCAGCAACCCATTCACCTATCATAACCAAACTTAGTCCATGGACTCAGGACCCAATCAGGGGGACGCTCAAGAAATCTGGTGACCTTTGACCTCTAGGGGGCGCTGTAATTAAGAAACATGCCTTTTGGCCTGTAGCTGCAGTTGTGCTTAGAATTAAAATGCACTAGTGGTTTCAGGTAATACTGTTGGACGTCCTTAGGGCAACCCAGGCCAACTTGTGATGTCATCATAATTGATTCGGCCGCCATATTGGATTTAATCAAAAACATCAAAAAGTTTTCACAGGTCACAAATTTCATCTGATCTTCACCAAAATTGGCACATAACATCTTCAGACCATAACCTATCAATATATTGCTTTCTGGAGCAATTGACAAAAGCATTCTTCCGTAACAGCCAATCAAATATGATGGCGAAGCCGCCAAACAGGAAGTGAGCTCATATCTCAGCAACCCTGCCATGTATCATAACCAAACTTACTACATAGATTCATGACCCCATTAGGAGGACGCACAAAACATTTGGTGACCTTTGACCTGTAGAGGTTGCTGCAATTTGCAATATTGCATTTTGATCTGTAGTTGCTGATGTGTTTCATCGATCCTTTAGTTTTTGATGTGAAACTGATGACAACATGTTCCATCCAGTTCATTCTAATGCGTGCGTGCAAGGGCGGGGAGGGGCAGGACGGGGTGGGACGGGCAGGGGTGATTAGGTGGGGGGCTGACTGGCGGAGGCGGTGGCAATACTCAGCCCTGTTTCAGCCCTACAAAATCAGTTATGTTTATATGTGACACTAGTTCAAAGTGTTGATCGTGGATGTCTGCTGAGTTCTATCTTGTCGCCATGGCTACTCCAGCCTATTCTGCTTGGCCCCCTCATTGCTGCTTGCAGCTATATTTGGGGGCCAAGCAGCGAAGCTGCGAAGGCACCCATTGTGTTTCTATGATTTCTTATTATTATTTAACATCTTTCCTCTGCCATTGGAGTCTATGGCAGCCTATAGAACCGTCTGGTAAAAAGTTGTGAAATTTGGCACACTGATTGGGGACAGTGCCATGATTAATTTCACCAAGTTTCATGTTGGCACCTTGACCGCTCTAGCGCCACCAACAGGCCAAAGTTAGACGTGCGTTCACGCACGTAACTTTTGACCCGTATGTCCGATTGTCACAAATGAGGTATCGTTGGATTCCTTGGACCAAGCCGAGTTCAACGCACCCTATGACGTCATTTTCCGCCATGATGGATTTTCCGCCATATTGGATTTTAGTGAAAGTGAAACTAAAACTTCACAGGTCACAAATTTTGTCCGATCGTCACCAAACTTGACTCACATGATCTTCAGACCAAGCCTCACAAAAGTTGTGGTGTTTTGTCTTCGGAACTATAACCGTTCACCCGTAATATCCAATCTAAATTTGCGGCGAAGCCGCCAAACAGGAAGTGAGCTCATATCTCAGCAACCCATTCATCTATCATAACCAAACTAAGTACATGGATTCAGGACCCAATCAAGGGGACATTCAAAAAATCTGGTGACCTTTGACCTCTAGGGGGCGCTGTAATTTAGGAACATGCCTTTTAGCCTGTAGCTGCTGTTGTGCTTAGAATTAAAACGCACTAGTGATGTCTGGTCATACTGTTGGAGTTCCTTAGGCCGACCCAAGCCAACTTGTGGTGTCATCGTAATTGATTCGGCCGCCATATTGGATTTAATCAAAAACACGTACAAGTTTTCGCAGGTCACAAATTTCAGCGGATCCTGACCAAAATTGGCAGAGACCATCTTCAGACCATGCCTGATGAGTGCATTGCTTTCTGGAACAATTGACAGAAGCATTGACCTGTACCAGCCAATCGAAATTTGCGGCGAAGCCGCCAAACAGGAAGTGATTTCATATCTCAGCAACGCTTTCATGTATCAAAACCAAATTTAGTACATGTACCTCAGACCCCACCGGGAGGACGCTCAAGAAATTTGGTGACATTTGACCTCTAGGGGGCACCGTAATTGACAAAAATGCATTTTGGCCAGTAGTTGCTGATGCGCATTATTTTGCAATGGAAGTCAATGGCAGCCCATTGAACCGTCTGGTAAAAAGTTATACAATTTTGCACACTAATTGGGGACAGTCCAATAATTCATTTCACCAAGTTTCATGCCGGCACCTCAAGCGCTCTAGCGCCACCAACAGGCCAAAGTTGGATGTGCGTTCACGTACGTAACTTTTGACCCGTATGGCCAATTGTCAAAAATGATGTATCGTTGGAATCCTTGGACCAAGCCGAGTTCAACGCACCCTATGACGTCAATTTCCGCTATGATGGATTTTCCGCCATATTGGATTTCATCAAAAAACCTGAAATGTCTTCACAGGTCACAAATTTTGTCCAATTGATACCAAACTTCACAGATATCATCTACAGACCATGCCTCATTAATGCATTGCTTTTTGTCTTCGGAACTATAACCATTCGCACGTAACAGCCAATCGATTTGTGCTGCGAAGCCGCCAAACAGGAAGTGAGCTCATATCTCAGCAACCCATTAATCTATCATAACCAAACTTAGTATATGGACTCAGTACCCAATCAGTGGGATGCTCAAGAAATCTGGTGACCTTTGACCTGTAGGGAGTGCTGCAATTAGCAATATTGCATTTTGATCTGTAGTTGCTTGTGTTTTATCGATCTTTTATTTTTTGATGTGAAACTGGTGACAACATTTTCCATCCAGTTCATTCTAATGCATGCGTGCGTGCAAGAGCGGGGCGGGGCAGAACGGGGTGGGACGGGCAGGGGTGTTTAGGTGGGGGGGGCTGGCTGGCAATACTCAGCCCTGTTTCAGCCCTACAAAATCAGCTATGTTTTGATGTGACACTTGTTGAGTGTGTTGATCGCGGGTGTCTGCTGAGTTCTATATTGTCGCCGTGGCTACTCCGGCCTATTCTGCTTGGCCCCCTCATTGCTGCTTGCAGCTATATTTGGGGGCCAAGCAGCGAAGCTGCGAAGGCACCCATTGTGTTTCTATCTTTTCTTATTATTATTATACCTTCTTCCGCCATGGAAGTCAATGGCAGCCCATAGAACCGTCTGGCAAAAAGTTGTGAAATTTGGCACACTGATTGGAGACAGTCCAATGATTCATGTCACCAAGTTTCATGTCGGCACCTCAAGCGCTCTAGCGCCACCAACAGGCCAAAGTTGGACTTGCGTTCACGCACGTAACTTCTGACCTGTTGACCCGATTGTCAAAAATGAGGTATCGTTGGATTCCTTGGACCAAGCCGAGTTCAACGCACCCTATGACGTCATTTTCCGCCATGATGGATTTTCCGCCATATTGGATTTTAGTGAAAGTGAAACTAAAACTTCACAGGTCACAAATTTTGTCTGATCGTCACCAAACTTGACTCACATGATCTTCAGACCAAGCCTCACAAAAGTTGTGGTGTTTTGTCTTCGGAACTATAACCGTTCACCCGTAATATCCAATCGAAATTCGTGGCGAAGCCGCCAAACAGGAAGTGAGCTCATATCTCAGCAACCCATTCATCTATCATAACCAAACTAAGTACATAGACTCAGGACCCAATCACGGGGACGCTCAAAAAATCTGGTGACCTTTGACCTCTAGGGGGCGCTGTAATTTAGGAACATGCCTTTTAGCCTGTAGCTGCTGTTGTGCTTAGAATTAAAACGCACTAGTGATGTCTGGTAATACTGTTGGAGTTCCTTAGGCCGACCCAAGCCAACTTGTGATGTCATCGTAATTGATTCGGCCGCCATATTGGATTTAATCAAAAACACGTACAAGTTTTCGCAGGTCACAAATTTCAGCGGTTCCTGACCAAAATTGGCAGAGACCATCTTCAGACCATGCCTGATGAGTGCATTGATTTCTGGAACAATTGAAAGAAGCATTGGCCTGTACCAGCCAATCGAAATTTGTGGCGAAGCCGCCAAACAGGAAGTGATTTCATATCTCAGCAACGCTTTCATGTATCAAAACCAAACTTAGTACATGTACCTCCGACCCCATCGGAAGGACGCTCAATAAATTTGGTGACATTTGACCTCTAGGGGGCTCCGTAATTGACAAAAATGCATTTTGGCCAGTAGTTGCTGATGCGCATTATTTTGCAATGGAAGTCAATGGCAGCCCATAGAACCGTCTGGTAAAAAGTTATACAATTTTGCACACTAATTGGGGACAGTCCAATAATTCATTTCACCAAGTTTCATGCCGGCACCTCAAGCGCTCTAGCGCCACCAACAGGCCAAAGTTGGATTTGTGTTCACGGACGTAACTTTTGACCTGTTGACCCGAATGGCAAAATGAGGTATCATTGGAATCCTTGGGCCAAGCCGAGTTCAACACACCCTATGACGTAAATTTTTGACCTCTCTGTTTAAATCACAGCAAGTGTGATCATATCTCAGTCAATCTTTTATTTTTGATGTGAAACTGATGACAGCAAGTTCCATCCAGTTCATTCTAAAGCGTGCGTGCAAGGGCGGGGTGGGATGGGCAGGGGCGGTTGCGGCGGTGGGCTGGCTGGGGGAGGGGGCGGCGACACTCAGCCCTGGTTCAGCTCCACAAAATCAGTTATGTTTTGATGTGAAACTTGACCTTGTAACTCAGCCAATCTTGGGTTGTATGGCATGGAACTTGCTGTGACTGCTTAAGGCTATATGTCTGATGCAACGGCATTGACTTACATGGCAAATCTGGCCTGCTGAACTGCCTGCTTGGCCCCCACATTGCTGCTTGCAGCTATATTTATTATTATTATTCCGCCATGGAAGTCTATGGCAGCCCATAGAACCGTCTGGTGAAAAGTTGTACATTTTGGCACAATGATTGGGGACAGTCCAATAATTAATCTCACCAAGTTTCATGCCGGCACCTCCAGCGCTCTAGCGCCACCAACAGGCCAAAGTTGGACTTGCGTTCACGCACGTAACTTCTGACCCGTATGGCCGATTTTCAAAAATGAGGTATCGTTGGAATCCTTGGACCAAGCCGAGTTCAACGCACCCTATGACGTCATTTTCCGCCATGATGGATTTTCCGCCATATTGGATTTTAGTGAAAATGAAACTAAAACTTCACAGGTCACAAATTTTGTCCGATCGACACCAAACTTGACATAGATGATCTTCAGACCAAGCCTCACAAAAGTTGTGGTGTTTTGTCTCCGGAACTAAAACCGTTCATCCATAATATCCAATCGAAATTTGCTGCGAAGCCGCCAAACAGGAAGTGACCTCATATCTCAGCAACCCTTCCATGTATCAAAGCCAAACTTGGTGCATGGACTCAGGACCCAATCAGGAGGACGCTCAAGAAATCCAGTGACCTTTGACCTCTAGGGGACGCTGCAATTAAGAATCAAGCCTTTTGGCCTGTAGCTGCTGTTGTGCTTGGAATTAAAATTCACTAGTGGTGTCTGACAATACTGTGGAAGGTCCTTAGGTCAACAGAAGACAACTTGTGACATCAACATAATTGATTTGGCCGCCATATTGGATTTAATCAAAAACATGAATAAGTATTCGCAAGTCACAAATTTCAGCTGATCCTCACCAAAATTGGCAGAGACCATCTTCAGACCATGCCTGATGAGTGCAATGCTTACTGGAACAATTGACAGAAGCATTGACCTGTACCAGCCAATCGAATTTTGCGGCGAAGCCGCCAAACAGGAAGTGAGCTCATATCTCAGCAACGCTTTCATGTATCAAAACCAAACTTAGTACATGGTCCTCAGGACCCACCAGGAGGACGCTCAAGAAATTTGGTGACCTTTGACCTCTAGGGGGCTCTGTAATTGGCAAAAATGTATTTTGGCCTGTAGTTGCTGCATTATTCTGCAATGGAGGTCAATGGCAGCCCATAGAACCGTCTGGTTCATCCTGATGATGCACAAATAATTTGGTGACCTTTGACCTCTATGGGGGCATTGAAATCACAGCAATCAATCAATCTTTTATTTTTGATGTCAAACTGATGACAGCGAGTTCCATCCAGTTAATTCTAAAGCGTGCGTGCAAGAGTGGGGCAGGGTGGGACGGGCAGGGGCGGTTGCGGCGGTGGGCTGGCTGGGGGAGGGGGCGGCGACACTCAGCCCTGGTTCAGCCCCACAAAATCAGTTATGTTTTGATGTGAAACTTGACCTTGTAACTTAGCCAATCTTGGGTTGTTTGACATGGAACTTGCTGTGACTGCTTAATGCTATATGCCTGATGCCACGGCATTGAGTTGCATGGCAAATCTGGCCTGCTGAACTGCCTGCTTGGCCCCCACATTGCTGCTTGCAGCTATATTTGGGGGCCAAGCAGCGAAGCTGCGAAGGCACCCATTGTGTTTCTATGATTTCTTATTATTGGGGGCCAAGCAGCGAAGCTGCGAAGGCACCCATTGTGTTTCTATTTGTTCTTATTGGGGGCCAAGCAGCGAAGCTGCGAAGGCACCCATTGTGTTTCTATTTGGGGGCCAAGCAGCGAAGCTGCGAAGGCACCCATTGTGTTTCTATCTTTTCTTATTATTATTATACCTTCTTCCGCCATGGAAGTCAATGGCAGCCCATAGAACCGTCTGGTAAAAAGTTGTGAAATTTGGCACACTGATTGAGGACAGTCTCATGATTAATTTCACCAAGTTTCATACCGGCACCTTGAGCGCTCTAGCGCCACCAACAGGCCAAAGTTGGACGTGCGTTCATGCACGTAACTTTTGACCCGTTGACCCGATTGTCAAAAATGATGTATTGTTAGAATCCTTGGACCAAGCCGAGTTCAACGCACCCTATGACGTCATTTTCCGCCATGATGGATTTTCCGCCATTTTGAATTTAATCAAAAACACTAAAAAGTTTTCACAGGTCACAAATTTTGTCCAATCGACACCAAACCTGACACACATGATCTTCAGACCAAGCCTCACAAAAGATACTCCTTTTCGTCTTCGGAACTAAAACCGTTCGCCCGTAACAGCCAATCAAAATTTGCGGCGAAGCCGCCAAACAGGAAGTGAGCTCATATCTCAGCAACCCATTGATCTATCATAACCAAACTTTGTACATGGACTCAGGATCCAATCAGGGGGACGCTTAAGAAATCTGGTGACCTTTGACCTCTAGGGGGCGCTGTAATTTAGAAATATGCCTTTTGGCCTGTAGCTGATGTTGTGCTTAGAATTAAAACACACTAGTGGTGTCTGGTAATACTGTTGGCGGTCCTTAGGCCGACCCAAGCCATCTTGTGATATCATCGTAATTGATTCGGCCGCCATATTGGATTTAATCAAAAACACGTACAAGTTTTCGCAGGTCACAAATTTCAGCGGATCCTCACCAAAATTGGCAGAGACCATCTTCAGACCATGCCTTATCAGTGTATTTTTTTCTGAAACAATTCATAGAAGCGTTCGCCTGTAACAGCCAATCAAAATTTGCGGCGAAGCCGCCAAACAGTAAGTGAGCTCATATCTCAGCAACCCTGCAATGTACCATGACCAAACTTACTAGATGGATTCATGACCCCATTAGGAGGATGCTCAAAAACTTTGGTGACCTTTGACCTGTAGTGGGTGCTGCAATTAGCAATATTGCATTTTGATCTGTAGTTGCTGATGTGTTTTATTGATCTTTTATTTTTTGATGTGAAACTGATGACAAGATGTTCCATCCAGTTCATTCTAATGCGTGCATGCGTGCAGGGGCGAGACGGGGCAGGACGGGGTGGGACGGGCAGGGTTGATTAGGTGGGGGGGCTGGCTGGCGGTGGCAATGGCAATACTCAGCCCTGTTTCAGCCCTACAAAATCAGCTATGTTTTGATATGACACTTGTTGAAAGTGTTGATCGCGGGTGTCTGCTGAGTTCTATCTTGTCACCGTGGCTACTCCGGCCTATTCTGCTTGGCCCCCTCATTGCTGCTTGCAGCTATATTTGTTCTTATTATTATTATTATTATTCCGCCATTGAAGTCAATGGCAGCCCATAGAACCGTCTGGTGAAAAGTTGTGAAATTTGGCACACTGATTAGGGACAGTCCAATGATTAATGTCAGCAAGTTTCATGATGGCACCTCAAGCACTCTAGCGCCACCAACAGGCCAAAGTTGGACTTGCGTTCACACACGTAACTTTTGACCCGTATGGCCGAATGTCACAAATGAGGTATCGTTGGAATCCTTGGACCAAGCCGAGTTCAACGCACCCTATGACGTCATTTTCCGCCATGATGGATTTTCCGCCATTTTGGATTTAATCAAAAACACTAAAAGGTTTTCACAGGTCACAAATTTTGTCCAATCGACACCAAACCTGACACACATGCTCTTCAGACCAAGCCTCACAAAAGATACTCCTTTTCGTCTTCGGAACTAAAACCGTTTGCCCGTAACATCCAATCAAAATTTGCGGCGAAGCCGCCAAACAGGAAGTGAGCTCATATCTCAGCAACCCATTAATCTATCATAACCAAACTTTGTACATGGACTCAGGACCCAATCAGGGGGACGCTCAAGAAATCTGGTGACCTTTGACCTCTAGGGGGCGCTGTAATTTAGAAACATGCCTTTTGGCCTGTAGCTGCTGTTGTGCTTAGAATTAAAACGCACTAGTGGTGTCTGGTAATACTGTTGGAGGTCCTTAGGCCGACCCAAGCCAACTTGTGATGTCATCATAATTGATTCGGCCGCCATATTGGATTTAATCAAAAACACGTACAAGTTCTCGCAGGTCACAAATTTTAGCGGATCCTCACCAAAATTGGCAGAGACCATCTTCAGACCATGCCTTATCAGTGCATTGCTTTTTGGAAAAATTGACAAAAGCATTCGCCCGTAACAGCCTATCGAAATTGGTGGCGAAGCCGCCAAACAGGAAGTGAGCTCATATCTCAGCAACCCTTGCATGTATCAAAGCCAAACTTGGTGCATGGACTCAGGACCCAATCAGGGGGACGCCCAAGAAATCTGGTGACCTTTGACCTGTAGGGGGTGCTGCAATTAGCAATTGCCTTTTGATCAGTAGTTGCTGATGTGTTTTATCAATCTTTTATTTTTTGATGTGAAACTGATGACAACATGTTCCATCCAGTTCATTCTAATGTGTCCGTGCAACAGCGGGGCGGGGCGGGACGGGGTGGGACGGGCAGGGGTGATTAGGTGGGGGGGCTGGCTGGCGGAGGCGGCAGCGGCAATACTCTGTTTCAGCCCTACAAAGTCAGTTATATTTTGATGTGACACTTGTTGAAAGTGTTGATGGCGGGTATCTGCTGAGTTTAATCTTGTCACCATGGCTACTCTGGCCTATACTGCTTGGCCCCCTCATTGCTGCTTGCAGCTATATTTGGGGGCCAAGCAGCGAAGCTGCGAAGGCACCCATTGTGTTTCTATGATTTCTTATTATTGGGGGCCAAGCAGCGAAGCTGCGAAGGCACCCATTGTGTTTCTATCTTTTCTTATTATTATTATACCTTCTTCCGCCATGGAAGTCAATGGCAGCCCATAGAACCGTCTGGTAAAAAGTTGTGAAATTTGGCACACTGATTGAGGACAGTCTCATGATTAATTTCACCAAGTTTCATACCGGCACCTTGAGCGCTCTAGCGCCACCAACAGGCCAAAGTTGGACGTGCGTTCATGCACGTAACTTTTGACCCGTTGACCCGATTGTCAAAAATGATGTATTGTTAGAATCCTTGGACCAAGCCGAGTTCAACGCACCCTATGACGTCATTTTCCGCCATGATGGATTTTCCACCATTTTGAATTTAATCAAAAACACTAAAAAGTTTTCACAGGTCACAAATTTTGTCCAATCGACACCAAACCTGACACACATGATCTTCAGACCAAGCCTCACAAAAGATACTCCTTTTCGTCTTCGGAACTAAAACCGTTCGCCCGTAACAGCCAATCAAAATTTGCGGCGAAGCCGCCAAACAGGAAGTGAGCTCATATCTCAGCAACCCATTGATCTATCATAACCAAACTTTGTACATGGACTCAGGATCCAATCAGGGGGACGCTTAAGAAATCTGGTGACCTTTGACCTCTAGGGGGCGCTGTAATTTAGAAACATGCCTTTTGGCCTATAGCTGCTGTTGTGCTTAGAATTAAAACACACTAGTCATGTCTGGTAATACTGTTGGAGGTCCTTAGGCCGACCCAAGCCAACTTGTGATGTCATCGTTATTGATTCGGCCGCCATATTGGATTAAATCAAAAACACGTACAAGTTTTCGCAGAACACAAATTTCAGCGGATTCTCACCAAATTTGGCAGAGACCATCTTCAGACCATGCCTTATCAGTGCATTGCTTTTTGGAAAAATTGACAAAAGCATTCGCCCGTAACAGCCAATCGAAATTGGTGGCGAAGCCGCCAAACAGGAAGTGAGCTCATATCTCAGCAACCATTGCATGTATCAAAGCCAAACTTGGTGCATGGACTCAGGACCCAATCAGGGGGACGCCCAAGAAATCTGGTGACCTTTGACCTGTAGGGGGTGCTGCAATTAGCAATTGCCTTTTGATCAGTAGTTGCTGATGTGTTTTATCAATCTTTTATTTTTTGATGTGAAACTGATGACAACATGTTCCATCCAGTTCATTCTAATGTGTCCGTGCAACAGCGGGGCGGGGCGGGACGGGGTGGGACGGGCAGGGGTGATTAGGTGGGGGGGGCTGGCTGGCGGAGGCGGCAGCGGCAATACTCTGTTTCAGCCCTACAAAGTCAGTTATATTTTGATGTGACACTTGTTGAAAGTGTTGATGGCGGGTATCTGCTGAGTTTAATCTTGTCACCATGGCTACTCTGGCCTATACTGCTTGGCCCCCTCATTGCTGCTTGCAGCTATATTTGGGGGCCAAGCAGCGAAGCTGCGAAGGCACCCATTGTGTTTCTATGATTTCTTATTATTATTATTTAACATCTTTCCTCCGCCATTGGAGTCTATGGCAGCCCATAGAACCGTCTGGTGAAAAGTTGTGAAATTTGGCACACTGATTGAGGACAGTCTCATGAATAATTTCACCAAGTTTCATATCGGCACCTTGAGCGCTCTAGCGCCACCAACAGGCCAAAGTTGGACGTGCGTTCACGCACGTAACTTTTGACCCGTATGGCCGATTGTCAAAAATGAGATATCGTTGGAATCCTTGGGCCAAGCCGAGTTCAACGCACCCTATGACGTCATTTTCCGCCATGATGGATTTTCCGCCATTTTGGATTTAATCAAAAACACTAAAAAGTTTTCACAGGTCACAAATTTTGTCCAATTGACACCAAACCTGACACACATGATCTTCAGACCAAGCCTCACAAAAGATACTCCTTTTCGTCTTCGGAACTAAAACGGTTCGCCCGTAACAGCCAATCAAAATGTGCGGCGAAGCCGCCAAACAGGAAGTGAGCTCATATCTCAGCAACCCATTAATCTATCATAACCAAACTTTGTACATGGACTCAGGACCCAATCAGGGGGACGCTCAAGAAATCTGGTGACCTTTGACCTCTAGGGGGCGCTGTAATTTAGAAACATGCCTTTTGGCCTGTAGCTGCTGTTGTGCTTAGAATTAAAACACACTAGTGGTGTCTGGTAATACTGTTGGAGGTCCTTAGGCCGACCCAAGCCAACTTGTGATGTCATCGTAATTGATTCAGCCGCCATATTGGATTTAATCAAAAACACGTACAAGTTATCGCAGGTCACAAATTTCAGCGGATCCTCACCAAAATTGCCAGAGACCATCTTCAGACCATAACCTATCAATATATTGCTTTCTGGAACAATTGACAAAAGCATTCGCTCGAAATTGGTGGCGAAGCCGCCAAACAGGAAGTGAGTTCATATCTCAGCAACCCTGCTATGTATCATAACCAAACTTACTACATGGATTCATGACCCCATTAGGAGGACGCTCAAAAACTTTGGTGACCTTTGACCTATAGGGGGTACTGCAATTAGCAATATTGCATTTTGATCTGTAGTTGCTGATGTGTTTTATTGATTTTTTATTTTTTGATGTGAAACTGATGACAACATGTTCCATCCAGTTCATTCTAATGCGTGCGTGCGTGCAAGGGCGGGGCGGGGCAGGACGGGGTGGGACGGGCTGGGATGATTAGGTGTGGGGCTGGCTGGCGGAGGCGGTGGCAATACTCAGCCCTACAAAATCAGCTATGTTTTGATGTGACACTTGTTGAAAGTGTTGATCGCGAGTGTCTGCTGAGTTCTATCTTGTCGCCGTGGCTACTCCGGCCTATTCTGCTTGGCCCCCTCATTGCTGCTTGCAGCTATATTTATTATTATTATTCCGCCATTGAAGTCAATGGCAGCCCATAGAACCGTCTGGTGAAAAGTTGTGAAATTTGGCACACTGATTAGGGACAGTCCAATGATTAATGTCAGCAAGTTTCATGATGGCACCTCAAGCACTCTAGCGCCACCAACAGGCCAAAGTTGGACTTGCGTTCACACACGTAACTTTTGACCCGTATGGCCGATTGTCAAAAATGAGGTATCGTTGGAATCCTTGGACCAAGCCGAGTTCAACGCACCCTATGACGTCATTTTCCGCCATGATGGATTTTCCGCCATTTTGGATTTAATCAAAAACACTAAAAGGTTTTCACAGGTCACAAATTCTGTCCAATCGACACCAAACCTGACACACATGATCTTCAGACCAGGCCTCACAAAAGATACTCCTTTTCGTCTTCGGAACTAAAACCGTTCGCCCGTAACAGCCAATCAAAATTTGCGGCGAAGCCGCCAAACAGGAAGTGAGCTCATATCTCAGCAACCCATTTATCTATCATAACCAAACTTTGTACATGGACTCAAGACCCAATCAGAGGGACGCTCAAGAAATCTGGTGACCTTTGACCTCTAGGGGGCGCTGTAATTTAGAAACATGCCTTTTGGCCTGTAGCTGCAGTTGTGGTTAGAATTAAAATGCACTAGTGGTGTCTGGTAATACTGTTGGAGGTCCTTAGGCCGACCCAAGCCAACTTGTAATGTCATCGTACTTGATTCGGCCACCATATTGGATTTAATCAAAAACACGTACAAGTTTTTGCAGGTCACAAATTTCAGCGGATCCTCACCAAAATTGGCAGAGACCATCTTCAGACCATGCCTTATCAGTGCGTTGCTTTCTGGAACAATTGACAGAAGCATTCGGCTGTAACAGCCAATCGAAATTTGCGGCGAAGCCGCCAAACAGGAAGTGAGCTCATATCTCAGCAACCCTTGCATGTATCAAAGCCAAACTGGGTGCATGGACTCAAGACCCAATCAGGGGGACACTCAAGAAATCTGGTGACCTTTGACCTCTAGGGGGCGCTGTAATTAAGAAACATGCCTTTTGGCCTGTAGCTGCTGTTGTGCTTAGAATTAAAATGCACTAGTGGTTTCAGGTAATACTTTTGGACGTCCTTAGGCCAACCCAGGCCAACTTGTGATGTCATCATAATTGATTCGGCCGCCATATTGGATTTAATCAAAAACATCAAAAAGTTTTCACAGGTCACAAATTTCATCTGATCTTCACCAAAATTGGCACAGACTATCTTCAGACCATAACCTATCAATATATTGCTTTCTGGAACAATTGACAAAAGCATTCTTCCGTAACAGCCAATCAAAAATGATGGCGAAGCCGCCAAACAGGAAGTGAGCTCATATCTCAGCAACCCTGCCATGTATCATAACCAAACTTACTACATAGATTCATGACCCCATTAGGAGGACGCACAAAACATTTGGTGACCTTTGACCTGTAGAGGTTGCTGCAATTTGCAATTTTGCATTTTGATCTGTAGTTGCTGATGTGTTTCATCGATTCTTTATTTTTTGATGTGAAACTGATGAAAACATGTTCCATCCAGTTCATTCTAATGCGTGCGTGCAAGGGCGGGGCGGGGCAGGACGGGGTGGGACGGGCAGGGGTGATTAGGTGGGGGGCTGGCTGGCGGAGGCGGTGGCAATTCTCAGCCCTGTTTCAGCCCTACAAAATCAGTTATGTTTTGATGTGACACTAGTTGAAAGTGTTGATCGCGGATGTCTGCTGAGTTCTATCTTGTCGCCATGGCTACTCCGGCCTAAACTGCTTGGCCCCCTCATTGCTGCTTGCAGCTATATTTGGGGGCCAAGCAGCGAAGCTGCGAAGGCACCCATTGTGTTTCTATCTTTTCCTATTATTGGGGGCCAAGCAGCGAAGCTGCGAAGGCACCCATTGTGTTTGTTAGTTTTCTTATTATTATTATTACTCCTCTGCCATTGAAGTCTATGGCAGCCCATAGAACCGTCTGGTGAAAAGTTGTGAAATTTGGCACACTAATTAGGCTGAGTCCCAGGATTAATGTCACCAAGTTTCATGTCGGCACCTTAAGCGCTCTAGCGCCACCAACAGGCCAAAGTTGGATGTGCGTTCATGCACGTAACTTTTGACCCGTATGGCCGATTGTCAAAAATGAGGTATCGTTGGAATCCTTGGACCAAGCCGAGTTCAACGCACCCTATGACGTCATTTTCCGCCATGATGTATTTTCCGCCATTTTGAATTTCATCAAAAACACTAAAAAGTTTTCACAGGTCACAAATTTTGTCCGATCGTCACCAAACCTGACACACATGATCTTCAGACCAAGCCTAACAAAAGTTGTGGTGTTTTGTCTTCGGAACTTAAACCGTTCACCCGTAATATCCAATCAAAATTTGCGGCGAAGCCGCCAAACAGGAAGTAAGCTTATATCTCAGCAACCCATTCATCTATCATAACCAATCTAAGTACATGGACTCAGGACCCAATCAGGGGGACGCACAAAAAATCTGGTGACCTTTGACCTCTAGGGGGCGCTGTAATTTAGGAACATGCCTTTTGGCCTGTAGCTGCTGTTGTGCTTAAAATTAAAATGCACTAATGATGTCTGGTAATACTGTTGGAGTTCCTTAGGCCGACCCACGCCAACTTGTGATGTCATCGTAATTGATTCGGCCGCCATATTGGATTTAATCAAAAACACGTACAAGTTTTCGCAGGTCACAAATTTCAGCGGATCCTGACCAAAATTGTCAGAGACCATCTTCAGACCATGCCTGATGAGTGCATTGATTTCTGGAACAATTGAAAGAAGTATTGGCCTGTACCGGCCAATCGAAATTTGCGGCGAAGCCGCCAAACAGGAAGTGATTTCATATCTCAGCAACGCTTTCATGTATCAAAACCAAACTTAGTACATGTACCTCCGACCCCATCCGGAGGACGCTCAAGAAATTTGGTGACATTTGACCTCTAGGGGGCTCCGTAAATGACAAAAATGCATTTTGGCCAGTAGTTGCTGATGCGCATTATTTTGCAATGGAAGTCAATGGCAGCCCATAGAACCGTCTGGTAAAAAGTTATACAATTTTGCACACTAATTGGGGACAGTCCAATAATTCATTTCACCAAGTTTCATGCCGGCACCTCAAGCGCTCTAGCGCCACCAACAGGCCAAAGTTGGACTTGTGTTCACGGACGTAACTTTTGACCTGTTGACCCGAATGGCAAAATGAGGTATCATTGGAATCCTTGGGCCAAGCCGAGTTCAACACACCCTATGACGTCAATTTTTGCTATGATGGATTTTCCGCCATATTGGATTTCATCAAAAAACCTTAAATGTCTTCACAGGTCACAAATTTTGTCCAATTGATACCAAACTTCACAGATATCATCTACAGACCATGCCTCATTAATGCATTGCTTTTTGTCTTCGGAACTATAACCATTCGCGCGTAACAGCCAATCGAATTGTGCTGCGAAGCCGCCAAACAGGAAGTGAGCTCATATCTCAGCAACCCATTAATCTATCATAACCAAACTTAGTATATGGACTCAGTACCCAATCAGTGGGATGCTCAAGAAATCTGGTGACCTTTGACCTGTAGGGAGTGCTGCAATTAGCAATATTGCATTTTGATCTGTAGTTGCTTGTGTTTTATCGATCTTTTATTTTTTGATGTGAAACTGGTGACAACATTTTCCATCCAGTTCATTCTAATGCGTGCGTGCGTGCAAGAGCGGGGCGGGGCAGAACGGGGTGGGACGGGCAGGGGTGATTAGGTGGGGGGGGCTGTCTGGCAATACTCAGCCCTGTTTCAGCCCTACAAAATCAGCTATGTTTTGATGTGACACTTGTTGAGTGTGTTGATCGCGGGTGTCTGCTGAGTTCTATATTGTCGCCGTGGCTACTCCGGCCTATTCTGCTTGGCCCCCTCATTGCTGCTTGCAGCTATATTTATTATTATTACACATCTTTCCTCTGCCATTGAAGTCTATGGCAGCCCATAGAACCGTCTGGTGAAAAGTTGTGAAATTTGGCACTGTAATTAGGCAGAGTCCCATGATTAATTTCACCAAGTTTCAAGTCAGCACCATGAGCGCTCTAGCGCCACCAACAGGCCAAAATTGGACATGCGTTCACGCATGTAACTTCTGACCCGTTGGCCCGATTTTAAAAATTGAGGTACCATTGGAATCCTTTGACCAGCCCGAGTTCAACGCACCCTATGACGTCATTTTCCGCCATGATCGATTTTCCGCCATATTGGATTTTATTGAAAGTGAAACTAATTTTTCACAGGTCACAAATTTTGTCTGATCGTCACCAAACTTGACATACATGATCTTCAGACCAAGCCTAACAAAAGTTGTGGTGTTTTGTCTTCGGAACTTAAACCGTTCACCCGTAATATCCAATCGAAATTTGTGGCGAAGCCGCCAAACAGGAAGTGAGCTTATATCTCAGCAACCCATTCATCTATCATAACCAAACTAAGTACATGGACTCAGGACCCAATCAGGGGGACGCTCAAAAAATCTGGTGACCTTTGACCTCTAGGGGGCGCTGTAATTTAGGATCATGCCTTTTGGCCTGTAGCTGCAGTTGTGCTTAGAATTAAAATGCACTAGTGGTGTCTGGTAATACTGTTGGAGTTCCTTAGGCCGACCCAAGCCAACTTGTGATGTCATCATAATCGATTCGGCCGCCATATTGGATTTAATCAAAAACACAAAGAAGTTTTTGCAGGTCACAAATTTCATCTGATCCTCACCAAAATTGGCAGAGACCATCTTTAGACCATGCCTGATGAGTGTATTGCTTTCTGGAACAATTGACTAAAGCATTAGCCCGTAACAGCCAATTGAAATTTATGGCGAAGCCGCCAAACAGGAAGTGAGCTCATATCTCAGCAACGCTTTCATGTATCAAAACCAAACTTAGTACATGCACCTCAGAGCCCATCGGGAGGACGCTCAAGAAATTTGGTGACCTTTGACCTCTAGGGGGCTATGTAATTGACAAAAAAGCATTTTGGCCAGTAGTTGCTGATGTGCATTATTCTGCAATGGAAGTCAATGGCAGCCCATAGAACTGTCTGGTAAAAAGTTATACAATTTGGCACACTGATTGGGGACAGCCCAATAATTACTTTCACCAAGTTTCATGTCGGCTCCTCAAACGCTCTAGCGCCACCAACAGGCCAAAGTTGGACGTGTGTTCACGGACGTAACTTTTGACTCGTTGACCCGATTGTCAAAAATGAGGTATCGTTGGAATCCTTGGACCAAGCCGAGTTCACCGCACACTATGACGTAATTTTCAGCCATGATGGATTTTCCGCCATTTTGGGTTTCATCAAAATCACTTAAAATGTATCAGAGGTCACAATTTTTTATCCGATCGACACCAAACTTCACAGATATCATTTACAGACCATGCCTCATTAATGCATTGCTTTTTGTCTTCGGAACTAAAACCGTTCGCGCCTAACAGCCAATCGAAGTTTGCGGCGAAGCCGCCAAACAGGAACTGACTTCATATCTCAGCAACCCATTCATCTATCATAACCAAACTTAGTACATGGACTCTGGACCCAATTAGGGGGACGCTCAAGAAATCTAGTGACCTTTGACCTCTAGGGGGCGCTGTAATTAAGAAACATGCCTTTTGGCCTGTAGCTGCAGTTGTGCTTAGAATTAAAATGCACTTGTCATGTCTGGTAATACTGTTGGAGTTCCTTAAGCCGACCCATGTCAACTTGTGATGTCATCATAATCGATTCGGCCGCCATATTGGATTTCATCAAAAACACAAAGAAGTTTTTGCAGGTCACAAATTTCATCTGATCCTCACCAAAATTGGCAGAGACCATCTTCAGACCATGCCTGATGAGTGCATTGCTTTCTGGAACAATTGACAGAAGCATTAGCCCGTAACAGCCAATCGAAATTTATGGCGAAGCCGCCAAACAAAAATGATCCTTGGAATCCTTGGACCAAGCCAAGTTCCACGCATCCTATGACGTCAATTTCCGCCATGACGAATTTTCCGCCATATTAGATTTTAGAGAAAGTGTAACAAATTTTTCACAGGTCACAAATTTTGTCCAATCGACACCAAACTTGACACACATGATTTTCAGACCAAGCCTCACAAAAGTTATCCCTTTTTGTTTTCAGATCTAAAACCGTACGCCCGAAACAGCCAAACAAAATTGGCGGCAAAGCTGCCAAACAGAAAGTGAGTTCATATCTCTGCAAGCCTTTCATGTATCAAAACCAAACTGTGTATATGCACTCAGGACCCAATTAGGAGAAGGCTCAAGAATTCAAGGTGACCTTTGACTTTAGGGGGCGCTGCAATTAGCAAAAATATATTTTGGCATGTAACTGTTGACATATGTAGAATTAAAGCTTATAAATGGTGTCTTTTAATACTGTGGTAGTTCCTCAGGCCAGTACATGCCAACTTGTGATGTAAATATAATCAATCACCACATTGGATTCCATCAAAAATGCAAAAATGTTTTCAAAAGGTTACAAATTTTGCCCGATCTTCAGCCGTGGCATACTGGTTAGCGCTTCGGACTTGTAACCAGAGGGTTGCCGGTTCGAACCCCGACCAGTAGGAACGGCTGAAGTACCCTTGAGAAAGGCAAATACCCCTCACTGCTCCCAGAGCGCCGCTGTAGCAGGCAGCTCACTGTGTCGGAATTAGTGTGTGCTTCACCTTACTGTGCGTTCACTGTGTGCTGTGTGTGTTTCACTAATTCACGGATTGAGATAAATGCAGAGACCAAATTTCCCTCACAGGATCAAAAGAGTATATATACTTATACTTTTACTTATACTTAAAACTTGGCTCATGGAAGTGAGGTCATATTTCTGCAACTTTTTCATTTATCAAAACCAATCTTAGTACATGGACTTCATACCCCATTATGAGGATGCTCAAGAAATTACCTTTGACCTCTAGGGGGTGCTGCAGTTAGCATAAATGCATTAACTGTTGTAAAAATGTAGTAACTGTTGATTTGTCTGGAATTATATTAGTGCTGTCTGTTGGAGTTTTTAAGGCTGATACTGTACATGCCAACTTGAGACGTCAATGTAATTGATCAGACAGCCATTTTGGTTTTAATCAGAAACACAAAATCATTTTCACAGATTCAATCATTTCCACAAATGTTGTCTGTTCTTGATTACATCTGGCACAGATCATTTGCAGCCCCAGCCGTAGAATAACATTGATTAGCATTTCCCTGCCAAAGCCAATCAGCAAAGCCGCCAAACAATCTGTGCATACAAAAATACGCTATATAAATAAAAGTGACTTGACTTGACAAACAAGAGGTGAGCTGATATCTCTGCAATTCCATGTATCAATACCAAACTTACTATGTGGACTCAGGATCCGATTTTGAGAACAAGACATTTGGTGACCTTATACCTGTAGGGTGCACTGTACTTAACAAAACTGCATTTTGGCTTTTAAGTGTTGAAGTGTTTGGATTTAAGACTTACTGGCTGTGTGTTCATATTGAAAAAGGTCCTTTGGCTGACATGTGCCAACTTTTGATGTCAAAATAATTTTGTTTGATAACAGTTTATGTATACGGATGTAAAACTTGACATGTTTAAGTTTATTTATTTCAAAAAGTCACTTAGTAATCAGTCTTTCAAGAATAAGGCAAAACACATTTGTACTTAATTAATCACACTTTGATTAGCATAGCCATTGTTATTTAATTCAATCTTTCACATTTAGATAAGTAAATCTCTGAGTGTGTTTAGATGGTTACCTTTCAGGTTATTTATGGACTGAAAGTCATTACTGCAGTCATTGATAATCTGCTACAACTCTGTGGTAGACTAAAACAATCTTTAAACATGTGTCATTTTCCTTATGTCATTCTCATAATACCTTTTCTATTCTATTGCATAATACATAAACATGTTAACATATTTTCAGAATTATACTGGTTTGTTATCAAAACATTATTGACAATGAGTGTCACAATTGAAGAATTAGAAGTTACATGATATTATGCAAACAAATACCCTGAAAACTAACCTGCTGGATGTATGACATTTCTTCTCAATTATTGTGTCAAATGTAATGTAAGGAATAGAAAGTTCCACACAAAACAATGAAACAAAAAGCAAACATGCCAAAAATTGAAAAAAAAAAAAAAAGACTGACAAAAGGCAAAAACATATATACTTGACATCCCAAGGGCAAAACATGAAGTTGTTAAAGCCCCGATTACTGATATTTGCCTTGTACTACTAAATGGTCCTTTAATAATCTATAGCACAAAGTCAATCTTCTTAACTGGGCTTGTCAGCCCTTAGTAAGTACTGTAGATGGCCACATCTACAGCTCATTGCCCTTTGAAATGCTGTCCTGTAGTGCTGTTGTAGATTGCCAAGATCAGCTATGAGCCTCAGCAGGTCCCAAGACTGGTGAGGGTCCGTGAACCTCAACAGGCTCTCTGACTGTTACAGGTAACTACTGTTGGTTGCAAGACTGGTGGAGGTCCATGAACCTCAACAGGCACTCTGACAAGAAAAAGTCCCTCTGCACCATCACAACCACCAATGGAAAAGGAGGATGAGTCTCAGCAGGCTCTCCATCTGGTACAGGTGGTTCGATAGGCTGTGTGGCTTATGAATGTCCATGAGCCTCAGCAGTCCTCACCATTGGTGTGTCCCATGAAACAGACGCATGGACTGTGCATACCTGTGGCAGTGGCCACACCACAGCTCTGAAGCATCTCAGCAGGTATAATCTTTGAAACTGGGCAAACATTATCTGTAAGGTCATTTTAGAGCAGATGTACATTTACAATAAAAGTATACATTATTTTGTTCTACAGGTTTAAGAAAGCAAAATGTCTATTCATTAACAGTGTATAAAATGTAGGCTACATCCTACTAAAATATGCATAAACATTTAGATTGCATCTTTTGGAGAAAGAAAAGCACAGATACTCACATAACTTGATAAGATCTTGATAGGCTGTGTTGCTGGTGGATGTCTGTGATTCTGGTGATTCTGTGATTGGTGCAGGTCACTCGGAAGGCTGCATGGCTGGAAGATGTGACCGATGCTGTTTATTGGGAAGGCTACGTTGCTGGTGGATGTCCGTGATCCAAAGCAAGACTGGTGCAGGTCACTCGGAAGGCTGCGTTGCTGGTGGATGTCCGTGATCCAAAGCAAGACTGGTGCAGGTCACTCGGAAGGCTGCGTTGCTGGTGGATGTCCGTGATCCGCAGCAAGACTGGTGCAGGTCACTCGGAAGGCTGCGTAGTTGGCGGATGTCCATGATCCTCAACAGGACTGGTGCAGGTCTCTCGGAAGGCTGCTTTGCTGGCGGATGTCCATGGTCTGCAGCAGGACTGGTGCAGGTCACTCAGAAGGCTGTGAGGCTGGCGGATGTATGTGATCCTCAACAGACCCTGTGTCTGGTGCAGGTCACTCTGAAGGCTGCGTTGTTGGTGGATGTTCGTGATCTGCAGCAGGACTGGTGTAAGTCACTCGGAAGGCTGCCTTGCTGGAGGATATCCGTGATCCTCAGCATGCCCTGTGTCTGGTGCAGGTCACTCGAAAGGCTATGTTGCTGGGCCTTGGCCAACATTTTCTGTATGGTCATTTGACGGCAGATGTATATTTACAATAAAAGTCTACATGCTATTGTTACACAGGTAAATAAACCAACATGTCTTTTTCTTAAAGTTTAAATCCTGTCAAAAGTGCATGAATCAGAATTAGGATGCCTGTCTTTGAAAAAATGTACAGTTATATAAATAATATAATGGATACTCACATAATGTCAATATGTCAGGAGAGCATGACAGCATTTCCAACTCCAAACCTCTGTAGTGGTTGGTTCAGTTTTGTCTTACAAAGTAAGACTTCTTGCACTCCATATTCAGTCCATTGTTTTGTGGTGGTTAATTGTACAGATCCAGCAGTGAAATTTAGCAATGTGTTAGTGAACAGATTCCATATGCCATTATGAAATGAAATTCATAGAGCATAAGTAACTTTTCTGATATAATATCAATAACTCTTTTTCCTTCTTTGTAGTTATCCATTCCAAAACATACTTCACAATAATTGCTCATAACAAAACAAAACAAAATAAAAATAGTTCATTCAATGTATCAACAACAAAGTAACATGTTACACACCATCTAAATTACAGTCCTTGGTGTGATAAAAAAAAAATACTTATAGTACAGTCGCAGCTAAAACAAATCAGTCCCACACAAAAGAACAAAACACAAAAGGACAGCCTAATACAAAATCAGGCCCGAATGAAAAACAAACAACACATCACACAGGCAGAAAAAATAAAACTTAAACCATTAAATATGTCTTATTTCAAGTAGTTGTACAGGACTAATGGCTGAAAATTGTCCTGGGTTGATTAAGTAGCCAACTGAATTGTCCTCACCCAATCTAAAACTTAGAAACAAAAACAAACTTTCTTCTCTGAATTATTCATGTCAAAACATAGCATTTTTACATAAACAAAATAATTATCTAAAGTCTGTCAATATATTCTAACACATTTGTAAATGAAATTATCAACTCATGCATATTTTAACTACTTTAACAATGCAATTTAGTTCGATGTGTATTAGATCAAGACGGCATACCAAGTGGACAGTGCTGAATATGTGAATGACTGCTAACATGTATTTTCTTCACTCAGACAAAAATGGTAAGGTGTTTTCCTTCTACTATGTAAAGGGACCTTGGATTTGAGAAAGGCGCTATATTAAATAAACATATTATTATTATTATTCAGTTTAATTGGTATGAAAGATACACAGTGCTAAGATGCCACTTGTCAGTCTCGTAGACATAGAAATCACTGCTAAAAATGGCTGTATAGTCCGACACAGGAATAATGGCTGTTGCTGCTGTTTTTTTTTAATCCAAATGGTATTCTTCTGAATGTGTCCTGAATTTCCCCCTTTACACATCACCTGTCTCCAGCAAGTGTGTTTACTCACATGCTTGTCTCAGCAGACTGCATTGTTGTCCATGGCTTTCATGTCCTTGAACTGCCCTGGTGCTGGTGGCAACTCCACCAAACAGAATGTCCTTGGAGATTTGGCCCTTTTCCAAGAAATAGTGGTGTTGCAGCGAGATGAGGCTGGGCCTCTGACCTGTGTCAGCTTAAAGGGAACAGAACTGATCCCACAGTAAATGACAAGAGTTTGTCTGTAATCAGCACTATCTCAAGTGATCTTCATGGTATCATGATTTTACTGTACCAAAGCATTTGTCAGTATGACACCAATAAGGGTGAAGCAGGAACACTTTTTGTGTCACACAACTGTATGTGTTGAAAACTGTAGCTTAGCTGCAAATTGGTAGTGATTTGGACACCTTCGATGTGCATGATAAACAGCAATGGCATGACTGTCCACTTGGTATAATTCTATAGTTCATCAAAATGTTGAACAAAAAAAGTTCCCTGTATGGGGGCCATTTTCCAAAAGAAGTTGCACTTAAGATCTGTTTTCTTTGTTTGTTTTCACCATTCTTACATAATCTTGAGACAATTCATTCATACATAATTTATTCTTTCACTTCATTGAAGATTTAAGGTATTGTTGTCATTTAACTCAGTGTTGCAATAATAATACCAGTCTTCAACTGACTGTAACATCTGTCTAAAATAATATGGTTAATTTTATTTTACTGTTATCAATTTTTTGTATGCTAAAATTGAACAGCTGTGTTTGCTGTTATTGACTGTTATCGTCTTAACTGTAATTCACTGATAATGTTAAGGTTTTACGATAACGGTAAAGATAAAATACAGTGCTATGTTTGTCCATTCATTAAAACTTTAATTTGGATTCTTTTTAGCATTTAAAGCATTACAAATAACTTGGTGTAATGGTGGTGTAATGCAACCAAAATGAAATAATTCAACAAACATTAACAAGACATAGTCTAAAATCCTTTAGACAATTAAGGAATGATCTGCTGATCTTGCCTAGATAATAAATCAACTGTATAGCTTCCTGATATTTACATATTCATCTGTATATCTTTACCGTTATTTGCAACTTCTTTTGGAAAATGGCCCCCATACCCCTCCCATCCCTTGCAAGGACCGTCCAGTGTTATGCTTTCTCCTTGCCACCACCCACCCACCCAAACCCCACTTAGCGGACGGAATATGAAGTGAACTCAGAATGACGTCATGTGTAACATAGCCAGAATATAAATGCCTACCTATTCAAAGACAAATATCATTAATCACAGAAAACATTACAACAGTGAGATCAGTATCGCTTCATGAAAACTGTAGTATGTCTGCACAACTTCAACAACAACATCTTCTGTGCCTTTAACGTAAACATGATCTATTAATGTACCTTTTTCAGTTGTAGCTGCTTGCACATGTTGAGTGTACCCATGCCGTTCCAGTAACTTGAGAATTGTAGACGATACAAAGATGTCCTCATTGAAGTCTCCCATGATGAGTTTCCTCCCTGGATGCTTCTCAAGTTCAAAGATGACCTGTAATAACTGCTCTCGAAACATGTCAATCTTATAAGAGCTGGGCCTGTACAACACAGCAGCAGTCAAATTTGCATGAGGTATTTCAAAATACAGACATTCCAAATTGCATCTTTCTGGAATTGACACCTGCATGTCAATGTTTTCTGAACAATACAGACCAACTCCACCTCTTTGTTGTTGTTTCAGCGCTGCAAAGGCTGGCTCGGATTCATCGTAACAGTTTCCTCTCGGATTGTGTTTGAAGACGTATCCTGGAAGTTGTGGCTCTTCTTCAGTGTCTACATTGAGCCACGTCTCTGTTAAGCAAATACAATCAGCGTTCATGAGGGCTTTGTGGGATTGAACATCCTGAATGTGAGCATTCAAACTCTGTACATTGTGAAGTGCTACTGTGCACACAGGGTTCATGTTGGATGAAACAGACATTCCAAAGTTAAACTCAGGCAAGCTTTTCATAGCCGAATCTACTTTGTTATCACAAAATATGGCAGATTCTTTGAAGTCCTCAATTATCAGCCCACCGAGAGTTCTCACGCGACTCAACGCAACGTATGCTTGCCCTGGAGCAAAGATCTTCTTGAGTGATACAACAGCCCTTTCAACAGTAAGCCCTTGACATTTATGTACAGTTACTGACCAGGCCAGGCTAATCGGCAGTTGCCTTCGTACTCCACCATTATTAGCCACTTGTTCCTCTTGCACTTCCACTATCGTGGAACGTTCAGAAACCCTTTTTGCTTTTGACCTCTGGATCTTTCCTACATTAGGGTCTTCAAACTCCACATGGATAGCTGCAGGCATGTCATCGTCTTGTTGACTTTGAATAATTTCCACGACAGTGCCACATGCTCCGTTGACAAGGCCATCAGACACATCTATGTTTTTCTTCAACATGACCCTTGCTCCAACACCCAACGAAACACATTTAGGCAAGCAAGAGTTGAAAACTTTTGTGTGAAAGCCAACTTTCCGTTCCATTCTTCCAGTTTTGGGATTTCGGACAAAGTCTTGAGCACGTATGCTGATTGCGTCTGGGCAGGTCTCTTGCAGCCTCCTCACATTATATTCATCAACCTCTGCATTTGTAGCATACACATGAATGTCTGTAGATTCCTCACCAGTTTCACGCTGCCTCAGTGTGAGAACATCACAGTCGGTGAGAGGTTCGTTCTTTTTACGGACTCTGAGACGATTAAGCATTTCCGCAAATGCTGCATTTTCTTGTCTAACAACTTTAGTCAGTTCTGCAACCTCAAAGTTGTTGTCCCACAGGTTGGCTCCTTTGTTTTCAGCAAAAAGAGGTGTGCCTTTCACAGGCTTGAGTTGGAAAAAATCACCCACACAAATCAGGGAAACTTTTGCAAACAAGGAATAATCACCAGTCTGCTTGATTTGACGCAGTCTACCATGAATGTAAGCGAAAAGACGGTGGTCGACCATGGACACTTCATCAATGATCAGAATTTGCAAGCCGCCCATTTTGGTTCGCAAAGAATTGACTTTCTCATCACCTATTGGTTGATATGGCAGTTTGACATTTGCACCAATGGAGAATGTATTGTGAATTGTTGCAGCACCAATGTTATATGCAGCCACTCCTGTAGGTGCTGTTAGAAGCACAGTGAGATCCTCAGGATTTTCAGCAATCTGTGACAACAGCCTGGTAGATTCGTAATGTATCGCTTTGATTAAATGACTTTTCCCCGTTCCTGCTCCACCAGTAATGAATAATCGCAACGGTTCAGGATTTTGTCCAAACAGTTTCTGCAAACACCACTTACGAACAGCATAGAATATGGCAGACTGTTCTTCATTTAATGATCGTAATAAATGCAATGCATCTTGTCTGGGCATTGACACATGATTTGTTTCCAAAGTGCATGTAGTCTGTGGGTTTGCTGTCAGGTCAGGAATGAGTTTGTCATCATCATCACCTTCATCATCTACAACTTTTTCTTTCATCAGATCCAAACAACGAAGACGCTCCCTTTCTGTTTCAGGACATATCTGAGCCCAGGCATCTTCTAAATCAATGTTTTCTTCCAGCAACTGTTTAGCTCTGTCAATCTCATCACTTTCTTTTTCAAATAAAGCTTTGTTGGTATCCACAATCGACTGCACTCTTTGAACATCAACACCACATTTCACTGCACCATTTTTATAGAAATGTTCATATGTATCAAACTGGGGCGGTTTGAGGTGATAGTCTTCATAGTAAGGCAGAAACAGTTGCAGCAACGAATGGAAGTACTTTTCAGGGTTTTTTGTGGGAGAAAATCTGGGATACCTGACAACAGCAGGTTCAGTTCGGGTCCTTCGTTTCACAAAGCCGCAGTTGTTGTTGAGCTGTATTATGTCATGTGAATCTCTTTCAGTCGGAACCTGTGACTTTGATAGAGCTCTGTATTCAGAACAAAAACTGGCCAGACATAAATCATCAAATTGTGCATTCTGGGGTCTGCTCTTATACCTCTCGATCACATTGGTCATCCAAATGCTGCTTTCGTCATTACACTGTTGGAATTGGGCTTTACTTTGGAGTACATGCAATGGTAAACTCATCCTAACAGGATTATCACCAACAGGAATGAACTGTACGTCACGAGAGCTTTCTTTCAAGTGCATGTGTGTTAATCGATACACTGCCTCTTGGGCTGAAACTTCTCTGTTGTGTAGGTATACACTTCCAAGCTGTTTGAATGCTGCTTTTGCATCAAGGTTGCCATTCATTGACTCGTCTTGGGCACGTTGTAAGAGCAAACCCATTTCTTGTTCTGCTTTTGTGATGTACGACAGTATGTAGACCACAACTGAAAAGGCATCTGTGACATACTGGATATCCATATTGCCTTGCCAAGCACGGAGTAAGTCTTTGTTGTACTGGTTCACCCAAATGTCTCCAGGATTTCGTTTCAGGACAATGCTTTTCTTTTTGGAACATATGTTGTACGCCTTTTCAAACAAACCTTGATCTATCCCAAGAGACTCAAAAAATGCATCGGCTGTATCAAAATTCATGTCAGGCATGGTCAACGCAGTTTTAACATTCTTTATTATTGCACTCGCACTTGTATTGTCATCATTGCCATTCAAGTCCTCACAGTTACCGCCTCTTGTGATGAAAGTACAGCTTGATGGTGGCCGTGGGAAATTGAACCTGCACACTGTGTTTTTCTTGCGGCAAGTCTTAGAGTGTCTTGTGCTGTGCCTCTGTACGCTGCTCACAACGTTGTAGAGCTCTACATCTGTTTCTGGTGGCATTTCACAGGTGATGTATGTATCTATGAACTGTGCCACTTCATCATCACTCTCTTTGTCAATCTTGGGAGCATTTTCAACCCAAAAAAGACAGTGGACATGAGGAGAACCACGCTGTTGAAATTCAACACGATAAAAGTAGTCCTTTATTTTCCCTATGGGTTCTGCTGGCGACATGATTACATCACGGAGAAAGCAATGCCATCGGTGATCAAACATTCTTGCCGCTGTCACAGGGTTTCGACGTATGAGTCCACATTTGCCAGACCAGTCAAGATCATCAACAGACGTTTGTTTACCTTCTATTCGTAGAATAGAGTTTAGCATTTCAGGCCATCTCAAATCTGCAGAGCTAAAAGATGCAAAGAAAGTGGGTATGGAGAGTTGTCTTATCATGGCAAATAAATCTTTCTGAACTGACATCCAGTATGGAGGTGTGCCACGAATTCCTCGTAAGAACTTGTATCCTTCGTCATTGCGCAATAGTTTACTCAACGAGTCTGAGTTCAACAACATGTTGGGTGATGCGTCTTTCAGAGAGGAGTTACCGCCACCTTTGCGTAATGCCACTGATACACCAGATACAACTTGATGCACCTCTGATATGTATTGTGCGTAAAAAATGAAGTCTGTGTTCTGTGCAAAACGTCCATCTGCATTCAGAATGCGTGTATTCAGGTAACGTGACAGAGTTATTTTGGACTCTCTTTCATCATGGAACGTAGGTCCACCAGATGGATACAAGACAGGGAAACATTTTGCCTCATTGGTTTTATCGGACAGCAACCTCACTGGACTGTTACCTTCGCCTGGTGCCACATTAAGTATATCCTGAAAATTCTGATCAATGATCTCTGAACCCAGATCGACAGGTTGTAATGATGTATCTGACAAAAGCCCATTCTGGTCTTTGATATAAGTCACATCTTCCTCTGCTTGCTCTTCAGGAACATTGTCATCATCACTGTTAGCAGGTGTTTCCTGTTTGGTACTTTCCTCATGCTGGTCAGTGCCATTCAGAGAGTTTACCCATTCATCATTCATAGTCACATCACCATACCATTTATTGTTTGCCATCAAATACCTCAGTGCATTTCTGACACGATCAGTGTGGACATACATGTACTCATAATGACCTTTATATGTCAACTTGCGTTTCAGTTTCACTCTTATCATCTTGTCATCACATTCATTTCTTGGGAGTATATTTGTCACATTTGCGTTATTAACAGGAACAGAGACGCAAGGACCATGGCAAGCTCTCTGACGGCCTCGAGGCAAACACAACAGCTTCATGAAGGGAATGTGACGTGCAATGAGATGTTGTTCCAAAGAGTTCAGACATTTAAGTTCCGCTGGAATATCATCCAAATGCATGTTGTTGGTGACACTCTCTTCGGGAAGTTTTCCTCCAAGTATTTTACGATGACATGTATGGCAGATCCATAATTTGCTTGATGGACTATCAGACAAATGACATTTCTTTTCACATTCACCATCACACACATGTAAATATTGCAATGTTATGCATCTATTAGCCAATGCAGCCACTTCTGCTCCTTTGCTTTCATAGCAATGTCTTTTACACTCAACCACCTGCTTCCTGAAGAGTAAACGATGACAGACTGAGCATACATATTCAGGACCACGGCTGACCTCCTGATGAAAGTGATCAATAGCTAGATCAATGTCTTCCTGCTTCTTCTGCCATGTTGAATAACTCTCACGACTTCTTTTGATTTTATTTACACGGATGTTTTCATTTTCTTGGTACTTCCTCTTGTTGCGCTCATTCATTTTGTTCTGGAATCCAATGTTTTTCTTATATTTCATATGACTGTAATCACGTACAAGAATCTGAAAGTTCCTGTTTGTTTTGTATTTGGTTTTAGAGTAATCACGGACAGCATTCTGATGCTTCTGGTTTCTCTTGTATTTGTCCTTGGAATACTCTCGCACAACATTCTGATGTTTCTGGTTTCTCTTGTATTTGTCCTTAGAATAAGCACGGACAGCATTCTGATATTTCTGGTTACTCCTGTATTTGTCTTTGGAATACTTTCGTACCTTTGCTTGAAAATTTGTATTTTCCTTATATCTCTTTTGAAAATAGGCACTTCGTAATGCCTGAAATTTTGGATTGATTTTATATTTTCTTTGAAAACGCTGAACCACGAATTTCCTAAAATCTGGATTTGTTCTGTATTTCTTCAGAAAATAGTCACGAGAGCACTGACGCTTAGTCTGTTTGGCAAGCTCATCTTTATGGTACTTATCTTTGTCATGCTGAAGTTTTCTCTGTCTGTAATTATCATTTTGATATCGTTGGCGTTCTTTCTTTGCTTTCACATTTTCTGATTCATCTTTCAACTTTCTTTTCCGTTGTGGCCTCAAGTTGTCATCAATCTTGACTGGCTGGCATGTTCCTGCACAAGGCCTTCCTGCATCTTTGTGTTGTACACATTCAACAACTTCATAATGATTACCAGTGTGATTTAAATAGACGCAATTCTCCCTACATGTCTGAGAGTCTATAGGTCTGTGCATATTCCATCTTCCATCATTGAAAGTAAATATACTTGTTTGCAGTAAGTCAGCAGCAGCAAAAATATCAATTTCTTTTGCCCATGAACCACAGTAGTAGATTCTTGATTTAGTCACATAGTCCTGCACAGATGTGTATTCATCCCTCAGATATGTCTCAAATCTGGTGCTGTTTCTCTGAAGGTGTTTCACGACAGCCCGTCTTATTTTCAAATGCTTGTCTTCATTGTGACAAATGCTAAAGGCTAGGCTACGGTAAAAGCAATTCCCGTCAGGTTTTATGCTTCTTATCTTACAGGGACATCCCATGTCATCGAGATCAGTGGTTGCCATTAGGCCTAAATCAACATTTTCATTTTGAAGATCTAAACATGTGCACAGTGCATTCTGGTCATGACGAGTTAAAGGTTTAAAAACCTGTTTGTGAAATCTTACATCACTTATAATGACATCATCAGTTGCCTGCAGATTACGCTTTAAAGACTTTTTGTGTGTTTCTACATTGACAAGAATGACATCGTCTGTTGTACTTTCATTGAATGACTGCTTATCCTGTTTGGTCTCTGGTTTCTTTACATTACACTCACAGCTTCTGTTTTCGTCCTTTGATGCACGATCTCTGTTCAGAGTTACGCCAACTTCATGTACATACAGAGGTCTGCAAACGTTTTGTTTCACATCCTTACCGGGCACTCCTTTCAAAACATCACTGTAGAGTGTTCTACTGCTTACATTGGAACGGGCATTTGTGTCTCGTTTTGTCTGCAACTGTTCTGTGCAATTTGTGGCATTTCCTACCTTTGGTGGCTTATGCAACCCACTTACAAATTCCTGCCGTTGGTACATTTTAGGCCTACCCTTCACAGCATCACTGTAGAGGGGACAGCAATTCGCAGAGCTGGTTGTGCAGCTGGATGAGTCAGTCATCTGGGCGGTTGCATGAGTTACTGCTGTGACTCCAGTTACCTCAAACCGTGGTGCGCTTACGCCAAAAGATCGTGCAAAATCATACACATATGTGCACAGAGCCTGTACAGAGCTGAAGTATGCAACACAACTTGTCCTCTGACCTTTCTGGTTGACGTTCCTGTTTGCATGTGAATCAATAAAGGCAAACCTTGCTCCTGCATTCACTATAGCACATGTATTAGCACAAATGGTTAACAAACAAGCATCATTGCTAAACAGTGCCCGCTGCAGTGCTACATCAAAAGGCATGGCAACATCACGCAAAGCATGGTCATAGTCATCAACGTGAATAAATCCAGTGTACGATTCAGCAAAGTTTATTGCAAAATCACAATTCCACACTTCATATTTCCTAGGTAATTCAGACACAGCAATGTAACCCCTTCCATGGTCTCTTATTTTACCCTGTGCACTCATTGACCTGTATAGAACAGTTCCCTTAATCAAAACATCATCAAGATCTCCAGTTTCCCAGGTCCACACGTTCTTTATCTTGGACTTCAAAACGGCAGTCAAACTGATGGCACCACACTGCTTGTTGCGCACATTTCCAAACCGTGGATGGCCTTGATGAAAAGAGCCCATCAGCACAGATCTCTCTGGGAAGTCAACAGATTCATTCAAAGAACAACAATCAGTAGCATTATTTTCTTTCACATTACTTGACAATGAGTTTACAACAGAGTCATGGCACATATTCAGAGAGTTGGTAGAGTTTGTTTGAGAGTTGGTAGAGTTTGCTTGTATTGCGTCCGAAGACTGTAACTGGCATTGTAACTGGCATTGTAACTGGCATTGTAACTGGCAGTCCGAAGACTGTATAGCGTCCGAAGACTGTGTGTGGGCTTTTTTACGAGGACGCCCAACCTCGTCACAGGAGACCAAGTCAACCTGCACCACCGGGGACCTCTTGCTCGGCACCTGTAACACAGAAAACCCATCATAAGGTTACCAAGTCTAACATATCATACTTCTTTAATAATTTCATCATTAAAGCAACTAATATACACATACTTTCAGAACAGTAATGTATATATATTTAGATCATAAATATTCAGCAACTTCTTAAAAGGAAATATGGCGAGTTTTCATATAGATCTCCGTTTCTCATGGGTCACTGAGTACTGTTGTTATGAAACAAAATCAAAACAATCAGTTTTACCTAGCTGAAGTTGCTATAACCAGCAGCTAACGGTAAAAACGATTGCTTTCATTTTGGTTCGTACCGACAGTACTTGGTGACCTCAAGAAACGTAGATCTATGTGAGAACTCGCTGGATTTCTCCTTTAACTTAAGACATGCAGCGCAGCTTTCATTAAAATCAAATACATTCAAAATGTAAGTGGCATATTTCAAGCAAACATAAAAACTACTGTAAATAAGAATTGGGAGAAACATAACAAATGTGTCCAACATTACATATTTCCTATTAAACACACAATCATAATACATCAGGACAGATAGTAAAGCTCAACAGCCTGACCTCAGTGGACCTCAAGTCAGCCTCTCTCTTCTTGGCCGCCCTGGACCGCTTGCTTGGACGCGGCATCTGCAAAACACACAGAAAACACATCAGAAATCTCATACAGTTAGCACTAATACTTTCATCAGTTCTGATAAACAGGCAATAACAATGTACATATTTACATCATGAAGACTCTTTAACTTCTGAACTTAAGACAGGGCTCTACATTTTAAAAAAAATTCCAGGAGCACTTATGCACCCAAGTTAAAAGATTTAAGAGCACAGAAAAAAATCTGGTTGCACAGTCGGTTCTGTACTTAACTTACACATAATGTAACATTGCACTGCAGCTAACAGTTAAACATGCCAGTACACCAATTGCGAACAATAAAAATGACTGACATACCTGCCTACTTTATTTTCAATCCGTTCTATTTTTCTGCATTTTGTTAATGTCAAATATAATGCATTGGCGTAGCCCATTTGCAATTAGCCTGTATATCAAGTATCTTGCCAAATGTAATTTATTTATTTGTGAATCCATCCGTAGCAAATCCAAATATGCTTATGCTGACCTATCTGACTGCATACTGCCCACTACTACTACTAAAACCAGGACTAACGCCAATTTTCTCTTCCACAAAAAGCAACATAGTCTAATCAAGGATATTTATATTTTTTTGAAATATTTGCCTTGATGGGGGCAGTAGGCAAATGTTACTTTCATTTTGCACTTCCTGCTAGGGTAGGCCACACTGCATTTATCAAAAGGGGTGATATGTAGCTTTATAGCTATTATTAATCTGCTAAACAAATTGACATCTGGAGGATTGTTACATACCACTTGGCCTACACACAAGTACCATGAAATGGAACCTATTGCACACATACAGCTACACCCTAGTTAGGCATACACATTCTTGACCTAAAGTACAAAGCATACGAGACAGGAATAAAACTAATCCAAGCTCAGGATGAGCAACTACGTGAGCATCTGTCCAAAGCCCAGCAACCCACTTCAACCTGCATCCCTGTATACAAATCAGACTATTAACCAAATGTTAGGATTAACTTACAATACAGCAGTAATGTTTCCCTCTACAACTCTTAAATCCTCCTTCCTTGCTTTCATATGCATGCCACACCACATTCATCCATAACCCAAATAATACCACACATCACCACTGAAAACTACTGCAGGAGTCCCTGCAGTGATTCTCATGACTTTCTACTCTGAGGCCATAGAAATTACTCTGAATCAGCGCATATCAGTGTAATATACTAGTTTTTCTGTCCAGAACTGTAAGGCATTTCAATGCCATACACAAGGCCGAGCACAGCTGTAATTATTCCAGATCAACATATGGCATATTTTTTACTAGCACTACGGTTTTACATATTGCAGGCAATGCGGCATAAAAGTTTCAAAATTTCCCTAGAAGTTGTACATAAAAGCCCTGAAACATTTAACACTTACCTTCAATTAACTTGCTCAAAAAGGAATCCAAAATCTGGAAAACATTTAATATATAGTTTATGAAAGATACAAACTTAGCATTTACAATTACATAGATATGTACTTTGAGCTTACAAACGAGTGATTTTGCTTGTAATTGTAAAAGAGTATTTTAGCCGTAACCTACGTATGAATAGCTATGATTTCAGCAGCCTCGGTCACATTCCACCCAAACAAGACCAATTTAACCTAGGCTAACTTCACATCCTCTGTTTAAGATCAATTAAATTACTTCATTTGTTAAGAATTGTACATAGTTACCTGCCTTTACACACGGTGTACATGAAACGGAGCCATATATTTGTTTAATGCTTAATCAACTCGTATGGGCTATGTTCTCCCTTCAGCTATAACGTTAGCTGCTAGAAGTCTGTCTCTGATTTAGCAGAGAATGTCTAAACGGGCTCTACTAACATTAAGGTTAACTTGCATTCCAAACGGCTTTCAAGATCAGACATGACTCCAAAACTCAACCAAGGTTATAGTACCGAAAAACGTTTTCCAACACAGTTATTCAAAATGAGTTCAGTTAACGTTACCACAAAGTTAATTGCTCACAATCAAACGTGCCTAACAACGTTAGCCTGCATCATGGCGTGAAGCATCATGCAAGCATGATGTAAACTTAATTCGACGATAGTGCTACAACGTATTTCATGAGATAACGGCCAGTTCTCAACACATTGCCTGCTTCCATCGAATAATATGTTTTATGTAACTTTAGGCTATTAACGTTACTAATTCATTTTTACACAATCGCTACCTTTCCTGTCTGCCTAACTTTAACGTTTGTCGTTCATAGTGTGACACTAAAACGTTAGCTGCTAACACATTTAACAAAGGTGGCTCTCCAGATGCACCTCAGCTAAACATATTTTTATATTTGTGTGTGCCTATTCTGTTATAAGTAGCTCAAAACCAAATATACAGACATATCAATTCATTTTCTGGAGACGTTAACATTGCGTCTTACCTCGACAGTTGTAGTCAGCTAAAAGAAAGATTGTGGATGTCACAGACGAGTTAGTGGATTTTACTCGTCACAATAAAAGTCCCTACTTCATTTGCCATTCTCGATATCAAAATATTTCCACACAGAACACAAAATACATTTGATGTAAAGGTTAGAGATTACAGGTGATAGGTTAAAAAACAAATATCACCATGAAACTTAACTACCATGAAACTTATTTACTGTCATAAAAAACATCATTGTTGTATTGCAAGTTTTCTGAAATCTCATATCCAGACTCAGCAAATCAGGCAATATCTGCATAAAATGTGGTAGGCCTAATTTGCATGATTAAAAAAAAGAAATGTGAATAAAGGATAAAGTCAGACAAACATATTGTATTTTATTGACATTACATAGGCTCCAACATTTGGTAACAGTCACACCATTATTGCACCCAACATATATCTGAAAACATATCTGATGTATGCACCCAACATATATCTGAAAACACATCTGATTGAAGCTTATGTTGTTTCACACATGGGGGTATTATATATAACTGGAGAGAGTGATTAAGTCCCGCCCTCCATACAAATGAATGGCGGACACTAGGCTAATAAATCTGACCAATTCGTAGTCAACGCAATATTGAACACTGGGGCTCGGATCCAGCGCCAGTCAGCTCTGACCATGCACCAAGTTCCAAAGCTGGAAATGACACATGGACCAACGTTAATTTTTATTCGATATTCTGTAAAAAGAGAGTCATCTTCCAGTTCAGGGTGGCCATAATGCACATACCTTGCTTGCCACGTAACAAGAAGAAAAAGTTGCTAAACAGGAAGTGAGCTCATATCTCAGCAACGCTTTCATGTATCAAAACCAAACTTAGTACATGGTCCTCAGGACCCACCAGGAGGAGGCTCAATAAATTTGGTGACCTTTGACCTCTAGGGGGCTCTGTAATTGGAAAAAATGTATTTTGGCCTGTAGTTGCTGCATTATTCTGCAATGGAGGTCAATGGCAGCCCATAGAACCATCTGGTTCATCCTGATGATGCACAAATCATTTGATGACCTTTGACCTCTATGGGGGCATTGAAATCACAGCAAGCATGATAATATCTCAATCGATCTTTTATTTTTGATGTGAAACTGATGACAGCGAGTTCCATCCAGTTAATTCTAAAGCATGCGTGCAAAGGTGGGGCAGGGTGGGACGGGCACGGGCGATTGCGGTGGTAGGTTGGCTGGGTGAGGGGGCGGCGACACTCAGCCCTGGTTCAGCCCCACAAAATCAGTTACGTTTTGATGTGAAACTTGACCTTGTAACTCAGCCAATCTTGGGTTGTTTGCCATGGAACTTGCTGTGACTGCTTAATGCTATATGCCTGATGCCACGGCATTGAGTTGCATGGCAAATCTGGACTGCTGAACTGCCTGCTTGGCCCCCACATTGCTGCTTGCAGCTATATTTGGGGGCCAAGCAGCGAAGCTGCGAAGGCACCCATTGTGTTTGTTAGTTTTCTTATTGGGGGCCAAGCAGCGAAGCTGCGAAGCCCCATTGTGTTTGTTAGTTTTCTTATTGGGGGCCAAGCAGCGAAGCTGCGAAGGCACCCATTGTGTTTCTATGATTTCTTGGGGGCCAAGCAGCGAAGCTGCGAGGCAACCATTGTGTTTGTTAGTTTTCTTATTGGGGGCCAAGCAGCGAAGCTGCGAAGGCACCCATTGTGTTTCTATGATTTCTTATTGGGGGCCAAGCAGCGAAGCTGCGAAGGCACCCATTGTGTTTCTATGATTGGGGGCCAAGCAGCGAAGCTGCGAGGCAACCATTGTGTTTGTTAGTTTTCTTATTATTATTCCTCTGCCATTGAAGTCAATGGCAGCCCATAGAACCGTCTGGTGAAAAGTTGTGAAATTTGGCACACCGATTTGGGACAGTCCCATTATTCATTTCACCAAGTTTCATGTTGGCACCTCAAGCGCTCTAGCGCCACCAACAGGCCAAAGTTGGACTTGCGTTCACGCACGTAACTTCTGACCCGTTGACCCAATTTTCAAAAATGAGGTATCCTTGGATTCCTTGGATCAGGCCGAGTTCAACGCACCCTATGACGTCATTTTCCGCCATGATGGATTTTCCGCCATATTGGATTTTAGTGAAAGTGAAACTAAAACTTCACAGGTCACAAATTTTGTCCGATTGCCACCAAACTTGATACACATGATCTTCAGACCAAGCCTCACAAAAGTTGTGGTGTTTTGTCTTCGGAACTATAACCGTTCATCCGAAATATCCAATCGAAATTTGCAGCGAAGCCGCCAAACAGGAAGTGAGCTCATATCTCAGCAACCCATTCATCTATCATAACCAAACTTAGGACATGGACTTAGGACCCAATCAGGGGGACGCTCAAGAAATCTGGTGACCTTTGACCTCTAGGGGGCGCTGTAATTAAGAAACATGCCTTTTGGCCTGTTGCTGCAGTTGTGCTTAAAATTAAAACGCACTATTGGTGTCTGGTAATACTGTTGGAGGTCCTTAAGCCGACCCAACCAACTTGTGATGTCATCGTAATTGATTCGGCCGCCATATTGGATTTAATCAAAAACACGTACAAGTTTTCGCAGGTCACAAATTTCAGTGGATCCGCACCAAAATTGGCAGAGACCATCTTTAGACCATGCCTTATCAGTGCATCGCTTTTTGGAACGATTGACAGTAGCATTCAGCTGTAACAGCCAATCGAAATTTGCGGCGAAGCCGCCAAACAGGAAGTGAGCTTATAGCTCAGCAACCCTGCCATGTATCATAACCAAACTTACTACATAGGTTCAGAACCCCATTAGGAAGACGCTCAAAAAATATGTTGACCTTTGACCTGTAGGGGGTGCTGCAATTAGCAATATTGCATTTTGATCTGTAGTTGCGATGTGTTTTAACGATCTTTTATTTTTGGATGTGAAACTGATGACATGTTCCATCCAGTTCATTCTAATGAGTGCGTGGTAGGGCGAGGCGGGGCGGGACGGGGTGGGACGGGCAGGGGTGATTAGGTGGGGGGGCTGGCTGGCGGAGGCGGTGGCAATACTCAGCCCTGTTTCAGCCATACAAAATCAGTTATGTTTGATGTGACACTTGTTGAAAGTGTTGATTGCGTGTGTCTGCTGAGTTCTATCTTGTCGCCGTGGCTACTCCGGCCTATTCTGCTTGGCCCCCTCATTGCTGCTTGCAGCTATATTTGGGGGCCAAGCAGCGAAGCTGCGAAGGCACCCATTGTGTTTGTTAGTTTTCTTATTATTATTATTACTCCTCTGCCATTGAAGTCTATGGCAGCCCATAGAACCGTCTGGTGAAAAGTTGTGAAATTTGGCACACTAATTAGGCTGAGTCCCATGATTAATGTCACCAAGTTTCATGTCGGCACCTTAAGCGCTCTAGCGCCACCAACAGGCCAAAGTTGGATGTGCGTTCATGCACGTAACTTTTGACCCGTATGGCCGATTGTCAAAAATGAGGTATCGTTGGAATCCTTGGACCAAGCCGAGTTCAACGCACCCTATGACGTCATTTTCCGCCATGATGGATTTTCCGCCATTTTGAATTTCATCAAAAACACTAAAAAGTTTTCACAGGTCACAAATTTTGTCCGATCGTCACCAAACTTGACACACATGATCTTCAGACCAAGCCTCACAAAAGTTGTGGTGTTTTGTCTTCGGAACTATAACCGTTCACCCGTAATATCCAATCGAAATTTGCGGCGAAGCCGCCAAACAGGAAGTGAGCTCATATCTCAGCAACCCTTGCATGTATCAACGCCAAACTTGGTACATGGACTCAGGACCCAATCGGGGGGACGCTCAAGAAATTTGGTGACCTTTGACCTCTAGGGGGCGCTGTAATTAAGAAACATGCTTTTTGGCCTGTAGCTGCAGTTGTGCTTAGAATTAAAACGCACTAGTGGTGTCTGGTAATACTGTTGGAGGTCCTTAGGCCGACCCAAGCCAACTTGTGATGTCATCGTAATTGATTCGGCCGCCATATTGGATTTAATCAAAAACACGTACAAGTTTTCGCAGGTCACAAATTTCATCTGTTCTTCACCAAAATTGGCAGAGACCATCTTCAGACCATGCCTTATCAGTGCGTTGCTTTCTGGAACAATTGACAGAAGCATTCGGCTGTAACAGCCAATCGAAATTTGCGGCGAAGCCGCCTAACAGGAAGTGATTTCATATCTCAGCAACCCTTGCATGTATCAAAGCCAAACTGGGTGCATGGTCTCAGGACCCAATCAGGGGGACACTCAAAAAATCTGGTGACCTTTGACCTCTAGGGGGCGCTGTAATTAAGAAACATGCCTTTTGGCCTGTAGCTGCAGTTGTGCTTAGAATTAAAACGCACTAGTGGTGTCTGGTAATACTGTTGGAGGTCCTTAGGCCGACCCAAGCCAACTTGTGATGTCATCGTAATTGATTCGGCCGCCATATTGGATTTAATCAAAAACACGTACAAGTTTTCGCAGGTCACAAATCTCATCTGTTCTTCACCAAAATTGGCAGAGACCATCTTCAGACCATGCCTTATCAGTGCGTTGCTTTCTGGAACAATTGACAGAAGCATTCGGCTGTAACAGCCAATCGAAATTTGCGGCGAAGCCGCCTAACAGGAAGTGATTTCATATCTCAGCAACCCTTGCATGTATCAAAGCCAAACTGGGTGCATGGTCTCAGGACCCAATCAGGGGGACACTCAAAAAATCTGGTGACCTTTGACCTCTAGGGGGCGCTGTAATTAAGAAACATGCCTTTTGGCCTGTAGCTGCAGTTGTGGTTAGAATTAAAACGCACTAGTGGTGTCTGGTAATACTGTTGAAGGTCCTTAGGCCGACCCAAGCCAATTTGTGATGTCATCGTAATTGATTCGGCCGCCATATTGGATTTAATCAAAAACACATACAAGTCTTCGCAGGTCACAAATTTCAGCGGATCCTCACCAAAATTGGCAGAGACCATCTTCAGACCGTGCCTTATCAGTGCATTGCTTTCTGGAACAATTGACAGAAGCATTCGGCTGTAACAGCCAATTGAAATTTGTGGCGAAGCCGCTAAACAGGAAGTGAGCTCATATCTCAGCAACCCTTGCATGTATCAAAACCAAACTTAGTACGTGTACCTCCGACCCCATCGGGAGTACGCTCAAGAAATTTGGTGAAATTTGACCTCTAGGGGACTCCGTAATTGACAAAAATGCATTTTGGCCAGTAGTTGCTGATGCTCATTATTTTGCAATGGAAGTCAATGGCAGCCCATAGAACCGTCTGGTAAAAAGTTATACAATTTTGCACACTAATTGGGGACAGTCCAATAATTCATTTCACCAAGTTTCATGCCGGCACCTCAAGCGCTCTAGCGCCACCAACAGGCCAAAGTTGAATTTGTGTTCACGGACGTAACTTTTGACCTGTTGACCCGAATGGCAAAATGAGGTATCATTGGAATCCTTGGGCCAATCCGAGTTCAACACACCCTATAACGTCAATTTTTGACCTCTCTGTTTAAATCACAGCAAATGTGATCATATCTCAGTCAATCTTTTATTTTTGATGTGAAACTGATGACAACATGTTCCATCCAGTCAATTCTAATGCGTGCGTGGAAGGGCGGGGCGGGACGGGGTGGGACGTGCAGGGGTGATTAGGTGGGGGGGCTGGCTGGCGGAGGCGGCGGCAATACTCAGCCCTGTTTCAGCCCTACAAAGTGAGTTGTGTTTTGATGTGACACTTGTTGACAGTGTTGATCGTGGGTGTCTGCTGAGATCTAGCTTGTCGCCGTGGCTACTCCAGCCTATTCTGCTTGGCCCCCTCATTGCTGCTTGCAGCTATATTTATTATTACTCCTCTGCCATTGAAGTCTATGGCAGCCCATAGAACCGTCTGGTGAAAAGTTGTGAAATTTGGCACACTAATTAGGCTGAGTCCCATGATTAATGTCACCAAGTTTCATGTCGGCACCTTAAGCGCTCTAGCGCCACCAACAGGCCAAAGTTGGATGTGCGTTCATGCACGTAACTTTTGACCCGTATGGCCGATTGTCAAAAATGAGGTATCGTTGGAATCCTTGGACCAAGCCGAGTTCAACGCACCCTGTGACGTCATTTTCCGCCATGATGGATTTTCCGCCATTTTTTAATTTCATCAAAAACACTAAAAAGTTTTCACAGGTCACAAATTTTGTCCGATCGTCACCAAACTTGACTCACATGACCTGCAGACCAAGCCTCACAAAAGTTGTGGTGTTTTGTCTTCGGAACTATAACCGTTCACCCGTAAAATTCAATCGAAATTTGCGGCGAAGCCGCCAAACAGGAAGTGAGCTCATATCTCAGCAACCCTTTCATCTGTCATAACCAAACTTAGTACATGGACTTATAACCCCATCAGTAGGACACTCAAAAAATCTGGTGACCTTTGACCTCTAGGGGGCGCTGTAATTAAGAAATATGCCTATTGGCCTGTAGCTGCTGTTGTGCTTAGAATTAAAACGCACTAGTGGTGTCTGGCAATACTGTGGAAGGTCCTTAGGCCGACCCAAGCCAACTTGTGATGTCATCGTAATTGATTTGGCCGCCATATTGGATTTAATCAAAAACATGAATAAGTATTCGCAAGTCACAAATTTCAGCTGATCCTCACCAAAATTGGCAGAGAACATCTTCAGACCATGCCTTATCAGTGTATTTGTTTCTGGAACAATTGACAGAAGCGTTCGCCTGTAACAGCCAATCGAAATTTGCGGCGAAGCCGCCAAACAGGAAGTGAACTCATATCTCAGCAACGCTTTCATGTATCAAAACCAAACTTAGTACATGGCCCTCAGGACCAACCAGGAGGACGCTCAAGAAATTTGGTGACCTTTGACCTCTAGGGGGCTCTGTAATTGGCAAAAATGTATTTTGGCCTGTAGTTGCTGCATTATTCTGCAATGCAGGTCAATGCCAGCCCATAGAACCGTCTGGTTCATCCTGATGATGCACAAATAATTTGGTGACCTTCGACCTCTATTGGGGCATTGAAATCACAGCAAGCATGATCATATCTCAATCGATCTTTTATTTTTGATGTGAAACTGTTGACAGCGAGTTCCATCCAGTTAATTCTAATGCGTGCGTGCAAGGGTGGGGCGGGGTGGGACGGGCAGGGGCGATTGCGGCGGTGGGTTGGCTGGGTGAGGGGGCGGTGACACTCAGCCCTGGTTCAGCCACACAAAATCAGTTATGTTTTGATGTGAAACTTGACCTTGTAACTCAGCCAATCTTGGGTTGTTTGACATGGAACTTGTTGTGACTGCTTAATGCTATATGCCTGATGCCACGGCATTGAGTTGCATGGCAAATCTGGACTTCTGGACTGCTGAACTGCCTGCTTGGCCCCCTCATTGCTGCTTGCAGCTATATTTATTATTGGGGGCCAAGCAGCGAAGCTGCGCGGCAACCCATAGTGATTCTACCTTTTCTTATTATTATTATTATTACACATCTTTCCGCTGCCATTGAAGTCTATGGCAGCCCATAGAACCGTACAGTAAAAAGTTGTGAAATTTGGCAAATACATTCCATACATTCCCATATTCCATTTCACAAATTTTCAAGTCTGAACCCCAGGCAGTCTAGCGCCACCAATGGGTCAAAGTTGCCATTGCATCCATGCACTTAACTTTTGAACCGTATGTCCAATTTTGAACATCCATATACAGTTGGAACCCCTGGACTGACCTGAGTTCACTAACTCCTATTACGTTACTTTCCGCCATATTGGACCTCCGCCATATTGTATTTCATCAAAAACACTTAAAAGTTTTCACAGGTCACAAACTTCATCCAATTTTCACGAAACTTCACACAGATGATCTTCAGACCATGCCTCATAATTGCATTGCCTTTGACACCCATACTCACAACTGGTCGCCTGTCACGACCAATCAAAATTGGCGGCGAAGCCGCCAAACAGGAAGTGAACTCAGATCTCAGCAAGGCTTTCACATATCAAAACCAAACTCAGTACATGAACTCAGGACCCAATTAGGAGGAGGCTCAATAAATTTCATGACTTTTGACCTACAGGTGGCGCTATAATTAACAAAACTACGTTTTGGCCTCTATGGGGTGATGTGTTTGAAATTAAAACATATTAGTGATCTCTGTTAATACTTTGGGAGGTCCTTAGGCTGACACATATCAACTTTTGACATTAACATAATTGATTGGACCGCCATATTGAATTTCATCAAAAACACTTAAAAGTTTTCACAGGTCACAAACTTCATCCAATTTTCACGAAACTTCACACAGATGATCTTCAGACCCTGTCTCATAATTGCATTGACTTTGACACCCATACTCAAAACTGGTCGCCAGTCACGACCAATCAAAATTGGCGGCGAAGCCGCCGAACAGGAAGTGAACTCAGATCTCGGCAAGGCTTTCACATATCAAAACCAAACTCAGTACATGGGCTCAGGACCCAATTAGGAGGAGGCTCAATAAATTTGATGACTTTTGACCTACAGGTGGCGCTATAATTAACAAAAGTATGTTTTGGCCTCTATGGGGTGATGTGTTTGAAATTAAAACATATTAGTTATCTCTGTTAATACTTTGGGAGGGCCTTAGGTTGACACATATCAACTTTTGACATTAACATAATTGATTGGACCGCCATATTGGATTAAATCAAAAACACAAAAGTTTTCACAGGTCACAAATTTCATCCATTTTTCATGAAACTTGGCACAGATGATCTTCAGACCATGTCTCACAAACGCATTGCTTTTTTGACCTTTATTCAAAACAGGTCGGCCGTGACGACCAATCAAAATTGAAAAGCCGCCAATCAGGAAGTGAACTGTTATCTCAGCCAAGATTTCATGTATCAAAACCAAACTCGATACATGGGCTCAGGACCCAATTAGGAGAAGGCTCAATAAATTTGGCGACTTTTGACCACTATGGGGGCGCTATAATCACAGGAAGTAGGCTCATATCTCAGCAACACTTTCACATATCAAAACCAAACTTGGTATATGGACTTGGAACTCCTCCCTGAGGACACACAATCAATTTGGTGACCTTCGACCACTAGGGGGGCGCTAGAGTTACAGGAAGTTAGCTCCTATCTCAGCAACGCTTTCACATATCAAAACCAAACTTGGTTCATAGACTTGGGACCCCATCCTGAGGACACACAAAACATTTGGTGTACTTTGACCACTAGGGGCGCTATAATTAGCAATACTTTCTCGTATCAACCTCAAACTTGGTACGTGGACTCGTGGTCACAACCTGAGGACGCACAATACATTTGGTGACTTTTGACCACTAGGGGTGCCATAATTAGCAAGACTTTCTCGTATCAACACCAAACTTGGTACGTGGACTCATGAACACATCCTGAATAGCTACAATACATTTGGTGTCTTTTGACCACTAGGGAAAACTATGACATGAATTAGGCTCAAATCTTACGCTTTCATGGATTGAAATCAAACTTTGTACATGGACTCAAGACCCAATCCCAATCCAGTCCAATTCAATCCAATCCAATCAACAATCACATGAAGTAGGCTCATATCTCAGCAATCCCAATCCAATCCAGTCCAATTCAATCCAATCCAATCAACCATCACATGAAGTAGGCTCATATCTCAGCAATCCCAATCCAATCCAATCAAATCCAATCCAGTCCAATCCAATCCAGTCCAGTACAATCCAATTAAATCCAATCCAATCGACAATCACATGAAGTAGTCTCATATCTCAGTAATCCCAATCCAGTCCAATCAAATCCAATCCAGTCCAATCCAGTCCAATTAAATCCAATCCAATGAACAATCATATGAAGTAGGCTCATATCTCTGCAATCCCAATCCCAATACAGTCCAGTCCAATCCAGTCCAGTCCTGTCCAATTCAGTCCAGTCCAATCCCAATCCAATCCAATCCAATCCAATCCAGTCCAATCCAATCCAGTCCAGTCCAGTCCAGTCCTGTCCAATTCAGTCCAGTCCAATCCCAATCCAATCCAATCCAGTCCATTCCATTCCATTCCATTCCATTCCATTCCAATCCAATCCAATCCAATCAACAATCACATGAAGTAGTCTCATATCTCAGCAATCCCAATCCAGTCCAATCAAATCCAATCCAGTCCAGTCCAGTCCAATCCAATCAAATCCAGTCCAGCCCAATTAAATCCAATCTATTCAACAATCACATGAAGTAGGCTCATATCTCTGCAATCCCAATCCCAATCCAGTCCAGTCCAATCCAATCCAGTCCAGTCCAGTCCAGTCCAGTCCAATCCAATCCAGTCCTGTCCAATTCAGTCCAGTCCAGTCCAATCCCAATCCAATCCAATCCAGTCCAATCCAATCCAATCCAATCCATTCCAATCCAGTCCAGCCCAATTAAATCCAATCTAATCAACAATCACATGAAGTAAACTCATATCTCTGCAATCCCAATCCCAATCCAGTCCAGTCCAATCCAATCCAATCCAGTCCAGTCCTGTCCAATTCAGTCCAGTCCAATCCCAATCCAATCCAATCCAATCCAGTCCAATCCAATCCAGTCCAGTCCAGTCCAGTCCAGTCCTGTCCAATTCAGTCCAGTCCAATCCCAATCCAATCCAATCCAGTCCATTCCATTCCATTCCATTCCATTCCATTTCAATCCAATCCAATCCAATCCAGTCCTGTCCAATTCAGTCCAGTCCAATCCAATCCAGTCCAGTCCTGTCCAATTCAGTCCAGTCCAATCCCAATCCAATCCAATCCAGTCCAGTCCAGTCCAGTCCAATCCAATCCAGTCCAGTCCTGTCCAATTCAGTCCAGTCCAATCCCAATCCAATCCAATCCATTCCATTCCATTCCATTCCAGTCCAATCCAATCCAATCCAGTCCAGTCCAGTACAATCCAATCCAATCCAGTCCAGTCCAGTCCAGTCCAATCCAATTCAATCCAATCCAATCCAATCCAATCCAATCAACAATCACATGAAGTAGTCTCATATCTCAGCAATCCCAATCCAGTCCAATCAAATCCAATCCAGTCCAGTCCAGTCCAATCCAATCCAATCCAGTCCAGCCCAATTAAATCCAATCTATTCAACAATCACATGAAGTAGGCTCATATCTCTGCAATCCCAATCCCAATCCAGTCCAGTCCAGTCCAATCCAGTCCAGTCCAGTCCAGTCCAGTCCAGTCCAGTCCAATCCAATCCAGTCCAGTCCTGTCAAATTCAGTCCAGTCCAGTCCAATCCCAATCCAATCCAGTCCAATCCAATCCAATCCAATCCAATCCAATCCAATCCAATCCAGTCCAGCCCAATTAAATCCAATCTAATCAACAATCACATGAAGTAAGCTCATATCTCTGCAATCCCAATCCCGTCCAGTCCAATCCAATCCAGTCCAGTCCAGTCCAGTCCAGTCCAGTCCACTCCAGTCCAGTCCAATCCAATCCAGGCCTCTCCAATTCAGTCCAGTCCAGTCAAATCCCAATCCAATCCAATTCAATCCAATCCAATCAACAATCACTTGAAGTAGGCTAATATCTCAGCAATCCCATTCCAATCCAGTCCATTCCAATCCAGACTTGTCTAGTCTATCTTAGTTTAGTCCAGTCCAATCCCAACTTCTGCTTATTTGCTTGGCCCCCACATTGCTGCTTGCAGCTATATTTGGGGGCCAAGCAGCGAAGCTGCGCGGCAACCCATAGTGATTCTACGTATTCTTATTATTGGGGGCCAAGCAGCGAAGCTGCGAAGGCACCCATTGAGTTACTAGCTTTTCCTATTATTACACTTCTGCCATTGGAGTCTATGGCAGCCCATAGAACGCCTGGCTAAAAAGTTCAGATTTTTTGGCAGAAAGTTTCGGGACACTCCACTGACCACTCACACTCATTTACGGACCTCTAAACCCAGCCATCTAGCGCCACCAACAGGTCAAAATCTGGCCGAAAATTGAACCGCTGGGTCTAAAGTTATGACATTTGGCACACTGATTCAGCACTGTCCCATGATGACTCTCACCAATTTACAGAACTCTATGCCCAACACTCTAGCGCCACCAATGGGTCGAACCTGGATTGCATTCACGCATGTGACCATTGAACGGTGCGTCCGATTTTCACATATCAGGCACCGTTGGAATCCCTGGACCGACCTAATTTCAATGAACCCTATTACGTCACTTTCCGCCATATTGGACCTCCGTCATATTGGATTTAGTCCAAACTCTACAAAAAGTTTCAGCGGTCAGAAATTTCATCCGATTTTCATGGAACTTGGCGGAGATGATCTTCTTCCCGAGCCGCACAAAAGATACTTGTCAGATTTTTCAATTTCATTTTTGTTTGCCCGTGACAGCCAATCAAATATGGCGATGAAGCTGCCAAACAGGAAGTGGACTAACATCTCTGTGGCATTTTGAGCTAACATAACAAAACTCGGTACCATTAGTCAGGACACTGTCCCAATCTCTCACAGCAATTTTTATGCATACATTGAATACTCTAGCGCCACCACCAGTTTAATGCTGGACATGCGTTCATGCGCGTATTCCTTGACTCTTTTGTCTGATTTTCACAATTGAGGTAGCGTCTGAATCCCTGGACCATCCCGAGTTCATCGACTCCTATCCCGTCACTTTCTGCAATATTGGACCTCCGACATATTGGATTTAGTCCAAACTCTACGAAAAGTTTCAGCGGTTACAAATTTCATCCGATTTTCACAGAACTTGGCGGAGATGATCTTCTGCCCGAGCCGCAAAAACGATACTTGTCAGATTTTTCAATTTCATTTTTGTTTGCCTGTAACAGCCAATCAAATATGGTGATGAAGCCGCCAAACAGGAAGTGGACTAACATCTCCGTGACGCTTTGAGTTAACATAACAAAACTCGATACCATTAGTCAGGACACTGTCCCAATCACTCACAGCAATTTTTATGCATATACATTGAACACTCTAGCGCCACCACCAGTTCAATGCTGGACATGCGTTCATGCGCGTGATCCTTGACTCTTTTGTCTGATTTTCACAATTGAGGTAGCGTCTTAATCCTTGGAACATCCCAAGTTCATCGACCCCTATCCCGTCACTTTCCGCCATATTGGACCTCCGCCATGTTGGATTTAGTCCAAACTCTACGAAAAGTTTCAGCGGTTACAAATTTCTTCCGATTTTCTCAGAACTTGGCGGAGATGATCTTCAGACCGAGCCGCACAAACGATACTTGTCAGATTTTTTAATTTTAAGTTTATTTGCCCGTGACAGCAAATCACACATGGCGACGATGCCGCCTAACAGGAAGTGGGCTAACATCTCGGCTACGCTTTAATGTATGAAGTCCAAACTTGGTACAGGGACTTGGTATCTGATTGTGAGGACGCACTAGGAAATTGGCATCATTTGGCCTCTATAGGGGGCGCTGCAATACAGGAAGTGAGCTTGTATCTCAGCAATGCTTTGATGTACGAAGTCCAAACTTGGTATAGAGACTTGGTACCTGATTGTGGGGATGCACTAGGAAATTGGCGTCATTTGGCCTCTACAGGGGGCGCTGCAATACAGGAAGTGAGCTTGTATCTCAGCAACGCTTTGATGTATGAAGTCCAAACTTGGTACAGGGACTTGGTATCTGATTGTGAGGACACAGTAGGAAATTGGCATCATTTGGCCTCTATAGGGGGCGCTGTAATACAGGAAGTGGGCTCATATCTCAGCAACGCTTCGTTGTATGAAGTCCAAACTTGATACATGGACATATTAGCTGATTGTGAGGATATGCAAGGAAAGTGGTCTCATTTGGCCTCTAGGGGTGTTGCAATAAAGAAAGTGAGCTCACATCTCAGCAACACTTTGGTGTATGAAGTCCAAACTTGGTAGACGGATATGGGAGCTGATTGTAAGAACGCACAAGGACATTGGTGTAATTTGGCCTCTAGTTGTGCTTTAACAAAGTAAATGAGCTTATTTCTCAGCCGTTCTTTATCCAATTGCCATCAAACTTGCTGTGAGTGCTTGCTCATCCCATGGCAACGCCATTCCTGCTATAGCGCACTGCTTGGCCCCCGCATTGCTGCTTGCAGCTATATTTATTATTATTATTATTATTATTATAACGAAACGCTCATTTGCCATTCAACCGTACAGTAAAAAGTTGAGAAATTCGGCACATTGATTCGGTTCAGTCATATCTTTAATTTATCAAAGTTTCAAGTCTGCACTTTGAGTGCTCTAGCGCCACCAACATTTCAAATTTTTTATTACATCTATGCACATAACGTTTGAACGGTACACCACATTTTGAACATTAAGGTATATTTGGAATCCTTGGATGAGACCGAACTCAACGCAGATGTGAATTTATGAGGTAAACGTAATTGATCAGGCTGCCATATTGGATTTAATCAAAAACACCTAAAAGGCATCAAAGTTCGCAAAGTTTGTCCGATTTTCACGAAACTTGACGCAGATGATCTTCAGACTATGACTCACAAATGTTATTGCTTTTCGGAGCCATATTCAAAACCCATCGCCCGTCGTGACCAATCAAGTTTGGCGGCGAAGCCGCCAAACAGGAATTGAAGTGATCTCAGCAAGGCTTTCGCGTATCAACACCAAACTCAGTACAGGGTCTCAGGACTCAATTAGGAGGAGGCTAAATAAATTTGATGACTTTTGACCTATAGGTGGCGCTATAATTACCAAAATTACGTTTTGGCCTGTAACGAGTCATGTGTTTGGAATTAAAGCATATTAGTGATATCTGTTAATACCTTGAGAGGTCCTTAGGCCGACACATGCCAACATGTGACGTCAACATAATTGATTCGACCGCCATATTTGATTTCATCAAAAACACTTAAAAGGCATCAAAGGTCATAAAGTTTGTCCGATTTTCACGAAACTTGACGCAGATGATCGTCAGACCATGACTCATAAACGCATTGCTTTTTGGAGACATATTCCAAACCGCTTGCCTGTGACGACCAATCACGTTTGGCGGCAAAGCCGCCAAACAGGAAATGAAGTGATCTCAGCAAGGCTTTTGCGTATCAACACCAAACTCAGTAGAGGGCCTCAGGACCCAATTAGGAGGGGGCTCAATACATTTGATGACTTTTGACCTATAGGTGGCGCTATAATCACATGAAGTGGGCTCATATTTCAGCAATGCTTTCACATATTGAAACCAAACTTAGTATATGGACTTGGGACCTCATCCTGAGGACAGACAATAATTTTAGCAACCTTTGACCACTAGGGGTGCTATAATTTGCAACACTTTCTCGTATTAACACCAAACTTGGTATATGGACTCGTGACTACAACCTGAGGACGCACAATAAATGTGGTGACTTTTGACCACTAGGGGTGCTATAATTATCAACACTTTCTCGTATCGACACCAAACTTGGTATGTGGACTCGTGACTACAACCTGACTATGCACAATACATTTGGTGATGTTTGAGGTATGCATATGTATGGGGGGTTATTGGGGTGTGTGGGAGAGGAAGTTTATCTTTGTATATGTGTGTGTGTGGGACGGGTGGTTAATTGGGTGTGTGTATAATGTAGCAACATTGGGTTGCCATGACAACTCCTGCTCAACTGCTTGGCCCCCACATTGCTGCTTGCAGCTATATTTATTATTATTATTACACATCTTTCCGCTGCCATTGAAGTCTATGGCAGCCCATAGAACCGTACAGTAAAAAGTTGTGAAATTTGGCACATGCATTCCATACATTCCCATATTCCATTTCACAAATTTTCAAGTCTGAACCCCAGGCAGTCTAGCGCCACCAATAGGTCAAAGTTGCCATTGCATCCATGCACTTAACTTTTGAACCGTATGTCCAATTTTGAACATCCATATACAGTTGGAACCCCTGGACTGACCTGAGTTCACTAACTCCTATTACGTTACTTTCCGCCATATTGGACCTCCGCCATATTGTATTTCATCAAAAACACTTAAAAGTTTTCACAGGTCACAAACTTCATCCAATTTTCACGAAACTTGGCACAGATGATCTTCAGACCATGTCTCATAATTGCCTTGCTTTTGACACCCATACTCACAACTGGTCACCAGTCACGACCAATCAAAATTGGCGGCGAAGCCGCCAAACAGGAAGTGAACTCAGATCTCAGCAAGGCTTTCACATATCACAACCAAACTCACTACCTGGGCTCAGGACCCAATTAGGAGGAGGCTCAATAAATTTGATGACTTTTGACCTACAGGTGGCGCTATAATTAACAAAACTACGTTTTGGCCTGTATGGGGTGATGTGTTTGAAATTAAAACATATTAGTTATCTCTATTCATACTTTGGGAGGTCCTTAGGCTGTGACATATCAACTTTTGACATTAACATAATTGATTGGACCGCCATATTGGATTTCATCAAAAACACTTAAAAGTTTTCACAGGTCACAAACTTCATCCAATTTTCACGACACTTCACACAGATGATCTTCAGACCATGCCTCATAATTGCATTGCCTTTGACACCCATACTCACAACTGGTCGCCAGTCACGACCAATCAAAATTGGCGGCAAAGCCGCCAAACAGGAAGTGAACTCAGATCTCGGCAAGGCTTTCACATATCAAAACCAAACTCAGTACATGGACTCAGGACCCAATTAGGAGGAGGCTCAATAAATTTGATGACTTTTGACCTACAGGTGGCGCTATAATTAACAAAACTACATTTTGGCCTCTATGGGGTGATGTGTTTGAAATTAAAACATATTAGTCATCTCTGTTAATACTTTGGGAGGTCCTTAGGCTGACACATATCAACTTTTGACATTAACATAATTGATTGGACCGCCATATTGGATTTCATCAAAAACACTTAAAAGTTTTCACAGGTCACAAACTTCATCCAATTTTCACAAAACTTGACACAGATGTTCTTCAGACCATGTCTCATAATTGCATTGCCTTTGACACCCATACTCAAAACTGGTCGCCAGTCACGACCAATCAAAATTGGCGGCGAAGCCGCCAAACAGGAAGTGAACTCAGATCTCGGCAAGGCTTTCACATATCAAAACCAAACTCACTACATGGGCTCAGGACCCAATTAGGAGGAGGCTCAATAAATTTGATGACTTTTGACCTACAGGTGGCGCTATAATTAACAAAAGTACGTTTTGGCCTCTATGGGGTGATGTGTTTGAAATTAAAACATATTAGTTATCTCTGTTAATATTTTGGGAGGGCCTTAGGCTGACACATATCAACTTTTGACATCAACATAATTGATTGGACTGCCATATTGGATTACATCAAAAACACTTAAAAGTTTTCACAGGTCACAAATTTCATCCAATTTTCACGAAACTTGGCACAGATGATCTTCAGACCATGCCTCACAAACGCATTGCTTTTTGTACCTTTATTCAGAACAGGTCAGCCGTGACGACCAATCGAAATTGGCGGCGAAGCCTTAAAACAGGAAGTGAACTGTTATCTCCGCCAAGCTTTCACATATCAAAACCAAACTTGGTACATGGGCTCAGAACCCAATTAGGAGAAGGCTCAATAAATTTCGTGACTTTTGACCACTATGGGGGCGCTATAATCACAGGAAGTAGGCTCATATCTCAACAACACTTTCACATATCAAAACCAAACTTGGTATATGGACTTGGGACCCCATCCTGTGGACACACAAACAATTTGGTGACCTTTGACCACTAAGGGGGCGCTAGAGTTACAGGAAGTTAGCTCCTATCTCAGCAACGCTTTCACATATCAATACCAAACTTGGTTCATAGACTTGGGACCCCATCCTGAGGACACACAAAACATTTGGTGTACTTTGACCACTAGAGGCGCTATAATTAGCAATACTTTCTCATATCAACCTCAAACTTGGTACGTGTACTCGTGGTCACAACCTGAGGACGCACAATACATTTGGTGACTTTTGACCACTAGGGGTGCCATAATTAGCAAGACTTTCTCGTATCAACACCAAATTTGGAACGTGGACTCATGAACACATCCTGAATAGCTACAATACATTTGGTGTCTTTTGACCACTAGGGAAAACTATGACATGAATTAGGCTCAAATCTTACGCTTTCATGGATTGAAATCAAACTTTGTACATGGACTCAAGACCCAATCCCAATCCAGTCCAATTCAATCCAATCCAATCAACAATCACATGAAGTAGGCTCATATCTCAGCAATCCCAATCCAATCCAATCCAATCAAATCCAATCCAGTCCAATCCAATCCAGTCCAGTACAATCCAATTCAATCCAATCCAATCGACAATCACATGAAGTAGTCTCATATCTCAGTAATCCCAATCCAGTCCAATCAAATCCAATCCAGTCCAATCCAATCCAATCCAATCCAGTCCAATTAAATCCAATCCAATGAACAATCATATGAAGTAGGCTCATATCTCTGCAATCCCAATCCCAATACAGTCCAGTCCAATCCAATCCAGTCCAGTCCTGTCCAATTCAGTCCAGTCCAATCCCAATCCAATCCAATCTAATCCAATCCAATCCAGTCCAGTCCAATACAATCCAGTCCAGTCCAGTCCAGTCCAGTCCTGTCCAATTCAGTCCAGTCCAATCCCAATCCAATCCAGTCCATTCCATTCCATTCCATTCCATTCCAATCCAATCCAATCCAATCCAGTCCTGTCCAATTCAGTCCAGTCCAATCCAATCCAGTCCAGTCCTGTCCAATTCAGTCCAGTCCAATCCCAATCCAATCCAATCCAGTCCAGTCCAGTCCAGTCCAATCCAATCCAGTCCAGTCCTGTCCAAATCAGTCCAGTCCAATCCCAATCCAATCCAATCCATTCCATTCCATTCCATTCCATTCCAGTCCAATCCAATCCAGTCCAGTCCAGTCCAGTACAATCCAATCCAATCCAGTCCAGTCCAGTCCAGTCCAATCCAATTCAATCCAATCCAATCCAATCCAATCAACAATCACATGAAGTAGTCTCATATCTCAGCAATCCCAATCCAGTCCAATCAAATCCAATCCAGTCCAGTCCAGTCCAATCCAATCCAATCCAGTCCAGCCCAATTAAATCCAATCTATTCAACAATCACATGAAGTAGGCTCATATCTCTGCAATCCCAATCCCAATCCAGTCAGTCCAATCCAGTCCAGTCCAGTCCAGTCCAGTCCAATCCAATCCAGTCCAGTCCAGTCCTGTCCAATTCAGTCCAGTCCAGTCCGATCCCAATCCAATCCAGTCCAATCCAATCCAATCCAATCCAATCCAGTCCAGCCCAATTAAATCCAATCTAATCAACAATCACATGAAGTAAGCTCATATCTCTGCAATCCCAATCCCAATCCAGTCCAGTCCAATCCAATCCAGTCCAGTCCAGTCCAGTCCAGTCCAGTCCAATCCAGTCCAGTCCAGTCCAGTCCAGTCTAATCCAATCCAGGCCTCTCCAATTCAGTCCAGTCCAGTCCAATCCCAATCCAATCCAATTCAATCCAATCCAATCAACAATCACTTGAAGTAGGCTAATATCTCAGCAATCCCATTCCAATCCAGTCCATTCCAATCCAGACTTGTCTAGTCTATCTTAGTCTAGTCCAGTCCAATCCCAACTTCTGCTTATTTGCTTGGCCCCCACATTGCTGCTTGCAGCTATATTTGGGGGCCAAGCAGCGAAGCTGCGAAGGCACCCATTGTGTTTCTAGCTTTTCCTATTATTGGGGGCCAAGCAGCGAAGCTGCGAAGGCACCCATTGTGTTTCTAGCTTTTCCTATTATTATTACACATCTTTCCTCTGCCATTGAAGTCTATGGCAGCCCATAGAACCGTCTGGTGAAAAGTTGTGAAATTTGGCACACTAATTAGGCTGCGTCCCAGAATTAATTTCACCAAGTTTCGAGTCCGCACCACGAGCGCTCTAGCGCCACCAACAGGCCAAATTTGGACATGCGTTCATGCATGTAACTTCTGACCCGTTGGCCCGATTTTGAAAAATGAGGTACCATTGGAATCCTTGGACCAGGCCGAGTTCAACGCACCCTATGACGTCATTTTCCGCCATGATGGATTTTCCGCCATATTGGATTTTAGTGAAAGTGAAACTAATTTTTCACAGGTCACAAATTTTGTCCGATCGTCACCAAACTTGACATACATGATCTTCAGACCAAGCCTAAAAAAAGTTGTGGTGTTTTGTCTTCGGAACTTAAACCGTTCACCCGTAATATCCAATTGAAACTTGCGGCGAAGCCGCCAAACAGGAAGTGAGCTCATATCTCAGCAACCCATTCATCTATCATAACCAAACTAAGTACATGGACTCAGGAGCCAATCAGGGGGAGGCTCAAGAAATTTGGTGACCTTTGACCTCTAGGGGGCGCTGTAATTAAGAAACATGCCTTTTGACCTGTAGCTGCAGTTGTGCTTAGAATTATAACTCACTAGTGGTGTCTGATAATACTGTTGGAGGTCCTTAGGCCGACCCAAGCCAACTTGTGATGTCATCATAATTGATTCGGCCGCCATATTGGATTTAATCAAAAACATGAATAAGTATTCGCAAGTCACAAATTTCAGCTGATCCACACCAAAATTGGCAGAGACCATCATCAGACCATGTCTTATCAGTGTATTTTTTTCTGGAACAATTGACCGAAGCGTTCGCCTGTAACAGCCAATCGAAATTTGCGGTGAAGCCGCCAAACAGGAAGTGAGCTCATATCTCAGCAACGCTTTCATGTATCAAAACCAAACTTAGTACATGATCCTCAGGACCCACCAGAAGGACGCTCAAGAAATTTGGTGACCTTTGACCTCTAGGGGGCTCTGTAATTGGCAAAAATGTATTTTGGCCTGTAGTTGCTGCATTTTTCTGCAATGGAGGTCAATGGCAGCCCATAGAACCGTCTGGTTCATCCTGATGATGCACAAATAATTTGGTGACCTTTGACCTCTATTGGGGCATTGAAATCACAGCAAGCATGATCATATCTCAATCGATCTTTTATTTTTGATGTGAAACTGTTGACAGCGAGTTCCATCCAGTTAATTCTAATGCGTGCGTGCAAGGGTGGGGCGGGGTGGGACGGGCAGGGGCGATTGCGGCGGTGGGTTTGCTGGGTGAGGGGGCGGCGACACTCAGCCCTGGTTCAGCCACACAAAATCAGTTATGTTTTGATGTGAAACTTGACCTTGTAACTCAGCCAATCTTGGGTTGTTTGACATGGAACTTGTTGTGACTGCTTAATGCTATATGCCTGATGCCACGGCATTGAGTTGCATGGCAAATCTGGACTTCTGGACTGCTGAACTGCCTGCTTGGCCCCCTCATTGCTGCTTGCAGCTATATTTATTACACATCTTTCCTCTGCCATTGAAGTCTATGGCAGCCCATAGAACCGTCTGGTGAAAAGTTGTGAAATTTGGCACACTAATTAGGCTGCGTCCCAGAATTAATTTCACCAAGTTTCGAGTCCGCACCACGAGCGCTCTAGCGCCACCAACAGGCCAAATTTGGACATGCGTTCATGCATGTAACTTCTGACCCGTTGGCCCGATTTTGAAAAATGAGGTACCATTGGAATCCTTGGACCAGGCCGAGTTCAACGCACCCTATGACGTCATTTTGCGCCATGATGGATTTTCCGCCATATTGGATTTTAGTGAAAGTGAAACTAATTTTTCACAGGTCACAAATTTTGTCCGATCGTCACCAAACTTGACATACATGATCTTCAGACCAAGCCTAAAAAAAGTTGTGGTGTTTTGTCTTCGGAACTTAAACCGTTCACCCGTAATATCCAATTGAAACTTGCGGCAAAGCCGCCAAACAGGAAGTGAGCTCATATCTCAGCAACCCATTCATCTATCATAACCAAACTAAGTACATGGACTCAGGAGCCAATCAGGGGGAGGCTCAAGAAATTTGGTGACCTTTGACCTCTAGGGGGCGCTGTAATTAAGAAACATGCCTTTTGACCTGTAGCTGCAGTTGTGCTTAGAATTATAACTCACTAGTGGTGTCTGATAATACTGTTGGAGGTCCTTAGGCCGACCCAAGCCAACTTGTGATGTCATCATAATTGATTCGGCCGCCATATTGGATTTAATCAAAAACACGTACGAATTTTCGCAGGTCACAAATTTCAGCTGATCCTCACCAAAATTGGCAGAGACCATCTTCAGACCATGTCTGATCAGTGTATTTTTTTCTGGAACAATTGACAGAAGCGTTCGCCTGTAACAGCCAATCGAAATTTGCGGCGAAGCCACCAAACAGGAAGTGATTTCATATCTCAGCAACGCTTTCATGTATCAAAACCAAACTTAGTACATGTACCTCCGACCCCATCGGGAGGAAGCTCAAGAAATTTGGTGACATTTGACCTCTAGGGGGCTCCGTAATTGACAAAAATGCATTTTGGCCAGTAGTTGCTGATGCACATTATTTTGCAATGGAAGTCAATGGCAGCCCATAGAACCGTCTGGTAAAAAGTTATACAATTTTGCACACTAATTGGGGACAGTCCAATAATTCATTTCACCAAGTTTCATGCCGGCACCTCAAGCGCTCTAGCGCCACCAACAGGCCAAAGTTGGACTTGTGTTCACGCACGTAACTTTTGACCTGTTGACCCGAATGGCAAAATGTGGTATTATTGGAATCCTTGGGCCAAGCCGAGTTCAACACACCCTATGACGTCAATTCTTGACCTCTATGTTTAAATCACAGCAAGTGTGATCATATCTCAGTCAATCTTTTATTTTTGATGTGAAACTGATGACAGCAAGTTCCATCTAGTTCATTCTAATGTGTGCGTGCAAGGGTGGGACGGGGTGGGACGGGCAGGGGCGATTGTGGCGGTGGGCTGGCTGGGGAAGGGGGTGGCGACACTCAGCCCTGGTTCAGCTCCACAAAATCAGTTATGTTTTGATGTGAAACTTGACCTTGTAACTCAGCCAATCTTGGGTTGTATGGCATGGAACTTGCTGTGACTGCTTATGGCTATATGTCTGATGCAACGGCTTTGACTTACATGGCAAATCTGGCCTGCTGAACTGACTGCTTGGCCCCCACATTGCTGCTTGCAGCTATATTTGGGGGCCAAGCAGCGAAGCTGCGAAGGCACCCATTGTGTTTCTATCTTTTCCTACTATTATTATTATTATTACACATCTTTCCTCTGCCATTGAAGTCTATGGCAGCCCATAGAACCGTCTGGTGAAAAGTTGTGAAATTTGGCACTGTAATTAGGCAGAGTCCCATGATTAATTTCACCAAGTTTCAAGTCCGCACCACGAGCGCTCTAGCGCCACCAACAGGCCAAAGTTGGACATGCGTTCACGCATGTATCTTCTGACCCGTTGGCCCGATTTTAAAAATTGAGGTACCATTGGAATCCTTGGACCAGGCCGAGTTCAACGCACCCTATGGCGTCGTTTTCCGCCATGATGGATTTTCCGCCATATTGGATTTTAGTGAAAGTGAAACTAATTTTTCACAGGTCACAAATTTTGTCCGATCGACACCAAACTTGACATACATGATCTTCAGACCAAGCCTCACAAAAGTTGTGGTATTTTGTCTCCGGAACTATAACCGTTCATCCATAATATACAATTGAAATTTGCGGCGAAGCCGCCAAACAGGAAGTGAGCTCATATCTCAGCAACCCTTGCATGTATCAATGCCAAACTTGGTGGATAGACTCAGGACCCAATCAGAGGGAAGCTCAAAAAATTTGGTGACCTTTGACCTCTAAGGGGCGCTGTAATTAAGAAACATGCCTTTTGGCCTGTAGTTGCTGTTGTGTTTAGAATTAAATTGCACTAATGATGTCTGGTAATACTGTTGGAGTTCCTTAGTTCGACCCAAGCCAACTTGTGATGTCATCGTAATTGATTCGGCCGCCATATTGGATTTAATCAAAAACACGTACAAGTTTTCGCAGGTCACAAATTTCAGCGGATCCTGACCAAAATTGGCAGAGACCATCTTCAGACCATGCCTGATGAGTGCATTGATTTCTGGAACAATTGAAAGAAGTATTAGCCTGTACCAGCCAATTGAAATTTGCGGCGAAGCCGCCAAACAGGAAGTGATTTCATATCTCAGCAACGCTTTCATGTATCAAAACCAAACTTAGTACATGTACCTCCGACCCCATCGGGAGGACGCTCAAGAAATTTGGTGACATTTGACCTCTAGGGGGCTCCGTAATTGACAAAAATGCATTTTGGCCAGTAGTTGCTGTTGCGCATTATTTTGCAATGGAAGTCAATGGCCGCCCATAGAACCGTCTGGTAAAAAGTTATACAATTTTGCACACTAATTGGGGACAGTCCAATAATTCATTTCACCAAGTTTCATGACGGCACCTCAAGCGCTCTAGCGCCACCAACAGGCCAAAGTTGGATTTGTGTTCACGGACGTAACTTTTGACCTGTTGACCCGAATGGCAAAATGAGGTATCATTGGAATCCTTGGGCCAAGCCGAGTTCAACACAACCTATGACGTCAATTTTTGACCTCTCTGTTTAAATCACAGCAAGTGTGATCATATGTCAGTCAATCTTTTATTTTTGATGTGAAACTGATGACAGCAAGTTCCATCCAGTTCATTCTAATGTGTGCGTGCAAGGGTGGGACGGGGTGGGATGGGCAGGGGCGGTTGCGGCGGTGGACTGGCTGGGGGAGGGGGCGCCGACACTCAGCCCTGGTTCAGCCCCACAAAATCAGCTATGTTTTGATGTGAAACTTGACCTTGTAACTCAGCCAATCTTGGGTTGTATGGCATGGAACTTGCTGTGACTGCTTAAGCCTACATGTCTGATGCAACGGCATTGACTTACATGGCAAATCTGGCCTGCTGAACTGCCTGCTTGGCCCCCTCATTGCTGCTTGCAGCTATATTTGGGGGCCAAGCAGCGAAGCTGCGCGGCAACCCATAGTGATTCTACCTTTTCTTATTGGGGGCCAAGCAGCGAAGCTGCGAAGGCACCCATTGAGTTACTAGCTTTTCCTATTATTATTATTACACATCTGCCATTGGAGTCTATGGCAGCCCATAGAACGCCTGGCTAAAAAGTGCAGATTTTTTGGCAGAAAGTTTCGGGACACTCCACTGACCACTCACACTCATTTACGGACCTCTAAACCCAGCCGTCTAGCGCCACCAACAGGTCAAAGTTTGGCCGAAAGTTGATAAGCTGGGTTGAAAGGTATTTGCAAGTCATTATTATTATGAAATTTAGCACCCTGATTCAGGACCGTCCCATGATCACTCTCACCAATTTACAGAACTCTATGCCGAACACTCTAACGCCACCAATGGGTCGAATCTGGACTCACATTCACGCATGTAACAATTGAACGGTGTGTTCGATTTTCACAAATCATGCACCGTTGGAATCCCTGGACTGACTTGAGTTGAATGACCCCTACTACGTCACTTTCGGCCATACTGGACCTCCGCCATATTGGATTTAGTCCAAACTCTACGAAAAGGTTCAGCGGTTACAAATTTCATCCGATTTTCACGAAACTTGTTGGAGATGATCTTCTGCCCGAGCCGCACAAACGATACTGGTCAGATTTTTCAATTTCATTTTTATTTGCCCGTGACAGCCAATCAAATATGGTGATGAAGCCGCCATACAGGAAGTGGACAAACATCTAGGTGACGCTTTGAGTTAACATAACAAGACTTGATACCATTAGTCAGGACACTGTCCCAATCCCTCACAGCAATTTTCATGCATATACATTGAACACTCTAGCGCCACCACCAGTTCAAAGCTGGACATGCGTTCATGTGCGTGATCCTTGACTCTTTTGTCTGATTTTCACAATTGAGGTAGCGTCTGAATCCTTGAACAATCTCGAGTTCATCGACCCCTATCCCGTCACTTTCCGCCATATTGGACCTCCGCCATATTGGATTTAGTCCAAACTCTACGAAAAGTTTCAGCGGTTACAAATTTCATCCGATTTTCACAGAACTTGGCGGGGATGATCTTCAGACCGAGCCGCACAAACGATACTTGTCAGATTTTTTATTTTCAAGTTTGTTTGCCTGTGACAGCCAATTACACATGGCGACGATGCCGCCTAACAGGAAATGGGCTAACATCTCGGCTACTCTTTAATGTATGAAGTCCAAACGTGGTACAGGGACTTGGTATCTGATTGTGAGGACGCCCTAGGAAATTGGCGTCATTTGGCCTCTATAGGGGGCGCTGCAATACAGGAAGTGAGCTTGTATCTCAGCAACGCTTTGATGTACGAAGTCCAAATTTGGTATAGAGACTTGGTATCTGATTGTGAGGACACAGTAGGAAATTGACATCATTTGGCCTCTATAGGGGGCGCTGCAATACAGGAAGTGAGCTTGTATCTCAGCAACGCTTTGATGTACGAAGTCCAAATTTGGTATAGAGACTTGGTATCTGATTGTGAGGACACAGTAGGAAATTGGCATCATTTGGCCTCTATAGGGGGCGCTGTAATACATGAAGTGGGCTCAAATCTCAGCAACGCTTCGTTGTATGAAGTCCAAACGTGATACATGGGCATATTATCTGATTGTGAGGACATGCAAGGAAAGTGGTCTCATTTGGCCTCTAGGGGTGTTGCAATAAAAAAAATGAGCTCACATCTCAGCAACACTTTGGTGTATGAAGTCCAAACTTGGTAGACGGACATGGGAGCTGATTGTAAGAACGCACAAGGACATTGGTGTAATTTGGCCTCTAGGGGCGCTGTAACAAAGTAAATGAGCTTATTTCTCAGCCGTTCTTTATCCAAACTTGCTGTGAGTGGTTGCTCATGCCATGGCAACGCCATTCCTGCTATAGCGCACTGCTTGGCCCCCGCATTGCTGCTTGCAGCTATATTTATTATTATTATTACACATCTTTCCGCTGCCATTGAAGTCTATGGCAGCCCATAGAACCGTACAGTAAAAAGTTGTGAAATTTGGCAAATACATTCCATACATTCCCATATTCCATTTCACAAATTTTCAAGTCTGAACCCCAGGCAGTCTAGCGCCACCAATGGGTCAAAGTTGCCATTGCATCCATGCACTTAACTTTTGAACCGTATGTCCAATTTTGAACATCCATATACAGTTGGAACCCCTGGACTGACCTGAGTTCACTAACTCCTATTACGTTACTTTCCGCCATATTGGACCTCCGCCATATTGTATTTCATCAAAAACACTTAAAAGTTTTCACAGGTCACAAACTTCATCCAATTTTCACGAAACTTCACACAGATGATCTTCAGACCATGCCTCATAATTGCATTGCCTTTGACACCCATACTCACAACTGGTCGCCTGTCACGACCAATCAAAATTGGCGGCGAAGCCGCCAAACAGGAAGTGAACTCAGATCTCAGCAAGGCTTTCACATATCAAAACCAAACTCAGTACATGAACTCAGGACCCAATTAGGAGGAGGCTCAATAAATTTCATGACTTTTGACCTACAGGTGGCGCTATAATTAACAAAACTACGTTTTGGCCTCTATGGGGTGATGTGTTTGAAATTAAAACATATTAGTGATCTCTGTTAATACTTTGGGAGGTCCTTAGGCTGACACATATCAACTTTTGACATTAACATAATTGATTGGACCGCCATATTGAATTTCATCAAAAACACTTAAAAGTTTTCACAGGTCACAAACTTCATCCAATTTTCACAAAACTTCACACAGATGATCTTCAGACCCTGTCTCATAATTGCATTGACTTTGACACCCATACTCAAAACTGGTCGCCAGTCACGACCAATCAAAATTGGCGGCGAAGCCGCCGAACAGGAAGTGAACTCAGATCTCGGCAAGGCTTTCACATATCAAAACCAAACTCAGTACATGGGCTCAGGACCCAATTAGGAGGAGGCTCAATAAATTTGATGACTTTTGACCTACAGGTGGCGCTATAATTAACAAAAGTATGTTTTGGCCTCTATGGGGTGATGTGTTTGAAATTAAAACATATTAGTTATCTCTGTTAATACTTTGGGAGGGCCTTAGGTTGACACATATCAACTTTTGACATTAACATAATTGATTGGACCGCCATATTGGATTAAATCAAAAACACAAAAGTTTTCACAGGTCACAAATTTCATCCATTTTTCATGAAACTTGGCACAGATGATCTTCAGACCATGTCTCACAAACGCATTGCTTTTTTGACCTTTATTCAAAACAGGTCGGCCGTGACGACCAATCAAAATTGAAAAGCCGCCAATCAGGAAGTGAACTGTTATCTCAGCCAAGATTTCATGTATCAAAACCAAACTCGATACATGGGCTCAGGACCCAATTAGGAGAAGGCTCAATAAATTTGGCGACTTTTGACCACTATGGGGGCGCTATAATCACAGGAAGTAGGCTCATATCTCAGCAACACTTTCACATATCAAAACCAAACTTGGTATATGGACTTGGAACTCCTCCCTGAGGACACACAATCAATTTGGTGACCTTCGACCACTAGGGGGGCGCTAGAGTTACAGGAAGTTAGCTCCTATCTCAGCAACGCTTTCACATATCAAAACCAAACTTGGTTCATAGACTTGGGACCCCATCCTGAGGACACACAAAACATTTGGTGTACTTTGACCACTAGGGGCGCTATAATTAGCAATACTTTCTCGTATCAACCTCAAACTTGGTACGTGGACTCGTGGTCACAACCTGAGGACGCACAATACATTTGGTGACTTTTGACCACTAGGGGTGCCATAATTAGCAAGACTTTCTCGTATCAACACCAAACTTGGTACGTGGACTCATGAACACATCCTGAATAGCTACAATACATTTGGTGTCTTTTGACCACTAGGGAAAACTATGACATGAATTAGGCTCAAATCTTACGCTTTCATGGATTGAAATCAAACTTTGTACATGGACTCAAGACCCAATCCCAATCCAGTCCAATTCAATCCAATCCAATCAACAATCACATGAAGTAGGCTCATATCTCAGCAATCCCAATCCAATCCAGTCCAATTCAATCCAATCCAATCAACCATCACATGAAGTAGGCTCATATCTCAGCAATCCCAATCCAATCCAATCAAATCCAATCCAGTCCAATCCAATCCAGTCCAGTACAATCCAATTAAATCCAATCCAATCGACAATCACATGAAGTAGTCTCATATCTCAGTAATCCCAATCCAGTCCAATCAAATCCAATCCAGTCCAATCCAGTCCAATTAAATCCAATCCAATGAACAATCATATGAAGTAGGCTCATATCTCTGCAATCCCAATCCCAATACAGTCCAGTCCAATCCAGTCCAGTCCTGTCCAATTCAGTCCAGTCCAATCCCAATCCAATCCAATCCAATCCAATCCAGTCCAATCCAATCCAGTCCAGTCCAGTCCAGTCCTGTCCAATTCAGTCCAGTCCAATCCCAATCCAATCCAATCCAGTCCATTCCATTCCATTCCATTCCATTCCATTCCAATCCAATCCAATCCAATCAACAATCACATGAAGTAGTCTCATATCTCAGCAATCCCAATCCAGTCCAATCAAATCCAATCCAGTCCAGTCCAGTCCAATCCAATCAAATCCAGTCCAGCCCAATTAAATCCAATCTATTCAACAATCACATGAAGTAGGCTCATATCTCTGCAATCCCAATCCCAATCCAGTCCAGTCCAATCCAATCCAGTCCAGTCCAGTCCAGTCCAGTCCAATCCAATCCAGTCCTGTCCAATTCAGTCCAGTCCAGTCCAATCCCAATCCAATCCAATCCAGTCCAATCCAATCCAATCCAATCCATTCCAATCCAGTCCAGCCCAATTAAATCCAATCTAATCAACAATCACATGAAGTAAACTCATATCTCTGCAATCCCAATCCCAATCCAGTCCAGTCCAATCCAATCCAATCCAGTCCAGTCCTGTCCAATTCAGTCCAGTCCAATCCCAATCCAATCCAATCCAATCCAGTCCAATCCAATCCAGTCCAGTCCAGTCCAGTCCAGTCCTGTCCAATTCAGTCCAGTCCAATCCCAATCCAATCCAATCCAGTCCATTCCATTCCATTCCATTCCATTCCATTTCAATCCAATCCAATCCAATCCAGTCCTGTCCAATTCAGTCCAGTCCAATCCAATCCAGTCCAGTCCTGTCCAATTCAGTCCAGTCCAATCCCAATCCAATCCAATCCAGTCCAGTCCAGTCCAGTCCAATCCAATCCAGTCCAGTCCTGTCCAATTCAGTCCAGTCCAATCCCAATCCAATCCAATCCATTCCATTCCATTCCATTCCAGTCCAATCCAATCCAATCCAGTCCAGTCCAGTACAATCCAATCCAATCCAGTCCAGTCCAGTCCAGTCCAATCCAATTCAATCCAATCCAATCCAATCCAATCCAATCAACAATCACATGAAGTAGTCTCATATCTCAGCAATCCCAATCCAGTCCAATCAAATCCAATCCAGTCCAGTCCAGTCCAATCCAATCCAATCCAGTCCAGCCCAATTAAATCCAATCTATTCAACAATCACATGAAGTAGGCTCATATCTCTGCAATCCCAATCCCAATCCAGTCCAGTCCAGTCCAATCCAGTCCAGTCCAGTCCAGTCCAGTCCAATCCAATCCAGTCCAGTCCTGTCAAATTCAGTCCAGTCCAGTCCAATCCCAATCCAATCCAGTCCAATCCAATCCAATCCAATCCAATCCAATCCAATCCAATCCAGTCCAGCCCAATTAAATCCAATCTAATCAACAATCACATGAAGTAAGCTCATATCTCTGCAATCCCAATCCCGTCCAGTCCAATCCAATCCAGTCCAGTCCAGTCCAGTCCAGTCCAGTCCACTCCAGTCCAGTCCAATCCAATCCAGGCCTCTCCAATTCAGTCCAGTCCAGTCAAATCCCAATCCAATCCAATTCAATCCAATCCAATCAACAATCACTTGAAGTAGGCTAATATCTCAGCAATCCCATTCCAATCCAGTCCATTCCAATCCAGACTTGTCTAGTCTATCTTAGTTTAGTCCAGTCCAATCCCAACTTCTGCTTATTTGCTTGGCCCCCACATTGCTGCTTGCAGCTATATTTGGGGGCCAAGCAGCGAAGCTGCGAAGGCACCCATTGAGTTACTAGCTTTTCCTATTATTACACTTCTGCCATTGGAGTCTATGGCAGCCCATAGAACGCCTGGCTAAAAAGTTCAGATTTTTTGGCAGAAAGTTTCGGGACACTCCACTGACCACTCACACTCATTTACGGACCTCTAAACCCAGCCATCTAGCGCCACCAACAGGTCAAAATCTGGCCGAAAATTGAACCGCTGGGTCTAAAGTTATGACATTTGGCACACTGATTCAGCACTGTCCCATGATGACTCTCACCAATTTACAGAACTCTATGCCCAACACTCTAGCGCCACCAATGGGTCGAACCTGGATTGCATTCACGCATGTGACCATTGAACGGTGCGTCCGATTTTCACATATCAGGCACCGTTGGAATCCCTGGACCGACCTAATTTCAATGAACCCTATTACGTCACTTTCCGCCATATTGGACCTCCGTCATATTGGATTTAGTCCAAACTCTACAAAAAGTTTCAGCGGTCAGAAATTTCATCCGATTTTCATGGAACTTGGCGGAGATGATCTTCTTCCCGAGCCGCACAAAAGATACTTGTCAGATTTTTCAATTTCATTTTTGTTTGCCCGTGACAGCCAATCAAATATGGCGATGAAGCTGCCAAACAGGAAGTGGACTAACATCTCTGTGGCATTTTGAGCTAACATAACAAAACTCGGTACCATTAGTCAGGACACTGTCCCAATCTCTCACAGCAATTTTTATGCATATACATTGAATACTCTAGCGCCACCACCAGTTTAATGCTGGACATGCGTTCATGCGCGTATTCCTTGACTTTTGTCTGATTTTCACAATTGAGGTAGCGTCTGAATCCCTGGACCATCCCGAGTTCATCGACTCCTATCCCGTCACTTTCTGCAATATTGGACCTCCGACATATTGGATTTAGTCCAAACTCTACGAAAAGTTTCAGCGGTTACAAATTTCATCCGATTTTCACAGAACTTGGCGGAGATGATCTTCTGCCCGAGCCGCAAAAACGATACTTGTCAGATTTTTCAATTTCATTTTTGTTTGCCTGTAACAGCCAATCAAATATGGTGATGAAGCCGCCAAACAGGAAGTGGACTAACATCTCCGTGACGCTTTGAGTTAACATAACAAAACTCGATACCATTAGTCAGGACACTGTCCCAATCACTCACAGCAATTTTTATGCATATACATTGAACACTCTAGCGCCACCACCAGTTCAATGCTGGACATGCGTTCATGCGCGTGATCCTTGACTCTTTTGTCTGATTTTCACAATTGAGGTAGCGTCTTAATCCTTGGAACATCCCAAGTTCATCGACCCCTATCCCGTCACTTTCCGCCATATTGGACCTCCGCCATGTTGGATTTAGTCCAAACTCTACGAAAAGTTTCAGCGGTTACAAATTTCATCCGATTTTCTCAGAACTTGGCGGAGATGATCTTCAGACCGAGCCGCACAAACGATACTTGTCAGATTTTTTAATTTCAAGTTTATTTGCCCGTGACAGCAAATCACACATGGCGACGATGCCGCCTAACAGGAAGTGGGCTAACATCTCGGCTACGCTTTAATGTATGAAGTCCAAACTTGGTACAGGGACTTGGTATCTGATTGTGAGGACGCACTAGGAAATTGGCATCATTTGGCCTCTATAGGGGGCGCTGCAATACAGGAAGTGAGCTTGTATCTCAGCAACGCTTTGATGTACGAAGTCCAAACTTGGTATAGAGACTTGGTACCTGATTGTGGGGATGCACTAGGAAACTGGCGTCATTTGGCCTCTACAGGGGGCGCTGCAATACAGGATGTGAGCTTGTATCTCAGCAATTCTTTGATGTATGAAGTCCAAACTTGGTACAGGGACTTGGTATCTGATTGTGAGGACACAGTAGGAAATTGGCATCATTTGGCCTCTATAGGGGGCGCTGTAATACAGGAAGTGGGCTCAAATCTCAGCAACGCTTCGTTGTATGAAGTCCAAACTTGATACATGGACATATTAGCTGATTGTGAGGACATGTAAGGAAAGTGGTCTCATTTGACCTCTAGGGGTGCTGTAATAAAGAATGTGAGCTCACATCTCAGCAACACTTTGGTGTATGAAGTCCAAACTTGGTAGAGGGACATGGTAGCTGATTGTGAGAACACACAAGGACATTGGTGTAATTTGGCATCTAGGGGCGCTCTAACAAAGTAAATGAGCTTATTTCTCAGCCGTTCTTTATCCAATTGCAATCAAACTTGCTGTGAGTGCTTGCTCCTGCCATGGCAACGCCATTCCTGCTATAGCGCACTGCTTGGCCCCCGCATTGCTGCTTGCAGCTATATTTATTATTACTCCTCTGCCATTGAAGTCTATGGCAGCCCATAGAACCGTCTGGTGAAAAGTTGTGAAATTTGGCACACTAATTAGGCTGAGTCCCATGATTAATGTCACCAAGTTTCATGTCGGCACCTTAAGCGCTCTAGCGCCACCAACAGGCCAAAGTTGGATGTGCGTTCATGCACGTAACTTTTGACCCGTATGGCCGATTGTCAAAAATGAGGTATCGTTGGAATCCTTGGACCAAGCCGATTTCAACGCACCCTATGACGTCATTTTCCGCCATGATGGATTTTCCGCCATTTTGAATTTCATCAAAAATACTAAAACGTTTTCACAGGTCACAAATTTTGTCCGATCGTCACCAAACTTGACACACATGATCTTCAGACCAAGCCTCACAAAAGTTGTGGTGTTTTGTCTTCGGAACTATAACCGTTCACCCGTAATATCCAATCGAAATTTGCGGCGAAGCCGCCAAACAGGAAGTGAGCTCATATCTCAGCAACCCTTGCATGTATCAACGCCAATCTTGGTGCATGGACTCAGGACCCAATCGGGGGGACGCTCAAGAAATTTGGTGACCTTTGACCTCTAGGGGGCGCTGTAATTAAGAAACATGCTTTTTGGCCTGTAGCTGCAGTTGTGCTTAGAATTAAAACGCACTAGTGGTGTCTGGCAATACTGTTGGAGGTCCTTAGGCCGACCCAAGCCAACTTGTGATGTCATCGTAATTGATTCGGCCGCCATATTGGATTTAATCAAAAACACGTACAAGTTTTCGCAGGTCACAAATTTCATCTGTTCTTCACCAAAATTGGCAGAGACCATCTTCAGACCATGCCTTATCAGTGCGTTGCTTTCTGGAACAATTGACAGAAGCATTCGGCTGTAACAGCCAATCGAAATTTGCGGCGAAGCCGCCTAACAGGAAGTGATTTCATATCTCAGCAACGCTTTCATGTATCAAAACCAAACTTAGTACATGTACCTCCGACCCCATCGGGAGGACGCTCAAGAAATTTGGTGACATTTGACCTCTAGGGGGCTCCGTAATTGACAAAAATGCATTTTGGCCAGTAGTTGCTGATGCGCATTATTTTGCAATGGAAGTCAATGGCAGCCCATAGAACCGTCTGGTAAAAAGTTATACAATTTTGCAAACTAATTGGGGACAGTCCAATAATTCATTTCACCAAGTTTCATGCCGGCACCTCAAGCGCTCTAGCACCACCAACAGGCCAAAGTTGGACTTGTGTTCACGGACGTAACTTTTGACCTGTTGACCCGAATGGCAAAATGACGTATCATTGGAATCCTTGGGCCAAGCCGAGTTCAACACACCCTATGACATATGCCAACATGTGACGTCAACATAATTGATTCGACCGCCATATTGGATTTCACCAAAAACATTTAAAAGGCATCAAAGGTCACAAAGTTTCTCCGATTTTCATGAAACTTGACGCAGATGATCGTCAGACCATGACTCATAAACGCATTGCTTTTTGGAGACATATTCAAAACCGGTTGCCTGTGACGACCAATCAAGTTTGGCGGCGAAGCCGCCAAACAGGAAGTGAAGTGATATCTCAGCAAGGCTTTCGCGTATCAACACCAAACTCAGTACAGGGTCTCAGTACCCAATTAGGAGGAGGCTCAATAAATTTGATGACTTTTGACCTATAGGTGGCGCTATAATTAGCAAAATTATGTTTTAGCCTGTAACGGGTCATGTGTTTGGAATTAAAGCATATTAGTGATATCTGTTAATACCTTGAGAGGTCCTTAGGCCGAAACATGCTAACATGTGACGTCAACATAATTCATTCGACCGCCATATTGGATGTCATCAAAAACACTTAAAAGGCATCAAAGGTCAGAAAGTTTCTCCGATTTTCACGAAACTTGACGCAGATGATCGTCAGACCATGACTCATAAACGCATTGCTTTTTGGAGACATATTCAAAACCGGTTGCCTGTGACGACCAATCAAGTTTGGCGGCGAAGCCGCCAAACAGGAAGCGAAGTAATATCTCAGTAAAGCTTTAACGTATCAAAACCAAACTCAGTACATGGGGTCAGGACCCAATAAGGAGAAGGCTCAATAAATTTGATGACTTTTGACCTATAGGTGGCGCTATAATAAGCAAAATTACATTTTGGCCTGTAACGGGTGATGTGTTTGGAATTAAAACTTACTATTGGTGTCTGTTAATGTTAATGTTAATATACTAGTGATGTCTCTGGGAGGTCCTAAGGCTGACAGATGTGATTTTGTGATGTCAACATAATTGATCTGGCCGCCATATTGGATTTAATCAAAATCACTTAAAAGGCATCAAAGGTCACAAAGTTCATCCGATTTTCATGAAACTTGGTTCAGATGATCTTCAGACCATGACTCACAAACGCATTGCTTTTTGGACCCATATTCAAAACCCATCGCCCGTCTTGACCAATCAAGTTTGGCGGCAAAGCCGCCAAACAGGAAGTGAAGTGATCTCAGCAAGGCTTTTGCGTATCAACACCAAACTCAGTGCAGGGTCTCAGGACCCAATTAGGAGGAGGCTCAATAAATTTGATGACTTTTGACCTATAGGTGGCGCTATAATCACAAGAAGTGGGCTCATATTTCAGCAATGCTTTCACATATTGAAACCAAACTTAGTATATGGACTTGGGACCTCATCCTGAGGACAGACAATAATTTTAGCAACCTTTGACCACTAGGGGTGCTATAATTTGCAACACTTTCTCGTATCAACACCAAACTTGGTATATGGACTCGTGACTACAACCTGAGGACGCACAATAAATTTGGTGACTTTTGACCACTAGGGGTGCTATAATCAACACTTTCTCGTATCGACACCAAACTTGGTATGTGGACTCGTGACTACAACCTGACTATGCACAATACATTTAGTGATGTTTGAGGTATGCATATGTGTGGGGGGTTATTGGGGTGTGTGGGAGAGGAAGTTTATCTGTGTATATGTGTGTGTGTGGGACGGGTGGTTAATTGGGTGTGTGTATAATGTAGCAACATTGGGTTGCCATGACAACTCCTGCTCAACTGCTTGGCCCCCACATTGCTGCTTGCAGCTATATTTATTGGGGGCCAAGCAGCGAAGCTGCGAGGCAACCCATAGTGATTCTACGTATTCTTATTATTATTATTATAACGAAACACTAAGTTGCCATTGAACCATACAGTAAAAAGTTGGGATATTCGGCACATTGATTCGGTTCAGTCATATCTTTAATTTATCAAAGTTTCAAGTCTGCACTTTGAGTGCTCTTGCGCCACCAACGTTTAAAATTTTGTATTACATCTATGCACTTATCGTACACCACATTTTGAACATTAAGGTATATTTGGAATCCTTGGATGAGACCGAACTCGACGCAGATGTGAATTGGTGATGAAAACGTAATTGATCAGGCTGCCATATTGGATTTAATCAAAAACACCTAAAAGGCATCAAAGTTGGCAAAGTTTGTCCGATTTTCACGAAACTTGACGCAGATGATCTTCAGACCATGACTCATAAATGCATTGCTTTTAGGAGCCATATTCAAAACCCGTCGCCCGTCACGACCAATCAAGTTTGGCTGCGAAGCCGCCAAACAGGAAGTGAAGTGATCTCAGCAAGGCTTTCGCGTATCAACACCAAACTCAGTATAGTGTCTCAGGACCCAATTAGGAGGAGGCTCAATAAATTTAATGACTTTTGACCTATAGGTGGCGCTATAATTAGCAAAATTATGTTTTAGCCTGTAACGGGTCATGTGTTTGGAATTAAAGCATATTAGTGATATCTGTTAATACCTTGAGAGGTCCTTAGGCCGAAACATGCCAACATGTGACGTCAACATAATTCATTCGACCGCCATATTGGATGTCATCAAAAACACTTAAAAGGCATCAAAGGTCAGAAAGTTTCTCCGATTTTCACGAAACTTGACGCAGATGATCATCAGACCATGACTCATAAACGCATTGCTTTTTGGAGACATATTCAAAACCGGTTGCCTGTGACGACCAATCAAGTTTGGCGGCAAAGCCGCCAAACAGGAAGTGAAGTAATATCTCAGTAAAGCTTTAACGTATCAAAACCAAACTCAGTACATGGGGTCAGGACCCAATAAGGAGAAGGCTCAATAAATTTGATGACTTTTGACCTATAGGTGGCACTATAATAAGCAAAATTACATTTTGGCCTGTAACGGGTGATGTGTTTGGAATTAAAACTTACTATTGGTGTCTGTTAATGTTAATGTTAATATACTAGTGATGTCTCTGGGAGGTCCTAAGGCTGACAGATGTGATTTTGTGATGTCAACATAATTGATCTGGCCACCATATTGGATTTAATCAAAATCACTTAAAAGGCATCAAAGGTCACAAAGTTCATCCGATTTTCATGAAACTTGGTTCAGATGATCTTCAGACCATGTCTCACAAACGCATTGCTTTTTGGACCCATATTCAAAACCCATCGCCCATCTTGACCAATCAAGTTTGGCGGCGAAGCCGCCAAACAGGAAGTTAAGTGATCTCAGCAAGGCTTTTGCGTATCAACACCAAACTCGGTGCAGGGTTTCAGGACCCAATTAGGAGGAGGCTCAATAAATTTGATGACTTTTGACCTATAGGTGGCGCTATAATCACAAGAAGTGGGCTCATATTTCAGCAATGCTTTCACATATTGAAACCAAACTTAGTATATGGACTTGGGACCTCATCCTGAGGACAGACAATAATTTTAGCAACCTTTGACCACTAGGGGTGCTATAATTTGCAACACTTTCTCGTATCGACACCAAACTTGGTATGTGGACTCATGACTACAACCTGAGGATGCACAACAAATTTGGTGACTTTTGACCACTAGGGGTGCTATAATTATCAACACTTTCTCATATAGACACCAAACTTGGTATGTGGACTTGTGACCACATCCTGAAGACGCTCAATATATTTAGTGACATTTGACCACTAGAGGCACTATAATTATCAACACTTTTTTCTCGTATCGACACTAAACTTGGTATGTGGAATTGTGACTACAACCTGAGGACGCACAATATATTTGGTGATGTTTGAGGCATGCGTATGTGTGGGGGGCTATTGGGGTGTGTGGGAGAGGAGGTTTATCTGTGTATGTGTGTGTGTGAGATGGGGGGTTAATTGGGTGTGTGTATAATGTAACAACATTGGGTTGCCATGACAATTCCTGCTCAACTGCTTGGCCCCCACATTGCTGCTTGCAGCTATATTTATTGGGGGCCAAGCAGCGAAGCTGCGAGGCAACCCATAGTGATTCTACGTATTCTTATTATTATTATTATTATAACGAAACGCTAATTTGCCATTAAACCATACAGTAAAAAGTTGGGATATTCGGCACATTGATTCGGTTCAGTCATATCTTTAATTTATCAAAGTTTCAAGTCTGCACTTTGAGTGCTCTAGCGCCACCAACATTTCAAATTTTTTATTACATCTATGCACATAACGTTTAAATGGTACACCACATTTTGAACATTAAGGTATATTTGGAATCCTTGGATGAGACCGAACTCAACGCAGATGTCAATTTATGGGGTAAACGTAATTGATCAGGCTGCCATATTGGATTTAATCAAAAACACCTAAAAGGCATCAAAGTTGGCAAAGTTTGTCCGATTTTCACGAAACTTGACGCAGATGATCTTCAGACCATGACTCATAAATGCATTGCTTTTAGGAGCCATATTCAAAACCCGTCGCCCGTCACAACCAATCAAGTTTGGCGGCGAAGCCGCCAAACAGGAAGTGAAGTGATCTCAGCAAGGCTTTCGCGTATCAACACCAAACTCAGTATAGGGTCTCAGGACCCAATTAGGAGGAGGCTCAATAAATTTGGTGACTTTTGACCTATAGGTGGCGCTATAATTACCAAAATTACGTTTTAGCCTGTAACGGGTCATGTGTTTGGAATTAAAGCATATTAGTGATATCTGTTAATACCTTGAGAGGTCCTTAGGCCGACACATGCCAACATCTGACGTCAACTTAATTGATCCGGCCGCCATATTGGATTTCATCAAAAACACTTAAAAGGCATCAAAGGTCATAAAGTTTGTCCGATTTTCACGAAACTTGACGCAGATGATCGTCAGACCATGACTCATAAACGCATTGCTTTTTGGAGACATATTCCAAACCGGTTGCCTGTGACGACCAATCAAGTTTGGCGGCAAAGCCGCCAAACAGGAAGTGAAGTGATCTCAGCAAGGCTTTCGCGTATCAACACCAAACTCAGTATAGGGTCTCAGGACCCAATTAGGAGGAAGCTCAATACATTTGATGACTTTTGACCTATAGGTGGCGCTATAATCACATGAAGTGGGCTCATATTTCGTATCGGTAAACTAGTTATTAGCCGTAGTGGGTAGTGGTAGTTGATATTGTTTTCATTACGGCTGTCTGTTTAATTGCGCTTAGACTGGCCTTGGTGTCGTGAGTTTTTAGAGGGGGTGGTGTTTTTAAGTGTAGCTGGACTAAGTAGATTGTTAACGTTAGCTTTACTGAACTCAACTGGTTTTTTTCTGGAGCTGCGTCCGCACTTGCTGTAAGTTTTAATTGTATGGGAGTCTCGTGTTGTTAAGGGATTTGTTTATGTAGTTGTCATAGTTACAAGTTGGTAAACTAGTTATTAGCCGTAGTGGGTAGTGGTAGTTGATATTGTTTTCATTACGGCTGTCTGTTTAATTGCGCTTAGACTGGCCTTGGTGTCGTGAGTTTTTAGAGGGGGTGGTGTTTTTAAGTGTAGCTGGACTAAGTAGATTGTTAACGTTAGCTTTACTGAACTCAACTGGTTTTTTTCTGGAGCTGCGTCCGCACTTGCTGTAAGTTTTAATTGTATGGGAGTCTCGTGTTGTTAAGGGATTTGTTTATGTAGTTGTCATAGTTACAAGTTGGTAAACTAGTTATTAGCCGTAGTGGGTAGTGGTAGTTGATATTGTTTTCATTACGGCTGTCTGTTTAATTGCGCTTAGACTGGCCTTGGTGTCGTGAGTTTTTAGAGGGGGTGGTTTTCCGCGTGATCAATTAGGACTAGCATTTAAAGTGGTTATTGTGCTGGAGCGTCAGTGGAGGCGTCAGCGCTCGTGTGCAGCCGTCCTCGTGTGAAGACTTACTCGTGTCAAGACGAATCGAGTCTACCTGCGACGAGTCCACCGAGCAAGGACACAAGCAAGGCACCTCTCAGATAAGTTTCACTCTTGTCTCACAATTGTCTTGTTAGCTGACAATCCTTCTAATAATGTGCCTTCAACATATCCCTGTATCCGGTCAGGTTAATAAGCGTACTGGTGTTGAAAGGCAACAATCAGTTCAGCAGGCTTGTCCTACTTTTTCTGTAGGGTTGTGGAATTGCCAATCTGCAGTGAATAAAGCGGACTTCATTCCTGCTCTGGCCTCACAGTTATCTCTTCAATTGCTTGCGCTTACAGAGACGTGGATTAGGCCGGAGAATACTGCCACGCCTGCAGCGTTGTCGACCAGTTATGCTTTTTCGCATACCAGTCGTTCGTCTGGTAGAGGAGGCGGGACAGGCTTTCTCGTCTCTGATGATTGGAGGTTTACACAGTTGCTGCCTGCTCAGGTCCACAACTCGTTTGAATATCATGCCATCATGATAACTGAACCATACAAATTATACTTGGTGGTTATTTATCGCCCTCCAGGACAACTTGGGAACTTTGTGAACGAGTTGGACATTCTACTGTCTGCTATTCCAATGGATGCATGCCCATTATTAATCCTTGGCGATTTTAATATTCATTTGGATAACTCGTCTGCAATTGACTTCCTGTCCTTACTCTCCTCATTTAATATCACACGTGTCCACAGTCCTCCTACTCACAAGGCTGGTAAAGATCTTGATTTAATTCTGGTACGTAACTGTAATACAGACAAAGTTTTGGTTAATCCATTACATGTATCGGATCATCACTTTATCAGATTCTCTGTGCGTCTCCTGGATAACCCAGCAGCTCCTCCTCCGATAATTTCGTTCCGGCGTAATCTCAGAAGCCTCTCAAGTGACCATTTTGCAACATTAGTAACATCTGCTTTACCTACTCCTAGCTCATTCTTGACACTTGAGGTTAATGACGCTACAAAGACTCTCTGCTCTACACTGGCATCTTGTCTGAATGCAGCATGTCCTCTTTCCTCAAGACCTACTCGTTCTAAACCTCGCCATCCATGGCTGACGAACAGTATAGTCTCAGTACGAAAGGAACTTAGAGCTGCTGAGAGGAAATGGCGTAAATCCAAAGATGGAAATGATCTTAGTAACTACCAGTCTTTGCTGTCATCCTTTTCATCCACTGTTACACTTGCAAAAAAGGCATTCTATCAAAGCAAGATTGAGAGCGCCACTGACAGTAGACAACTTTTTTCTACTTTCAAATCTCTCCTCAATCCTCCACCACCACCATCAACTACTTCACTGTCAGCAAATGACTTTGCAACATTTTTCACTGAAAAAGTTGCTAAAATAAGTGCTCAGTTTGATGCTCCTATAAGGAGGGCTTTGCCTTGTGTTAGTACGACCCCATCATTTGACTCTTTCTCTCCTCTTGATGAGGAAGCAGTCTCTCAATTGCTTCAGCGATGTCGTCCAACAACATGCCCATTAGATCCTGTCCCGTCCACTCTTCTACAGTCTATCTCACCCGCTGTTCTACCAGCAGTCACACATGTATTTAATGCTTCTCTCAGTTCTGGAATAGTTCCTTATTCTTTTAAACAGGCTAGGGTTACACCTCTGCTAAAGAAAAGTACACTTAATCCAACTGAGGTGAAGAACTACAGACCTGTCTCCCTTCTTCCTTTCTTGTCAAAGGTTTTGGAGAAAGTGGTCTTCAAGCAAGTTTGTGACTTTCTTCATCAGAATAATCTACTAGACCCTATGCAGTCTGGTTTCAAGAGTGGTCATTCTACTGAAACTGCTCTTCTGTCTGTGACTGAAGCATTGAGAGTAGCTAAGTCCTCTGCTCAGTCATCAGTATTAATTCTACTAGATTTATCTGCAGCCTTTGATACTGTTAACCATGACATTCTCCTATCTATACTATCTGAACTGGGAATTTCTGGAAAAGCTCTTGACTGGTTTGAATCTTACCTTAAAGCGCGTTCTTTCAACGTGTCTTGGCAGGGACAGGTATCTAAGTCTCATGCCCTCACCACAGGTGTGCCTCAGGGATCAGTATTAGGACCCTTGCTTTTCTCTATTTACACCACTTCCTTAGGTGATACCATTCGCTCCCATGGATTTGACTATCACTGTTATGCAGACGACACTCAACTTTACCTGTCTTTCCCACCTGATGACTCTAGTGTTTCCCACCGGATTTCTGCATGCCTTAAGGATATTTCAGCCTGGATGAAAGATCGGCACCTTCAGCTTAATCTCTCAAAAACAGAGTTTTTGGTGTTTCCAGCTAAAACAGCTATTCCCCAACAGATTAACATCCAGCTTGACTCAACTTCACTGACCCCAACTAGATCGGCACGAAACTTGGGCGTTGTAATTGATGACCGACTTAACTTCTCTGAGCATATAGCTTCTATTGCAAAATCATGCCGGTTTATGCTTTACAACATTAGGAAGATCAGACCTTATCTGACACAAGATTCCACACAACTTCAGGACTTACTTAACTCAAGATGCCACCCAACTTCTGGTTCAGGCAATAGTCATCTCACGACTCGACTACTGCAACGCCCTCCTGACAGGTCTCCCAGCCTGCGCAGTGAAACCACTTCAGATGATCCAGAACGCGGCGGCGCGCCTGGTCTACAACCAACCCAAGAGGGCACATGTTACCCCGCTACTCATCCAGCTACATTGGCTACCTATGGCGGCCCGCATCAAATTCAAGGCTCTAACGCTTGCCTACAAAGTAGTCTCCGGTTCTGCTCCCACCTACTTGAATGCCTTCATACAGACATACGCTACCTCCAGACCGCTGCGCTCCTCAGACGAACGACGTCTAGCTCTACCTCCGGTACGCTCAGGCCAATCAAAACTTTTCTCATCTGTTGTTCCTCGCTGGTGGAACACACTGCCAGTTCCTACAAGGGCAGGGACATCCCTCTCCATTTTCAAAAAACTCCTGAAGACCCAGCTCTTTAGAGAACATCTCCTCTCATAGCAACACTTACAACAAGTCTTGCTGATCCTAGCACTCACCAGCCGTCTTAAACTGACACGTAACTGTTAAAAACAGCACTCACTGATGCACTTATTCTTACTGTACTCTAATGTTTTTTTAAATTGTCCTAATATTGTTGAGAATTGCTCTAAACTTAAACTGTTTACCATGTTGTTAGTCGCTTTGGCTAAAAATGCGTCAGCCAAATGTAATGTAATGTAATGTAATGTAATGTAACTTCTTGTTCAGACCATGGTCATCTCTAAGCTGGACTATTGTAATTCACTATTAGCTGGCTTACCCGCTTGTGTAACAAGATCATTACAGCTGATTCAAAATGCTGGAGCACGCCTGGTCTTCAATCAGCCAAAGAGGACACATGTAACTCCTCTCCTAGTTACTCTCCATTGGCTCCCTATAGTAGCCAGAATTAAATTTAAATCTCTCACTTTGGCCTATAGGACACTAACTAGATCTGCTCCTAGTTATTTTAATTCAATAATCAAGCCTTACATGCCCAACCGCCCACTGCGGTCTTCTGGTGAGCGTATGTTGTGTCGACCAGTCATAAAAACTGGGTCTAATTCCAGACTCTTTTCTTCAGTGGTTCCATGTTGGTGGAATGAACTGCCCAGTGCTCTCCGTTCCTGTGGTAGTTTTGGGTCGTTTAAGAGGGGTCTAAAGACATTCCTATTCAACATATACTTAGTTGTTTAAGCGCTTATGTGTTATGGTTTATATAATGTTGTTTTTATTTTAATTGGGCTGTTAATTAATTTGACATTATTGTTTATTATTGATATTCTCCTTAATGTAGTCTTAGCATGTTATTGTTTTTATATTATTGATTGAATTGACATTATTGTTTTATTATTGCCTTTCCCCTTTTTTACATTGCTTTTTTATTAGGCTATTGATTGAATTGATATTATTGTGTACTACAACTATTCTCCTTACTATATTTGACCTAGATTTTAATCTGTTCCCTGTTCATTTTTAAATATTATTATGTTGTTTTGTATTTATATGTCGCTTTGGACAAAGGCGTCTGCTAAATCCATAACCATAACCATAACCATAACCATAACCATATTTCAGCAATGCTTTCACATATTAAAACCAAACTTAGTATATGGACTTGGGACCTCATCCTGAGGACAGACAATAATTTTAGCAACCTTTGACCACTAGGGGTGCTATAATTTGCAACACTTTCTCGTATCAACACCAAACTTGGTTTATGGACTCGTGACTACAACCTGAGGACGCACAATAAATGTGGTGACTTTTGACCACTAGGGGTGCTATAATTATCAACACTTTCTCGTATCGACACCAAACTTGGTATGTGGACTTGTGACTACAACCTGACTATGCACAATACATTTGGTGATGTTTGAGGTATGCATATGTATGGGGGGTTATTGGGGTGTGTGGGAGAGGAAGTTTATCTTTGTATATGTGTGTGTGTGGGACGGGTGGGTAATTGGGTGTGTGTATAATGTAGCAACATTGGGTTGCCATGACAACTCCTGCTCAACTGCTTGGCCCCCACATTGCTGCTTGCAGCTATATTAATAAATATAACCGCAAGCGGTGATTTACGGGGTCCGAGCAAAACGAACATGATGGCATAGCTTTTTAGTTTTACATATGCTTTGATTGTTTGGGCACAATTGTTCAAAAGAAACGTGATCGGATTTCGGTTATCGGATTTCAGTTACCGGATTTCAGCTATCGGATTGGATCAAATCTTGAAAATGGGTTGTTCAAAGGGAAACAAGGATCCTGAAATTGGATTAGATCACATAATCTATTCTTGGTTTTGATCTGGATAAAACCTTCACTTTGTGTCGTTCAAAACTTTTGAGTTGGATTGGAATAAATTTGATGCATAAAATTAGGATTACCCTGTGCTGTAACGTTATAGTGTGCTAACCTCCACAACCCAACAGTATTCTAACAATACTTGATTCTACAGGACTATTTATTTGTTGTGGATAAGATGAAGGTTTTGATAATGGAAGGCAGTGTTTCCCACAGAATTGAATTGTATTTGTGGTGGTGGGTTCTGTGTCGGAGTCAATAAGATAAACAGCGTATAATTATACAGTTATACTTGCCTTGTACTACAAGTCCATATTGACAAGTAGCTGTAATGCTGTAATGTTATAGTGTGCTAACCTCCACAACCCAACAGCATTCTATTCTAGTATGCTAACCTCCACAACCCAACAGTATTTTAACACTAATGCTTCAGGTGGGATTTGAACACTCAACATAAGGATGACCAGTACAAGGCATTATCCCACTAAGCCACTGTCAATCCTACATCGTTGCCAGTCACATTCACATGCTGAAAATGTGTATTGGTAAACACACAAGAAAAACTCCAAGTATACATTTGACAATAAAATGAAGGGCTTTCCTGAAAGAGAACACCTGAAAACGTTTGGAAATTCTGGGACAATTAGACATTTGTAGAGAAGAACAGTAATGGATGAAATATAAATATGATAGACTTAATGATGAAGGAAAAATAGTAAACAAAGAAGTTCCCCTATATGTCTTCGAGTGTGTCGGCATTCTGATTCTTGGCAACTAATGAGTGTGAATGTTGATTGCCTGATGTCATTCAGGTGCTGTTCAATGGTGTGACTCTTCAATAACCAATAGCATGTGCATATTGAGCCTAAAGCTCTAGCAGGATTCGAACTCTCAACCTAACAAACACCAGCACTAGACATTATCCCACTCTGCCACTGACAATCATACACATTCAGCAGTCACATTCAAATGGTGAAAATGTGTGTTGGTAAACACACAAGAAAAACTCCAAGTATACATTTGACAATAAAATGAAGGGCTTTCCTGAAAGAGTACACCTGAAAACTTTTGGATATTCTGGGGCAATTAGACATTTATAGAGAAGAACAGTAATGGATGAAATATAAATATGATAGACTTAATGATGAAGGAAAAATAGTAAACAAAGAAGTTCCCCTATATGTCTTCGAGTGTGTCGGCATTCTGATTCTTGGCAACTAATGAGTGTGAATGTTAATTGCCTGATGTCATTCAGGTGCTGTTCAATGGTGTCAATCTTCAATAACCAATAGCATGTGCATCTTGAGCTTCAAGCTCTAGCAGGATTCGAACTCTCAACCTAACAAACACCAGCAGTGTGTAATGAGTGTGAATGTTAATTGCCTGATGTCATTCAGGTGCTGTTCAATGGTGTGACTCAGAAGGCTCAATGGTATGGAGTGATGACACGGAGATGTCAGGTTTCGGTGCAACACAAGTTAACTTTATTTGAGTTTCAATTCATCTGTTCTTTTGTTCTTTACTTGTATGTGTGCTGCATCAAAGAGGAAACAAACAGAAAATGGAGTAATCAGTGAAATGGGGTAAATCAGTACAGATCCCAACTCACAAACAAACCAATTGACATTTGAACAATAAACTGAAATCATATGGCTATATAAGGTACAACTAAACAATACTTGACATCCCAAGTCAACCAACATCACCTAATCATCTCTCACATGGGACTCCAACACACCAAACCAACAAACAAAGACCTTAACTTTACACATGATGGCAGAGCTACTCTACAAACTGATAAACATCACAAAAGTCATAGTGAGGGTGATTAAAGTGATGACTTACGTTAACTCAAAGACGCACACAGAGCAGGACACACTGGAGTGCTGGGTTGAGATGAACAAAAGAGCGAACTGAGGGCGAGCAAACAATTTATCCTGGTCTGAGCCCCTGCTCCGGAGCTACAGGGTTTCCCAGCAGGTAAACTTTGGAAAGATTTGCAAAGATTTGGAAAAGATTTTTGAAAGACTACAGTCTCAGACCCTCTCACATCTAAAGACAAGTAGTAGAGTTTTAAGTCACAGACTATGATTTTGCAATGACTAGGGATCTTGCAGGGTCACTATTTACAAGACTGCAACACGATTCCTTTAAATTATTACCCATTGTGCAATAGATAAACAGGAACTGAAAATTATAGCCTACTAAACTCAAAGTCGTATTTTCGTGTTTCTGCAGCATTGTTTCATGCGTGACATCCTTAACCGATATAGAGTTGTTCTGTCAAGTGGAAGAGCCGACTAAATATGTATAAGAAATGACAAATATTATAAGAATAACAAATAATTATAGGCTACAGCTTATAATTATACAGTAATACTTGCCTTGCACTACAAGTCCATATTGACAAGTAGCTGTAATGTTATAGTGTGTTAACCTCCACAACCCAACAGCATTCTATTGTAGTATGCTAACATCCACAACCCACTAATGCTTCAAGTGGGATTTGAACTCTCAACCTAAGGATCACCAGTACAAGGCATTATCCCACTGGGCCACTGTCAATCCTACATGTTGGCCAGTCACATTCACATGGTGAAAATGTGTATTGGTAAACACACAAGAAAAACTCCAAGCATGGAGGGGCGATTAGACATTTGTAGAGATGAACACTAATAGATTAAATATAAATATGATAGACTTAATGATGAAGGAAAAATAGTAAACAAAGAAGTTCCCCTGAATGTCATAGAGTGTCTCAGCATTCTGATTCTTGGCAACTGATGAGTGTGAATGTTGATTGCCTGATGTCATTCAGGTGCTGTTCAATGGTGTGAATCTTCAATAACCAATAGTATTCGAGCTAGAGCCTAAAGCACTACCGGGGATTCGAACCCTCAACCTAACAAACACCAGCACTAGGCATTATCCCACTGAGCCACTGACAATCCTACATATTGGGTAGTCACATTCACATGGTGAAAATGTGTGTTGGTAAACACACAAGAAAAACTCCAAGTATATATTTGACAATAAAATGAAGGTCTTTCCTGAAAAAGTACACCTGAAAACTTTTGGATATTCTGGGGCAATTAGACATTTATAGAGAAGAACAGTAATGGATGAAATATAAATATGATAGACTTAATGATGAAGGAAAAATAGTAAACAAAGAAGTTCCCCTATATGTCATAGAGTGTGTCGGCATTCTGATTCTTGGCAACTAATGAGTGTGAATGTTAATTGTCTGATGTCATTCAGGTGCTGTTCAATAGTGTGAATCTTCAATAACCAATAGCATGTGCATCTTGAGCCTAAAGCTCTAGCAGGATTCGAACTCTCAACCTAACAAACACCAGCACTAGGCATTATCCCACTCTGCCACTGACAATCATACACATTCAGCAGTCACATTCAAATGGTGAAAATGTGTGTTGGTAAACACACAAGAAAAACTCCAAGTATACATTTGACAATAAAATGAAGGGCTTTCCTGAAAGAGTACACCTGAAAACTTTTGGATATTCTGGGGCAATTAGACATTTATAGAGAAGAACAGTAATGGATGAAATATAAATATGATAGACTTAATGATGAAGGAAAAATAGTAAACAAAGAAGTTCCCCTATATGTCATAGAGTGTGTCGGCATTCTGATTCTTGGCAACTAATGAGTGTGAATGTTAATTGTCTGATGTCATTCAGGTGCTGTTCAATAGTGTGAATCTTCAATAACCAATAGCATGTGCATCTTGAGCCTAAAGCTCTAGCAGGATTCGAACTCTCAACCTAACAAACACCAGCACTAGGCATTATCCCACTCAGCCACTGACAATCATACACATTGAGCAGTCACATTCAAATGATGAAAATGTGTGTTGGCAAACACACAACATCAAGAAAATTCCTAGCATACATTTGACAATAGAATTAAGGGCTTTATAAAAAAGAGTACATATCTGAAAATGTGCACTGTTAATGGTATCCACCTAATGATGGTTGTATGGTTGTTATCCAAGAAAAAAAAATTACTCATATAGGAATATAGGTGATATAGGAGAAATGGGCTGAGTGGTCAAACTTTATTGGCCTATATCTCTGAAATGGAACAACGTATCCAAATTATTTTGATAACTTTTGTGAGGCTTTGTCTAAACATTGTCTGTGAGAATTTTGGTGAAGATTTGATAATTTTTGAAGCCTGTGAAACTTTTTATGATGTTTGGCTTTTCTCTGAAATTGTGGAAAAAGTAAACATTTGTAGACCATAAGACCAGGGCCAAAAAGATGCATCTGAGTTTAGAGATTAATATTCTGAAAGAATTTTGAGTCTAGGTGAATCTGGTAAGGAGAAATAAGCATAATTAACTTTTTTTTTCAATAGCGCCACCTTTGGGTGCAGTACCCCAAATTTTGGGTTATGGGTAGAGGGGGGTACTGGTAACCATACCTGAAAATTTCAAGAGTTTTGGAGTTACGGTTTAGGCTGCAGTATGACTTTTACAGAATTTTGGCCAAAAAATGAACGGTACAGAAACAATAGGGTTCCTGCAGCTACGCTGCTCGGACCCCTAATAAGAAAACTAACAAACACAATGGGTGCCTTCGCAGCTTCGCTGCTTGGCCCCCAATAATAAGAAAAAATAGAAACACAATGGGTGCCTTCGCAGCTTCGCTGCTTGGCCCCCAACAACTAGACTGCATTTCCGGCGGGAACTGCGAAAGTGTGCTTGCCCTGGTCCGGTCACCAACGTGAGCAGACAGTGACATACGCTATGCTGAACCTGGCTTGATCCAAGCATTCTAACAGTGCCTTTCAGTGTTGGAGCAGTGGCAATACCTCAAAAGCTCTATTTAACTATTGCCTTGCGGGGTGAATGCGGTTCGTTGGATTTTACCTTTGGCCTGCCTTCGAATTTAGCTTCTATGACTGAGATCAAATCAATAAAATAAAATGACAGCAGTGACTGGCTGCAAAAATAAATAATGTCACGTGTCTTGCGCCTCTCAAACTCGGCTATCAGGTAACCTACAGAGGAATTGAAAAAATTATGAAATATGACCAAGGCATTAAAAAGCTGCTTGTTCGTCAGGATACTTTTTCACTGATTTATTTAAAAAAATATGAGCTATGAGTGTGAATGTTATATATTCCATCCGACAAATTATGTTTTACTGGTTTATTTGACAAATAATCTATGGATTTGCTCTATAAAGACCTTATGTCTGTTTGGGATTGTTTTGTGAGCCTGGGGTTGTTTTGAGAGCCTATTGATGTAGCCTATCTCAGATGTATCTCAGAATAAAGGAATACTTCATATGTAGGGTTCAGATGCAAAAGCCTCTATATGCCACCTATGTCAAAAATGAGATAAAGATGGTGAGGGGATGCTCTCCACACATAGTATACGTTAATCAAATAATTTAACTTCTCAACCCACTAAATACCACTCTCTTCCTGGTCTGAAATATTGATTTATAGGCAAAAACCTATAGGAGCCTGAATTTAAATGCTCATTTAAAAGAAAAGTGGTCATACGGATTTAGAGGGTTTTGCATCTGAACTCTTCATATTACTCTAAACCACCGTCTGTAAATCAGGCAGCCCACTTCCATACAGTGGGTCCCATTAAGAAGTGGCCACTTCATTCGTGCTTACCGTGATTCACACAGCAGCATTATTAAATTAATCTGTCACCATATGCCTACGTTTGCAAAGAAAACATTTTAATTTGATTCACATGAAACGTTACATTTAATGTACATGTTGACAATGAGTAGGCTAGTTTTGGTTGTTGGTGGTGTTATTGCATCCCTTAGTTATGCCTACAATGCAAGTTCCCTCGCGATTGTTAGCTCCTGTAGACAATATAGACGCATTTCAAAACATCGCGTTAGGAGTCCTCGCCACTTCTTTTAAGCTATCACAGACTTAGGTGCTACTTTTAGGGCTAAAGTGCTTCGTGAATTACTGTTAGTAAAAAAAATAGCAGTCCTAAAGTTACAAGTGACGAAGTTACGAGTGCAAGCATATTAAATGACCATGACATTACGCTAAACAACATAAATCCCAATTAGCAACATACATCTCCTCCCTATAGCTAGCCACACAAGAAATTAATGATCATGGTCAAGAAATTACATAATATTTGCAACTTCCTTAATTGTGAAGCTCACATCATTCTAATGATGTCACCGTATGTATGTGAAATGTAATACAACGTCGCCACCTAGCGGTCGGATGTATTTAACATTAACGTGACATATCCGGCTTGTACTGTCGACAAATCCATGCTTTGAGGAAAACAATGTTTTTATCATAGTTTCCTCTTCAGTGAGCGATTACCTGGTCGTTTTTGTAACAGAGATGGCTGTTTATTGTCCCTAGGTTTACATAAACACCTATTCATATTAATACGTATGGAAATCAAGTTAACGCTGCCGACCACCGTTTGTCTATTACATGGCCCAGAATGCCTTGCATGTCTTTACAACAAAACAACCCAGTAAAACCTAATTTCCCGTAAACATATGAATTTGCATAGCCTACTTGTAACATTTTTAATAATACTCTCCCATCATGATATTTAACAATAATGAAAAATTTTATTTGAATACCGTCAATGTGAAAACAACTCTATTATGTAAGCTATATATAGCTACTGTTCTCCTTACTATCCCATGGCAGAGCAAGGATTTCATGATTGGGCAAGGTTGCCCTGAGACATTGTGGCTGCCCAGAGACATTGTGCATACTTGGAAGGCATTGTGATAGAAGTGCAACTGCAAAGGTGAAAGGTGATAGTTACCAAATACCTGTGGTTGGTATGCCAAATGCTGGAAACTTTTGGAATATTTCTTTTTTTTTTTAGTTTATGCACCCTCACATTGGAGTCCCGAGTTCATATACAAAATTTGGTATCGATATGTGACAGTGTTCCTGAGATATGGACGACTTCCTGTTTCGGAGCTTCGCCGCCGATTTCGTTTGGCTGTGACGGGCAAACGCTTTTGAAAATCAAAAATCCTTTCTGTAACTTTTGTGAAGCTTGGTCCAAGGATCATGTATGTCAATTTTCGTGAAGTTCTGACCAAATTTGTGACCTGTGAAACTTTAGTTTTGCTTTCTATTCAATCCAATATGGCGGAAGAATGACAAGGGTCAGTGACATCCTTTTCAATTTCCACACTACACCGGTTCCGGCCGGACATTCTAGAGTTGGACCGGTGGCGATATCTCAAAAGGTCTAGGAGCAGGAGCTGACGAAAAATTGGGCTTACAGGAATAAGAAAACTTAAGAAGAACAACTAGAATTGCGGTTCCGAGGAACCGCAAGAGCGGGTTTGATCAGGGGCATGGAACTCGGCCTCATCCAAGGATTCCGACGGTACCTCATTTATGAAAAACGGACATACGGGTCAAAAGTTACATGCACACACCTTCATATACACAGACAGCCCAGCCCAGCCCATTAGAGCTATGCCAGATGGCTTAGAACTCTGCCAGGTGCAAGCTTAAACAATTAGAGCTGTGATGTCACAATCGGAATTAGAATCCTTGAACATTCCGCCATTCATTTTAATGGGCTCAAAAAACGCAGAAAAACGGGAATAACGCGAAAACGACAAGGACCAGCGACACGAAATTAACAAGCAAGTTACATCGGTTCGGGCCTGAATTTTTGGAGTTCAAACTGCGTCGATAGCTCAAACGGTCTAGGAGCAGTAGTTCGGCCAAAAAGTGGGTGAATAGGAAGATATAATAACTAGAATTGCGGTTCCGAGGAACTACAAGAGTGGGTTTGATCAGGGGCATGGAACTCGGCCTCATCCAAGGATTCCAACGGTACCTCATTTATGAAAATCGGACATACGGGTCAAAAGTTACATGCACACACATTCATATACACAGACAGCCCAGCCCAGCCCATTAGACATTGCAAGATGGCTTAGAACTCTGCCAGGTGCAAGCTTAAGCAATTAGAGCTGTGATGTCACAATCGAAATTTGAATTCTGAACATTCCGCCATTCATTTCAATGGGGCCGAAAAACGGGAATACCGCGAAAACGACAAGGGCAAGCGACACGAAATTAACAAGCAAGTTACACCAGTTCGGGCCTGAATTTTTGGAGTTCGAACTGCGTCGATAGCTCAAAAGGTCTAGGAGCAGTAGTTCGTCCAAAAAGTGGGTGAATAGGAATAATAAATAACTAGAATTGCGGTTCCGAGGAACTGCAAGAGTGGGTTTGATCAGGGGCATGGAACTCGGCCTTATCCAAGGATTCCAACGGTACCTCATTTATGAAAATCGGACATACGGGTCAAAAGTTACATGCACACACCTTCATATACACAGACAGCCCAGCCCAGCCCATTATAGCTCTGCCAGGTGGCTTAGAACTCTTCCAGGTGCAAGCTTAAGCAATTAGAGCTGTGATGTCACAATCGAAATTTGAATTCTGAACATTCCGCCATTCATTTCAATGGGCCCAAAAAACGCAGAAAAACGGGAATACCGCGAAAACGACAAGGGCAAGCGACACGAAATCAACAAGCAAGTTACACCGGTTCGGGCCTGAATTTTTGGAGTTCGAACCGCGTCGATAGCTCAAACGGTCTAGGAGCAGTAGTTCGGCCAAAAAGTGGGTGAATAGGAAGATATAATAATAACTAGAATTGCGGTTCCGAGGAACTGCAAGAGTGGGTTTGATCAGGGGCATGGAACTCGGCCTCATCCAAGGATTCCAACGGTACCTCATTTATGAAAATCGGACATACGGGTCAAAAGTTACATGCACACACCTTCATATACACAGACAGCCCAGCCCAGCCCATTAGAGCTCTGCCAGGTGGCTTAGAACTCTTCCAGGTGCAAGCTTAAGCAATTAGAGCTGTGATGTCACAATCGAAATTTGAATTCTGAACATTCCGCCATTCATTTCAATGGGCCCAAAAAACGCAGAAAAACGGGAATACCGCGAAAACGACAAGGGCCAGCGACACGAAATCAACAAGCAAGTTACACCGGTTCGGGCCTGAATTTTTGGAGTTTGAACCGCGTCGATAGCTCAAACGGTCTAGGAGCAGTAGTTCGGCCAAAAAGTGGGTGAATAGGAAGATATAATAATAACTAGAATTGCGGTTCCGAGGAACTGCAAGAGTGGGTTTGATCAGGGGCACGGAACTCGGCCTCATCCAAGGATTCCAACGGTACCTCATTCATGAAAATCGGACATACTGGTCAAAAGTTACATGCACACACCTTCATATACACAGACAGCCCAGCCCAGCCCATTAGACATTGCCAGGTGGCTTAGAACTCTTCCAGGTGCAAGCTTAAGCAATTAGAGCTGTGATGTCACAATCGAATTAGAATCCTTGAACATTCCGCCATTCATTTCAATGGGGCCCAAAAACGCCGAAAAACGGGAATACCGCGAAAACGACAAGGGCCAGCGACACGAAATTAACAAGCAAGTTACACCGGTTCGGGCCTGAATTTTTGGAGTTCGAACCGCGTCGATAGCTCAAACGGTCTAGGAGCAGTAGTTCGGCCAAAAAGTGGGTGAAAAAGAAGACATAATAAGAAAACTTCAGAAGAACAATAGTGGGCTTGCTCCGCAAGCCCACAGCATGGCTGAAAGCCATGCTGTGGTCTTGCTGGATCAAACCCACTAATAAGAAAACTTAAGAAGAACAATAGTGGTCTTGCTGGATCAAACCCACTAACTAGAATTGCGGTTCCGAGGAACTGCAAGAGTGGGTTTGATCAGTGGCACGGAACTCGGCCTCATCCAAGGATTCCAACGGTACCTCATTTATGAAAATCGGGCACACGGATCAAAAGTTGTCTGCATTAACGCAACATCCAATAAGCTAAAACGCATAAATAACATGGTTGCTATGCTGGTTGCTATGGTGGTCGCTAGGTTGACATTACAGGGGTGGTTTCTAGGTTGTTGCTAGGGTAATTAGTTAGTTGCTAGTAAGCCATCTTAAGCTGACTGCATAAAGTGATTATTTTAAGAGATACATTTTCAAACCAGAACTGTGTATAGGTCATGGTTAAAAACGTATCAGAATCTCAGAAATAATCACGTAATGCAGCCAGTTTAAGATTTTTTAAGAAGTCAGATTTTTTAAAGGCAATCAAATTTCTGCTGACTCTCTTCTGGCTGCGGTTAAAGGCCAGCGCCTGCTGAGAGGCCTGAAGGGTCAGTTCTGAGGTTGTTGGCTGCTGGAACCGAAAAAAGGACTGCATTTTCTTAAAAGACAATGTGACTGAAGTGCGGGCAAAGTTTGCACAGAAATGTACGATTTTTCCCACCCTCATCGACCTCGTCATAAAACTTGTTTAAATGATCACACGACGCCTCCTTGCTGCTTTGTTGTCTACATCAGCATTTCTCAAACTTCTTTGACCTGAGGCCCAGTCAAGGCATACTTTGGGGTCATAGGGCCCACCTACATGAACCCACCCCCTCCTCCCAACCCCTATCAAATTGTAATGATATCACAATTATTATTTTTATACTATATTGCCTACATGCACTTCAAAACAGTCAATGTTTAAAGTGCTAAGATTGTTTACAAAAGTTTGTGAAAGCATGCACATCAGAGTACTGCTTTACTAATGTAAAATATAATTAGGCCTACACTAGTTTCATTGTTTTTGCATTGTTGCATGATTGATATGCTATTTAATTACATTTCATTTGAATGCCTGAATGTAAGAATTCAGGAAACACAATACCAGCTTTTAACATTTCTGTTGTTAGTTTATGTAAATCACATAACACATGAACTGTTTACATACTACTGATAGCCCATTACTGTACACAATAATACTGTGCCCATTCATTAACATATATTAAACATCAGGCGTCTTGTTTACACATTTAAACCATATTTGCACTTCGAATTTCGCTTCCAAACTGTAATAACTACATCTACAAAGTCTAAAGAAGATAACCATGTAGTCTGTTCATAGATAAGATACATTTTGACAGAACTACAGACTTCGTGAAAGTAGCCTAGAAGCCCTACATAAAAGGCTCCATTAACTTCATTGCAAAATCGCGGTTGATCTGTTTACACACTAAAACCATATTTACACTTCGAAATTCGCTTCCAAATTGTAGTAACTACATCTACGAAGTCTAAGGAAGATAATCATGTAGTCTGTTCATAGATAAGATACATTTAGACAGAACTACAGACTTCGTGAAAGTAGCCTAGAAGCCCTACATAAAAGGCTCCATTAACTTCATTGCAAAATCGCAGTTGGTCTGTTTACACACTAAAACCATATTTACACTTCGAAATTCGCTTCCAAATTGTAGTAACTACATCTACGAAGTCTAAGGAAGATAACCTTGTAGTCTGTTCAACGATAAGATACATTTTGACAGAACTACAGACCTCGTAAAAGTAGTACCTAAAATGAGTGTGATAAATGGCCATCACGTAGCCTAAAGCATATAGCACTAGCATATGACAACAGCAAATAGCTAACGTTTACGTTACTTATCGTTGACGTTGACCCGACACGTTTATAAGTTAGACCATAGACTGATAAGGACGTCCATCAAAATTCCGTGTGTATCCTGTGTATCTTTCGTGCTGCTATCCTGTTGCCTCTTCCCTGTTGTTCTGGCAACAAGGTTTTTACGCGATATTTACGCCACATCCCAGAGAGTTGTTGTTTGGTGGGTCAGGTGACGAGCCGTCGAATCACAGCACAGCACCCAGAATGCATTGCAACACACCGTCTAGAAGGGGCTCAGCGTTAGGTCGGCTTTAAATAGCATACAGAACCAATAGTAATATAACGTTGTCTGTAAGCTCCACAGATCGTGGCAAGACAATTGAATTGATTGTGGACTTCTTGCTGGGCAACGATGAGTAACTTGATTAGTAATGCTGCGTGGATATGCATGATATCTGTATGAAAGTGTGTTTCTCAATGTAATAATTAGGCATGGGCAGTTCGCGACTGATTCGTTCAGAAAGAAGGTGAACGATGAACGATGAGAACTGATTCCCAAAACAAGAGAACTGGTTCTTTTTTAACATACAAAAATATGGTCACGTAATAAAAGATACAAACGAACAGAGCTTCATCTCCCTCGACCGTATCGCGATTGAGTCTAAAACATGAATGAGAGTACTACAGCAGGTCGCAACCGCGTTGCCATGAGTAAACAAATGATAGGCCTGGCTTTACTTACGTGCCTGCCAGCCAGCGCTAGAACTTGGAAAACGCCATATGATTATTACTGCATTCCATTCAGTATATTTATGAAAAAAGGCACTTATGTGCTTAATATTAAGCTTGATATTGACATAAATTATGTAACAGACCATATGAGACGGTGTTCTAAAGGATATTTGACTTAAGACAACCAAGATGGTGTTCTAAAGCATATTTTGACTTAAGGAACTGAAAGAACTGAAAGAACGAATCAAACGAACGATTTGTGTAGGTGAAGGGAACTGAAAGAACTGGTTCCCGGAATAGAATCATTTGGCCCATGCCTAGTAATAATCTATACAACTGTACACATGATTAAGTCCAAATGGAGCTAGCTGGGTATAGGACTGGGCTGAATGGATTGGTGAAATACTTTATTTATTTATTTTTTTAATGACCTATATGAACATGGTTTGGCTTTAAAAAAAAGAGGAGACAGCGCTTCGCTTTTTTACATGACCTTTACACTTAGTGCTGGCAAGGCATTGAACTGGGCTGAATGGATTTGGAAAATATATATATATATTTTTTTTTTTAATGACCTGTATCAACATGGTTTGGCTTTAAAAAAAAGATGAGACAGCGCTGTCTCATCTTTTTTTACATTACCTTTACACTTAGTGCTGGCAAGGCATTGAACTGGGCTTCATTCAAGGATTCCAACGGTACCTCATTCATGAAAATCGGACATACGGGTCAAAAGTTACATGCACACACCTTCATATACACAGACAGCCCAGCCCAGCCCATTAGAGCTCTGCCAGGTGGCTTAGAACTCTTCCAGGTGCAAGCTTAAGCAATTAGAGCTGTGATGTCACAATCGAATTAGAATCCTTGAACATTCCGCCATTCATTTCAATGGGGCCGAAAAACGCAGAAAAACGGGAATACCGCGAAAACGACAAGGGCCAGCGACACGAAATTAACAAGCAAGTTACACCGGTTCGGGCCTGAATTTTTGGAGTTCGAACCGCGTCGATAGCTCAAACGGTCTAGGAGCAGTAGTTCGGCCAAAAAGTGGGTGAAAAGGAATAATAAATAAAGTAAACTTAAGAAGAACAATAGTGGGCTTGCTCGATCAAACCCACTAATAAGAAAACTTAAGAAGAACAATAGTGGTCTTGCTGGATCAAACCCACTAATAATAATAAGAAAACTTAAGAAGAACAATAGTGGGCTTGCTGGATCAAACCCACTAATAATAAGAAAACTTAAGAAGAACAATAGTGGGCTTGCTGGATCAAACCCACTAATAAATAAATAAATAAAGTAAAGTTAAGAAGAACAATAGTGGGCTTGCTGGATCAAACCCACTAATAATAAGAAAACTTAAGAAGAACAATAGTGGTCTTGCTGGATCAAACCCACTAATAATAAGAAAACTTAAGAAGAACAATAGTGGGCTTGCTGGATCAAACCCACTAACAATAGGGTCTTGCTGGATCAAACCCACTAATAAGTGTGCTGCTTTCAGCAAGCACACTTAATAAAACTTAAGAAGAACAATAAGTGTGCTGCTTTGCAGCAAGCACACTTAACAATATAGGCATAATAATGATTGTGATAATGATAATGACAATTTGATTGGGAGGGAGTAGGGTTGAGTACGTGTAGATGAGCCCTATGACCCCAAGTTTGAGAAAGGCTGGTCTACATAACCTGCATCAGATTGAGGTTTGCAGTGATGCGCCTGAAGGCACGGGTTGAGGACCCAGTCAGTTACGTCACGTCAATATGCACATTTGTTTAAATTCATACCTACATAATCACCATGACCAAAATAGTACTTTTTTTTTTACTTTGAATCTTGAAAAAAAAAAATATTGACCTACCTACCGACCCATTTTTTTATTTTTTTGGCTGTTACTGCAAACAAGAATATTTTTAAGGATGGCCTCATGACTGTGAAAATGGCTGACACTGAACCACAGTGCTTTAAATGGGAGCCCCCAGAATCAGTCATCAAGGCATCAAAATCTGCCACAAACACTTACAACACACAACATCACTCATAAACACACACACACAGGCACACACACACACGGACAGAACCACCACTGTTCAAGAGTGTGTTTGAAATAATGGAATTCGTGCTCTCTCATGAAGCTGGGTCGATGGGACATGGGGAGGGTGGGTCTGTTGATCGGGGGAGGGGGCGTGGCGCCACGAGTAGTTTAAGCAGACGTAGCAAAGATTGTTAATCTTTGGACGTAGGACTTTCATGTACTTCGATCGGGGGGGGGGGGACGTGGCACTGTGCCAATGCCACGCCCCCTCCCCCCTGAGAAACAAAGTCTCACTCCTTGCAAACTTCAAAACTTGAGAGCCCTGCTTAACAGTATCTAATGTACAGTCTATGGACGAATACAACTTACCTGATGTGTTTAATCCTCTGACTCATGGTATTTTCATCGGCAAGGAAAGCCCAATTAAGACCTGTTGCTGGTATGCTTGTACAATCTAGTGTGGCTGTGAATGAGCTAACATCACTAGCGCGACTGATGGGTTTGTAGTCGTTGGAATTACGATCTTTCACAATGTTGTAATTCAATAGTTACGAAACAAACTGCAAATGTCTTTACATGTCTTTAAAATTGACAAACATCATATGGGTAATTCAAGGCACAAGAAAATAATTTCTTTCAATCAAATTCAATCAAATTCAATCAGACCAGAAAATAATTTCTTTTTCGCCATAGACTAGCTTTAATTGTTTTTTGAAAGATAGGTCCCATGGAGGCAAATGGAAGTGGCGTCACTGAGACACTCAATGAAGTAAACTATCTTCTCTGAATCCGACCATAGAATTACGTAGGGTCGTAGTTTAGTACTCACTATATGTGGAGGACCGCCATCTGCTGGCCAAGATCAACCTTCATTTCCCAGCCCGCCCCATTTTTCAACTGGCCGGTTTTACACCTGGCCTTCAGGAACAAGGTTTATCCCCGACGTACAAATTTAATTTGCCTTACCCCTTTACTAGCTGCTAATGAATTGACTTCTCTCCTTTTATCCTCTATTGCCGCTGCCACACATTTCAATACCTGGTTATGACGCCACGTATACCGCCCCTGGGTAAGACTTACCTTGCACCCTGATAGGATATGGTGGAGACTGCCCACACACGAGCAAAGTATGCATTTATCATCCTCACCAAACCATTGACTTAAATTCTTGGGAGATGGGAGCACATCATATGTAGCACCTAACATAAATCTGATCTTACCAGCTTCCATGCCCCATAGATCTTTCCATTTAATCTGTCTTTTTTCCACCCCTTCCCAGTTCACCCACTGCCCTTGTTTTGCCTGCGACACTGCCTTAGTACATCTTACAGCCTCCTCCTGTCTATGCATTTCCTACACTACCATTTTCCTCTTTTCTCCTGCAGAAGCCTTACTCCACAAGGGTTTACTTACACCCACCCCTAGACCCCCCCGCCCGTGCTGCACATGGCCCATTATATCCCTATGCTTCAATGCTGATTGAGCTTGCTTAACTGCCTGCTCTGGGTTCCACTTCCTCCCTGCATTAACTGTGGGTGCAACTTTCCTCACCACTGGGTCCTTGGACTGAGTAAGAGTCATTTCCAATCTAGTCTTAGCACACTTAAATTCCTCTGTCAGACTAGATATTGGCAACTCTACAATGCCCTTCCCATACAAGGCTACACTGCTTAAGCAGCGTGGGACTCCGAGCCATTTTCTGACAAAGGAGTTGATCATTTTTTCAAACCTCTCTACCTTTGACAGAGGAACTTCATAAACTGTCAATGGCCACATTAGCCGAGGCAACAAACCAAACTGCAAACACCACAGCTTGAGCTTACCTGGCAGCCCTGACTTGTCAATTTTTGCAATACCTTGCCTAGTGACCTGTCTCAAGTCTTCAACCTGTGATTTATCACTAAGGCTTGCATCATACCACCTTCCCAGACTCTTCACTGGTTTCTCCAGAACTGTGGGAATCACCTCCTTATTTATAGCAAACTTCTTATCTATTACCTTCCCTTTAACAATTGAGAGACTCTTAGGGCCCTATCATGACATTCTAAAGTGCATCGTCACTCGTCAAAAGAAACCCGAGGGGTTTCGTTATCAAAAGTGGAGCGCATGGCGCAACAAGGTGTTCCTAGGTTTTTTAATCAGTCATATGGGTGTGTTTGGGGCGTAACATCATTTTAAACCAATGAGAATGACATCTGGCATTCCCTTTAACGGCGCAAAGCGCGATATGTCAAATAAATGCATCGGTATTTTGGCATTCAACGGCGCATTTGAAGGAGGCTGCTTGCGAGACTGTCTGAAATAGTCATTCTTAAACCATGCATTACTAAAACCTAGAATAGCCTTCACGCATTTGCACTCGTCTATTATTTGAACTCATTGGCAAAGTGAAACTAACTTCACCAAGGTGTCAGTCAACGAAGACAGTTATATGCAGTTACTTTCACTATTGACTGACAATGGGTTACCATCGAAAACATAGGCTGGAAAAAGCAACACTTACCCTAATATTGCTCAAATGACTGAATAAAACAACATTTATCCTGCAGAGGAGTTGCTTATATCTCGTGACAGTGCGTCTTCAGCTGTGCTCCATACGTGTCTCTCGCCTCCCCCTAATCACTTTTAACCGTCATTACCAATTTGCAAATGATGGTGAATAACTACTCATCATGAGATGTACAGTATTTCGTAATATCTTTATTCTAATTGTTTCCCATTGTAATCGTGCAATTTGTAATGCTTTGCATGGACGTGCGCTGGTGTGCGTTCATGAATGATAGAAGGATGGTGCGTGCACCTGGCAATATGACTGTTGACATGCGCTCTTAAAATAGCATATGAACAACTCGCCATTGACTTCTGACCAGGTTTAGGTGGTGTATGATAGCGATTTTTAGACAATGCGCCAGGCCCCTCCCTAGGTTGTTAATTGCCACACCACTGGTCGCAATGTTTAAAAAATATACGTGCAAAATACCGAATTAAGCTTTGCGCGGGTGAATAACGAGCTTTACGCCATGCGCTGGAGCCCAAAATACAGCCCCTAGACTTACTTGGCTTCACCTTCATTCTGGCCCATTGCAGATTACTATTTAACTTATCCAGCAACCTGTTGGTGCATGGAACGGTTGACGTCAAGGTTGTCATGTCGTCCATGAAAGCCCTAATCGGGGTGAGGCGTGGCCCTCCCTGCAACTTCTCCCCACCCACTACCCATTTTGAGGCCCTAATGATGACCTCCACTGCCATTGTAAAAGCAAGTGGGGAGATGGTACATCCGGCCATGATTCCTATCTCAAGTTGTTGCCACCCTGTGGTGTAATCAGCTGTAGTAAAACATAATTGAATTGATCATATTATAAGAGCTGCTTGGCCAAAATGGACAATGTTAGTATGTTTTTAGGGGTTACTGGAGATGTTGAGTCCATATCTGACATTTTCAAGATTCAAAATCACTATTTAAACTTGATTTGGTCACATTTTTACTCTCATTAAGCTGATTTTGCTGAGTTTTTTGGTCCAATTTAGACAGATTTTTGGAGGATAGGGATGTAGCGATATACAGTAGGGCTGTAACGATACACCAACCTAACAATTTGATTTGTATCGTGATTTTTGACCCACGGTTTGATACAAACCTCTTTTTGTTGGAGGTGGGGGGGTGGCTAGACATTTCAATAGCCTGCCTTAGGAGACCAGAGGATTACAATATAATATATCTGTATTAATTTATATCTTGATATAAAAAGAGAGAATACTGAATGTCTGATATTTATGACAGCACACTTTATGCACACTATTTCTATTACAACTCTACCACATTCAGGTGTCTGGTTGAAGCCTGGAAATATTGTAAACAAAGTAGCATAGTTGGCTAGCATATCATAGTCTACTGATTGGACTGTTCAGTTTCCTCATATGTGTTTAAGGTAATACTATTCTCCTTGGGACATGCCCTTTTGGGAAACATTGGTATTGAGATGATCATTCAACTTGAATGCAAGAGCTTTAACAACAATATTTGCCCATGTTCAGCGTGGAAAATAAAAAAGAAAGATTTTCATAAGACAAGTCAAATTGGTGTTTTTAAAAAGAAGGGGTCATGGAGAATAAAGAAAAACATATTAAAAAAATATTTGTATATTCCCACAAGGTGTTTGGGCGCTCTGAAAATGATAATCAAAATGATTTTTCAGACTTGTGAGGTCTGCTGTTCAGACCATGAAGGGATTTATTTTCTGTTCATTGCTTTTTGTGAGAGTGTTTCTACTTATCTCAGTAAGGAAAATAAATCAAGAGCCTATGTTGAGTACAAATATGTCTTCTGAAGGCCTAAACAGAGCCCAGCCAAAAACTCCAATAAAATTTTGACCAACTTTGAGGGACAACTATGACCATGCAGGATCATCCAGACCAAGCGTGACTATTTTGCTACATACTATTCTTATTTATGTACCAGCAAGCAAAATGTGAGCCTCCTACATGGTTTAGTTATTGCGCTGTGGGCTTGCGAACGAATCTTGGAAAGTATAGATTTTACATAAGAGTAATTTTACAGTATGTCTCCTGGATAACATAGGTACATCTGGTAATTTTTTCAGAATTTTTTGAGACCTAAGTGCGTGGGCCCTGGTTCATTTGACGTGGAATGACCCACTAACATTGTCCATTTTGCCCAAGCAGCTCCTATAATATGATCAATATAGGCAATTATGCTAATTTATGCTAATTAGCTGAATTACACAAATTGCCCAACATATGCAAATTAGCATCCGGCAGTTTCTGCATGCTGGGGACCCATACTATATATTTCTATCATAAAACTTTGGTGTACTCAACATTTCCGGGTTCACCTTTCTGTCAACTGGACTAACCCTCTGGGCACCCCAAACGTGATGGGCTCTCCAGGTGTTTCCCCGAGGATTTGGCCGTGGATAAATTGGGAGGTGTTACTAGACACCTATAGGAACACATAGTAAAAAAAGCTATTGGTAAGAATTTTTTTTTGCAGATTGGCGAAAAAAAGCCTAACTTTCCCTAACTATAGGCCTACTAACTGCCTAAAATAACATTTCACTCTGATCATAGGCTCAAAATCATATTTCTAATGAGGAGACACAGCACTCAAAAAACCCTCCATAGAAATGCATGGGGTTAGTTTGTAACGCCAATAGGCTATGGCAGTTGTCTCCACATATCCCACCCCTTCCGCGGCAAAACGTTGACATGAATACATTGTGCCAATCATGTGGTGTGAGTATCGTGCCAATCGTGTGTTGTGATCTCACCTCTGGAGCAAGGATGGTGTCGTGAAGCCTTGCACACTCGCATTCTTGACGAAATAGATGCCCGATAAGTGCCCAAAAAGCGTTGCAATATGGCCACCGAGTGGAGGGACTTGCCTAAAAGAACTTTGATATAGGCCCTACCACTGCGAAACGCAATGTAGCCTACTCAAATTTACCTTAAATTACTCCTGAAAACATACAAAAAACACATAATTTATATTAAGTGGTCCTTAATTTGTAAAACAGTGCTTTCATTTGATCTTAAATGGCATTTTAAGCTGCATGTGATCCCTTAATCTACATTTAAGGTGTCAAGTTATGAACATGAACATGCACTGTTCTGTTATCCAAAGTCTTGTAACCAGAGGGTTGCCGGTTCGAACTCCAACCAGTAGGAATGGCTGAAGTGCCCTTGAGCAAGGCACTTAACCCCTCACTGCTCCCCGAGCGCCGTTGTAGCAGCCAGCTCACTGCGTCGGGATGAGTGTGTGCTTCACTTCACTGTGTGCTGAGTGTGTTTCACTAATTCACGGATTGGGATAAATGCAGAGACCAAATCAGTGGCGATTCTAGACATTTTTAACAAGGGTGGCACTAGTGAGGCACTGATTAATTCAAGGGTGGCATGAGGCAAAACATCCAGATATAAATATACTTATAAATTGAAAGGACAAAAAAACACAAATACCTTACTCTTACATAAAATTTCTTTGTATTTGAATAAAATGTAATACAAACATATTAAAGTTAATTATCTAAGTTGTCTGTCACTGGGCTATGTTGTGCTAAAACAAATTCCATCATGGGGACATTCAAATATAATTCATGATGAAGATGAAAATGAAGATATACAAATATACTCATCCAAGACATTTCCCCCACAATAACTTATATCTATGGCCATCTATTTTTGTAGCTGTTAAAATAATTTCACCTGCTTTTTTGTCTATTTGTTTATTTTCTGAAGAAACTTGAGGTTGGTATGAAGGAGTGTATTGTGTATGTGAGCAATTTCATCTTCCTGAATCTCAATATTATGATCACAACAAGTCTGGACAAATTATTATGACCGCCGCTAGCGAAGCTAGCGAAGCGGTCATATAGGGATTGTCAAAGTTTTTTTTTTTTTTTTTTTTTTTTTCCCGTCATCTACTTCCTGAAATTTTGGTCAACGATACCCGGGGCACCGAAACACCGGGGCACATGAAATTTGGTGGGTATGTAGCCCCACTAGACTTTTACGGAAAAATTTCGTTTGGTCCCCGGGGGCCACTCCCCCTCCGCGCTGGGCCCCCCGAAACCCAAAAAATGCAGTTTTTCCTAAATAACTACCTGAACCGTGGCACCGAGGATGAAGAAATTTTTATGGTATGTTGGTCTCAAGGGCCCACATCAACTTAGCCCATAATCACTCATTTGTGATTTGCACCCCCCCCCCGGTAAAAAATGAAAATGCAATATCATTCTGCTTTAATCGCCCCTCTCTTCAGTAAAGACGTTCAGAACTGCACCAAAGTTTATGTGTATGATTAACCTGACATTCTCTGGGGGTATGCCAAGTTTCGTAGAGTTTCATCCATGGGGGGGTCTAAAAAATTAAGTTATGTGTACATTTAGTGACTCTACACTCATTGGCCTGTAGATGGTGGTGCACACATATACACATGCACACACACACACAGGCACCCACATACTATCGGTATTAGAACGGCTGATACATAATTACAAATTCAGTAGGATTAAAAGAAAGCCAAAATAAATATTCATCATCATCATCATGGCTGCATTTCCAGTATTGGCGATAAGTAGTCGTTTGTCCACTAGATGGCGCATCGTTGCAGTGAGACGTAATTTTGTTGGAAGTTAATCTAAAGTGGGTTAGAAAGACACTATGCTTCCTACAAGGACAAGACTGTAGGCTACAGTAGTTTACCGCAGAGAACGTCTAAGGGTAGGATGATTTCTGCATGAAATGTAATTCCCATTTCCTCTTGAAGCCGAAATAAATCTGAGAATGTTTATCGGACATGCTTGTTTTTTACTGCAGGTAGGCTACGTTAATCCTATCAATAGCAGAACGTAGGTAAAATAATTTTACCGTTAGCATGGTTGAGTGATGGAGGCCAATTTGATTATTGATGTATTTGTAGAAAACCATAAATGCGTTTATAGGCTACCAAGCAAATCGATAACAGCACTAATTGTATCTTTCGACTGTCATCTCATTTGCTTATGACCATAACCTAGGCTACTAACAGGAGCTAAGTGAGTTAGCCACAACACGTTCGCTACGTGATGGTTTTTTAATGGAAAATATATAGGCCTAGGCTACCTGAAAGATAACCTGTCTATGATCCCGTGATGATCTACAATCTCCATTTAAACCAGATGTTTTAGAGCGCACGTTGAGATGTATTCAGGGCAGGGCTGTACCTACACATATTTGTTGCACGTGCTACAAAAATCATTCTTTGCGATGGATGATTTAATACCAACGTTACACCGGTCAGATACAGTTTTGCCTATGGCTATTCCGTGAGACTGAGGCGCTTTTTGTTTGTTCGAAGTGCGTGTTTAGGGTGTGAGAGGGGAGTCGATGTGCTTTGATTCCAGCTTGGTAGTTGTAGTCTATGCGATTAAAAAACACGTGTGTGTGAAGTATCCAAACAATGATAACGCTTTCATTATGGCTGCTTTAGCCACAGACCTTGAGTTACTGTACAGTGGGTTGGGTTCCATTTAGAAGTGTCCACTTCATTCGCCCTTTCCGTGATTCACAGCTACGTGAAATGTATTACTACTGATATGCAAAACTATTAACTTTTCGCCAAGAGGTGGCAGCTTGATACTGTAAGGTGTAAGCCATTGGTTCCAACGGAGATTTTATTTGGGTCGCCAGCATAGCCTGGTGACAATTTGTGTTGTGTAATAGGCCTAGCATAGGGCCTACCTTATATAGCTTATAGTTTGTTAACAGTCACGGTTTTGTCATGCAATGTCTATGCATTTTTGCATTTAGAATAGCTCTAAAACCGGGGGGCGAACACGTCGCAGGGGCGGCGCCAGTGCGTGGATATCTCAATCGCAAAATTAAACAATATTTCTATCGGGCGCCTACCATGGACTAGGCTGGGTGAAAATCAAAAGATTGCGTCAAAAGATTGAGCTTAACCATGGACCTCATGGTTGCAAAATGCAAGGGAACATGAATCAGCATATTATTTGCACAAACAATAACGGAGAGTAGCTCTTCAACTTTGCCCGTTAAAATGTGTATTAACAGTCTCGCAACGCATTTCATGAAGGCCCTTTTGGACATGTCAGTTATTTGCACCACTGGGTAAAACGGCATTTTGTTTTAGACTACTGGTATTTAATTTGTGCATTGACAATAAAGCTGAATATAATTTGAACTAGATGACTAAACCTATGCATATGTAGAAGAAGAAACATTCACAAAAATCCATGACATGACCTCTCTTCTTGATAGCTGTTGAAAACTGCATGGAACTGACAGGGATTGTTTTAGTTTAATAATAAATAAATAAATACATTATGCTGCTACCTTCTGCTTTTCCCAAATACAATGTAGCCTACAGGTGTACCTTTCATCAGTCCAGTTGCAATGGATGGACTATGATGAACTGCCCTACTTGTGATTGTTTAGAGATTTTAAAGGTTTTATAACAATGTTATAAATCTATTCACCTTTGCAGCGCCAGTAGGCTACTTTGTGTGCGGAATGTGTGCAAACACACATTCCAAACAAGCATACACAAAAGTTTCAAGAGTGGGGGATGGAGTAGAAGATGGAGACAAATTCATTAATATGATTTATTTTCGCGGAATGGATGTGCAGGACTGAGCGGCGGTCATATTTTGTACCGCTACGCGGTACATCTAGTTAATACAATTTTCATGTGGGGTAACTTGTTGCAGGGCAACCACATAACCAGTTCCATATCTCCCGATTGGATGATTAATGATCAGTTTCAAGAAACTTGAGGTTGGTATGAAGGAGTGTATTGTGGATGTGAGCAAACATTGTTCACGTTGCACATGGTGCAACTTCTTGCAGGGTAACCACATAACCGGTTCCATGGTTCCTTGAGGCTTGAGGGAGTGTATTGTGTGTGTGTGTGAGCAACCGACAAGTTACTCATTTTGCACCGGATCATCTTGCATTGAATCTCAATATTATGATCACAACAAGTCTGGGCAAATTATTAAAACCAGTTATGGAACAGTGTGCCTTCCACGGCACACCTACCCCCCTCCCACCTCCCCCCAACATTCTAAATCAATTTTATGCACCATATTGTTATGTACGATAAATATTATACACCATTTGAAAGCTTTGACTCTTGGGAATCCAAAAATGACAACTTTTTTCATGTACAATCTGTATAGTGCTTTACATTCTCAGATTAATCTTATTATGTCTCAATAAGACATAACCCCCCTCTGCTTTTGGTGCTACCCTGATCTCTGGCTGCAGTGTAGCTGCAGCACAATAAGTAGATGCAACATATTGGGTACTGAAATATTCACAAGAATCCATAGAAATTGAATCTTCATGTTGTATTATCCAATATTAGTTGTACATATGTATAGTCTATCTTATACACACTCATTGAACCAACAAAGTAAATACAAAAATAGAGACTTTTTTGTAATTATTCCATATTTTGTGTAGTCAGTCTATATCAGAACACCTGACATACAATCTCAATACAGTAGTCATTTGAGACCAGGATTATGCTTCTACACCAAGAGGTTGCCACACAGTAAGCCTTTTATTGTCAGTATGCATTTTGGGAACCCAAAAGTCCCATGGGGAGTTTCCAGGGCATTTTACAAAACGCATGAGCATACCTTGGCAAATAATGGTCAGTCATTTTTTATTCTATATTAATCTACTTTTGCACACAGCTTCACAAGACCTAGGGCTCAGTTGTGTTTCTAAGTCATCTCAAGTGACCTAGAGGGCTGAAATGTGGTCAGTTTAGAGATATGTGTTATCCGGCAGAAATATAAAACAGTATTCTAGCCTCTGTACCTCTGTGCCAATACTTCCCACAACTATTCTAACTACAAGGTCTCAGCTTTCTTTTTTTTGTGATCAACTTTTTATTAAGAAAAGTCATGACGTGACAAAATCTCATGACAGAAACTATTTACACATAGCCAGAGCCTTGTGAGTTATCTACACACATATAATACTGAGAATAATAATAAAAATACAGTAAAAGTAATATTAATAATAACATATACATATACATACACATACATATACATACAAAACAATGATGTAATATAAAAACATACATATGAAGATTACATTTGGACTAACATGCCAGAATTCGGGAGGTTAGTTAGAGATAAGATGAGTGTACCCCATTCACTGACTGTAGAGCCTCGAGCTTTATTTATTACTGCCAAGGACCTCTCTATACTGGCAATGCTTCTGTAGTGGCCTAGCCATTCTTGTATTGATGGGGCAGCTGGAGTGAACCATGAATGTATAATAGTTTTTTTTGCTGCAGTAAAGCCAGCGAAGATTAGTTTTTTATGTATAAGTCTAAAATCTAGGGAAGAGTCATCATTAAACAGATATAAGCTGGCAAGTTTAGGAACTGGGAATCCTAGGACCTGTTCTAAGAATAAAGACACCTGAGACCAAAACTGGGACACCTCTGGACATTCCCAGAATATATGCATATACGTTCCCACAGATTTTTCGGTACATTTGGCACATTCTGGACTATTTGATAGCTTCATTTTGAATCTTCTGTATGGCGATATATACCACTTCTGTATAAATTTGTAATGTATAAGCTGATGTGCAGGATTTTTAGATGTTATGAAGACATTGGTCCAGATGGTGTCCCAATCAAGTTCTAAGCCTAGAGTTTTAATGTCATGACTCCAGGATGTCATTACCCCAAGAGTTTTGTTGTTAAAAAATATAAGTTTGTTATACATTACGGAGACTAGCCTTGCAGAAGGTATTGAGGGGTTCACCCATGCATTCAAAGGATGTGGTTGTAATTGTGTGTCCAATGGAACCCCATAAGCACGAAGAGAATATCTCAACTGAAGGTACAGAAACCATGAAAAGCCAGGGAGGGAGAAGCGTTCTTTAAGTTCTTGAAATGAGCATAGGCCTCGATTAGTATATATATCCTTTAGAGTGTGAATGCCCCTGGAAGCCCAACAGTCGTATTTATATGGTATAGATCCCTGTAGAAGGTTAAAATTAAACCAAAGTGGAGAGTTTTCACACAATTTATGTGTACAGCCTAAGTGTTTTTGAATATCACACCAGATATGTAGGGAATTAGCAATGATTGGACCAAATGCTTTCTGTGCTGATTTAAGTTTAACACCAGAATAAATCAGATCTTCTAGACGATGTGGTGAGACTTTATTTTGTTCGATGCAGCGCCAGGGGGTGTCAGAGGCTCCATTACACCAGATTCGTACTGCTCTCATCTGGAAAGACCAGTAATATAATTTATAATTTGGTAGGGCTAAACCCCCAGATGATTTGGACCGTTGGAGAGTGTGGAAACGGATGCGGGGCTTCTTACCATTCCATATAAACTTGGTGGTCATTGTTTGTAGCTCTTTAAAATAGTTAGGTGGTGGCGGTATGGGGAGCATAGAAAAGAGGAAATTCAGTCTTCCAAGAACATTCATTTTGATTATGGATATCCTCCCCTGCAGAGACATTTTAAGAGTAGACCATCTCTGAAAATCAGTGGAAATCTCATGTTTAAGTTTGTCGTAGTTGATACGGGATATGTTGGAGAATTTGGTGATGTTAATGCCCAAGTATGTAAAAGGCAAGGTATGCCATTTGATATGAGGAATAGGCGGCAAGACATGTAGTTTTGCATGGGTGTTTAGGGGAACAAGAAGAGATTTATCCCAGTTAATCTTGTAACCTGAGAACTGTCCAAATTGAGTAAACACTTGCAAAATCTGCGGTAATGATGTTGAGATGTTAGTAAAATAGAGTATCACATCATCTGCATAGCAAGAGATCTTGTGTTGGGTACCCTGTAACTCAATGGGAGATATGACAGAGTCTAATCTAATAAATTGAGCTAACGGTTCCAATGACAATGCAAAAAGAAGGGGAGATAGGGGACAGCCTTGCCGTGTTCCACGCTGTAAGGAAAAGTTTTTTGAGAGTGTGTTACCTGTTTGTACACATGCTACAGGGTTACTGTACAGAGTTTTAATCATGGAGATAAAAGTATTACCAAAACCAAATTCTTTTAGTACTGCCCACAGATAATCCCAACTAACGTGATCGAAAGCTTTCTGGGCGTCTAAACTAAATAGCGCAGCAGGGTTTGAATCAGGTTCTGAGACCTGAATGATATGTAGCAGGCGTCTGATATTATCAGATGCGTATCTCCCTTTCAGAAAACCTGTTTGGTCCTGGTGTATTAGTTTTCCTATATAAAGCTCCATTCTTTGGACCAGTACTTTGGCGAGTAATTTTAATTCAGTACTGATTAAGGATATAGTCCTGAAGCTGCTGCATTTTAAGGGAGGTTTTCCTTTTTTCAACAGCACCATTATTAGAGAGGTGTTTTGATCCCTGTGGAATGAGCCTTTTTCCAATCCAAAGTTAAGAGAATCTAAAATAAGTGGCCCAACAATATCCCAAATTTCCATCAACAGTTCAGGCGGTATACCATCTAACCCGGGAGACTTTCCTCTTTTCATTGATGCTAAAGCAGTTTTAAGTTCTGGAAGGGTAATGGCAGAGTCAAGACGATCTGCTTCCTCAGCATTGAGGGAGGGTAGTTTTAATTTAGACAGGTAAGTTTTGAGGGAAATAGCGTCAGGTGTAGGATCTGCTGTGTAAAGTTGAGAATAGAACAGACTGAACACATCATTGATTTCCTCAGGATTATATGTAATGGTGCCATCTTGAGCCTCAATTGCACTAATAGTGGAATAGGATTCATTCTGTTTCAGTTTAGCCGCCAAGAGTCTGCTTGAGCTCTCACCCTGCGAATAATATGTGACTCTGGTGCGATGTATTGCAAATTCAGCTTTATGTTTGAGTAAATCGTTCAGTCTGAATTTAAGATCCAAAAGTCTAGATTGTTTCTGGCTGGAGAATCTCTCTTTTTGTTCAGATTCAACACTATTTATTTCATTCTCTAAGTCATTTATTGTTTTCAATTTAGAATTGTGGCTGTAAGAAGCAAACGAAGTACATATTCCTCTGAGGAGACATTTTGTGGTCTCCCACAGAGATTGAGGTGATGAGGCAGAATCCACATTTAGTTCTAAGAATACTGTAAGGTTAATTTTCAGATGTTCTATGAAATCGTCATTTTGAAGCAACGTGGTGTTAAAGCGCCACCTTGGTCTCTGTTTGTAGCTGGTTTGGTGAAATTGAAAACTATACAGCACTGGTGCGTGGTCAGAGATGATAATGGGGAGGATTTCAATATTGTTTATACAATGATTTAAAGAGGGGGATACCATTATATAATCAATTCGGGAGTATGTGTTATGTCTATGAGAGAAGAATGTGTAGTTTTTCGCAGTTGGGTTTCGTAAGCGCCAAGCATCAATGATATTCACTTCTGACATGAATTGCATAAACTCACTAGTTGTCTTATTCAAGCTAGTAGCATTTGATCTATCTAGAGTCGTCTGACATATCTGGTTAAAATCTCCACCAATCACAAGCAGAGTGCCAGTCATTGCCAACAGGGTATTAGATAACACATTCATAAATTATGGGTCATATGTGTTTGGGCAGTATACAGACGCTAAACATATTCTCATATTGTTAATTATTATATGTACATATGTCAACCTCCCTATGTTATCACACCCTGAGGATTCCAATTCTACATTTAATTTCCTATCAATTAAAATCGCAACTCCTTTTGTTTTGTTTGTGGCAGATGAATAGGATACATACTTGTATGTTCTATTCTGGAAAAGGTGGATGTCCGCTGCTTTCAAATGAGTTTCCTGTATCAATGCAATTGAGATCCTCTTTCGCTTGAGAAACTCTAAACATTTAGTGCGTTTGATAGGGGAGTTAAGTCCATTTACATTCCAAGACATTACATTAACCCCCATCATCCCATATGCGTAATTGTAGCAGCAGGATGCTGACATGTAGTAAATCAAACAAAAAATAATAAAATAATAATAGATGAAGGCTCTGGCGCAGAACGTTTTTAACACACATCAATATGAACAACGTAACCAAAAAGATCCACCCGCAGGAGATCAAACAAGGGTCTTCTCCTAGGCTGGACAGTAACATAAAACTTTTCAAACCAGTGACTTAAACAACACACGTCTCAAGTCCTTGCACTATTAGGTATCAAATATCTAGAACTACCTTGTCGGTCTATATTAGAGCGTCAAAATGCTGGTAGAAACAACAAAATCATATCTTTCGGCGAGTGTTCATCACCCAGTAGCATAATCGGGCACAAAGCCAGGTTGTTTGTATAATAATAATAAACATAAAATGAGAAGAGTAATAAATTGTGAACGGATTAATAGTAAAAGAGCAAAACGTATATAACATTTTTAGTCGTAGGACCACTTTGCAACAACAATAAGTGATTGTGCTGCATGTTAACGTTATCCGTCGTCTTACCACCACTCTAGCTAGTTAGTAGGCTAACGGTATCATCGGGAGCTGCAATCTGCTGAGTAGTATCCATGTCGTCGAGCAGTGGTGGTGTCGCTGAAGAGGGTTCATCAGGCAGGCCATTGTACCTGGAGGATATAGTGACAGGCGGACGATGATCCAAAGTGGCGAGAAACTGTTCGGCGTCTTCCACGGATTTAAACTGACGAGCCAGTCCATTAACTTTGACTTTGAGGATTGCGGGGTAGATCAGAAACGGACGGAGACCCTTCGCCAACATCAGCTTTCTCACTGTATCAAAGTTCCTCCTTCTCTGTGCAGTTGCATTGCTGTAGTCTGGGAAAAACGCCAGCTCAGCCGTGTCATGCTTAGGAACCGATTTAAGCGAACGTGCCCCCCCTCAGAATTCTGTCCCTGTCCTGGTAACGGAGAAGTCCAAAAATGAGGGTGCGAGGTCGGCTGGTATCTTTGCGAGTGGTGTAGATTCTATGGGCTCGCTGGATCTCGATCGGCTGGCCTTGGAGTGATGGTATCCATTTAGGCAGATGAGTTTGGAGAAACTGGATAGCATTTTCACCCTCAGCTGCTTCGGGTAAGCCAGTCAGACGTAAATTGCACCTGCGTGATCTGTCCTCCATTTCAATGAGCTTTTCACTGAGATCCGAGATAGTTGACTGTTGTTCGTTAAGATCTTGCTTTACAACTCGCACATTCGTATGCACAGCGTCCACACGAGCTTGGTAGGCTATATCTTGGCCTAGCTTGGTGATAACCTTATTCGATGTCTCCATCATGATTTTTAGTGTCCGTAATTCGCCGGACAGGAGATCTTCCACAGTTTCTCTAACTACTAGCTTTACCATTGTTGTTAGCCTATCTTCTTGTTCTTTTAAAGCAGTCAAGATGGCAGCGTTCGCCGAGTCTGTAGGCTCGTTGTCCTTAACCCTTTCGTGCCCGTGCCGAACATTCCATTTTTGGTGCTGGATGACCTCCTCACACAAAAAACCTTATTTCTTGAGTATAATACATACCATCAATGGGATATACATACCATTGTAATCAGAAGGATCAGTTCTATGAAATGATGTAAAATACATATGGTAATGTTGATATAGTAATGAACAGTATTTGAAAATCCTCTCCAAATGTATATCCGGAATTTGTCAAAATTTAATTTCAATCACATAAAAATGAATTTTCATCATATTTCTCTACAAGATAGAGAAAAATATAGAGTGTATGAAATGTTCAGCAAGTTGTGGGCTATTTAACAAAAAAGACTGTATTGGAATATCATTAACCTTCCAAAAGTTATGATAATTTTTGTGATCAGTGTAAAAAAATGCAGGAAACGGGATTTAGAATGTTGACAGAATTCACATTCACTTTCTCACCAACAACATAAAAGTATGTATAAAAACTAACAATCAAGTCAGAAACAATGGTTTAGATGTATTTGGTCTATAAGAATTAACCATTTATTTGTATATAAGCAAATGCTACAGTCAATAAGAATGACATAAAAAAAAAAAAACATACTGTACCTTACCAGTAATACAGGAAGTAAGTATACTGTATTCATTGACCATTTCGGAAAAGACACATAAAATACATTTGATTCAACAAATACAACTTCCTTATATAAATCAGTATAATATGAAAATTATATACATATATAAAATGTATTATTATTCATGAAAAGCTAGGAATACAATCAACATCACTCAAAACTCAATGTGTTCTAAACATTTGAAAGTGGATTACATACTTAGAACAAGCCTGTGGAGAATAAACACATACACACATATACACACAAACTCATACCCACACACACACACTTACAGAGGAGGATAGGGAAAGGTGGGGTGGGGAACCTGAAGGTTGAACACAGAAGAGCTATGACTCATTACTAAACGCATCCCCTTTTGCAGAATGCGAAATCTGACAGCAATTTGTTTATCAATAAAACAAATTCGCCTACCGTTACACTCCAGGGCCATACAAGTTACTTTAGTTTTATTATGTACGTTTTTTATAACAAGCTCCTGCTGTACAGGAATATGTACTTGATGGAAAGACGACAGAGTAGTAGTTGGAGCAGCTGAAGGTGAGGCTGAAATTTCAACGGAAATGCCTACCAGCTGTTGTGATAGATTTCCTCCAAATTTTTTCTGGTTGTAGCTACCAAACCTAGGTTCAACACCAGATTCTGCATTGCATTGTCAAACTTGAAATAACAAGAAGCTACTGACAACGTCAATGTCAATGGAGAAAAAGTGCTTTCTGGTATTCTGCGTTTTTTGGAGTACACAATATGTATTCATCATTTGGTCAATGTCCCCTGATCCCTGCCAAGACTTGGTTCCCCAGTAGCAATGGATATTAGGGAGAAAAGTGAACCCCATGTAAATGATCAATCCCAGAAACCTGTGAAACTCTTCTGGGGTCTTTGTCCCATGCCCCTGCACTGTTTGCATACGACGGCCTACTAAGCACAAGCTCCCATTCCTTCCCGTTGGTAAAACCACATATGCCTGGGACAACAATGTGAGTAAAAAAGAACATAACAAGTCTATTTCACACAGTGTTTTAGTCTGCACCATCCTAGCCACGGCACATAAATCTATACCTTCCTCCATCCCCTCATGGTCTTCAGCATTGTGAGCGCAAGCTCATGAGCAGTCAGCTACCTCTTCAGGCTTGCGAGAAGGTCTGTGTAGGTCTTGTCACCCTCCATCTGAAACAAGAGCGAAATCATACAAATACCTTTATTAATGTAAAAAATAAAATCACAAAACTACAGATTTGTGCATGTATGCACACAAAAGAAGAGGTAGCCTAAACTATTGAAGCATCCTCAGAATATACTCAAAATATTTCTAAGTAGGCCTATGAAAAGTCATTGCATTACACATGGGTTTAGCTACCCTAAATCTGATTGCCTGGCTGGCATCAAGATAAAGACAGATTACATTTCACCTAGTAACAAACTGCTGAAATGCAATAATGACATTTCTGACAGAATATGTGATTTCACATCATGTTTTCTATAACTAAATGTTGAGGAGTTGTGCTTCATCTATTTCAAGTCATGCCATCTTAGAAAATGTTGAGACAAGCACGTCTGATGTTTGTCATTTAGAAGTTAGCAAGCTAAAATAGTTCACTACAGGCTGCACTACAGATAACAACCGGAGGAAAGGAAATAAGTTAATTACATTTCTGACAGAATATGTGATTTCACATCTATTTTCTACAACTACATATTGAGAGGAGTAAAAATATCGCTCAACTTATTTCATGTCAGAACGTAACGCAACTTGAAACGCGGCGCCCATTGATTTATTCAGCTTTGGTTTGCTATACTGTCTTGCCAATAATGCTTACCTAACAAGCAAATTGGTACTAGAAAACAAACTTGCCTACAGGTTATATACTAACAGGTTTTTAAATGAAACTGTCAAATGAAAATAACTGACATCAAAAGCAAACGATAATATTGCAAGCAGTTCAGAATTATACAGTTAGCTAAAGTTACATGACGATGCACTAGCCCCCCGCTAAGCCATAATGTTGACGCTGATGAGAAAGCATATTACTGTCAAATAACATGATTTAAGGACTTCAAATTAAGATAACCCATAACTAGAACCGATGTAAAAACAATATTACCTCAGTTTATCCAGCTGTGTGGTTTCCAGTCGAGGTAAACTCCAACTTAAGTGCAGGTGGCATCCGGCTGTCCACGTCAAATGCACGACTCAAGTGAAAATATTTTTTCAAGACTCATCTTCATGTATCCAAAACATTTCGCGCCATAAACCCCTTAACCAATCATATCAAATTGAAGCTTATGTTGTCAGCATTACGGGGAAGATTTCAGAAATAAAATCAGTCATTGGACAGCTGAGATATTAGACGATTGGCCATCGTTACTTTTGTAACGAAATTAGAACGGTCGGGCTCGTAAGGGTTAAACCTCTTTTTCAGCGGTGAATCACCGTTAGGTGACTTGTTTTTCACCTGTTTTGGTCCTGACATATTCACAGTTGGTTTATTGAAATAATATGTAGTCTAGTATTTGAATTGAAGAGTATTGTTGTTAATTCTCGGACTATAGGAGACGGAGCTCAGACTCAAGCGTGCATCGTGGACAGGCAGCCACCGGAAGTCGGTCTCAGCTTTCTAAAGAGACCAAGCATTTGATGGTAGGCTAAACTACAGTAGGTGGGAACAGTGGCCTCTGAAGTAGGCACAGTACAATTTCGAGGGGGAAAAGCCTAAAAATGCCCATCCCATATGGTTAATTAAATAAAATGTTCAACATGTTGCTTTAGGCAATACATGCATCATTGCCATAGGCACAATATTTAGGCTACCTCGGTTAGGCCTACACAAAGTTGCGAATTAAGGAGTATTCCTTTCAGTCCGCGATTCAATTGTGCCGCAAATTGACAGACAGAAGCGGGGAGTAATTTAAATTCATGGCTCCGTAGACCAGCAATCTACTCGTCGAAGAGGCTCATAATTTGAGAAATGCTGCAGATCATAGACAGAGAAAGCTCTGTGAACAGAACGCATGCATAGGCCTATGATTTTGTTGTCACACGCTACTATGGAAAATGAACTTTATAAAGACCGGCTCGGCCAAAAAAGAAAAAAGTATGCCAGATGGCCATGTTATTTAGCCCTGTGTTCAGGAATTATTTAAGCAAAAGTGGAACGTGTGCAATGTGCATAATTTCAATATTTTACAACAAATGCTCAGAATATGTAGATGCGACGAATGTTTACTGAGTAGGCCTAAGCTTGATGAACCATAAATTAAAAGTTTTCTTTACATTACATTAGGACATTATTGCCATTAAACACTTTTACAAAAGTATAGGCCTAGCCTACAGTTAACACTTAATGACCTAGCAAATGTCAGCGACTTAAGTGTGGGATTAGATAAATAGGCACTGGCAGATGCAATAGGTAAATAGATATCTTTGCGTGTTAGCACAAGCAGTAGCATGTAGGCCAATAAAGGCAAGCGTGTTTGCCACTTACATTTCTGACGTCTGACACTTCAAACTCAATTCAATCAAGAAAGGTCCCGCCTTAGACCATGTTAATGGCCAATTGTAGACTAGGATTTGGGGGTGGCATGGGGTGGCCAATCGAATCTCAAGGGTGGCCTTTGCCACCCGGAGCCACCCCTCTGGCTCCGCCCTGGACCAAATTTTCCTCACGGGAGCAAAAGAGTGTATATACTTATACAAACTTTGTAACATAGGTCTTTTAAAGGACTCGTGTGCTATGTATTTTCATCTTTGTAACTTTTATACTTTTTAAACTATTAATAAAAAACTATTAAAAAATTCCCCATAGACTTAACATTGGTGATTATGACGTGGCGTATCACAATCATATTTTTAGTATGACAATCGTATGACGTGGCGTATCACATTGTGGTGTATCACAATACGGCCATTAAGCAATTAGAATCCTGTGCCAGGTGGCCAGTCTCAGGCTTTAAGCATACAATATGGCTCTCTTAAGACTACATATCCTGTTTAACTGTTTCCTCTGCCCAAAAGTCCTCACTACAATAATTCACTGTTAAACAATTTAACCATTTAAAATACTCAATTTTTTAACTGTTCTTAACTGCAACTTTTTAACTTAATAAGAAGATAACAGTAGAGTGCATTTTCATGCAATTTAATAATCTGACCCCATCTACATGGAATTTTAGAATATTGCATTGTTGAAGAACATTCTTTTACTTTCAAAGAGTTACTAAAGTGTATTATTAAGCCTAAAGTGTTTTTGGTGTTTAATCTGATTTAGAGGTCACTGAATCATATACAGTATATTACACTAAAGTATCAGTCCATCATTTTCCAAGACTTAATAATTGACCTCTTGCCCGGGGGTTGAATGAGAGACTGTCTGTCCAATCAGAGGGGCCTGTATGATGCCTCTTTACTTTGCACAATTTTGGCTAAAACAGCAATCAGACAGCACTGTATGTTTATATAAGTGAATGAAGGAAAATTGTAAAGGCAAAGTTGAAGATGGACATTATAATGTCCAAATTCGACAGAAGGGTGCAGATAACTGCAGCTAGCCTCCAAAGATTCTATTGTTCTATTGTGATTCTATTGTTGTGACAACTGGCAAAAAGGTGCATGCTATGCTAATAAATATAGTTTAAGATTAATATTTAACAGTGCATGCCTAATAGTGCCAAAGTCATAAAATAGCCAAAACTACAGTATACATATTCTAAAAGCATATGCCCTGTACATGAAATATAGCATCAATCAACTTATGTCCCATCTTCCTCCATACCATGCATAATACATACTCCTCTATTCTGTATAGGTGAATCAAGTGAACAGCGGATACATTTTGGCCTGCACTATTAAGGGAAACAAATTAAACACCATAAATTATATATTTTCTAAAAGCATATAACCTTTAGATGTTATATAACACCAATTAGGACATGTCCCATTTTCGTCCATGCAATGCACAATACATTGCCCTCTATTCTGTATAGGTGAATCTAGTGTAAAGTGGATACATTTTGACATGTACTGTCTATGGAAAACAGATTAAACACCCTAAACTATATATTTTCTGAAAGCATATCACTTGTAGATGAGATATAACACCAGTTAAGACATGTCTTATCTTCCTCCATGCCATGGACAATACATTGCCATCTATTCTGTATAGAGGGTTGAACTGTGGTCAACTAGGTAGGTGGAGGTTTAATATAGTTGGAATGGCTGAACAGTTAAATAGGTGGATAGTTTAAATGGTTAAATTATTTAGGGAATTTGTAGTGAAGACTTTTATTTTGAAACAGTTGTGGGCAGAGGAAACAGTTGAACAGATTGTACAACACCTGGAACAACATTCTAATTGTATCAACCAACATAGCAACCAACCTGATTACCCTATCAACAGCCTAGCAACCATGTCAAATACCCAAGCAACAGCCCAGCAACCACTTCCACAGTTACAACCTAGCAACCAATATAGCAACCAATGAGATTAACCTAGCAACCAGCATAGCAACCACCACAACTAACCTAGCAACAGCCTAGCAACCACCTCAGGTACCCTAGCAACAATCTAACAACCACTTCCACGATGACAACCTATCAACCAACATAGCAACCAACCTGATTACCCTAGCAACAGTCTAGCAACCATGTCAAATACCCAAGCAACAGCCTAGCAACCACTTCCACAGTTACATCCTAGCAACCAATATAGCAACCAATGAGATTAACCTAGCAACCAGCATAGCAACCACCACAACTATACTAGCAACAGCCTAGCAACCACCTCAGGCACCCTAGCAACAATCTAACAACCACTTCCATGATGACAACCTAGCGACCAACATAATTAACCTAGCAACAAGTATAGCAACCACCATAACTACCCTAGCAACATCCTAGAAACCATGTTAAATACCTTAGCAACAGCCTAGCAACCAAGTCAAATACCCTAGCAACATCCTAGCAACCACTTCCACAGTTACAACATAGCAACCAATATAGCCAATATAATTAGCTAAGACTAATTTATTAAGGTAAGGTTTTTCGGCCCTACCTTGGCCCTACCTTGACAGCTCAACATGCTGGTTTATTAGCTGACCCATCACTAGCGCGGCAGTCATCATTGCTACAATTAAAATTGCTGTAGATCATATCTATAAAAAGCAGCTGTTACCTATGTTAAGATCTTATAAAAGTGTTTTACAAACATCACATTTCAAATGTGTAAGCATTTAAAGGGAAACTTGGCAGGATTTCCCCCTCTGCTGGAGAAATTGTGCATTATGCTATTTCAAACTGTGGGAAAAGGTAACGATAAAGCACATGGATTTGTTTACAAGCTAGCGAACGGTTAGCAAAAGTTTGGCAGAACTATGTGGATGTTACAAGGTAAGGAACACGATTTAAAACGAGTTTCTTGTTCCTCACTTCTCTTTCCGGGACGGTAGTCTCAATGTTGCAAGGTTGGTTTTCTGCCTGGGGACGCTAGGCGCAGCGGGGAAAGTCACCATTTTCACCGGAACAGGTCATTTAACCATCCAAATGATTTTATTATGGGTTTATTACGTTGAAATAGTTGCCAAGATCCCCTTTAACTTTGTATTTTACACAAGGTTCATCTCATTTTTGATTCTCTCAGTTTCGATCTCAGCTCAAAGATTCTCGCTTGAGTTTAGGCATGAATTTGACAGCAGAAGAGCAGAAGCACTAGTGTATGAGGCCTCCCAAGATGGGAAACGTATGGTAGAGGGTTGTGTGATGGACAACTATGTCAAGGTCAAGGTCACAGTAGTCTTTATTATATTTGAGGGGCTATTGTTGTACAGCAGAGGTTCCCAAACTGTGAGGCGCCCTTCCCTTGGGGGGCGCCAAATGATTTGAGGGGAGGCGCGGAAGGTTGATTTAAAAAAGAAGGGAAAAAGTTTATTTCATGTTAGAACCAGTGGCGCAAAAAGTGGGTATGCGCTATATGCGGCGCATAGGGGCGCAGCTCCATGTGGGCGCCAAAGCGATGGTAAAAAAAATAAAAAAAATATATTTGGTATTTTCTATATGTAGCTACTGCTGTCCGTTTCTAAATCATTTCAACATTTTCTCAATGTTCTATAACATTTTAGAGGACTAACAGGCTAGAGTAAGCGCCCTATCTCATAAGATTCCATCATAGAATTTTGACATAGAAGAGGGAGTGGGGGCGCCGTGAACGCTGGGCAAGCAGTAGGCCTACGAGTAGTGAGTTGCCGTCTATTCAGATAGCTAGGTGGCTACCATGCTCATACTGCACTTTTAATGGCCAACTGCAAACAGAAATGTCATGCTAGCAGCAACTCATTACATGTTTCCATATCCTAACAATGAAGGCTCCTTGTAATAACTTAATATTGTGTTGTCAATGTGGTGCAAACAAACAAGGCTAGAGTGCCTATCAGCCTTATCCATTGTGAGCAACAGCTGGCAAAAGGACGTTATGAGAACCGTTTAGACTCTCTTAAAGTGGCAATGCACCATTTATCAATACTTATCAAGTATAATATGAAGTTAAACATCAAATTGGCAGCATTTCTTTAAAAACATATTCAATAGACACTAATGCACAGTAATAGTGTAAATTATTGGCTTTTTGTTTTGCTTTAGTTGTTTGTGGGTTTTTTTTTTTTTTGGGGGGGGGGGGCGCCAATATTGTTGTTGCATACCACTCAAAAATGGGTAGCTGTGCCCCTGGTTAGAACTATCTATGTTTTTTTTTCAATGATTATGTAATTGTCAACATTATAAAATCGAAATAAATCATAGAAGAGATGTATACTAAATCTTTGGGATAGTGGAAAGTATTATTGATCCCTATCCTGAGTGAGAATGTATTGTGCCAAACTTAATAACGTAATTTAGCAACAGTGCCGCCAGCCGAGCTAGCTGCAAGTTACCAGTGAACAGTAACTTGCAGCTCCAAGCGGATTTGTACACGCAGTCTTACAACATTGTTTACAGCTCTTCGAGTCACGGTAAAATTTATTTTTTGGTAGGCTACATAGCTAATTTAGATAAACTTATGGTGTGGGTGGTTGCGTTTCTTTAGGAATCTGCCGCCTTGGTTTGTATAGAAATTAATATTAAGTGACAGATACACGTAAGAGGTTGGACATACGTGACGGTAATATGTGACGTTCCGATAGCTAACTTAAAATGGACAGATTTGTCACATTTTATCGCTGCACGGCCCAAGCCTGATATGGGCAACAAAGCCAAACGTCGAAAATATGATGAAAACTCATTGCATTGCATAGCATAGTATAGCACCTATTTAAGTGGCTTAACTGTAGTGAATATCATTATTTGAAAATGATTGAGCGGAGGTGTCACTGTTTTCGGAGGGAAGGCCCACATTGATGGAGTTTGGGAACCCATGTTGTACAGCTATCACTACAACAATACTTTCACCAAAAACAAAGCTCACAGCACACCCAATCCACAGGCAATCCGGAAACATACAGAAACATATAAAAATACATAATTACACAAAAATATATGAGAATACAACGTTCTTATGAGGGGACATAGCAGTGGGAACAAATACATTTTTAAATCTATCTATACATCTGGCATCTATATATCTGTGCCCCAGGTTCTGTCATTAGTGGGTTTGATCCAGCAAGCCCACTATTGTTCTTCTTAAGTTTTCTTATTATTATTATTAGTGGGTTTGATCCAGCAAGACCACTATTGTTCTTCTTAAGTTTTCTTATTATTAGTGGGTTTGATCCAGCAAGCCCACTATTGTTCTTCTTAAGTTTTCTTATTAGTGGATTTCTTTATTAGTGGGTTTGATCCAGCAAGACCACAGCATGGCTGAAAGCCATGCTGTGGGCTTGCGGAGCAAGCCCACTATTGTTCTTCTTAAGTTTTCTTTATTAGTGGGTTTGATCCAGCAAGCCCACAGCATGGCAAGCACAGCTTTGCCATGCTGTGGGCTTGCGGAGCAAGCCCACTATTGTTCTTCTTAAGTTTTCTTATTATTATTATTATTATTATTTATTATTCCTGTTCACCCACTTTTTGGCCGAACTACTGCTCCTAGACCGTTTGAGCTATCGACGCGGTTCGAACTCCAAAAATTCAGGCCCGAACCGGTGTAACTTGCTTGTTGATTTCGTGTCGCTGGCCCTTGTCGTTTTCGCGGTATTCCCGTTTTTCTGCGTTTTTTGGGCCCATTGAAATGCATGGCGGAATGTTCAGAATTCAAATTTCGATTGTGACATCACAGCTCTAATTGCTTAAGCTTGCACCTGGAAGAGTTCTAAGCCACCTGGCAGAGCTATAATGGGCTGGGCTGGGCTGTCTGTGTATATGAAGGTGTGTGCATGTAACTTTTGACCCGTATGTCCGATTTTCATAAATGAGGTACCGTTGGAATCCTTGGATAAGGCCGAGTTCCATGTCCCTGATCAAACCCACTCTTGCAGTTCCTCGGAACCGCAATTCTAGTTTATTTCTTTATTTATTATTCCCGTTCACCCACTTTTTGGCCGAACTACTGCTCCTAGACCGTTTGAGCTATCGACGCGGTTCGAACTCCAAAAATTCAGGCCCGAACCGGTGTAACTTGCTTGTTGATTTCGTGTCGCTGGCCCTTGTCGTTTTCGCGGTATTCCCGTTTTTCTGCGTTTTTTGGGCCCATTGAAATGAATGGCGGAATGTTCAGAATTCAAATTTCGATTGTGACATCACAGCTCTAATTGCTTAAGCTTGCACCTGGAAGAGTTCTAAGCCACCTGGCAGAGCTATAATGGGCTGGGCTGGGCTGTCTGTGTATATGAAGGTGTGTGCATGTAACTTTTGACCAGTATGTCCGATTTTCATGAATGAGGTACCGTTGGAATCCTTGAATGAAGCCCAGTTCAATGCCTTGCCAGCACTAAGTGTATAGGTAATGTAAAAAAAGATTTTTTTTAAAGCCAAACCATGTTGATACAGGTCATTAAAAAAATATATATATATATTTTCCAAATCCATTCAGCCCAGTTCAATGCCTTGCCAGCACTAAGTGTAAAGGTCATGTAAAAAAAGAGGAGACAGCGCTCTTTTTTTTAAAGCCAAACCATGTTCATATAGGTCATTAAAAAAATAAATAAATAAAGTATTTTCCCAATCCATTCAGCCCAGTTCTATGCCCAGCTAGCTCCATTCAAACACAGTCATGTGTACAGTTGTATAGATTATTACATTGAGAAACACGCATTCATACAGATATTATGCACATCCACGCATCACTATTCAAGTTAAGTTACTCATTATTGCCCGGCAAGAAGTCCACACTCAATTCAATTGTCTTGCCACGATCTGTGGAGCTTACAGACAACGTTATATTACTATAGGTTCTGTATGCTATTTAAAGCCGACCTAACGATGAGTCCCTTTAAGATGGTGTGTTGCAATGCATTCTGGGTGCTGTGCTGTGATCCGACGGCTCGTCACCTGACCCACCAAACACAACGATGCTTGAACCAGAGCACTTGAACTAAACGTAGTAAAAATAAATAGCTACCAAGGCTCCAAATAGCAACACACTCACACCGTAGCATAATGAGGGTATCTACATGTAAACCGAAGCATTCAGAACTGTGTAAGTCTACAGGCAGTTTATTAAAAAGAACGTCAACGTCAACGGGTCAACGTCAACGATAAGTAAGTTAGGCTAACGTAAACGTTAGCTATTTGCTGTTGTCATATGCTAGTGCTATATGCTTTAGGCTACGTGATGGCCATTTATCACACTCATTTTAGGTACTACTTTTACGAGGTCTGTAGTTCTGTCAAAATGTATCTTATCTATGAACAGACTACATGATTATCTTCCTTAGACTTCGTAGATGTAGTTACTACAATTTGGAAGCGAATTTCGAAGTGTAAATATGGTTTTAGTGTGTAAACAGACCAACCGCGATTTTGCAATGAAGTGAATATGGAGCCTTTTATGTAGGACTACTAGGCTACTTTCACGAAGTCTGTAGTTCTGTCAAAATTGATCTTATCTATGAACAGACTACATGGTTATCTTCTTTAGACTTTGTAGATGTAGTTATTACAGTTTGGAAGCGAAATTCGAAGTGCAAATATGGTTTAAATGTGTAAACAAGACGCCTGATGTTTAATATATGTTAATGAATGGGCACAGTATTATTGTGTACAGTAATGGGCTATCAGTAGTATGTAAACAGTTCATGTGTTATGTGATTTACATAAACTAACAACAGAAATGTTAAAAGCTGGTATTGTGTTTCCTGAATTCTTACATTCAGGCATTCAAATGAAATGTAATTAAATAGCATATCAATCATGCAACAATGCAAAAACAATGAAACTAGTGTAGGCCTAATTATATTTTACATTAGTAAAGCAGTACTCTGATGTGCATGCTTTCACAAACTTTTGTAAACAATCTTAGCACTTTAAACATTGACTGTTTTGAAGTGCATGTAGGCAATATAGTATAAAAATAATAATTGTGATATCATTACAATTTGATAGGGGTTGGGAGGAGGGGGTGGGTTCATGTAGGTGGGCCCTATGACCCCAAAGTATGCCTTGACTGGGCCTCAGGTCAAAGAAGTTTGAGAAATGCTGATGTAGACAACAAAGCAGCAAGGAGGCGTCGTGTGATCATTTAAACAAGTTTTATGACGAGGTCGATGAGGGTGGGAAAAATCGTACATTTCTGTGCAAACTTTGCCCGCACTTCAGTCACATTGTCTTTTAAGAAAATGCAGTCCTTTTTTCGGTTCCAGCAGCCAACAACCTCAGAACTGACCCTTCAGGCCTCTCAGGAGGCGCTGGCCTTTAACCGCAGCCAGAAGAGAGTCAGCAGAAATTTGATTGCCTTTAAAAAATCTGACTTCTTAAAAAATCTTAAACTGGCTGCATTACGTGATTATTTCTGAGATTCTGATACGTTTTTAACCATGACCTATACACAGTTCTGGTTTGAAAATGTATCTCTTAAAATAATCACTTTATGCAGTCAGCTTAAGATGGCTTACTAGCAACTAACTAATTACCCTAGCAACAACCTAGAAACCACCCCTGTAATGTCAACCTAGCGACCACCATAGCAACCAGCATAGCAACCATGTTATTTATGCGTTTTAGCTTATTGGATGTTGCGTTAATGCAGACAACTTTTGATCCGTGTGCCCGATTTTCATAAATGAGGTACCGTTGGAATCCTTGGATGAGGCCGAGTTCCGTGCCACTGATCAAACCCACTCTTGCAGTTCCTCGGAACCGCAATTCTAGTTATTCCTGTTCACCCACTTTTTGGCCGAACTACTGCTCCTAGACCGTTTGAGCTATCGACGCGGTTCGAACTCCAAAAATTCAGGCCCGAACCGGTGTAACTTGCCTGTTACTTTCGTGTCGCTGGCCCTTGTCGTTTTCGCGGTATTCCCGTTTTTCTGCGTTTTTTAGCCCCATTGAAATGAATGGCGGAATGTTCAGAATTCAAATTTCGATTGTGACATCACAGCTCTAATTGCTTAAGCTTGCACCTGGCAGAGTTCTAAGCCACCTGGCAATGTCTAATGGGCTGGGCTGGGCTGTCTGTGTATAATGAAGGTGTGTGCATGTACCTTTTGACCCGTATGTCCGATTTTCATAAATGAGGTACCGTTGGAATCCTTGGATGAGGCCGAGTTCCATGCCCCTGATCAAACCCACTCTTGCAGTTCCTCGGAACCGCAATTCTAGTTAGTGGGTTTGATCCAGCAAGCCCACTATTGTTCTTCTTAAGTTTTCTTATTATTAGTGGGTTTGATCCAGCAAGACCACAGCATGGCTTTGCCATGCTGTGGGCTTGCGGAGCAAACCCACTTTTGTTCTTCTTAAGTTTACTTATTATTAGTGGGTTTGATCCAGCAAGACCACTATTGTTCTTCTTAAGTTTACTTTATTTATTAGTGGGTTTGATCCAGCAAGACCACTATTGTTCTTCTTAAGTTTACTTTATTTATTAGTGGATTTGATCCAGCAAGCCCACTATTGTTCTTCTTAAGTTTACTTTATTTATTTATTTATTATTCCTTTTCACCCACTTTTTGGCCGAACTACTGCTCCTAGACCGTTTGAGCTATCAACGCGGTTCGAACTCCAAAAATTCAGGCCCGAACCGGTGTAACTTGCTTGTTAATTTCGTGTCGCTGGCCCTTGTCGTTTTCGCGGTATTCCCGTTTTTCTGCGTATTTTGGGCCCATTGAAATGAATGGCGGAATGTTCAGAATTCAAATTTCGATTGTGACATCACAGCTCTAATTGCTTAAGCTTGCACCTGGAAGAGTTCTAAGCCACCTGGCAGAGCTCTAATGGGCTGGGCTGGGCTGTCTGTGTATATGAAGGTGTGTGCATGTAACTTTTGACCCATATGTCCGATTTTCAAAAATGAGGTACCGTTGGAATCCTTGGATGAGGCCGAGTTCCATGCCCCTGATCAAACCCACTCTTGCAGTTCCTCGGAACCGCAATTCTAGTTATTATTATTATTATATCTTCCTATTCACCCACTTTTTGGCCGAACTACTGCTCCTAGACCGTTTGAGCTATCGACGCGGTTCGAACTCCAAAAATTCAGGCCCGAACCGGTGTAACTTGCTTGTTGATTTCGTGTCGCTGGCCCTTGTCGTTTTCGCGGTATTCACGTTTTTCTGCGTTTTTTGGGCCCATTGAAATGAATGGCGGAATGTTCAGAATTCAAATTTCGATTGTGACATCACAGCTCTAATTGCTTAAGGCGAGACACGGCAGGTGAAAACATCGTTTTTTCATGCACTGGTCAATTTCGAGATTTTGAGCTAGTCTGTTACCTTAGCATGTATTCTATCACACTACTACAACAAAAAAGTCCGATTTACACATTTAGGTGTTTATTTCATTATATTGTGTCTACTCGCGCCTATATATTTATCCTTAATTCAGCAAAAGTTAGCATTCTAACCTTGCATGCACTCCCGCGACTGTGACCCAAAACATATCGTGTGTAGTACCGTTGGAAAGCTCTGTTTTTCCTGTATCACGCTATGTGATCGATCCATATATGGACACTTCCTTTGTATCAGCAACCAATCGTGAAAGTTCAAAGACGAGTCTAGGCTGAGAACGGAATCTCATTGGCTGTCTTTCAAGGCTGTTTTCTTAAAACGAGTTTCCTCTCCCACTCTGAGCAAGGAAACTCCACTTCAGAAGCACTTACATACACCAAACTTTCTAGACTTATGCCTAACTATATTTCGAAGATATTTACAGAGGGGTTTGTTGATATATTATTCCTAGCCTGACTTACATGACATTTTATGCCTAAAAACATGGCAAAAATCGATTTTTTAGGGCTATTGACATTATATTCTGATTTACAGGATAACTAAAGTAGATATTCATAAATCCCTCTGTAATTTTTTCAACATCTATTATCTGAACACAATGAAAATATAATTTTGAACCTGGCTGTATCCAATGCTCAGGTTTCTTGTTTTAAAATGTATGCAAATTAGCGCATATTTAATTAGATAATGCCTAATTTGCATATGTAAACATTAAATTACAGAAAACTTGTAATACATTTTTTTCTCATATTAATGTAAGTAATCAACTGGGTAAGTTTCATAGTGATATCTGCTTGTTAAAAATTTTACCCTATTCACCTGTAGTGTCTCGCCTTAAGCTTGCACCTGGAAGAGTTCTAAGCCACCTGGCAGAGCTCTAATGGGCTGGGCTGGGCTGTCTGTGTATATGAAGGTGTGTGCATGTAACTTTTGACCCGTATGTCCGATTTTCATAAATGAGGTACCGTTGGAATCCTTGGACGAGGCCGAGTTCCATGCCCCTGATCAAACCCACTCTTGCAGTTCCTCGGAACCGCAATTCTAGTTTATTTATTATTCCTTTTCACCCACTTTTTGGCCGAACTACTGCTCCTAGACCGTTTGAGCTATCAACGCGGTTCGAACTCCAAAAATTCAGGCTCGAACCGGTGTAACTTGCTTGTTAATTTCGTGTCGCTGGCCCTTGTCGTTTTCGCGGTATTCCCGTTTTTCTGCGTTTTTTGGGCCCATTGAAATGAATTGCGGAATGTTCAGAATTCAAATTTCGATTGTGACATCACAGCTCTAATTGTTTAAGCTTGCACCTGGCAGAGTTCTAAGCCATCTGGCAGAGCTCTAATGGGCTGGGCTGGGCTGTCTGTATATATGAAGGTGTGTGCATGTAACTTTTGACCCGTATGTCCGATTTTCATAAATGAGGTACCGTTGGAATCCTTGGATGAGGCCAAGTTCCATGCCCCTGATCAAACCCACTCTTGCAGTTCCACGGAACCGCAATTCTAGTTATTTATTATTCCTGTTCACCCACTTTTTGTACGAACTACTGCTCCTAGACCGTTTGAGCTATCGACGCAGTTCGAACTCCAAAAATTCAGGCCCGAACCTGTGTAGTGCGCGTGTTACTTTCGTGTCGCTGGTCCTTGTCGTTTTCGCGTTATTCCCGTTTTTCGGCGTTTTTGGGCCCCATTGAAATGAATGGCGGAATGTTCAGGATTTGAATTTCGATTGTGACATCACAGCTCTAATTGCTTAAGCTTGCACCTGGAAGAGTTCTAAGCCACCTGGCAGAGCTCTAATGGGCTGGGCTGGGCTGTCTGTGTATATGAAGGTGTGTGCATGTAACTTTTGACCCGTATGTCCGATTTTCATAAATGAGGTACCGTTGGAATCCTTGGACGAGGCCGAGTTCCATGCCCCTGATCAAACCCACTCTTGCAGTTCCTCGGAACCGCAATTCTAGTTTATTTATTATTCCTTTTCACCCACTTTTTGGCTGAACTACTGCTCCTAGACCGTTTGAGCTATCAACGCGGTTCGAACTCCAAAAATTCAGGCCCGAACCGGTGTAACTTGCTTGTTAATTTCGTGTCGCTGGCCCTTGTCGTTTTCGCGGTATTCCCGTTTTTCTGCGTTTTTTGGGCCCATTGAAATGAATTGCGGAATGTTCAGAATTCAAATTTCGATTGTGACATCACAGCTCTAATTGTTTAAGCTTGCACCTGGCAGAGTTCTAAGCCATCTGGCAGAGCTCTAATGGGCTGGGCTGGGCTGTCTGTGTATATGAAGGTGTGTGCATGTAACTTTTGACCCGTATGTCCGATTTTCATAAATGAGGTACCGTTGGAATCCTTGGATGAGGCCAAGTTCCATGCCCCTGATCAAACCCACTCTTGCAGTTCCTCGGAACCGCAATTCTAGTTGAGTTTTGTACTTGTTTGGGGCAGCCGTGGCCTACTGGTTAGCGCTTCGGACTTGTAACCGGAGGGTTGCCGGTTCGAACCCCGACCAGTAGGCAAGGCACCTAACCCCTTACTGCTCCCCGAGCGCCGCTGTTGTTGCAGACAGCTCACTGCGCTGGGATTAGTGTGTGCTTCACCTCACTGTGTGTTCACTGTGTGCTGAGTGTGTTTCACTAATTCACGGATTGGGATAAATGCAGAGATCAAATTTCCCTCATGGGATCAAAAGAGTATACTTATACTGATTTTACTGCACAATCTACAACAACACCCTCCAGTCTGTTTCAGCTTTCTGCAGTAAGTGACCCAAACCAGTAAATTAAGGGTTAAAGGCGCTTTAAGTGTTGTAACACGGTTTCTAAGCTAAAACTTTTTTGGCCCATACAGCAAACATCACCTCACCATCCGCTAGCTGCCTGTGCTCTGAATACACTGTAATAAAAACACGCGGCCTCTGTTGAGAGCCCAGGCTCCAAAAACTGCAACAAAACAACCTGGTCCAACCTGGACAATAAAAACATAACAAAGTGTTCCAGCCAATCATTGACGTTTAGGAGAGTTTCAATTGAACGGGAGGGAGGGGCAGGTAGCTCTATATTTTGTTTGAACATCAACAGAAAGTGACGTTTCCCAACATTGCTTAGAGCGCCTAAAACAGATATCCTGGCTGACACCAAACCTATTCTCAGTTGAGAATTGCACGGGACAATTTCAGTTCACTTTTGATTTCCAAGGGGCGTAACACATACCTGTGTTCCCGTTTTTCCCGGGTTTCTTCTGTATTACAAGGTCATCTCCCGACGCCCTCCCGTTTTATTTCTCCTGGGAAAACTCCCGTAATTTGCATGACCAAACTTAATTTTAAAATCACTGATCTATTCATCTAAATTAGGAAGCGGGTGCACACTGCACCGCCACAGAGTCTCACAAGCAAGCGGTCTAGTTGAATAACCTAATTCACAACTAGCTGATTGTTAGAGAAGAAATTTGGTGATTAACACATCACATAATTATTGAGTGTTGTTGATACACAATAGGAAACTTGTGTCCTCGGAACATAATCTGCCAACAGCTTTGGAGTTTTGGAGGTGGTGGATACATAACTGGCCTGCGTATCTGCATTTCGGTCGTTGTTTTTACCTTACCGAAACAGTGTTGTAAAGAGTGTATGAAACATGTTTAATAGGCAAACACTGATTCTGTGCAAACACTAAGACCCACTATCATCCTATTTTTAAAAAAGACCTACCAGTGGGCATTGAAAGAAAGTGGAATAGAGCATTACAGTATGTACAAAATTCCAATATGTGGTTTAATGTTATGCATTATGCCCAATATTTCCAATATGTGGTTTGATGTTCTGCATTTCTCACTAGTGAGTCACTTGGACACTAAAAGTATGATTCTACGTAATGAGTCTGTATATCTGTATTGTCCCTGTGTATATATGTGTGTGACTATTATTACTTTGCAGTGTTTCACTGTTCTGCATGGCTACGTTAGTAGCTATCTGCTCCGGATTGCCAGGTTGTCACTAATCAGAGTATGATTCAGTGTAGTCCACGTGAGATGGGATGACCAACGCCTCCTGTTGTGTTTGTGGTCAAATGTGACCGATTGACATATTCTGACTACCATGAGGCTCCTTTGCTTTGGGCATCTGAACACACAAAACAAATTTTGACCATTTTTATAACAATTTGAGTGTTTTATTTAACTTCAAAAATGACAGGCCATTAGAAATGAATGGGTGAGAAAATAGTCAGTGTATAAAATTGGGTCCAGGCACAAATTTATTGATCAGGGGCCGTATTCACAAAGAATTTTAAGGCTAAAAGTAGCTCCTAAGTGGCGAATTTAGGAGCAACTCCTAAAAATAATGGGCGTGTCACTCCTAACTTTAGGACCACTAAAAGTAATTCACGAAGCATTTTAGACCTAAAAGTAGCACCTAAGTCTGGGACAGCTTAAAAGAACTCAAGAGGACTCCTAACTCACTAAGACCTATTCACAAACAGCTTTTTGCGGCATTTCACGTCGCGATGTTTTGAAATGCGTATGCGGCAACAGGAGCTTCCAATCGCGAGGGAACAATTTTGCATTGTAGGCATAAAAGGGATGCAATAACGCCACCAACAACAACCAAAACTACTCATTGTCAACATGTAAATTAAATGTAACGTTTCATTGTGAATCAAATTAAAATGTTCTCCTCTTTGCAAACGTAGGCATATGGTGACAGATTAATTTAATAATGTTGCAAAGATACTGCATCAATCCGTAGGCCTATGTTTCATTAGGCTACTAGGCTATTTGTTTTGCCTTACTCTTTATTCATTTAGGCTAGGCCTTTTTATTCAGTTATTCATCATCTTCCGTCCTTCGCACTACTTGTGTAGCGCACGCATTCTCAGACCTGTCACCTGTCACTCATCATTGTAAGGGAGGTGTTTGGAATCATTCCCGCGTTACAATCATCAGCCAATCAAGGTGGTCACTTCAGTCAAGCTCGTGCATGAGTAATGACGTCATCCATAGCAACGAAGACTCACTCTTAGTTTAGGAGTTGTCATTTTTCCTTACTAAGAGTAGGTCTGAAAGGCTTTGTGAATAACTTTTAAGAGAAAACTCCTAGCTAAAATCTTTTAGTGCGATTTAGGAGTACTCCTAGTGGTAAGATAAAAGGCTTTGTGAATACGGCCCCTGATGGACTGTATATGTGCTTCTGTACATTAACACATACACCCTCACTCCCCCCTCTTTGCTTATATGCCAGCCCCCACTGGAACCTTTCCCCAAAATAATCTTCCCCTTTCTGACTTGCATGAGCTCAGATCAGTGAGGCCTGCAAGCCATAAATAGCAAATGGAAGTGCCAAACTGGTTATATCCAATAGAACACAAGTTGATGCAAAGGTCTATCACAACATTAGATGATAATATGTGTGCTACTATGGATTTATAACAAGTTATAATGCAGCGGCCATTTTTGACTGGGAACACAAAACTAGTAAACATAAAACGAACACAACAGGAGGGCTAGTTTGAGCAGTTGATGGATTTTTAGGTAAAGTCATGCTGTCTCTCTCTTGATGTGCATCATTGTAAATAAAACCCTGTTCTTGATTTTTCATACCATTGGTCGGACTGGGTCTTCATTCATCTGTGGTATCAAAATTACCATCAGCATGCAATTTGGCAACAGGGTTTCTAAAGAAAAAGGCATGTTTGTACAGGCACTGCACTAGTGCCTTATAATTACAGTACCTCTTCACCAATACATAAGAAGTTAGGACTTGTAAGTCACCATTCCTCCTCCTAGCACCCAGCAATGTATTTATTCAGTAATGTAGATCAACATGATGAAAGTGCTGCTGATAAACAAACTGTGAGGATATAGATAAGAGAAGAGATGCTAATATAATTCATACAAAAGGACCATAGTGTTACTTGCCCAAGTTCGATGGTGATAATAACACATGCCATGACCATCTGGGTCTGTATCCAGCTTAAACATCTGTATACCTTCCTTATCCATGGCGAGGTTAGCCTTGGACTCAAGTGATTATGAAGTTGATAATCAGCCTTCACACTGACTGCCCAGAAAAAAAAACCTTTCACCTGACCTGGATGAAGACCATGCCAGAGGGCTGAAAAACCAAATGTTAATCCCAAGGGGAAAGTCTGGCATCTCTGGTAAATAAGCCTTCGCAACCATGCAGCAGTTGTGCCATTCCATCGGCGGGTAAACTCAGACAATCGGCATGATGTCTCTGTGGTCCATAGTTCCCCATCTGATAGACTATTCCAGCACTGGAAACCAGTCAGGTGGTTACCACAGAAACCAAGACCAATGGCATTATTCAGACATTCACTTAGGGCCCAGTGAGAATAGTAGGTTATCTTCAAAACCAATGACAGACTCCACATCCAAAGTAGACCACTAAAGAAATTCAGATTTACTGAACTAGCTTTGAGAAAAAATATTAGTACGTATTTAATGACTTCTAAGATGAAAACCCATAAAAGTCTCAGAGAAACTCTGTTTAGAGGAGAGGGTGGAGGATTTTGTTGAATGTTCTGCACAAAAGACACAAAATGTCCATATGGACAGAGAGGACCACCAAGCAAACAAACAAATGAGAGAGTGTAGCACGTGTAAGGGAGGAGGTGAGAAGCGTAGATCCTTCCTTTGAATCTGGGGTAAAGAATCACTTTTCCCTCTTCAAGATCCATGGAAACAGAAGTCACTCGTTGGGTAAGCAGCATCAAGGAGGACAACATCAGTAGAAATCTAAAGTGAAAAAATATTATCAAGATCTAATGGAAGTCATGTCATGATGTTTTCCCATAATTAACCTGTTGAGGAGTGAATTCTTTAAGACAATGCCATTCCCCAGAGAGTGAATTATTTTCCTAGCTCCTTCTAGAATTCTACGCGAACGTTCTATAGTTTCAGTGTTCTTAAAATTGTTTAATGGCAGAAAAGTCCCTGAGGGTAATTGTTGCGTCATGTTATAGAACCTTTTTTTGAAAACGTTCTAATCACATATTTGTGATCGTACTCCCAGGGGCCCAGCTGCATCTGATCACATATTTGTGACCGTACTCCTCAACAGGTTAATAAGGCAGTGAATGCACACACTCAGTGAATGCTTCTTCATATTTATATTTTATATAGATTCATAATTTTGTCCCACCCCTGGTGAATAGTTAGCTACAGTAACATTGAGTAAAGATTTTCTGAACATACAGTATTGTGAATTGTCATACAGCAATACTGCTGATTTATTTCAAAAGTTTGATCAGATCCCTCTCAGAAGGCTAGATGTCACAATAGTAACGCTATAATAAACCTTTGGTGAATGTAACATCACCCTCTAATATAGCCTTCATGGAAAATGTCAATTCAACTAGTGTAACATCAAGTTCGATGTGAGGTTGTTTAACAATCTTCTAGCAAGACCTGGAAAACATACTGACCAGTGATCATTTGAGCATACTGTTAAATAAATTTGACATATTTTCAGTGTGAAATGCCGAAGTTTGAACCGCTTTATTTATGCATTGGTTCTAAACTTTGGTTGGATACAGAAAGCAGCCACATAGCTTAATAGTTCACGCTGAAACCTAATAATTTAATTTAAATGTTACTAAAACGATTATTAAATGTGTAGGCAACTCCTTTGCCACTGGTGTTGACTGTCTTGCCATGTCTTGAATGAAACGTCATAAACGTATTGAATCTTCGGGGGTTGGTTAGGCCACAAAGCTACACCTGATGCACACTCTATTTCGGGGGGAAAGAAGGGTGGGTTTGTCGTCAGAATTTGAATGAGCCCATGCATTATAACTATGCAGCAGAGACTTTCTAATGAGGAGACACAGCACTGAAAAAATCCTCCATAGAAATGCATGGGGTTAGTTTGTAACGCAGTTGTCTACACATATCCCACCCCTTCCACGGCAAAACGTCGACATGTGAATACATTGAGCCAATCATGTGGTGTGTTGTGAATACACTGAACCAATCATGTGCTGTGTTGTGAATACATTGAGCCAATCATGTGGTGTGAACTCGCCGCTAGAGCAAGGTTGGTGTCGTGAAGCCTTGTGCACGTTTATTTCTGCCAAAATAGATGCCCAATAAGTGTTGCAATATGGCTGCCGAGTAGAGGGACTTGCCTAAAAGAACTTCATGCAGTCCCTGAAACGGAACACAGTGACTGAGTGAGCTTGTAGAAACTGGTTGTCATTGCTGAAGTCTTTTATTTTCATTTTTGGTCAGCTGATAAAAAGGTTGATGTCACTATGAGATTTTCATCTTGTTTATGTTTGTCATTGTCAACTAATAATAAGTAATACTAATAATAAGTATTTCTGTATATTGGCACTAACATTATACACATCTTTAGTTTATTTTACTTGATTTATAGTGTTTATTTCTGCACATCATTATGTATGTTCACTGTATATGCACTGGAGGTATTTGATTATCTCTGCATCACATTGGCAATATGTTTTTCTATTTTGCTTAAAACATATTTATGTGGGTGATATTGGAAGAGATTGTATATGTACTGAGAGGAATCCCCTTCGCCACTGATACCACTTTTAGAATTTAATAATTAAATATTGATCATACCTAGGATCTGCAGGTTCTTCTTGCCAGTGAAGCCTGAAAAGTAGGAGCATATGCCAAAAGGATTGCCATAACATTTGAACTATAAAAATCCTCCGGTGTATTTTTTGTGAGTCCACAGAATAAATCAGCAGTGTAGACATTATCACAGAAACAAACAGGACAGCACTATACCAGCCCATGCTTATAACAGCAAGTGAAAAACCTCCAACACCCAGGTAGATGTACCTGAAAAGAGAGGTGATATAAAGTTTAACTATGGGAACATCATAGGAACAAAAAGTGTATTAAAATATTATACGTGTTCAACAAGACCATAAGAAATTGTTTTGCCACATTGAGGACTATGAGGATCAATTTTCTGTATTTCAGAAAATATTTAAGATTTAGACATGCTAATTCATCATCATCAACCGTTTTTTTATTCAGGGAGAAATTGACTGAGCATCAAGCTCTTTTACAGCAATGCCCTGAGTTACAAAACAACAACAATAATCAAAACAACAAAACAAGAACAATAAAAGATACAAAAGGCAAATAATAATAATAATAATAATAATAAATCAAATAAAAATAATAATAATAAATAGAAAGAAAAGAAGGGGAATGTATAAATAATAATAATGATATAAAATGTCTAAAATATCAGTCAAAGCAAGAACATCGTGCAACAGCCATATCATCAGTCATACACTTGAATTGGTCTAGTGACACAAACCTATCTAATTTCAATAACTCTTGCAATTTGTTCCATTTATTTGATGCAAAAAATGTAAAAGCTAATTTACCAAATTCCGATTTAATTTGAGGAGTTTCAAGAGATATAAAACTCTGTGAGCGTGTATTGTGGCAGATTGATTTTATGTTCAGAAGAGAAGTTAGGTATAAAGGTAACTTTCCCAGTAATGCCTTATAAACAAAAAGGAGGCAGTGCCTTTCTCTCCTATCATAGAGGGAAGACCATCCTACATTTTGGTATAATTTACAGTGATGAGTTTTAAACCCATCTCCAGTTATAAAACGTAGTGAACTGTGATAAACTGCATCAAGTGATTTCAGAGTGGAAGGGGCTGCATGCATATACACAATGTCACCATAGTCTAGGACTGACATTATAGTTGCTTGAATAATGGTCATTCTGCTTTCTAAAGAGAAGCAAGACCTAATCGTGTAAAGTGCACCTAATTTAATTTTTACCTTTTTTGTGAGATCAAGCACATGTGTTCTAAATGTTAGTTTGTTATCTAGCCAAATGCCCAGATATTTGTATTGAGAAACTTGCTCAATTTGTGCCCCATTTAGGGAACAAATGTTATAGGCATCAAGGTCACACGTTCTCTGTCTAGTAAAGATCATACATTTTGTTTTTGCTTCATTTAGAACCAGTTTAAGATCTTTCAAGGATTTCTGCACACAATCAAATGCACATTGAAGATATGACACGGCTTGCTCTACAGATGGTGCATAGGCATAAAGGATTGTGTCATCTGCATAGAAATGCACTTTACAATTTTCTATTGAAGCACAGATGTCATTGATATACAATGTAAACAACAGTGGTCCCAAAATTGAGTCTCAATGGCTCTGAGGTTGATCCTGTCACATCTACCCACTGTGTTCTATTAGAGAGGTAGTTTTTAAACCATTTAAAGGAAACTTCATCTAGACCAAAAGAGGTTAGTTTTTCAAGAAGTAACCTGTGATTTACAGTGTCAAAAGCCTTTGACAAGTCAATAAACAAAGCTGCACAATGTTTCTTACTGTCAACAACAGTAGCTATATCATTTACTACAGCAGTTGCTGCTGTAATTGTGCTGTGGCCAGCTCTGAACCCAGATTGATAAGGACTTAACATAGAATATGATGACAAAAAGGAACGAAACTGTTCATTTACAAAGGATTCTAACATCTTAGCTAAACATGGAAGCTTGGCGATTGGCCTATAGTTATTCAAATCACTTGGGTCTCCTCCTTTATGTAGAGGGGTCACTAGGGCTGATTTCCAGACTTCTGGAATAGAACCAGAGCAGAATGTTAAATTAAAAATGTGAGTTAAAGGTTCAGCAATGACAGGGGCTGCAATCTTTAAGAGATGTGGGTCTAACTAATCTGCACCATACACTTGGAATTACACAGTCCATAGAGAACCTCAGATTGGTTTACTGGTCTAAATGAGAAGGAAGGGTCATTAGGCCTATTTGAAAATAAAAACCTCTCTTCTTCAGGACTAGTGACACTGAAATGGACTTGTGTCTCTGGTGCCATATCCACATTATTCAATTGATCAAATAGAGTACCACATTTGATAAAGTGATCATTAAAAGCATTACAAATCTCCATTTTCTCATTTACCACTTTAGAATCCAACATAATTTGTTGAGGAAGAGTGGTAGAAGAAACACCTTTAAGTGACTTAATCACTTTCCAGAATTTCGCTGGATTGCTACCACAGTCAGACAGATTGTTCAAATAATAGGTAGATTTAGCCCTTTTCACAAGGTAAGTACATGCATTTCTAAGATGTCTGAATGTTTGCCAATCTCCATCACTACCAGTGGATCTTGCCAATGCCCAAGCTTTGTTTCTTTGGGAAATAATCTCACCTAGATCATGACTAAACCAAGGGTTAGATCTATTTTTTATCCTAAATCTCTTAAAAGGGGCATGTTTATCTGCTAAGGTGTTAAAAATAGTTTGGAAGTATTCCAATGCAAGTTCAGCATCTGGAATAAGATTTAAAGAAGTAAGGTCACTGGCATGTAGATCTTGTAAAAATGCCTGCTCATCAAATCTTTTAAAAGATCTCTTATTTATATACAAAGGCCCTGACCTTTGTCTTCTGCCATCTCTAATGCAGCCCACGGGACAATGATCACTGAAATCCATTGGGAATACACAGCTATGCATATAATTATGAGGCTTATTTGTAAGAATGAGATCTAACAGGGATGAACGACTGGGAATTTTCATATTAGGTTGTGTGGGTTCTGTGACTATTTGGGTAAGATTTAACTCATTACACACATGTTTTAAGTCATCAGCTGCTGGAGACATCCAATCTAGGTTAAGGTCCCCTAAAATGACAGCTTCAGCATTAACTAGAGAAGTAAATTGCTCTGAGAGCAACATTTTACTCCAGGGGGTGTGTTGCTTAACTTTCTATATCCCAAATGCACCCAACATAAGTATTTTTCGGAGGTTAAGAGGGTTGAACAATTTTGTCACTTGAACTGGACACAATGTAAACAGAAAACAGCAGCAAAGTTTAACAATTTTTTATCATTAATCAAACTGACACACCGGAGAAACACTGGTCATTAACAGAATGAAAATCAGCAGCAGACAGCAGAAACAACTATGAGTCCAACCACAATGAAAGTGCTATTTCTGGAGGACACTCACAGGGGGATGTAATTTTACACTTTACTCCTTACGATACAAGAGTGTTCAAAGGCGTAAAGGTGCTGTACTACTTAAGTTTTTAGCATCAAACATTTCAATTCCGGGTAGATTTATTAATTTTTACAATTGCTATACTAAAATTCTGAGGAACCCTGGAGGCTTCAACAAGGTTCATTTATGTGTATATTGATAGAATGTGCGCTCGTTTTACTAAATTGTGTGCTCATTTCACAAAATCGTGTGCTCATTTCACTAAATCATGCTCTCATTTTAGTAGATTGTGCACTCAATTTAGTAAATCCTGCACTCATTTTACTAGTACGCTCATTTGACAATTTAGTGAAATGAGCACACTATTTACTAAAATGATCGGACTATTTACTTAAATTAATGCCCCCCCCCCCCACACACACACACACACACACACACCACACACAAAGTAACGCGCTACTACTGAAAATTTGGTAACAAAACGTAGTTCCTTTTTCAATTCGGCTTTTCCCAGGGACAGATTACTTTTACTTTTCCCAGGGACAGATTTGACAGCGACACTGCTTTCTCAGCTGCGCGCTTGCGCAACGCTAACTTTTGAGGGATGGAGGTATTCCCATTACTTCAAACTCGTTGAAACTAAGAGGAGGAATGTGAATAATAATAATAATAATAATAATAATAAGCTTTATTTGTATAGCACCTTTCATACACTGCAGGCAGCTTAAAGTGCTTTACATTTGGAGCATGTACTGTAACACAACAATAACAGAAAAGAGTCAGTCATTATCAGTCATTCCTCTTCGTTGCTGTGGTCGTTTATGATCCAATCAGCAATCAGAAATATAGATAAGACATGAGAGAGATCATCTCCATCTCCATGAGAGATGAGGAAGATGGCGGACTTGAGATGAAAATGGCGGACTTGAGAGAGTAGCAGCGCATATCAGCTCACACCCCCAGCTTGAAGCTCTTTAAATGTTTGATCCATTTACTTCCGTTTATTTCCCGACAACTAAACAATGATGTCTGAACATATTTAGCCAATTAAGAAAAGTCTTTGAGATTTGAGACGCTCACCTGCACAAGATTTGAGACGCTCACCTGCATAATCAGATTCATCTGCAATGACCGCGTCTCGGTCAAAAGAAAGGGACAAATTACAAACTATAATGCAAGAAGAATTAGACTCAAACAAAAAACTCTCAACAGAGGTAACTAACATATCTCGGCAAATTGAGAAAATCAACGTCCTTACGGGCAAAGTAGATCAGATGGCTCAAACAGTTGCCTCGTTTGACCAAAAATATGGGGTAAGCGTGCGCTTTATTTGAAATGCAGCATATGTGTGTTGCTTAATAACTTTCAAACAGTAGAGCCTGTTCCTAAAACATAGCCAAAGGACGTATTCTTGCTTTAGTATAGGTCTACATTTTAGGCTTATTCTCAAATTCAGATTGTGTTAGGGGACGAGATTATTAGCCAATTTCAATCGGACAATTTGACCGGAGAGATTTAATTTTGTTGGACATTTTATTTTTTTTCCGGCCAATGTTCCGACAAGTACCGGGCAACGGAAACCCTGATATACATTATAATCATTATGATACATTTTACGTTTCCGTTGCGTTTACATCTTTTTAAGGTATGTTAAAGTGAGGAGACCTGCTTCCGGACATGGGGTTTTCCAGGCACCGATTATATATAATTTCGAATGAAAACAATTCATGAGGCAACATGAATTTATGTTTTGTTACCCTTGTCCTGATTAAGATTTTGAGTAGTTTTTTCAAATTAATATTGTGCATATTTTTACCCCAAAACCTTGTTTTAACTGGCGGACATGTTTTGTCCCAGATCTTAAGAATCACTGGCCTAACGTTACTGCAGTAAAAACCAAGCATATCAGATAAACATTCTCAGGTTTATTTCGGCTTTAAGAAGAAATTGGAATTATATTTAATGTGAAAATCATCTTATCATGATTACACAAACCACAAAGCTGAAACCATAAGCATTGTCGTTGTAAGAAGTGAAGGGAATCAAGTCAAGTAACGCATTTGTGTCTTGCAGCAAGACACTGCGCCATCTGGTGGACAAACTATGAAACGCCAATCCTGGAAATGCAGCCTAAATTAAGGATCAATATTCGATTTTCTTTGACTGAATGAAAAAATATTTATTGACCGCTATAAATGCCGAAACGGATAGTTTGGAAAATGCCTAACATCAGCCAATCGGTCGGGCTCTAGTATCCACCGACGGAAACATAAATTGGCGTCTATGGATGTAGAATAGAGTAGGATATAGAGACAAATTGACTAGCTTGATTTATTTTTGCTGAGAGAATGTGCAGGACTGAACGACGGCAATTTTGACATCATTAATTGATATCACATCGTTGTGCAGTCAGAGCATTATTTTGCTCCACCAACTCACCAGATATCGCATTATTTTTCTTTTCAGTGCATTATTTTGCTCGACCAACTCACCAGATCAGTTACAGTCTGAGTTGACTGCTTTTTCAGACAGCTGCAGGCAGAACTGCCTCGACCTAAACATCACCAAAACAAAAGAACTAATAATAGACTAGATAGATAGATAGATAGATAGATACTTTATTGATCCCCAGGGGAAATTCAAGACTTCCGCAAAGCCCCCTCCACCATCCCTACTCTGACTGTCAATAACCAGCCTATAGAGAGGGTTGACTCATACAGATACCTCAGGACAATAATTGACCATAAACTCAACTTTAAAACAAATACTGAATTCATCTACTCCAAGTGCAACGTCTCTTCTTCCTCTGTAAACTCTGCAAACTCCAGGTCCACCAATGCATTCTACAAATGTTTCATTGAATCCACTATCACCTTCAATATCACTTCCTGGTTTGGAGTACTGTCCAACATCTACAGAAACCCACTAAACAGAATCATCAAACTGTGCAGCAAAATAATTGGACAACAGCAGGAATCACTCATCGGCGTATACAATAAAAGGACTGAACAAAAAGCAACACAAATCACCCTGGACATCACACACACTCTACACAGCCAGTACTGCCTCCTACCCTTAGACCCGTAGAGCTCCTATGTTCAGGTCAAACAGAGCCCTGTCAAGCTTTGTTCCCACATCCATACGACTTTTTTTTTTTTGGGCCTTATTTAGTGATTTGGGCCTTATTTAGTGATTTGTGATTGTGTTTTAGTAAATCATGCACATGATTTACTAAATAGTGCACACATTTTACTAAATTGTGCTTTCATTTATGAGTGCACAATTTAGTAAAACAAGCACACAATTTCTTAAATTGAGCATGAGTAAAATGACACCACAATTTAGTACAATGAGCACACATTCTTCTTGCACCTTCTGGACTCCATATTACTTTTAAGCCCCGTCTTCCAAAGAATAAAATCCAACATCAACCTTTAACCTTTGAGATTTAAACAATACATTTGTGCAAAACACATACAAAAATGCTTACTAAAAAATGTAAAAAATTATTATTACTGAATTGCAGATACATCGAATGCTATCTATTCTATCTAGTACAAACAAACTTGACTATTAGAATTGAAGCTACTTGTCCCTTTTGAGTATTTTGCTATAGAACTGGTGATGCTGAAGGCATGAGTTCAAAGAACGCTGCAGGTCATCACAGCTAATATTATCTGTGATAACCAATAGGTTGCATTGCTTTTATACCTAAACTACACAATGTACCCGACATCCAGCTATATAATGTATGTAGGTATAAGGCATGTGCCCCTAGAAGGGAAACTTAGATAAACTGAACTGATCTTTGGACTTTGTGCCCTTGTATTCTGCAATCACTGTAAAGAAGTTGTCTAACTTCACTTGATTAGGTAACATTGCATTGCCTGTGAATGCTTATGGGCTTGTTTCATTGTAAATAAAGAACATTTCTGAAGGTTTTTCTTCTTTTGTACATTTTTGTTGAATCACAACTGAATTCATGTGCATTTGTATTCAATTCATGTGTTTGTAGGTTCCAAAAAAGATACACAAGTTGTGGTTTCCTTATAAAACCAAATACATTTATAGTTGAAAAAAGAAGTGAGCGAAATATTTATAGCTATTTGACCACATTAAAGAGAACTTACTTTTCACCGGTGACCGTTCACTCTGCTTCAATAACATTCAAGAAATAGAATATTTCATCCCTCTTTAGTGTCCTCCTGGAACAACACTTCTATTGTATTTTGAATACACTTAAAGTTGATTAAATTTGCTGACCGTTTGTTCAATTGGTTACATGTTATGAATTTACATGACATTTATAAATTTGAAGAATGCAGCGTCATTTTGATCTCACTCTATTGGAAAAATAGAGTCTTGTCCTCAAAACTCTGCACGTATTACCTCAGAAAATAGCAGACACAAACCTTTGAATCAAGGATAGGTATCCCTTTGTTGCCAAGCAATAAAATATTAAAGCAAAGGGAATTGAGATGATTTGGTATATCAACTGTGCACTTCCACTAAAATCCCAAATTGATACCATGATAGTCTTTGTGCCTTAACAAGACATACAAATTTTTGGTGAAAAATGAGGGAAACACATTTTTATAGGACAAGCCCAGTATCTTCACAGCGTTTTACATCCATCTGTCACCACAGACAACATCTGCCATCTGGTATCTACATTCATGATAGAAACCCATTAAGATACCTCAGGTGCTCAGAAAAAAAGATATGTGTTTGTGCATGTGTCCTTGTACTGTTAATGCTTTATTTTAAAAGGTTAGCATTATCTCATAGTGAAAATTTACCAAAAATGCAGTAAAAACATACTAAACCTACTTTATTGGCCCCTATCTAACTGTTTCTTTATGGTGTGAAAACCTTTGTTTGAGCAGAGAGCATTTTCAGTGTAGGGCCACTAAACCTAAATCATTCCTTTCCTGATAAAACAAAATTGTGAAATGTCATCAAAATCACTGCTGACAATATTTTTCAACAAACTTTGTCCACAACCTTTTTGTTGATAATTTTGGGTCTTTCAAAAGGAAAGACTGTTCAGTTTACACTTAATTAATTAAGGTGTTTATATGAGTTGGTTTGTATATGTATGGTATTGTTTATTTTCATTATTGATATTATTGCTATATTTCTTCATGAAGTCATACCAACTTTTTAAAACTCTTTACGGTTAATTTTTAAGTAGGCTATTATATTGTTTTAGTCGCTTTGGATAAACTAAAAGCAAAGACATCTCCAGATGTAAACGTTGCCAATATGTTGCATAGCCTACTCAATTGTCAGTAAACACAAAGTGGGCCTACATGACTCAACTTAATGAGTCAATTGTCATTTGTCTGGATGTTCAGGAAGAGGTTATAGCAGCAGCATGGCAATACATGGTGTCACTCTATGACAGGGGTGACTTTGGTGGTACTCTGGATGCGAGCCCATCTCTTTGTGAGCATCAAAGGAGACATGTGTTGCCTTTCATCAACTGAAGATGCCTTCCTATTACACCTTCCCCGAGCCCTGTATCAGTTGGCTGTGTGTAAGCAGGCACACATGGTTCAGCCAACCTACCCAGCTGCCACTGATTTTGGGAGAAAACTTGTCAATGGCAAATTGGTGGCAACCATGATGCTGAAAGAGGCAAAACCTTCGGAAGTCAAACATAGCAAATACTGCTGCTGCAAGAAAAGCATGTGTTCCCAAGGATGCTCCTGTGCAAGAGCCAATGTGAAGTGTGGCATTGCATGCCTCTGCACCGGGGACCCCAACAGATGTTCAAGGTTTGACCTTGCGCTTTAAGACAGAGACACGTAAGTAGGCCTGTGTCTGTGTGTGTGTGTGTGTGTGTGTGTGTGTGTGTGTGTGTGTGTGTAAGGGTGAAGGTCTGTCCCTGTCCCCAGAGCAGTATCTGCAGTGCGCCACCCTCCTAATTATCCCACCTCACAGGGACCTGCACCTAGTTAATTAAGTTATGTTAAATATTGTTTTTCCGTAAAAGTTGTAATAGTCATCTGAGGCAATAATGAAAGTCATTCTGCTGTATTATATTTCTTGTGTGACACATTTCCATTGGGAGAACAGGGTTATGTTGAAATTAAAAGACGCCTATGACACTTAATAATGTGGACATTAACAACCATGTTAATCCAGTATGTCTTTCGGAATTTTGAGAGTAGCCTAAAATTCTATTGAGGTTCTGAGCCTGTTGATCGCCAACTAGCAGTGAAATCATCACAGATCCATTGATTTTAGTTGAATTTTTAGCATTTTTTCAGTGGAATGAGTATACTGTTTGGTGAAAAGAATGGTAGGCCTATATTGACTGATGTCATAACTTGGTGGAATAGTTGATTGCCAATGAAGTAAAGATGAAAATATTGGAAAAAAGTGAGAAAACGCCTACATTTTTGGCATTAAATTAATGCAAAATCATGTAGAAATGTATTTTAAGAGTTATTTTTTTCAGTGGATGTTGTCAGCACATGTGTTCTGTGTATCTGAATGCTGTATTATGAATGCAGTGATTATGCAGGAAGGCGTGTTTGTTTATCTTTATGTTTATATTTAAATGTATTAGCAGACACATTGTCCAAAACTACGTACATTATATTTTAATCAAGGACCAAACAAAACACACCAGAAAGGTAGCTCACCCCTCTTGTCAGTACTGTACAGAGAAACCCCATACAGGGAATAGGGTTTGTTTGGGGGACATGCTGCCCCCAATGTTCCTTTCCAGTTTTCAGAGCCTTGACTGCCAACAGAGACCAGGTTTTTTACACTGTATTCACGGAATGGGCAGCTACCGGTTGTGAGGAGATGATTGCTGAATGTGACAAAAAATTGTATGAGTATAAAATTGCATACAATCGCTGACTGCACTTTTAATAAATAGATGGCTTGGGGTTTGCACTGATAGTCTTTACCATATACACCACATTGCTGGGCCCAAATATCCACTTTACATGGCTTCTCATATCACTGTTACGCAGTGTGTGTGTGTGTGTGTGTGTGTGTCACAATGTGCATTATATTGATGTACAGGTTGTGATCTATCTTTTTGTTTTGCTAGATAATGTTGATGTTTTTACTGTTGGATTTGAATTGTGCCCTGCCTAGGGACTGTAGATGTAAATTAGCCTAAGGTTAACTCTGGTACATTGCATCAAATGGCAACATGCATGTCAAAAATTGTACATGGTCCCTAACAAATAAAATTAATGAATAAATAAATAAATAAATAAATAAATAAATACAACGAACTTCACACCACAACATCAACATCATAGGTGACTGCTTAACTCTTGCTCTCATCAGGGCTGCCAGAAACTTGGGTGTCATGATTGATGACCAGCAGCACATCTGGTTTTCAATCAACCAAAAAGGGCACTGTTACACCTGCCGTAGTTAAAAGTTTAGGTGACATACAGAGACACAACCCATCAACTCCTCTCCACCCACCTCCCCCACTCCTCCCTTTGTTATCCAGGCGGCAGAGGTGTGCAAACTTTTAAAAAAACAGAAGGCCAGGAAAGCAGCAGAACCAGATCAGCTTTCCCCAGCTGTTTTTAGACACTGTGCAGATCAACTGGCACCTGTCTTCACTGACATTTTCAACACTTCCCTGCAGCAGTGTGTAGTTCCACAGTGTTTTAAAGCCTCTACCATCATTCTGGTCCCGAAGACAACAAAAACAACTGGGCTTTACGACTTCAGGCCCGTTGCCCTCACTTAAGTGGCTATGAAGGTGTTTGAACGCGTGGTACTCTCCCATCTGCAAACCACAGTACCACTGATGGATCCCTACCAGTTTGCTTACCAGTCGAACAGATCTGTGGAAGATGCCATCAACCTAGGAGTTAACTCTATACGACAACACCTTGAGTCAAGCAACACCTATGCACGCATGATGTTCATTGACTTTAGCTCTGCCTTTAATACCATTGATCCACTCATCCTTTTCTCTAAGTTACAAGCCATGAACATCAACTCAGCTCTGTGTCACTGGATACTGGACTTCCTGAGGAATAGAATTCAATCAGTCAAGGTTAACAATACAACATCATGCCCTCTGACCCTCAACACTGGAGCGCCACAAGGCTGTGTGTCATCTCCTCTTCTGTTCTCCATCTACACTAATGACATGAGATCTCACCATCACTCTGTCAAAGTATTGAAGTATGCAGATGACACCACCATCATAGGCCTCATTAGTCACAATGATGATTCCCAGTACCACAAGGAGGTGAAATGGGCTACGGACTGGTGTACTGAAAACAAGCTCCATCTTAACGCCTCAAAAACCAAAGAAATGGTCGTGGACATGAGAAGGTGGCCTTGTCTATATGTGAACGGCCTATAACCTTGACTGACTCCATGGTACATTAACACCACCCACCTTATCAAAAAGGCAAATCAGAGACTTTATTTCCTAAGACAACTGAAAAAGTTTCATGTCAACAAAACCCCTTTGGTGCTCTTCTACAAAGCCATCATTGAAAGCATCATCTCATCTTCAATCACCGTCTGGTATGGGAGCTCTGACAGTCGCACCAAGAGGAAATTAGAGAGAGATGTCACCAAGCCTCCAACATCACTGGTTGTGACCTTCCATCAGTCCACTCTCTGTATAGTATGCTTAACGCAGCTTGAACCGAAAAACCAAGATCATCAGGGATGCCTCACATCTGAGCCATGATCTCCTCCAACTTCTGCCCTCTGGAAGACGCTACTACCCTTTTGAGATTTGCAACTCTATTTATTACTATATTTATTTTATTTTATCCCCTCCCACTATTAACCCCCCCACCCCCCACCAGACTGAGCTACAAAAATACCACCAACATTGTTGTGTGGCAATTAAAGTTTCTATTCTATTCTATTCTATTAGTTAAAAAGGTAAACACTAAAACCAGGAAATGGTCAAACGACCCAGTGTTTTATTAGATTTCCAAAATAAAAGCTCCGGGAGTCCTCGAAACCCCACAGCAACACACTAACCAACAGATAGAAAAATAAACACCCACCAATCTCAGGCGCACACTAGCCAGATGCCTGCAACTATTCACACAGATTTTTACAGTCCACAACTACACTTTTCAAGTCACACAAACAAATGACCGCCAGTCTGCTGCTCGGCCCAAAGAGGTCCTCTGTACCTAGCTGAGGGTTTATTTAAAGGTGGCCCAATTAACCCGGTCAGGAGCCCTCACCTCCAGGCAATCAGGAGTAGGCAGAACCTGGACACAAAAGAGAACAGAACAGCAGATCATCCAAACCCGCTACAGCTGTAACAGGCACACATTACCCCACTTTTCATTGAGCTTCACTGGCTTCAAATTCAAGTCATCAATAGCCTACACAATGATTGCTGGGTCTGCTACCACTTATTATAAAGGCTTATGTTACCCTTCATCCACTTCGTTCCTCCACACATGGCAATCCAGACTATTTTCATTAGTTGGTGGAATAATCTACCAAGTGCTACCTGAGCAGGGGCTAGTTGGCTAGTTGATCAAACTTTTGGCAATTTAAAAAAAGCTTAACGCGATTCAAAGACCGCTGTTCACCAGCAGCAGCATCGATCTTCTTTGTTTTCAAGTAGCAGGAAATTCACACGTAACCGTCGCCAACTCTATACATGATGTGATTGGCCTGATAGAAGTTTCATTTTTCCAGCTCGCAAGCCAACGGAGAGTTGCTAGACTACCCACTAGGGTGCGTCTAGATTTCTAGGCTACTTATACAGTGCAACCGAAAAGTCAATTTTGTCAAAGTAGCTCTCGGAGGAAAAAAGGTTTGCACTATAGAAAGAACTATTTCTTAAGAATTAATTTCATTGCTCTAATGCAAAAATATGTTTGCTCAATGGAAAGACAAGCATGTGTCAATAACAGTTAATCAACATCGAGTTGACAATATAAGTAAATATAATAAGAAAGCCTAAAAACTGATGTCATGATATAGTGGCCTATCCATGACCACAAAGAAACATCCCAAAAATGCTTTTGTCCAGCCCGTCACCATCCAATCGAAATATGTGGATATAAACTAGCTGACTATATTGTCCTTGCCTCATTTCCAACAAAAGAGTGTCCTGACCTCTGTATCATACTACTCCCCACAGATTGCTCATTTGTAGGAACTGGGACACAATTTGTGTAGCCTACCACATGTAACCACCCCTGTTCAGCACCATATCGTAATCCTATTGTCAGATGTCACACAGTTGTACTGAAACACAAACACAAGTCAGACTCAAAAGTATCAGAATTTGATCAGTTGATCAATATTTTAGAGTGAGATAATATCTTAGCATTTGCAGCTGTTAGGCCTGAATCATGTCTGCCATCATATCATTTGTGCTTGTTGTGCATGATCAACACTGCCTATGTAGATAAATGAGACATTCAGAAGCTTATCAAGACTGTTTTTGATAGATGAACAACTGAACTTTACTTGATATAATAAAGAACAACAAGAATATCCTAGCCTATATAAACTTCATAGCAGGCCTAACTGTTTTTACCTAAATAAAATCCAAGGTTATCACATTTTCTGATGTCTAACTTTTAGGCTATTGTTATCTTTTCTCTTTATCCTCACGCTGAACAGTGGCACAAATGCAAATGCCTCCAAATGCCCTCCAGCCTACCACAGTCGTGACTCCACTCTCACTGGTGCCATATTGCTTGATCATGTCAGATGTCATAACATCATTTATAAATATATCTAGGCTAAATCTATTTTTTTTTTTTTAAACAAAGTGCACATGATTTTGGGCAGGATAGCTTCTAAGTCCCATAATAAGGAGGCTCGTGAGTTTCCTCACAAGACAGATGTAGGCTGGTGAGATAATTAAAGTCATGGCCTTTTGATAACGTTGCGAACTCAAGACCCATGACGCCGAAAGAATAAAACTGGTTCACGACTAGAATAGAGTCTATCTTCTCCTGCAGATTACCGAACAATTCAGCTATCTTTCGGGACGTTGACAAACCGTGCACAAAGACCAAACGCAAAACCCGCGTGGATAGAATAGCCTAGTCTTCGCGTCATAGTGCTGTAACTTATCGATTGGTTCGCCATTGTGTAATGAGGAGGCGTATAAAGTGGAGTCACTTAGAAGAGTGCACAAGTTATCAGGAGTGCGGCTGTAGCATAGTTCGTCTGAACTCTACTTGAAACAACTTTTGGTAGACAGCAAATTGTTTCAAAATGCAGTGCTGTGCAAAATACTGGGGATTTCTCGTCTCCAGGTCAGTCAATCGCCTCGCGCGCTCAACAAATCGTCAACAGTTTGAAAGACTGCTTATTCGGAACCAGCATGTTTTTGAACCTATTTGCGGATTACGGACATCTGTGGTTTTCCAGTCGAGAAAAATTGAGAGAATTTTGCCAAGGCATGACGACTTTGCTGAGAGACATATAGGACCAGGTGAAAAGGAAAAAAAGGAGATGCTGAGTAGTATTGGGCTTGAGGTAGGCAAAATCTGACTGATTAAGCATACCTGTAAACTAAAACACATTTTAAATAGTTCATGTTGATGTGTTATTTTGACGTTGTCTATTCTATTATTAGGTCTATTATTAGATTGGGGCCAAAATAATCTCCAAGCCTACACAATTGTCATCTGCAAGGTGCTCCAGGCTGGCTATAGGCTAACAGGGAAATTCGTGTTTTGTAATGTTGTGATTGCAGTCCATTGAGGAGTTGATAGAAAAGACCCTTCCAGCGTCTATCCGCTTGCAGAGAGCTATGAAAATGGATGACCCCATCTGTAAGTTTGTCTATCTTTCTGCTGCAATAGGAGCACGTGTTAATGTTGTGCATTTCTTATTTGTGTAAGGTGTTCGGCATACATGAACGCTTGGCTCCTGAATGTGAAGCTAATGGTACACGATCCAGCTTTACATACATGCAGATTCAATTTGAGAATGAAAAGTAGCCTAGGTTTGCGTGATTGGTTGTTTCTTAAATATGGTAGGCTACACTATTTGTGTGAAATAGGTTTAACGTTCATCATATCAAGCTATTAATAATCAGTTGTATAATCCCTCAACAACTATGTGCACGATGGGTTATGTCAGAGATTCATTGTGCGAGGATTGCGCTGTAAATTTCCTTTGAACATATTTGGAGTTGTTTTTGAGAAAGTCCGCTTTCAGCACCAATCTCTTGCCGGGAACGGAACTTGCCAATAGGATGACTATGAGAGTGTAAAGTTCAGCCTTGAGTTCCCGTCTCAAGGCCAGTTTAATCTGGTTGGGACATTGCCTACGCCTTTAGCATTAACAGTGCAACTTTGCATACTAAGATATTGGAGCTATTGTTCTTATGATTTAAGCGTAAATCGGAAGAGCCCCGATGTCACCTTTGGAACAATAAAATGCACTGCGTTGTCAATCCTAATAACAATTCATCATCACCATAATCACCACCACCATCATCATCATCATCATAGCAATAGCCTAATAGAAACAACAATAATGGTTATAATAGCCTAAATTATGTCAGCTTGATAAATCTAATGGCGAAAACACTAGTTAATTTATCTTGGCAAGACTACTCATTCATTTGAATGTCCCAAATACTCTTATGGATCTTGCGACGATAATGATTTAAAACGCGCTTACTTGAAGCTGCCCACTTATTTAGCCATTCGCAACCAGAGATGCACTTAGTTATAGCCTACTAGTGGAATGAAATTGAATTGTGTAGGCTATAGAATATTGTATGTTGTGATTAGTAGGTAGATAATCAGTGAGAGAGTTTATAGCATGCATATAGAGAACCCTTAATTAAGCTCAAAGAGATATGCGTAAGCAAGAGTTTATCTGTGTTGGTCTATCTGAACTAGATAGCGCTGCCTTTTCTGGCTGACTGTACAGCTCTGAATCGCTGATGTAGTCATGCAGAAAGCCAAACTGTGACTACAAATGGGAGGCCATGCTGAAATGTGCTTGCTTAGCCTTCTTGAGTGGAGCTGGCAAAGATGGCAGTTGTTCCGTCCTATAAAAAATACATTCGGCAGATTTTTCTGCCTAATAATCTAGCCCTTTTCACGCAGTCAGTACAAAATGATTTACAAAAATGAAAAAGTGACCAATACAATATTTACATCAAAAAGACAATGTTAAACTATGTACACAAACAATATGCAATAAGAGTATGCTAAACCTTAATAGAATATTTAGGCCTATGATAAATGAAACAGATAAAATGACATAAAGGAAAATAAATCAGGTAGGCTACAGGGGGAAATCCTTACCTAAAAACCTTTTTTGTAAAAGTGTTTTAAAGCTAGATTTCAAAGCAGATATTGATGGAGATTATTTAATATAGGCTAATGTGGGGTGGGGTCCTTTGTAAGTTATTTATAGAATAATAACATTCTAAAACTCAGTGGCAACTCAGTGGCCAAAAATGGTGTAACGTGTTTCTTTTCTCTGTGTCCTTTAATGTAACATTGATCTGATTTTGGAAATGTTCCTAAGTTGATTATAATTGTACTGGACAAGATTTTAAAGTCTGAGTCTAACATTATCTCTACATTACTGGAAGCAAGTTTGGTATTCGGGGCTAAATTACCAAGAAATGAACAAGAAAGTATAACAACTTTTTCAGGGTCAATGAAAAGGTCTTCTGTTTTGTCTCAATTTGTCTGAGTTGCATAGTCCATGGGCATTGTAATGATTAATATAAGAATTGCCCAGATGAGGACGTAATACCTGATTGTAGGCTTTCAGACATTTAGAAGCCTGTTAAGTGGGTCATGTCAATCATAATCTAATTGTCTTATCTTATTCTACTTTAATAATGGTCTATGACCTTTGTGGCTTTCTGTGCAGATTGCGTTCTCTAAAGTGATTTATTTTCTTCTAACACAAGTTTATACTGGTTCCTTTTCATTTTGTGTAACAGAATATTAGTTGCAACCTCCACTTTGAATTATGACAGAATTATGTAGGCAGGGTAGTAATTTCAATTAGGTCATTTGAAAGGTATTGTCAACTTGATTTAAGATTTAGCCATATTTGTATTTTCTTTTTATATTCTGAGTGTGAATAGTTTCCACTGTAAAATGAAATGTCCTTCAAGGGTATTTGCTCTAACAGCAATATTACAGGTGCATTTTTATGTTCCATGCAGAACTCCATTTGATGTAACTTTTATTACACTATACTCAACAGGTGAAAATGAAATTCTTGAGTCTCTTCAGAAGATTGCATCCAAGAACAAGTTATGGAGGTCTTATATTGGCATGGGCTATTATAATTGCGCCGTACCACCAGTGATTCAGAGAAATCTGCTGGAAAACTCAGGATGGTTGGTGTCTTTAATAATTTATCATGTCATTTTCCTGTTATGATATTATGCTGTAGTTTACTGATGTGCATAGCAGACATATGGTTCATGTAGCTGAATATTGACTGTGAATGGAGAAAGATATCATGGATGTATTAATAGACCTGAGCGCATCAGGAAGTACCCCATTCCTTTCGATGGCTGATGCTGGGCTAGCCACTTAAGCCAAAACTCTACTGAATTGGCTGCAGACATATTTAAAAACGGCATCCCATGGGTGTTTAATTCTTGTTACATTTTCATAAATAAGCCAGTTAGGTGCTGCATTACAGTTAGCCACAAATGATGTCATCCATGTGGAGTGCCAGCTCATGAGAACAACCACCAATCCACTTAGACAACATACTTTTGTGTTTGCTAGCACTTTAAAGTTGTCTAATAATAAACTACTACAATGTTGCCTTGAAAGGGAAGAGCCAATGGCATATTTATAGTTTGTCACACTAACGTGGTAATAACATTTAAGCTTTCCTTCCAATGAATAGACTTGCATAATAAAACGCTGTATCCTCCATTTTAATGAATTTTCATAAATCGCTTTTTAAAATGGGTTTCCAAGTGATTTCGGTGGAACTGTAATCGGGTTATTGTTATTTGAAAACAACACAACTGCAACAAAATACACAATTAAATAATATGATTTATAAATGTTTTCAAAAATGGAGATATAGCGTTTTGGAACCAAACTCTTCACATATAACATAGTTGGGTAATGTTAAAGCTGTCACCGCAGTAGGGCAGTGCAAACACCTACACCAGCCCTGTACAGCCAATGGCTGCTTCTATAGTTTTTTGTAGTTTAAGTTTCATTATTGATTTCAATGTTTACTTGACATTACGTGAAAATTATTACTTAATTATAACTTCATTTTGTTGGTAGGTCATCTTTGCAATGTTTTATATCAAAACCCCTAAAAAAGCAAGGAACACCCCCCCCCCCCCCCCCCCCCACACACACACACACACACACACACACACACACACACTTCCTAATGTCCATCAGAACCACACCATACCTCACCTTTTAGACATTGCTGGTATTAAATATCAAGGTGTTATTACTTGTCTTTACTGTTATTGAGTCACATAATACACAACAGTATCAAAGGCCAGGATGTTCCTATGTAGTGTTGAAAAAAGAAATGTGAATTTTCATGAAAGTAGAGCTTTCCGTAGCCTAGTTGTCTTAACAATATTGTGTCTTTACACTTCTAGTATGACTAAGAGTTGTCCATGACCAGTTATCAAGTTTTTTTTTAATCTTTCAGATGGATTAATTAAATTGATTAAGACTCCATATAATGTGTGCTGCTTGTTGCATATCTGTGGTCTTTATTGTTTTTCATTTGGTAGTCTGTAACAGTGGTATACCACCATTAGCTTGCAATTCTGAGACTTCAAATCATGACCAACTCAGTGGACATTTTGGAGATTTGAGTTTTTGTCCTTTGTCTTGAAGGGTGACTCAGTACACACCCTACCAGCCAGAGGTTGCGCAAGGGCGCCTAGAAAGCTTACTGAACTACCAGACCATGGTGTGTGACCTAACTGGATTAGCGGTAGCTAATGCCTCTCTCCTAGATGAGGGTACAGCTGCTGCAGAGGCCATGCAGCTCTGTCACAGGTCAGTAGACAAAAGTGATATTTTCTGCAGTTGTGATTGGGCTCAAGTTTAATGCACAGGTCTGATATGCTATTATGTCCGCCCACTAGACAAAATAAAAGGAGGACTTTCTATATTGACCCACGCTGCCACCCACAGACTATTGCAGTTGTTCAGACTCGTGCAAAGTAAGTTGTTGAGGGCTTCAAAGTTTCAGATTAAGGTCACTGTTTTATGTAACTGCTCTTCATTAACTTAAATTTTTCATATGGAACATACTAGTTACATAGGTGTGAATACTGTACTGAAACTACCCCATGAGATGGACTTCAGTGGGAAGGATGTGAGCGGTGTTCTCTTCCAGTACCCAGACACAGAGGGCCGTGTTGAAGACTTCACTGCTTTAGTTGATCGAGCGCATAAGGGTGGAGTAAGTGCGGCATGTTTAAAGAGTTTCTAGGCAAATGCTTTGATGCTTTACTTGTAGCCATTTTTCAGTTTTTGGTTGAATGTAAAATATAACACCTACTATATAAAACATGATTAAAAAGTCTTGATAATGTTCTTCATATGTGACTCAATGTGCAGTATGAGTTGTACTGCTCAATTGTAAATATGTCATTTTTAAATCTCTTAAGGCCCTGGCATGTTGTGCCACAGATCTATTAGCCCTCTGTGTTCTGCGACCACCTGGGGAATTTGGGGTGGATGTGGCCCTGGGAAGTGCTCAGCGGTTTGGAGTCCCTCTTTGTTATGGTGGGCCTCATGCAGCCTTTTTCTCGGTCAAAGAAAACCTTGTTCGCATGATGCCTGGCAGGATGGTGGGCGTGACGAGGTGGGAACACTTCAAATTGTCTGTTGTAATCATCTATGGCAAATCACTGTCCAATATGTCAGTCAGTATTGTGATTCTGCATGAAACATGAAATTACTCTTAAAATACAACATGATTGTATTTTGCCATCTAGCTATCTCTTGCACTCAAGCATATTTCACAGGAATATATCAACTTTATTTACTCTTACATGCCTCAAATTCAGATCTGGAATTCAATGTCAAGTGCATTGTAGATTTAACGTTGCATGCTGGCATATAACTTTTTAGATGTTTTGTTGGTTGCTTTAAACAGAAGATGATTAAATAATTGTAATATAGTTTACCAGTTACAGTATGTTACAATACCCTATACTTCAATGGTTATTGAAAGTATATATGGATCCCCCGTAGCCAATTGATCTAGGGATATGTAGTGAGTACAGCTCACTCCCTAACACCACCTCCTTGCTAGCATGTCCACTTCCTTTGTCCATGGTGGCAGATTCCAGTACAAGAATGTGCTTCTGAACAAGTTTCCTATTTTCCTAAATTTTGGAAGTGTTAATGATGTGAAACTAGGATGTTTGATTGTGTTGAAACAGTCGAAAGCAGTGAATGGTGAAATGCTTTTTGGTGTACCTGACCAATCAAACAGTGTGCATTTTAATACATAGTAGAGGAGACATCCGAGCCTTGCAGACATAGATAGATGTCTACCCCCCACCTACCCACACACACACTACACACACACACACACAGTCACTGGTCCACTCCCCTCCCGCCCACACACACATCTTCACTGTCATCACTCACATACATCATACTTGCAGTACACTGCCCCCCCCCCTCTCCCCTACATACACAGCACATTATTTCATCAGGAAGCTTCTCCAACACACATCCCCAACATACTTACAGCACACTGCCCCCGCCCCCCAATACACAGCACATTGTCTCATGAGGAAGCTTCTCCAACACACATATTGCACACTGCCCTCTCCCCACATACACAGCACACTATCCCATCTCCCTTGTCATCCCCCCAACACACACACCAAGACCCTTGGCAGTTGGGTTAGCCCCTTGAGCCGTGGATATGCCCAAGGTTTCTTCCTTGGTAAGGGAGTTTTTCCTTGCCCCTGTTGCTCTTGGGTGCTCCTTGTTGGTGCCCCCCCCCCCCAATCGCAATCCTCCCCCACCTTTCTTATGCAGCCCTTGCCACTTAATCTACTAAACCCCTCTTCTACTGCACTTTTTACCCCCCCATAAATGCACAAATAGGCTGACACCATACTTAATTTCACTGCATTTCTTACTTCCAGTAACTATATGCATGTGACAATAAACTTCCTTGTATCCTTGTATCCTTGTAGATACAGTAGATAAATAGATAGACACTTTTATTCATCCCCACAGGGGAATTTCAGATGTCCAGCAGCAGTGTGTTGTCTACCAACAAGCATTCTTGCTGTAATACACTTATAAAAACCCTGATGACAACAGTTAATAAAATAGTCACAAAACAAGCTACTATCATTAGTAGTAAATAATTAATGCTCTTCAAACAGGTCCGTTGTGTAGTCTTATGGCGGCCGGAACAAATGACCTCCTGAACCTCTCAGTCCTGCAGCTCATGGCACATCTGCAATTTTCTCTTCTTACTAATGCATGATGGAAAATGTCACTATTTTGAAATTCCTATTGTTTTTTGTTTTTGTTGTAGTGCTCAAAAATGTGGTAATGACAGCAATACGAACAGACACAGGATAAATATGTATTTAGTAAAATAGTATTGTCTGTTGGATTTTTGACAATTGACAATCAAAACCTAAACCACAGGATATTGTGGGTTTAGTGAGAAATGCCCGCATGCACCATTTACAATACTGACCAAATTATTTCTAATTTTGATCCTTTTCAGAGATGCTGCTGGTAAGGAAGTCTATCGTTTGGCTCTGCAGACCAGAGAACAGCATATTCGGAGAGACAAAGCAACTAGTAACATCTGTACAGCTCAGGTGGGTCAATCAATGATGCAATTTTTTACTGTTTCCAGTACAATGTTTTTATTTTTAATGAGATCCAATTTTATATATTCTCAGGCTCTTCTTGCTAACATGGCTGCTATGTTTGCTGTGTACCATGGACCGCAAGGTCTGCGGCACATTGCTGAGAGGACTCACAATGCTACCTTGATCCTGTCTGAAGGTATGCTGGCTATTAAATGATTAACTGGTATCTAATGGTACATTATGGTACAATTGACATTATTTTCACAGCTTACTTACTTGTAAATTCTTTGTTGTTTAAGGGCTAAAGCGTGCAGGTCACAAACTACAGCATGAAATGTTCTTCGACACCTTAAAAATCCACTGTAGTGTGGCTGCCAAAGATATCTTGGAAAGAGCAGTTCAGCGCGAGATCAATTTACGAGTTTACAGTGAAGAAGTGGTGAGCCAGCATTTTCACCAAAAATGTTACCTTAGCCGTTATTCCTGTTTTAAAGCAACACCAAAGAGTTTTTTTGTAGCTTAAAATAATGTTTCCAAAATCATTTCAGTGGTTAATCAACTCGTAACAGGGTGAACGGCACTTCTGCATTTGCTTCGCGGCCCTCTATCGGCTATAACCGCATTATGTAAGTTAGCCAGATCGGGGAGCGGATCTGTAGTTCGATGGAATGAGACATAAGAAACTACAAATTTGACTTGCATCTGATGTCGCAATACATCGTACTTTCATAAAATGCAACATATTCTGCCTTGTCTGACATCGTTATTTGCAAAGCCGGTGCTGGATAAACAAATAGCGTGCGTGCGACAGAGGAAAAGTTCTTTGGTGTTGCTTTAACATGTTTTATTGTAAGATTTCACTTATTAGTAATTTTCTATACACCATAGCTTGGAGTTTCCCTGGATGAGACGGTGACTGAAAGGGATTTGGATGATCTTCTTTGGGTGTTTGGCTGTGAATCTTCAGCTGTATGTTTTAAATGCCTAAATTACACATTACAGACACAAATTACAACATAAATAAATTACAACAGAATTTAACACAGAGAATCATGGTTTAACTTTTCTTGCCCAAGGAACTCATTGCTGAGAAAATGAGTGGACTAATGAAGGGACTTCTGGGAAGTCCTTTCAAGAGGACCAGCAAGTACCTCAACCATCTTGTGTTTAACAGGTTTGAAAGAAATGTCATACAGTAAAAATGTCACAGCTACGAATTCAGTTTGTAGAGTGTTAAATTTAGACTGGATTGACCTTCAAAACATTATGATAAATTAAATGAAAACAAAAACAAAATTCATGTCGGTTCTAAATAAAAGAATAAAATGAGTAGATAATAAAATAAGTAGATAATAGTTTGTCATCCATGAACATGTACATTACACAAAGTGAAAGTGGCACAAAGACGAGATGGGGAATGTCTGCCTTTTGGCACCAGGGAACACTGATTATGAACTGAATTGCTGATAAATGTGTTCTTTATTTTACAGTTACCACTCTGAGACCAATATTGTGAGATATATGAAGCGTCTAGAGAACAAAGACATTTCTCTTGTGCATAGTATGATTCCACTTGTGAGTGGGTACATAAATTATATTTATATGCATTTATTTTTAGGTTAACTGATTTTTCTCAATGAAAACATTTTCTCCATTCTATTTCATTATAGGGGTCTTGTACAATGAAATTGAACAGCTCATCAGAACTGATGGTGAGGGGAGCGATTTCTTCTACATCTTGTACATAATGATGTGATTTCAAAAACATTATTACATTACATTAAGTTTACCTCATGTTTATGTTTACCTCATTTATTGCCTAATATCAATAGCCAATCACTTGGAGAGAATTTGCAAATATCCACCCGTTTGTACCACTGAACCAAGCTGAAGGTTATCAACAGCTGTTCCGTCAGCTGGAGAAAGATCTTTGTGAGATTACTGGCTATGACAAGATCTCATTTCAACCCAACAGGCAAGGCCTTGATTTGTGCGATGATTAAGTATCGGCTGGCATTATATCATATTGCATAATTCTTTTAGTATGCCCTCACTAAATGTATAGAAACAGTGTGTCGATAGTGTCTTAACAACATTGGTGTACTTTTTCCTGACCTTTGTACTAATCTTTGTACTTAGGGATAGGCTGAGTCTTCATCCTGATTTCTATATGTACTGTTTTGTAGTGGTGCTCAAGGCGAATATGCTGGCCTTGCTGCCATCAAAGCCTATCTAAATTCCAAAGGGGAGTCACATAGGACGGTAAGTAGTCCATCAGTCCAGGCTGTTTTTCTACCCTTTGTCCCGTGGTAAAAGCAACAACATGGATAGCCCAGGATATTGGCTATTTATTGGAAAATTTATATCAAAATTTCTGTAGGAGTAGAACTGCTAGATTTAAGGCTTTGGGCTACAGTATGCTCTCTGCTCCGTACCCACTGGCCACCATTATACTTTCAGATAGAGAACTACAGAACAGTAGCAGTAGTTGTAACAAAGCAAGGGAAAGTCACACCTTTGGCCATAGGACAACAAAGCAGCTAAAATCCATGGGTGCTCACATCTGTACAGAGAATTCTGTCAATGCCCTATGAACTAATAACAGTGAGAGTGATTTAGCAACAATGTCAATGAAGTTCATGAGTTGTGAGTTTGGACCATACCAATAAAAAATGTACAAAATCTTAATCATACTGGAGAAGAAATTTGTTTTAAAGTCAAAGTTCTTACACTTACCCTCATTCTATTAGTATTCTGTAAATTAAAAACTGTTTGTCTTGGCACTAAACTGATTGAAAATGTATTTGAAGTGCCCATATTGAGCAATACAGAGCTACAATGCATTAAATTAATTTGTTAGTGGGAATCAGGGATGTGCACAATTCAGAATTGAATTGAGAATGACTCACTTAAATTCTGTTCAATTCTCATGATTTATATCAAAGGAAGTAGCTTGAACTACTTATACACATGACATTCCATTAACAGGAAATGTTTTCACCTAGCAATGAATGTTAAAAGCTCTATTCATAGAACAAATAATTAAGTTTGATTTATTGTAACCTTCATTTTGTGGAACGTGATTGAACAAGACTCCAGTTCCCAGAATGCTCTACTTCAACCAAGTGTACAAAATGGTTGCCAAACAATTTGAGGTGGACATTTGTTTGAAAGCTTATTTTCTACACAGTTTGGTGGTCTAAGCTGGACTTTGTTTATAGATTCAACACATTCTTTTGTGTGACTGCAATTTCTTTGAATTGCCATTAAGTTAATTACTCTTCCGGTCATTCCAATTCAACTTTATTCAATTTTGACACACACATAAATCCTTCAGCATCTTAACATGCTCATTCACTAGGTGTAACACCCAACCAGTTCCATGTACACAGGTACACTAAAATGATAGCTGCTACAAATGAATGAGCTGGCTAAAGAGCCTTCTGTGCATAAATCGAATTCTGAGAATAAACAAAAAATTATACAAGGACAAGACAGATTGACTTTGGAATCATAGACAAGCAGGTATTTCATAATAACACTGGTACTATGAACTGAAATGGTAATAAATGTATACATTCTTTTACAGTTACCAGTTACCACTTAGGCACCAATATTGTGCTCTAGACATACAGTTGTGTAGAAAAAAGTGAATGAAGTGCAAAATCTTTATAATAGTTTTTATAACCATGTTTTAATTTTAATGGAAACATTCCACATTCAATTCCTACGGAGCCCCTAAGGGGACATGAGCAGAATGAAAGTTTCATGTGCGCACGTGAAAGTTTCATGTGCTCAGGTGAAGTTTCATGTGCGCACATGAAAGTTTCATGTGAAAAGGTTTTGCGTGCGCACGAAACTTTCATGTGCTCACGTGAAACTTTCATGTGCGCACATGAAAGTTTTAGGTGAGCACATGAAAGTTTCACGTGAGCACATGAAACAAAACTTTAGATTTTTTTTTGCTCATGTTCCCTTAGGGGCTCCAAATCAAGATATTAACAAATTATTTATCAAGTCCACATTTTCTTTGCTTCCTGAAAGTTAATTTGTTAATCATTTGATTTTGAATTGAATGTGGAATGTTTCCATTACATTTGAAATATTGAAATAATAACTAATTCTTAAGATGTTGCACTTTATTAACTTAAAGGGGAACTATGCAGTTTTTTAGCTTAATTTACCTTAACTTAACAGCTTTGGAGTCATTTTAATGGCCATATTACTTTTTCTGGGTTGAATGGTATATAATCATATCATATAATTATATCAGGGTTATAATCTGCATAATTACTAGTAGCTAAACATATTTAGTAATTTGAATACTTCATATTGATTTTTAAACTATTACACTTAGGCATATCTTTAATGTGGTGTGTAGGTCTAATTGAGTGCACATTGGTTGGTGATGTGTATGTCGTCTATTCACAGCAGTAGACCTGCATCACTGTATAAAACATTACCAAAATATGTAACATGACCTATCTAGGCTAGGCCTATATTTAACAAATACAGTAAAACTTCAAATAATAGCCCATGCTTTTATTTACCAAAATTGCTGAACTGCACCAGCTTGTATTTGAGACAGGCTTCTATAATGAGACAGAAATTGAATTCCTTTCACACACAACTTTTCCTCTGCAAAGATTGGAAATATTATCGAATTCATTATTTCAAACACACTGAATGCTTACCCATAACCTATTACTAGGCTATCCAGTGATGGGCTACAATTGCGGATCATTCATTTAGTGTTGATGTTGTTCATTGAGTGTTAGAGATAATAGACATAACACGGAGAGCCAGGACTGATGAAAAAGAACGTTTGTGAACCTTTTTGTTTTGTTGCCAGCGTAATAAATCAGTAGCCTAGGGTATAGGCTTAGCATCGGCCTATCCTTGTCATAACAAGATGCAATATTTTGTTTAATATGCAAATTTGAAAACAAAATGGGATGAATTTAACGATGTAGGCATAGGCCTAGTCCATATATTAAAAAAATTTTTTTAAACAATTTGAAACTCTGGCAGTCTTAACCCTTAGAACCCGATTGACGCAAAGTGCGTCAAAAAACACACCCTTTCTTCTCTGTTACATTGCTCTGGAACGGTTCATCACAGCGAGATGAAACCTTTATTGCACGACAGAGCAGAAGTGGGGCTTTCCAACGAGACCACACACTTGTCTGTACGATCAAGTATGAAAATGTAAAAAAATCATGAAATTAAATCAAATTGCATCATATTTACAGTCTATACTTCTCTGCATTCACCTGCACACACATTACTCTAGTTTGAATTACTCGCGAACCCGTGATCGCATCGATATGGCAAGCATATCAGATGAAAGAGGGGGCAAAGGGCTATCCATTGGTACCATGTTTATCGATCCTTCTGGCTTATAAAACCAGACGAAGTGACTGCAAAATAATAACGTCATGTACACAAACCAATGCTGCACACTCATTACTCTCGTTTGAATTACTCGCGGACCCGTGATCGCATAGATATGCCACGCATGTCAGATGAAAGAAGAGACTCAGAGCTATCATTAGATACCAAGTACATCCTTCTGGGTTATAAAACAGACGAAGTGACAGCAAAATAATAACTTCATATAGCTGGACTTACCCCACGTTTTTGTCTGTTCTTGTGGCAAAGCATGTTTATAATCCAATGCTATCATGTGTTTCTCTATGGCAAAGCATGTTCATATTCCGGTTTTGAGATCCTAGCAAATTCCTGCATGGCATCCAATTCAAGGCTCACATTGCATCCCAATTTGTTCAACAAATAAACACCTTTTTTGCCTTTACTTTGTTCATGGCAATGCAGTAAAGAGTTGAGAATTATTATGACTGCATACACACAGGCACGCAGGCTAACACGCAACCTCGGGTCAAGTCAGGTCAGATCAGTTTGTGTCACAGATATGGAGCGCAGAAAGGTCATTTTTCATCACTAAATAAAAAATGGCATTTATTTCCGTAAATCACACAGCAAATATTTCTGTAAATTGCTCAGCCCCAGAGTATCCCTCCAACATGGCAATTATATTGCCCGATTCAGGACAGTCTGCCCTACACACACATGAAATGCATGTAGAGCTGTGAGCTTGCAGTGGTGAGATACATGTCGAAATATAATACTTTTTATAATACTTTTTATATTTTAATTCTTTAAAAATCAAAATAAAATCAATGCTAGTATTAATACATATACAATACAGATCTGAATAGCCTAAACTCTCCTGAAAAAAACAATATATAATATATGTGTGTGGCACTTACAATGACCAGAATAAATCCTTATGAATAAAGGTAGTGAAAATGCCCTAAAAACAGCTTAGGGTTCTAAGGGTTAATGCCATCTAATCAGAACTTTAACATGCACAATCTGCACCATAGAACTGGTTTAAATAGACGATCTGGCTGGTTTTAGGAGATTAAGTATTAAGTATAACCTGAAAATAAAAACAGACCAGGCCTCTATTTTTTATTTATCCAAACCTGTAACCACACCAGGCATGTAGACAGGCTTCTATTTGGGACTCAGCTTTAATTTGAAGTTTTACGGTATGTAACAAACACAATGTAACAATACTTACAGATATCTGAACGCACACAATGGAAACATTCACAGAAGGAACGTTTATAACTTTGATAAAGTCGTTATAAATCAGAATATGCTGTGTGACATGTAAACGGTAATATGAACGTAATATGAACGTAGCAACATATATTATACTAATATATTAATTCGTACATATATACATTTTTAAAAATACGTTGTCATATAAGATGAAGTAATTCAGTTTTGAAATCAACCTGCAAGTTGCTCTTCAAGAAGATAATCAACAGATTAATCAACTATGAAAATGGATCATTAGTTGCGGCCCCAGTCCTTTTGGTCAGCTGATTTTTGATGTTGTTCTCAGGTATGCCTGATCCCTAAATCAGCCCATGGTACTAATCCTGCAAGTGCCCAGATGGCTGGTATGAAGGTTCAGGTGGTAGAGGTGGATAAAGATGGAAGCATTGATGTGGCTCACTTGAAGGCCATGGTAAGATATCCAAAGTTCCTTTTCAAATTGTGACTATAATGGAAATATGAGTAAGTTATTGTACAATATAAAACGCAGGTAATTATATTTCAAGTGTTTTAGTAGTAAAAGTTAGTATAACCACGCAATAGTGTTTTGATTAGACTTCAGTAGTGGTGAGTAGACAAGGCACCCTCATTCAAGTTGGATGAATGGCATCTACAGTGCCTATAAAAAGTATTCGGTTACACTTTACTTGACAGTAGCAACATAAGAGTGACATGACACTGTCATGAATGTCATAAACAAGTCATAAACATTTATGACAACGCTTCTGTCATTAAGTGACATTTGGTTTTTGTCATAAGTAACAAGTTAGGGCTAGGATTAGGGTTAGGGTTCATGTGTCATGACAGTGTCATATGTTCATGACAGTGTCATGTCACTCTTATGTTGATACTGTCAAGTAAAGTGTTACCAAGTATTCATCCCTTGGATATTCTCCCATTTTATTGCTTTTATAAATAAATCATGGTCAATATAATTTGGATTTTGTTGACAAGAATTTACACAAAAAACTCAACTGTCAAAGTGAAAACATATCTACAAAGTAATGTTGATTAATTAAAAATATAAGTGATTGCATAAATATTCATTCCCTTCAAGTCAGTATTTAGTAGATGCACCTTTGGCCACAATCACAGCACAGAGTCTGTCTGGATCTCAGTTAGGCTTGCACATCTGGATACTGCAATTTTACTCCATTTTTCTTTGCTCCTCCACCATGCGGGCATACTATTCAGATGTTTGGCCTGTGTTTTTGTAGTTAACTAGGTCAACGTCTAAGAAAACGGTGTTATTGCAAAAAGGGAAATGGTAACATAAAACCTTACCCAGCATATCTTCAGTTTAGCTTTTATCAGATACAGTGAAAGCTTAGTACTCATCATAGGTGATAGAAGCCATTTATGTAACCATAGAATAGCGTAGATGATGGAACCTACATACTGCAGTGACTACATTAGCATCTAATAAAAACATTTTATTATGTAAAATTGATATCTACTGCACAAATGTTCTGTTAGTCTTTTTTCTGAGATGTACATATTTGACTTGATGGGCTATGAGTAAAGCAACAAACTTTTGTGTTATGGGTAGAGATTCTTGCGTTCTGTTTGTGTACAACTTTTATTAGGTGAGGCTGTAACCAACAATGATGAAACCTTGCTATAACCAACAACATAGCTTGCAGCTAGGGGAATGTCGGCCCTAATTTTCCCCTCATCAATCCCCACAATACCCATAATGACAAGCAAGCAGAAATGCATTTCTTAGAAAAGGAAAAACTGAAATCACAAGGATGTAAGAATTTACATTTACTTCGTACTTATAGTAAGAGTCAAGTCTATTTGGGTATGACTCAACAAGATTGGCACACCTAGATTTGGGGAGCTTTGGGCCATGTTTGCAATAAAGATATCACTTACTGATTCATAAGCTTTGGCTTTGCATTACATACGATTTACTCTTAAACTACAAGTTGGTATTTGACAAAAGCATTGCTAAAATCGCATAGTGATTATGAGCAGTGAGCAGTTGCCTGGTCCCAACCGCTGAAAAACACCCCCACAGCATGATGCTGAGAGATATGCATAGGCATCTCTGCTACATTTCAAGTCCCAAAGCAAAGAGAATTCTCGTCAATGTCATTTTATTTACTATACATTAAAATGTACACTTAATAATTAATGATGTCATTGTGATTCCCTCATTTAGTTCTCTATACATTTTGGTCCTTGTAGGAAACAGTTGTTATTATTAATATATTTATTTTCCCTTAGGTGGACAAACACAAGTCTAAATTAGCTGCCATGATGATCACATATCCTTCCACTAATGGTGTGTTTGAAGAGAATGTCAGGGAAGTGTGTGAGCTCATTCACCAGAATGGTGGCCAGGTGTATTTGGATGGTGCGAACATGAATGCTCAGGTAAGGTACTTTACTTCTAGTTTATCAGAAAAAAATATCCTTTAACTTGAAAACACTAAGGGCTGTATTTTGGGTCACCAGCGCATGGCGTAATACTCGTTAATCACCCGCGCAAAGTTGAATTCGGTATTTTGCACGTTTCTTTTTTTAGCATTGCGCCCAGGGGTGTGGCAATTAACAACCTAGGGAGGGGCCTAGCGCGTTGTCTAAAAATCGCTATCATACACCACCTAAACCTGGTCAGAAGTCAATGGCGAGTTGTTCATATGCTATTTTAAGAGCGCATGTCACCAGTCATATTGGCAGGTGCACGCACCATCCTTCTATCATTCATGAACGCACACCAGCGCACGTCCATGCAAAGCATTACAAATTGCACGATTACAATGGGAAACATAATTAGAACAAAGATATTACGAAATACTGTACATCTCATAATGAGTAGTTATTCACCATCATTTGCAAATGGGTAATGACTGTTAAAAGTGATTAGGGGAGAGGCGAGAGACACGTATGGAGCACAGCTGAAGACGCATTGTCACGAGATATAAGCAACTCCTCTGCAGGATAAATGTTGTTTTATTCAGTCATTTGAGCAATATTAGGGTAAGTGTTGCTTTTTCCAGCCTATGTTTTCGGTGGTAACCCATTGTCAGTCAATAGTGAAAGTATCTGCATATAATGTCTTGTCGTTGACTGACTCCTTGGTGAAGTTAGTTTCACTTTGCCAATGAGTTCAAATAGACGAGTGCAAATGCGTGAAGGCTATGCTAGGTTTTAGTAAAGCATGGTTTAAGAATGACTATTCTATACGGTCTCGCAAGCAGCCTCCTTCAAATGCGCCTTTGAATGCCAAAATACCGATGTATTTATTTGACATATCGCGCGTTACGCCATTAAAGGGAATGACAGATTTCATTCTCATTGGTTTAAAATGATGTTACGCCCCAAACACACCCATATGACTGATTAAAAGACCTAGGAACACCTTGTTACGCCATGCGCTCCACTTTTGATAGCGAAACCCCTCCCAATGTGAACTGGACATCCTACTAAATTTGAATAGACTTTTGACGAGTGACGATGCACTTTAGAATGTCATGATAGGGCCCTAAGCATTTTCTGAATATGTGAAAATATCTTGTACACTCTGTTGTTCAGGTAGGTTTATGCCGCCCTGGGGATTATGGATCCGATGTGTCTCATCTCAACCTTCATAAAACCTTCTGTATCCCTCATGGTGGTGGAGGCCCAGGAATGGGACCTATTGGAGTGTCAGTGAATTACCATTCTTCTTTCCGATGTTCAAGTCTAAGTTTTAAGTTTAAGTATTCCTTAAATATGGGCTTTGGTGTATATTGATTTCTTTAGTATGACTTCCACAGGAAGGAACATCTGGCACCTTTTCTACCCAGTCACCCTGTGGTGCCCATGACATCAGGTGATACTGTAAGCTCTTTGGGGACAATAAGTGCTGCTCCATGGGGTTCAAGTGCCATCTTGCCAATATCATGGGCATATATCAAGGTAAACATGTAATTTAAAAAAAATGTTTTTATTATATCAATAATAACATTGTTACTAACAATGTAATTCTGAAACCCTTAATAAATTTGTTTACACCTAGATGTAGCCAAAATGTGGTCATAGACTACAGAGAATGTACTGTTCTTTTCTATTAGATGATGGGTGCCAGAGGTCTGATGCATGCTACAGAGGTGGCCATTCTTAATGCTAACTACATGGCAAAGAGATTAGAAAGCCATTACAAGGTGCTGTTCAAGGGATTAAGAGGTAAACCAGATGCTCTACCGTAACCCATTTTATGAAGTGTGGAACAGAAAATGTTTTGTCCTGTTCGCAAAAATACTGACACTTTTCTTTTACGTTCTTCAACTTCTTTTAGGGTTTGTTGCTCATGAATTTATTTTGGATGTTCGACCATTCAAAAAGACTGCAAATATTGAGGCTGTGGATGTGGCGAAAAGACTGCAAGATTATGGTATGAACACTGCGTACCATGGTTTGCTGTTCAACAATTCTCAAGTTGCTGCCATGCATTTCTGCAGACATTGAAACATTCAGCCAACTGTCCTTCACTCCCAGTACACTGACTTTTGCCCTCTGAACAGTGATAAGATATAAAGCAGACTTTGATACAGTTTTTAACCCTGTGAGCTCTATGTAAAACCTAGAATCTGACAGAGAATAAGTGCTGTTTTTAATATGGACTAGGCCAAGATGGGCAAGGGAATCAATAGATTCATCAATCAAGAATCAATAAATTGAAACTAGAAAATGTAATTCCGAGGAATTACCAGTGCATGAAAATGCAAGTCATAGTGGATGACTACTGACAGTTTGAATGTCTGACCAGTTAAACAGTTGGATAGTTTAAATTTGTAAATTATTTAATAGTGAATTAATAGATGTGCATCAGTAGACAGTTTAATGGATGTTGATAGACAGATAGTTTAATGGGTGAAGTGAAGAAAAGAAGTGAAAAAGTGAGGAAGAGAAAAGTGAGCTATCTAGTTCAATGGAGAGAAAATGGGTTCCATTGAAGTTGCTGCAGTCAGTGAGAGCACAGGTGCAGTTGATTGCATTCTAAGTCGTTATAGCCCTTGGAATGTGCCTTATATCCTTGTAGAATGGAGACACAGGCTACGTTTACACGACATTTCACCCTCTCCGTTTTCAAAAATAACATTGTGCACACCTGTAAGTTTTCAGAAAAGTTTTCCTTTACACTAACCCGGGTATATGCCTTCAAGAGCATGGCAAACTTGTCGGTGGCAGTGTAAGGAGAAGCTCAATCCCACATTAGCCAATCAGAATCCCAAAAATACCAACAGCAATGAACCACTTCCTCTTTCTGTTCTGAACTGACTAAAAATCTCCGCCTCGTCACAAGTCTCTGTTTGTACCTCTTTAGACGCAAACGAACAAACTGAGTTTTCCCAAAAAAACGATCAGCTCGTAGTTTGCGGTGGGATAAAACCTCCGTTTGCGTCTAAATGACAGGGTCAAACGCAGAAAAACATCACCGGTTGCATCGTTTTCGTTGTCGTCTAAACAGGGCCACAGAGGGAGTTGGCCTAGTTGAGCAGAAAGCAGTTGATACAGGTGCAATCAGTTTAATTGGCTCTGTGAGGGGGCATAGTTGAGCAGCTGTCAGTTGGTACAGGTGTTAATCAGTTTGATTAGCCCATTGTGATGTCATGGTGCCAATGCGAAGTCTATGGGGAAAAATAAGCTTGATTTACGTTAATATCTCAAAGTATAAAGTTTACAAAAACGAAAAATGCATTCCTCGAGTGTCCTTTTCAAGACCTACGTTACAAGGTTTGAATGAAGTTTCTATGTTAAACGGTTGAAGCTAAATTAGACGCAGAAATTTGGTGGGAAGAATAACTACAAAATGTAATTTCGAGGAAATTACCAGTGCATGAAAATGCAAAACATATATAATGCAAACAAACTTTTGTTTGGTATGGGAAGAGGAAACAGTTAGTGAGGGGCGGAGGAAACAGTTAGCGAGAGGCAGTGGAAACAATTGGTGGGAGTCTAGTTGATGACAACTGACAGTTGAAATGGCTGAACAGTTAAATAGTTGAGTAGTTTAAATGGTTAAATTGGTTAATAGTGAATTATAGTAGTGAGGACTTTTATTTTGAAACCGTTGTGGGCAGAGGAAACAGTTGAAAAGGATCTGTAGTGTTAAGAGAGCCAGATTGTGTGAATGGTTTGAAGAAGATGGATGCATAGAAAGTTGGATGGAATGTGCCTTATATCCTTGTAGAATGGAGAGGCACAGAGAGAGTTGGCCTAGTTGAGCATAAAGTAGTTGATACAGGTGCAATCAGTTAAATTGGCTCTTTGAGGGGGCCTAGTTGAGCAGCTGGCAGTTGAGTGCGAATCAATTTAATTAGCCCTTTGTGATGTCATAGTGCCAATGCAAAGTCTATGGGGAAAAATAAGCTTGTTTTTTGTAAATATCTCAAAGTATAAAGTTTACAAAAGTGAAATACATTGCCCAAGTGTCCTTTTCAACACCTACGTTACAGAGTTTGAACGAAGTTTCTACGTTAAATGGTTGAAGCTGAATTCAATTGGTTAGAAGAAGAATAAAAAGAAGACTACTTCGGATAACAGAACAGTGCATTTTCATGCACTATAATTAAATCAATTATAAGGCCAGCCTTAACCAATTTGACTCTTAAAGTACTACATGTAGTCTTTCAGGGAATAACGTATATTCGGGTGATTCCAGTTTTGCGGTGGCATTTTGGCTTCATAACTTCATAATTAAAAAATATTTTAATTAACAAACACTTTTCCATAATATAGCCTAACAGGGTGGAACTTTAAGGGTTCTTCAAGCAGGCGTGATGCATAAAACACTAAAAATAAAGGTGAGAGTTGGAGCTTGCCCAGAGACTTTCTAATGAAGAGACACAGCACTTAAATAATCTCCCATGAATGTATTGGGTTAGTCATAGACGTGGGAAGTGGGGGTGCGGCAGCACCCCCTGCAGGAAAGCACGCGTATTTATGTGTAATACCACTCACGATCAGAAAAAAAAAGAAGCTCTCCGTCCCCCTGTCTACAGTGGGCATCGCTTTCAAATGACCACTTCATTTGCGCATTACGCGGCGTGAAGCTGCGTGAAGCTTTAGTACTACTTTCAGCCACTGTGCGTCGCTCTGCCACTGTACATCGCTCTGCCCGCCGTCCCTTCTGAAAAAGCAGGATCTACCATTAAACATAATTGTTGCCGAGAGTAATCCCAGCCTACGAATTCAATAACAAAATAAATCATGCATAATTAAACATTACCTCGATTTAGGCTACTTGGGTATGGCTTAAGGCTTGACTACACGGTGGTAACGAAAATCGAAATCGAAATTTGCTGTCTACATTATTGTCAGTGTTGGGGTTAACGCAACTACGCAAATCAAAACAGTGGTGTGATAATTGAGCCAGTAGAGAAATAACTGTTCAGAATTAATCTGTAGCCTTGGGTAGGCTTCTGCAGAAAACAATGTTTTTGCCGATTTAATACTATCTGGCGACGTTTTTAACAGGCTACGCAATAGAGGCTTAGACAACTATGACTCACGTTTTGGTTTCGTAAATTAATTTGCCCTACTTATTGACTGCAATGTAGTCAATTGACTGCTTGACATGTCATTTTTATTTTTCTGTACAATAAACAAATACATCTGCTTTATGCCGCAGAATTACATTCATATTTGGCTGACTTCTGCAGACGCGCCACTCCTCCCCATATTCCAAGATTAAGATAGTAGCATATACAAAAAGCACTTCATACAATCATAAAAAAATAGTTAAAACGAATAGCTATTTGCAATTTTACAAAACACTGGTCCTCATTTTGCGAATGCGAGGACGATATGAGCCTGTTGCATTTAGTTAGATGAAAACCACTGGCTCGTAATCACAATAATTTAACACACGACAGTTGGATAGCCTACTTCATCATGTCCCCATGCCTACATTTTTGTGAGTAGCATAGAGATCGTTAAAAACAATAAAGTATGGCTCTCCGTTTGGGACATTGAAAACTTATATTTTTAATAGACTACCGTCGAAGATGCTGACTTTATCTCCACTATCATCAGTCATGCCCCTTGATCAAAGTGGGGAATGAAATAAAGGTTTGAGAACCACTGGCTTAACAAGTTACCTGCAGTCCAGAACACAGAATCTGTTGCAATATTCTGATGATCGGCGATGATATCTGCAAATGTTTGTTTTCCAAAGTAAAAATTTCACTTCACCATGCACCTTCGACAATACCTGGCCTACCTGGTATCATTACAAACATTATTCTGTGTCCTAAAACTGGCATATTGGATTGTGTTATTACTTGAACATTCCACACTATCCACAGCTGTGGTCGGCCTATCAGGGGCAGGAGGATTACTGTCAGCGCAGGCTTTATATAAAATTCTTCAACAGAAGGCCTCGAATGTTGTGGAGCGCTTTGCTTCGCTTCTGTAATCTCGGCTTCATTGAAAATGAGGGCTTCCCTCAATGACCCTCCGAGAATAAATAAAGGTTGAATGAATGAATGAATGCAGGCTTGCCCAAAATAAAGGCATGTGGTTTGCGCAGCCTACAGTAAATAACAGATCCGCCAGAATGTGCGTTATGATGCTTTTTTACGAGCAAGATGTTTTTGGTACCCTACGCACACTGGATGTTCTTAAATAACAATGATCATCAGTAATATTCGACCATTAATTTGGGTAAATGGGCAGGACATCCCGTATTTTGGGTGATTTGTCCCGTCAGGGACAGCACCACTCCCGATTTGCAATCACAGCTCATCGGCCTTGTTAACTTGTCAATAGTAGGCTACTGTAAACGCACCTGGAACAAAGTGTCCAGTGCCGCTGCTACCACGCGCATCTTGCACTGTGCGCACGGCACCAAGGGACAGAAGGGGCACCACAATTTAGCCAGAGAAGCTTTACTGCAAACTGTTTTTCACTCTTCTTAGAGAACGATTACAATGTCAAAATGCAGCAACAGCATCTTACATAATGATGATACTTTTTGGGTCCTCTCAGTCTCTCTATTATGCAGCAGATCTAACTTGAACGTTATGCTACTCGTTTTAATTGGGAACGAGAGGGAGAGAGGGTGGAAGTTTCCAGCTGGCTTGTGATTGTTGGTAATTGATTTCACCTTTTTTAATATAAGAAACTTTTAAAAGGAAATCACGAGAACACAAAAACAACGCGAGGAGATTGCGGAATTATCCGGTTCACACTATGCTACTGGCCATTTACAAAATGTGAGGGCACTTTGACATACTGTAGGCTGCACGCACTGTGATTTGGACTGATAGAATATGAAGAGTGGTCAATTGCCGTTGTGTAATGGAATTGGTGAGTCTTGAAGTCTTCAATAATCCGTTTCCCTTAAACTAAGCATTTACATGAAGCACATGATAGGCTATGCCAATTGAAACACTTTCCACTCAGATAGCTAGGTGGCTACCAGGTTCATAATTCACTTTTAATTGCAAACAGAAAATATCTAGCTAGCATCATTACATGCTTCTATTTCCACAGGAATGAAGGTTGTTCACATCAACTTTAATATACTTATCATTGTGCTATAGGCCTAAATGTGGCACAAACAATGTTGGAGTTTGTGGAATGACCATAGGCTATATTTGAATGGAGCTGGCAAAATATTATGAATACCGTGTAGACAATACTCTTAAAGTGGCAGTACACCATTTGTAAATTAGTTTTTTTTTGTTTTTTTTTGGGGGGGGGGGGTCCCGCATTTGAAGTGAAGTGTCCCTCATTTGGGGTTGAGGAAGTTGGCAACCCTAGGCCAGTGTTTTTCAACCACTGTGCCGCGGCACACTAGTGTGCCGTGAGAGATCATCAGGTGTGCCGCAGAAAATTACCCAAATGTCACTCACTCAGGGGCGTAGATTTGCGTGGAGGCCGAAGGACGTGTCCACACCAATGTCAGATTACGACTGAAATGTCCCCACCAATATTCAGGCTGAAGTGGGGGGGGAAGCGCTCACATGCGCTACAAAGAGTTAAATACTTTCTCACTTTGCTGCGGATCATCTCGTACAGATCGTGTAATGTGCAGTAGCCTATAAGGGTAAATCGTGCTGATTTGAAGTTACCTATAATAACTACCAGTGAGCCGCAGGAGACGCTGCGCTTCAGCTTCACTTCACTACAAGGCATATGAAGTGCGTCCAAATTCATCCATTCTTCTCTGTTGAACTCCTCGAGTAGGCTACTCATCACACGTGTCACATGAAAGAGCCTTTTCTCAGCTTTTAAACGGTGCTATAGCCACTATTTGCTGTGATAAACAGTTCGCGAGAAAAATTTACTTCAAGAGATTTAATAATTATTCTCTGTGCCCATCTCCACATCCATTCGTCTCGGTGGAATATCTTAGGCCTACACACTCTTCACGCAACACATGACAACCCATATATCAGAATAAACAGCAGACCTTACCGAACACAAAGGTGTAAAGCATTCCCGTGTATAGTTAGCTGTTCCAGAGTAATCCGGTTTTGAAATAAATTGTAGAAAAATTCAACATGGTCTTTCGGCTTTAAGCATTTCTTAAAACTGAGCTGTGCTTACATCGCCTAGCTATCTGTAAATAGGCCTATTAGAGAATATACAGGCAGCTTATGGTTAAGAGTTGTCAATGTAGCCTTAATGATTCTTTTCACAAAATGCTAAGCATGCATGTATTTAAGTTTCTTAAAACTGAGCTGTGCTTAAATGGGTCAATGCATGATTTCATAACAGACCAAATAGAAAATAAATGTTAAATATAGCCTACATATGTATACATATAAAATCAGATTATGTGCTACACATATAGATCAAGTTGGACAGTAGCACATTTTAATCATGGGTAGTTGGACAGTAGCACATTTTAATCATTTTATATCTATAGTGGCTGGTGAAAGAGTTGAGTGGCTTTTCCTTTTTTTTTTCCGGGGGAATTAGTGGGTAGTGTCCCCACCAAAGCTCAGACCAAACCTACGCCCTTGCACTCACTGGTCCAGAAAAGCAACTGTTGCATCAAAGAATTTAGAACCACATGCGCTCATTGATTGTATGATTGCACTATTTGTGGTATGCAGGCATTGTACAACGGGGGCCCCATATCCAGAATTCACAGAATCATCACATATCCAGTTCAAAACAACAATTAAATTAGATATAGTCACCTACAAATGACAGAGGGTGCTTGTTTTATTGAGCAGGTCTTGCATAGAAGCCATAATAAGGCCATCTGTGTATTATTTGAAATTTTAGGCTATGGTATGTTTATTTTTTCTTCACACAGGATGTTAGTGTGCCGTGGGACATTTTAAGTGTCAAAAGTGTGCCGTGGCACAAAAAAGGTTGAAAAACCTTTGCACTGTGCGTTTATGATGTTAGCATTTGTTGTAGGCTATATTTGTGATATGTGGATCAATTTAATGTAGGCTAGCCTCAGGGATGTGATTGGCCTACAACAAAAAAGCAGAAAAATATACGACGCATAGCAGGGGTGTGATTGGCAAAGGTTAAAACTCCCCCCCGAGTACTTTAGTGTAGGCCTACTATAGTGTTGACTACCGTATATATTTATATCACCTACACTTCATAAAATTCATGAGGCAAATCCTATGCAAGGGTGGCACTAGAAAAGGGCTTTAAAGAAAATATATTTGGGGTAAATACTAGGGGGGTCCGGGGGCATGCTCCCCCGTAAGAAAATTTTGAAAAATAACCCTTTAAATGATGACATCTGATGACTTTTATGGGAAGTATTGATAAAATGAGATACTTTCAAACATTATAGCATATTACAATACAGCCTATAATTCCTAAAGAAAACTAATTTATAATAGAGCAAAGTAGATGTAGCCTATAGACCTACAGAAGACTAAACCAAATATGGCTGAAATATACCATCATGGTCATTTTGCCAACAGTGACACAGAAACATGGATTTTTTCCATTTATGACATGTTTTGTTTACAACTTAAACCAACACTGAGTTTAAATGTTGACTAAATTATTTACTATACTCCTACTTGATGATAATATATAGCCTGCCCCCTAACAGTCCTCTGGGCCTACGTACAAAATAGTGAATCATGTGATAGGCCTATTGATATTTTGATGCTGATTGAAGAGGTTGCAAGGTTGTTGATATTTCAGTTCGAAAGATAATCAAATTACATCGATTCCTCTACTTCCAAAGTAACACTGTAGGTCCTACACCTCTCCTCCTAAAATAAATGGTAGGACTAGGCTCTGTTTTAAGCTACTGCACCAGGATTGTGTAGGCTAAGCGGCTACAACACTAGTTTTACAAGCGCACACACTAAATGGAGAGCTAGGGTTAAAATGCGGACTGTGCCTTTAAATTGGCGACTTTTTATCTATCAGCACAATGCTACAGTAGGCTATTTCCACTAAATATTCAGCTCAATATTATGTGCAAGACGTTTACTAAGTATGCCAAAGCTTTGATCTCGCACGTCACCATAACGTTACGTGTTCTCATGGTGAGATATGGCATCCTGAAATATGTTTTAGACAAGGGGCGCAAGGTTCACGGAGGAAATGGCTGGACAAACGCGAAATGACAAGGTGTTAACTAAACAGTGTAGTAGGCCTAAGGTAGACAGGCTTTGAAAACCTGTAAGGTTAGGCTAGTCTGTCACAGCTAACTTCAAGCACAGCTTACTTGCGCAGAAATTAAAATTCAATATCAGCATCACGAGATTCATTATCGGAAAATCCTGACCGCGAACCCGATGCAAAGCCAAAAAGAGGGGGGAGGCAGGGACTTCATACATGATGTCTTTTTTAATCAATTTGTTGACCTTTACCGTTTCATGGCTTCTGCTGAGAAACTAGTGCGCCACACACACTGAACTTGAATCAAGCATTCTTCAGAACGCAGCTGATCAACCCGTCTACTTTCACTTTCAATGAAATCCACTAGTAGGATCCTAAACGGAATACACTACTTGCGGCGTGATATTCGGAAAGATGTGAAGCACAAAACCCGTCGTCATTGACCTCTCCAGAAAAATCCCGCCTCCGTAACTTCCGTATCCATCCAACTTCCGGGCGTAGATTGTCTATAGACCTCTGAAGTTCGCCTACAAAAAAGAACCAAAACAGCCATCTTTGCCCATATAAGGAGATCCGGTTGTTAATTGAAGCTAACTACCTATGGCAAGTTGCATTGCAAGTTAGCTCTGGGGTAGCAAAAATCTAAGTGTGCCGCCTTCACGTAACGGAGATCACAGTATCCACTCGAAGGTAGAGGACAAAAGTGTGTTCAGGAAAACGTCTGCATTTTAGACTTTTTCATCCCTGCGAGAGTTTAAAAGATGCGATAATTCAAAATCCCCATGTTATTTTCCCATAGGAAAAATCGCCAGATACCGGATGTCAAACATGGCTGCTTTTTTGTAGGCAAACTTCAGAGGTCTATGGGAAATAACATGGCGTTTCGAAATATCATACCGGTAAAACATCTGTAGGTAGCGAAGTTGAAAAAGCTGGTGGGCAGATTGGCCTACACACTTCTGCCATCTAGTTTCCACTGGATTTTTTGATTGTCGGTGCCGTTTAAGTAGTATACTATAGACTATACTACTTAAACGGCACCGAAAATCTAAAAATCCAGTGGAAACTAGATGGCAGAAGTGTGTAGGCCAATCTGCCCAGCAGCTGGAGAGGTCTATTGTCAGCGGCCTGTTATAACGATGGCCTGTGTTATGCAGAAATGCTCACGTGAGTTGATTTGTGGGCAGGTGTATCCAATCTAACCGCCTTAGTGCCTTGCTTGCCTACGTGAGTTGATTGGTGAGGGGCGGGTGTATTCACTCCAGAGACATGGCATTAGCGGCTTGCTGTTGTTATGTGAGTTACGTTGGGTTCACTGGTGGTCCTACCCCCCCCCCCCCCCCCAAAAAAAAAAATTCTGGAAATCCTGATTTTTTTCCGGAAGAATCACATCTATTATGAATATTGCGTTGTGTAGGCCTGTTATGCATATATGAGTCAATGTGTTCTGTCTAATTTAGCCTGTTTTGACACCTATGTCAGAAGCGTCAATAATTATTACGTTTCATTAATGTTGGTGTTCAACAGTTTTATATTTCACGTGTTCACCGTCGATTTCGGTGCAAGGCTACAGCAACTTTGTTACCTTACTTAGATAGTAGACGGTTACTTTGTTTGTGTTAGTATCAATCTGTCATATCAATCGCATTTTTTCTGTAGTGTAGCCATAATGTTCTTGACAGTGATGTAGGCCTATGCCTGTGCTGTGTGTCATGCAATGCCAGTATGCTGTTGTCCATTAACAGAGAAAGGCGTTTAAATAAAATACTAACTTTTTTACCATTTCAATAAAGCCTATTTTTCCTGGCAAACTAACCCCCCCCCCCCCCGACTACAGCACCCCCAACCAAAACTCACTTCCCACGGCCCTGGGGTTAGTTTGTAACGCAAACATGGCAGTCTACACATCGTCTTCACATATTTCGCCCCTTCCACCGCCAAAAGTTATGTGATGTGAATACATCGTGCCAATCACGTGTTGTAATCTCGCAGCTGGAGCGAGGTTGGTGTTGTGAAACCTCCCACACACACACACACAGTTCTGCCTGAAATATATGCCCGATTTATATGCCCTAAAATGCGTCGCAATATGGCCAATAGGGACTTGCCTCAAAGGACTTTGGCTTACCTCAGTTTTCAAGCTGAATTTCAGTAGGTCATTTAAAGACTGTCAGACGAGTCCAGGAAGTGACATCAAATCCAGAAGTAATTACAAACTTGTTTTCTTTTACAGTTTATGGAAAAAGTAGTCACATTAGGTAGAAGCTTTTTATTATTATTCATAATTCACATTTATTTATTAAATAATCAATTGCGCCTGACTGTCCACGTGATTTGCCAGTCAACTGGGAGTAGCTCGAAAAGACGTGACTCACACATAGGGACTCAAGGCAGATATTGCACAGAATTTTGGTTAATGGTTTAAATGTCTCTCTTATTCGTGAACATGATGACTGACGGAGTAAATTATTATGATGTTTTATAAACCATTGTGGCCATACATTTAACAACCCCTCATTATATCACATAAATTAAGTGTTTTCTGTAGGCTAGGCTACTGTGTGACATTGGTTTACACTAGGCTACAGCAAAAATTTAACAAGTAAACTATCAACACATTTTCAGTACCACTGTTGCAGAAATCACATACAAGACTGGAATCACTCATTCACATTGAAGTAGAATTTGTTTTCTCCACAAACCAAATCAACAACCAAATAATTTTAATTTTAGTATTAAAAGTGGCACCTAAGACTGGGACAGCTTAGAGAGGTAGAATTCCTTTCAACAACTTCTAAGACCTATTCACAAACAATTGGAAAAGCTGTTTCATCATGTCAGGTCACAATGTTTAAACCAAATGAAATTGATTTAGCCTGACTTAAAGTAACACATTTTTCTTTTTTTCCCCTCTACCATAACATTATCACCTTGCTTTGTTGCTTTGTTACGACATTGTTACGGCTGGAACATTCTAATAAACAGTGAGATTAGAATTCTGCTTAAACATAATTAAATTATAGTGTCTTTGTTTGTCCATAGGTTTTCATGCTCCTACTATGTCATGGCCTGTAGCTGGCACTCTGATGATTGAACCCACAGAGTCAGAGGATAAGGCAGAGATGGACCGGTTCTGTGATGCCTTAATGGCCATAAGACAGGAAATAGCAGACATTGAAGAGGGCAGAATGGACTCTCGAATCAACCCACTCAAGGTCAAACCAGCCTAGCATTTTGTAACAATGTGGCACAAAGGGTTTACAGCATTTTTTGTTTACATCATCCCTAGATTGTATACAAAGCTTCCTTTTTAGACAACTTCTAGACATTTCTGATGCTCAAAACACTTCACAAACACATTTTCACATTTGAAGTGTTCTTTTTGTAAACATCACACCTTATATCTACTATTCAGATGGCGCCACATTCCCTAGCATGTATAGCATCATCCACATGGGACAGACCCTATTCCAGAGAGTATGCTGCTTTCCCTATGGTAAGTCTTATCGTGGATCATGTTACCCCTCAGCTTATTCTATTGCTATTGAGATTGATTTGATGTGACTGAGACAATGCATATTAGTCACCTCGACTGACAAACACCTATAATTTTTTTACAGCCATTTGTGAGACCTGAAACGAAATTTTGGCCAACAATTTCAAGGATTGATGACATCTATGGTGACCAGCATTTAGTCTGCACCTGCCCACCAATGGACACATATGAATCCCCTTATGAGGAAAGGGCTTCATCCTAGAGTCATTTGGGATCACACACCCACACATTCCTTTCAAATATATTTTTTATAAGTGTGTTGTGCAGTCTCCATGTTGTTCTACTTTTGATAAAGAGAACTTGATTTAAAAAAATAACTTAAGTTTTACTCTGCATGTATATATGATGAATGGTTCTCAACCCTTCCCCTGAAGTCAAAAATGACTACCGTAAAACTTCAAATAAAAGCTGAGTTCCAAATAGACAGTCTCTTTTACACGCCTGGTGTGGCTACAGGTTTGGATAAATAAAGGCCGGTCTCAAATAAAATATAGTAAAGCGATTTTGGAATATAAAATCCCAGGCTATTATTTGAAGTTTTACGGGAATATACATTTCACATACTCATTCACATAGCTTATATCTTTTTATACGTTTTTTTAGCCTAATCTCAAGTAATTTAGCTTCCTTCAAGTACAACCTGTAAAAATAAATAAGAAATATGACAAAATGATAAGAGAAATTGTCCTACCTCTGTCCTTTTGAGATTTATTCCTATAAACAATCCCTCTCTATAAACGTAAGCTTATTTAGGCTACTTGAACATCTTTTCCCCACTTATTCCATTGAAGTTCCTGAAACTTATGGAATGTTTTTGTGACAAAATGAAATAAATAAATGAAATATGAAAAATACATAAAAGATTAAATAAATAAATGATTAAAATAAATACTATATATCGACATTGACATTCCATATCGGAGGCCGGAATTTCCAAATATCCGATGTGGCATGAAGACCCTATTAGTCCAGTGTGGTTCACAGGTAGCCAGTCGACACTCATAGCTGTCAACATTGAGCATTGAAAATAAGGGAGATTTCCTGGGTTTCTCATCCAAAATAAGGGAAAATGTCAACATTCGTCCCCCAACGTTGGAAGGGTTGCAGTACTAGTCTTTCACATTTGCAACCTCGTGCATTGGTCAGCTAATAATGTAGCCAACAAAGTAGGCCTACTTTATTCACACCTAACAACAGCCTATATTAATTTGGTTAACTTTATACAGCCCTAAAAAGGCTAACGTTCTGTAATCGATGCCCCTGTGCACTATCATTCTCTCTCCTGCGTAAATACAATTTGTGCGTTCCAAGTAGCCTAGTACGTAATTCTTCTTAATAAAGTTGAAGAAATGCATTTCGTTATTTTAGAGAAAAATATAAATAGCCTGTCATGCAGTTTATGGATATAAATACCCTGTCATGCAGTTTATGGGCTACAGTGCAGAGTTGGGAAGTCATGGTAGGCCAATTTGGAGTGAATATACAAACGGGGAATTTTTCTCTACTCGTAGCTGAGTAGCCTGATGGTAGTACACACAGTGAGTACGACCGTACACTATGAAGGTGCCACTGAATCGTGCGCTCACGACAACCACGTCATCTTAAATAGGCTCACTCTAAGGTTGCCTTCAAGCAAGCAAAACGATGCTTTGAAAACATCTGGGGCCTGTACTACGAAGCGGGGTTACTGGCTTATCTGGGTAACTTCGAGAGTAACTTGGATCACGTGTGGCGTAAGTTCCCGATTAACCCGTACTACGAAAGGTGGATAGGTTTTAACCGAGGTATGCTGCCATGGCAATTTACACTGCATCTCAAACCTGCTCCGAGCAGGTTATGTTCTTGGTTAACCCGAGGTTTCCGTTAACCACACCCTTTATAAGTACCACCCCTCCACTAACAATTGGAGATATGTCGGCGTACCTGGATGATCTATACGACATCAGAGCGCAAATCGTGAGGTGCTCTCTTCGAGGGGTTTTAGAGACCGCCTATATATATATATATATATATATATTCTCTATGAAGATATAGATTGTCAGTCGAGGGAATTCGTTATCTTTGTCAGATGATCTAGGCAGAAGTCTCGAATGTCACCCGTCATAGCAATGCCCTTACGTGGACATTCATGTTTTCCATCTAATCGTGATGCTAAACATCTGAGCAAGAATACTGTATGTCCGAAAATAAATCGCACATAGGCCTAGCCTAGCCTACAGTATGCTGAACATCTGAGCAAGAATAGCCTAAAATAAATCGGACATAGCCTAGGCCTAATAAATTAAAATCACCATTTTAACAAACTTGTTGAGGGCAGTTCCAGCGTTATGGATGTGACAATTGGACTCATATTGGTAAACAAAATGCCTTAAAGTGGGGGCAAAATTAGTATCAGTGAATTAATTTGCATAACTTTTAATGCAACTGTCCTTTGAATACTGAGAAATCCTCAAATTTCATATAATCAATTTCATCCTAAGAATACAAGGCATTTTATCAGTGTTATGGATGTGACATGAAATTGACACACTTTTGTGAGAGATTACAGGTTTTCTACAAACTCTGTGAATTTTGAAGGAAACTGCCGAAACTATGATATGTGGCGTTATGGATGTGACGGTTTCACGTTATGGATGTGACGTGTCTGAACCAGTCCTCGACAAACTACATAAAACACATAATTAAGTAGTGAATTTTGATATGAAACAATTGAAATAGTAATCATGAAAAACTAGCGATGAAATTATTGCTTCCTCAGTGCCCACTAAGATCCACAGGAAGAATCAGGACAAGTCATTTAAAATATAAAAAAGAAATTTCTTTTTTTCTTTTTACTGTCATCAATTTTGATCAGTGATTCCCGGGTTACTGAAACATCAGGGAACATGAAACTTGGTGGCCACTCCCCTAAATAACTAGCCCTACCTGAACCGTTGCACCCAAGATGACAAAATATTTATGGTATGTTAGTCTCAAGAGCCTGCATCAACCTAACCCATACCCACTCATTTGTGATTTGCACACATAAAGCACATGCACGCGCACGTGCACACACGCACGCGCACGTGCACACACGCACGCACATGCGCACACACGCACACACACACACGCACGCACGCACAGTCGCACACACACACACACACATGCACAAACACCCACCCACATGAATGTAGATACATAAACACACACACACAGGCACGCATACGCATGTGGGCATGCAAGCACATACACACACACACACATAAACACACAAACACAGGCACACATACGCACATGCACACACACACACACACACACTCTTATAAACAAAAGCAAACTCACATACTGTATGCACACATTTACATGCACATGAGTTGCAGGAGTAGGAGATGGAGACAAATTGACAAGCGTGATTTATTTTTGTGAAGAGAATATGCAGGACTGAGAGGCGGTCATATTTTGTACCGCTATGCGGTACATCTAGTTTATTGCTGCCCTTACTCATGTTACTCTGTGGGTATTAGCTACAGAGGACCTGACACTTGCTGACAAATGCTGTCATATCGAGTCACATTTAAAATTAAACTGTGTTAAACAGATGTGAACGGCAGGCTGAACAGATCTGCAACAGAAGGAGGTTGCTATGTTAACTCCAGCTGCAAAGTCAGCCATCTTCACCAGCTAACACGATAATCCAGTTACTGTACAACATTAGTATGACAGTTACAGGAAGATAATCGCTCAGATTTTCGTTATTAGGCCACTTGAAAATAGGCTATGGCTAGGCTAATCACTGGGAGGTATTTTAATATTATGTTTGTTTTGCTAATGGTTAGGCAAAGCCTCCCTGTGGTTTTGATCAACCTAATAATCTTTGTTTAAAGATTAATTAAAGAATAATTAATTGTAAACACTAAGTTGAAATGCATTGAAACTGACATGCCACCAGAACAGACGTTTTATCGGCTTTGAGGTATAAAGTCCCCAGTCTTGTAAATTCACATTATGTAACATCCATAACGTCACATCCATAACGCACCATTAAAGGTTTTAAAAGTAAGAAAGGGGCACAATTTGGTCATCACACTTTACATTGATATAAATCAGCTTTGCACAGACACTATGGTCATTGTCGCATCAACACTGTATGTGTAGCATAAACTTTTCCTATAAAACGTTATGGATGTGACATGGCCATGGAACTTGCTGACTTAAAAACAATAAAAAAGCCTTACAAATGTAAGGAGTTGTGCTCTTAAAGGCAAGCTGAGCATAGATATTACTCTACCATTCCCTTGTCAATCTGGAATTTGTCAAATGACACAATTTGTTTGAACATTGGGTCCATTTATCCACTTTTGAAATATATATAATATTACCATGTGAAATATGTTGTTTCTGTATGGTTGCACACCATATTTATGATGTTAAAAGAGTGTCATTCTCCATCAAATTCAATCAGATCAGTTTTCAAACAATAAAATATAGACCTAAATGAAGATTTTAACAACAGTTCTATTTGCGTATGTACAACTTTTTTTTTCCATGGTAAGGATGACCTTTGCATGGAATTGCCCTTGAATTGAATTTCATATTACTGTACCCTGCACATAAAGGCTACACATTTCCACAGCACCAGAATCCGACCGAATGCCTCCCTCAACCCCTTCCACAATCGGCCTTCCACTATTATTTATGATGGCCAACTCCTCTGCTACTGTAAAACACTCCTTATTACAGTAGTGTTCAAAGACACCTTTTTCTTGTTAGCTGTAAAACAGAGGCCAAGTGAAGGCTATAAGCATACTAGGCCTACATGTTTTCATAATTAAGAAATATTAATGCAAGCTATAACTATATAAACCTACTATTCTGAATGTGTTTGTGTTTCATTTTCACCTGCTGCCATGTGCGTTTGGCAATGGTGTTGCATCTGAAATGTTCACAGGATTAGGCATACACTAAATCAGTCAATGGGGGCTACTTAAACATTCAATTATCCTATTACTGTAATCTATATGCCCACTTCTAAATTGTGTTGCATCTGTAGGCATTTCTATGAACTCAAAATAGGCAATTTAATTATTTCAACTCATTTCAGACATTCCGCAAGCTATTAATCCTCCGTAACACATATTTGAAGAACATGTGGAAATAAAACTTTACTTTTAGGCATTTAGGCTACCCGATCTGCAATACGTTGCCAACAGCCTTGCCTTGCTTGGTTCACTGCCGACGTATTTGATTTTTGTCGTAGAGTGGGTTTAACTTGGCATAATAATTGTGCATTCCTCATCCGTAAAATAAGGTGATCGCGTCTTCATTGAAAGTGGTGACTTGCGCTGCAACCCGCCCCTTTTATGTGAACGCGCACAAACTCCAATTAGGTTAACCCCGGCTCAACAAATCAACTTCATAATCAGCGTCGTAGTACCGATTAACACCACTTAAGATAACCAGGTTTTGGCAACCCAGGTTTAACAAAGTAACCCTGGGTTACATCTGGGTAGGTTAAGCTCCCTTCGTAGTACAGGCCCCTGTTTTGCTGGAAGCGCAAGGGGGCAACAGGACAACAGTACTGACTGGTCCGATGGTAGAGCTAATGTTATGAGATTGTTAAAATACGAGATATTTTACGGGAAAATATTAAAACGGGAAGACAGCGGGAAAAAAGTGAAAACTGTGAGAAACTCGGAAAAACGGGAGGGTTGACAGCTATGGACACTGGATCACTTCCAGAACTATCGTGTTTTTTAGGCAGCAACCAATCAGCGGCAAGGTCCTGCCTAGGTCCCGCCTTGATCGGTGACTGACATATTTATTTATTTCATGGCGCATTGCAAGACCTTATGCAAATGTCAATGTTGATATGTATATTATTTAATTTTTTATTTATTTCACTTTTTATTTATTTATGTCAACTTTTATTTATTTATTTAATTTTGTCACAAAAAAAACAACCCCGAAAAAATTCTCCTGCCATTTTAGAAAATGGTGAAAGTAGAACAAACTCCTATGGGGGCACTTCACCCAAATCTCAAGAAACTTGGTGTACATCCTTTCCAGACCGTACGGACAAAAACTACTTGAGGCTGTGACCCCATATTACCTCCACATCTGTGACCTGTAATATCATACACATCTTGATGAAAATGTCCAAATGTATTTTTTTAATGCACATCATTTTTTTTGCAATTCGGTCCTCTGCTTGGACCCCAATGATCACCAAAATGATTTTCCAAATGGGTTATTTTTCCCTTGTTATCTTCACTGTTTAAAGTTTTGTAAGAGAAGTGTATATTTTTACTAGGATTTTAACCTTTCACTTAAAACATGTCTACTATTATTCCTGCATAGTTGATCTCATATCGTCATCATTCTTGAAGAATTGTGCTGAAACCATAACTATAAGGGCCTGAATCCACCAAACACGTTTTTTGCGCCGACGGCGGCTATTTTCTATACAAATCCTATGAAGTTCAGCGTTCACAGCACTCAGCGCCCTCGGCGGAAAAAAGCCCTCGGGGCCGACAGTTTTTTTTCTACGGCACTCTGAGAGCATTTAGAACGGCGCTGGGCTCGTCAATGTCACTTCTCTCTTGCTAGCCAATTGAAATCAGGGAAGGGGCGGGACCTACACTGTCAACAATGTTGGTGGCAGAGGAAAACTCAATCAGCCAAGTCCTATTGTGACTAATATTAAACCACTGCTGCAAACTGAACGCAAATTACAAAGCCTAGAGGGATGACCTATTCTATTGTAATGCCAAATGAACTCCTTTTGTCGGTCGAAGTCATATTTAGCGAGTTAAGTCCTAAACGATTGCTGCCATTTCAGTTAGCTAGTTAGTTAGCATTAGACAACGTTTCAAAAAGATGTGCTGGCAGAAGATTTTGGTAACATAGCAACAATAAACACTTGACCGAAGCGCTCTGAAAATGAGGTTGAGGGCGCTGTCGCCGCAAAAAACGCGATTGGTGGACACAGGCCCTAAAGCTTTCAAATAAATAGTGGACACATTTTTGTTGAAACAGCTTTATCAGTGAATTCAGCTGAATGAATACCACTTTGATACACATCATGGCGATTCCTCCTTTTCCTTTTGTCTAAAATGTTAAATTGCTTTTGAGACTCTAAATGATACTCATACATCACATAAGCTTAATTGTATTTGTAATATTAATGGACAAGTTTAATTTTCTATTGATCCATTCTCTTGTTTCTTCATTAAATTGGAAAAAACTATTCCAAAAAACAAAATAAGCCCAATATTTCTATTAGAAGCAAATTTTTTCCAACAGTCTTCTGACTTATTAATGTCCAGTGAGGAGATCTGTGTGATGAAACAACACAATCAATTCAGAGACATTTCCCATGATGGAACAAGTAACTCAAAAAATAGAGCACAATCAGTCAGAAAAAGGACTAATGATTGAACAAATTATATCACTGCTAAGCAAAGCTTTGATTTCTTATATTTCATGACATGACCTCTACTAGACTTGTAAAGAGTAGAACTGTTGTCTGGTGGAAGTCACTGAATTGACTTTGTCGATTCTCAGCACTGTGTTCCTAGTTATATTTCCATTAGCCATTAAAAGCTTAAGCTACCTGTGATGACAATGGTTTACTTATTCAACTCACCTGATGGGTCAAATGAATGGCAGTGGTTGAGACTGCTGCATAATAAGGTAGAGTCTGCTGAGCATTAAGCCCAGCAAGAATGAGGCCTCCCAACATGGCCACAGAAAAGCCAGAAAGCCATGGTTTAGTCTGCTCTCCAAACCTCAGGGCTGTCGACTTGATACCCACTCTAACATCATCTTCTTTATCCTGATGAATACAACAAACATGTAAGTACCTTATTGCCTAGAGAATTTCTGAGCCCTTACGGAAAAATCTCAGTATTACCTGGTGAGCATAAATGGTGTCATAGATCAGTGTCCACATCACACCTGAAAAATAGAGCGGCAAACAGATGGACCAATCACATGATCCCATCACTGCTGACCATCCCAGCAATGCCCCCCAATTGAAGGTAAGACCTGAATAAAAAAAAAAAAACCTTGGTGATGGATGAGTACCACACTTGTAATACATAATTTCTGGAATATAATTAGGATGATTTCCTACCCAGCATGAGTTGTGGCCAATATGTTATACGCTTCATGAAGGGGTATGTGACAACTAACATCAGTGAAGCAGCTCCCAGGATTACACTATAGAAAAAATACACTTGATTTGTCTGAAATATCTGCAAGTAAGGTATATCAACAGTATGTGTTCTACTTTAAGATGGCACACAAGTCATGTAATATGTGATGTCACCTGTAATAGTTCAAGCACAGGAGGACACAGAGGGCTAGGCTGAGCTGACCTCCCAAAAACCCCAGAGCCTGTAACCGTGAGATTTCACCTGAAGCAATGGGTCGGGTAGCAGTTCTAACTACCTACAAAAGAGTTTGTAATGAAACACAGATCATTCATCTACAAATACAAAAGAACACATCTCTTTCTGTTATATGGTAACAGTGCGCCCCACACACACCCCTTCAGTCAGTGAACTTGGCTTTGTTTGAATAACAACCAGGACATCCTTAACAAGAAAGATGTTTACAAAAAAAAATCTGTTTGCTTTACTTCTGAAACAATTTGGTAAGAGTTTGCTCCAATTAAAGTTTAACTTCACTTCTGGTTATGTCCCTGGATTTCGTAAAACAGAAAGTTAGAATATGGGCATCAATGGAATCTTTTCAAGATGGACCTGCAGGGCAAATTCAAATGTGTTAACAGATTCATCTGGGTTTACCCAGGCTATAGGATGGCTACAACAGCTTCCACTCTCCTGGGAAGACTTTCCACAAGATTGGAGTGTACCTGGGATTTTTTGCCCATTCATGAAGAGCATTTGAGAGGTAAGGTGCTAATGTCTCTGTTAGTTAATCCCAAAAGTGTTTTATGGGGTTGAGGTCAGGGCTCTGTGTGAGTTAGTCAAGTTCTTCAACACCAAACTCACCCAATCATAAACCTTGTTTTGTGCACCCTATGTAATGGGTCTGAATGAAAGACATTAATTCTGTCATTTAAGGTATACTATGCAGTTTAAGGTATTTTTGGTGACTCTAGAGCTCCCCCTAGAGTCGTGATATATTTATATTTTACTTTGCCGTTGTAAATAGCCTACTTCTCATGGCTTGTTCCCCCTGTACACAATGAAAATGCTTTTGTTATGGAGGTGAAGGATTAACAACAGGCAAAAGCTCCAAAGAGTTATATTTACTGACAAGGTAATGTTTCACGATTCTTGCGAGATGTCTCCAGGTCGGCAATTCTTAAAGTTGCATTACTGGTTCTCTTGGTAGCGACCCACTACAGCCCTATTACAAGTTCATTTACCATCAAATTGGCCTCGTAGAGATAAAAATCTTGCATATTGTACCTTTAAGTATCCCAATACTTTAAATGCGTTATGCGTAGGAGTTAGTCGAAATCGATCGAAATTACATCTTAATCTCGAACTTCAAATTCAAAGGTAGAATCGACGATGTAGCCACATCCCCAATGTCACATCCATCATGTCACGTCCAAGACGCAAAAACACACGTTTTTGTCACATCCATCATGTCACGTCCAAGACGCAAAAACATAAGTTTACTACTTCATTGTAGGCTACTATGTCAAAAGCAACTTTAACTTTTGTTTGCCTATCTAATATTTTATGTTCACTTTCACGACATCCACTCCCAATCTGCTAGACTGGGGTATTAAGTCATAGCCCTAGTCTACATGCAGTAAATAGTTCCAATATGTGGAGTGGAGTAAAACTACTAGGCCTACTCTGTATGTCGCTGCTTGTTGACATCTTATCATGTATGATCACTAAACTTTGATTCTTTTTAATGTCACAATCAGTTAACTCCATTCAACTGCACTTGTGGTTCAGCTGTGGGCATGCAATTTTGTTGTAGAGTGAGCAGGGACAGGCGGTGATGAGCGCTGTTTACGTAATGAAGTGACATCTTAGTAAATTCTATGCAATATGGGAAAGCACATTCGCTTTCAGTGCATAGAAAAACTCGTTTTTTCTTAGTGCTTTCTTTGTACATCCAGCCCTGAGTGTTGGCCTTTGCTAGCTTCTTCAAACTTCAAACTCAGCTGGGTGACGTTGTTTTTAGTGCGGCGCACGAGTCCATTTGACCAGCATAATCGGCATGTCTCAGAATGACCGGCCGGTCGCTGTTCATGGCCGATCACATGAAAATCGGCCAATTCCGGTCACCAGCCGATCAACTGGTGGATCCCTACAACATACCTATCAGTAAAGGTCATTCATCTAGCCAGGCTTTTTTATCAGGGATTGTCCAACTCTATTACTATCAATGCCATAAGCCATAATATGTCTACATGTTTTGGGCATGATCAAAAGAGTAAAAATCTGTAGTGAGAAGATGTTTACCTTTTTGTCATAGTCTTTATCCCACATATCGTTGATAGTGCAGCCAGCCCCTCTCATTAACAAGGATCCAGTTCCAAACAGGGCTAGCATGCTTATGTCTGGAAGGCAGCCAGGATCTGCAGCCAGCCCTATGCTCCATGTGCAGGGCAAGAAGAGTAACCACGTCCCTGTGGCACAACAGAAACAGTCATTAATAATGTCATTTCTATGTTACAGCATGCATTTCAAGAATTGTTCTCTATTCCTCTCTGCTCCTGGATGGATGGATGGGTGGATGGATAGATAGATACGTTATTGATCCCCAAAGGCATGAACATGTAGCCAGTGAGAAAAAAGAAGTGTACAATGTCTTAGCTAAAAGGATCTGTGAAATCTGTGTTCTTGATTAAAAAACAAACAGCTAATCAATCAAAGCACATTTCTTCTTTATTGCTTATGTGCCTGAGGATTAATTCACAATCTTGCACCGCCTACATCTCAGGTTTTGGAACAAGAACTTGGACCGGGCCAGTTTCCTGTGCATGGGTTAAGCCTAGTCCTAGATTAAACATTTTCCCCCCACTCTAGGCCTATCTCTTTGAAGTATTTTTTTAATCCAGGACTAGGCTTAATCCATGTATCTTGGCTAAGGAAAACTGCCTTCAGATAATCAACATTCTCAGTCAAGCAGCAGGTAAGTGAAACTCCCACCCAAATCACAGAATGCTTAAATTTAGTTTAAATAGTTAAATAACAACACTTTTGGCTCCAGACAAATCAATTGTACGTTTCTAAATTGACGTCACAAAAATATAGTATGCTGGGATTGTTTCATGTGGAATGAAGGCAATAAGAATGATGAACTCAGCATCACTATAAAAAGCTGACCTAGTGCAGCAATAGAGCGCCCCCAGTGCTCCTGCCATGCAAAGTCCCTCTCTGGACACATATCCAGCCACATCTGCTATGCAGTTTCACTCTCCTCCACCATATCAATACGGCGACTATTCATTTTAAACTTCATGTTGGAAAAGAAGATAAGATCGCAAGACTACTGGGAGCGATGTATAACTGCACAAGTTGACTAACTCACCTGACTTATCGCCTGACCGTGCATTCATTAATATTAAAGTTAGAAAACACAATACATAAATCAATAAAAGATACCAAATAAATATAATCAAGTAAGCATGTATATGTAATAAAAGTGTACACGTGTCTGGTTCACTCACCAATGGGTTTGTCAAGCCGCATTAAACGAAGGTATGGTTGTACAGATGCAGGAGCTGAGTTCACAATAGCCGCAGCAGACATACTGAACTGTCTTTTACCAAGAGTCCTCTGCTCTATTCCACACAGAGAACGAATCCATGCACCGTGACCATGTATGTCATTCTGTTTATGACATGATACTCGTAGGGGAGGAATGAAAAGGCTTGTGTCCTTGTTTTTGTGATTTGAAGTTGGGTATATGCATGTGTAGAAGGCTCTGTAAGGCATCTTCCATCTGCAGTATGATAGGGGCTTTAGGATGGCCATCATACTAAGTCTAGATCTTCTCATTCACATCTACAAATGGACAGAAACATTGAATAAGCATAGCCTTTAAAATGCAAATCAGACATGTCAGCAATAGTTGAAAACATCTTGGTGACAAGCCCCAAACCTTGTAAGGGTCTTGAAGTGTGAGGCAAAATTCATAGTGCCACGTGGTGCGTGTGTTTAGTCTCTGTGTCGTGGCAGATATTCAGACTCGGGCCAGAAATTAAGTCCAAACATCTTGCCTACAACGTAACAAAAATACACCATTATAAGTGCTGAAGTCAAAAACTTGTCCCAAAAAGAAGGCGCAAAAGTCCGGCAGAGTTCAGGGTTTCCCGCAGCACTTTGCAGTCAAGGCCTTGGCAAAACATGCCTGCCGCCTTAACTACGTCGTCGTCAAAAAGTAGTCCACCTCTGTCCTGTTTTCTCCCTTTCATTTCAAACCGTGACCAACGCCAGTCTCCCTTCTCCGCAGAACGCATTCAAAATAAAAAGAAACCTGCCATAAATCGAAAAATAATCAGTTATAATCTTTACATAAGTGATATATGCCTCCGAATCAGAGCTAGTGAGCGGAGCTGAGCCGCGCAAATATCCCGCTCGCTCTCAAGAATCAGTCAAATCGCGAACAGCCACAGCTCCGTTTATTTGTCAGGTGTGATAAAATGCGTTCATATTCCAATGTTTATGTCATAAATGTTGCAGGCCTATAGAAAGGTTTTGTGGTAGGATTGTCCAATGGTCAAGTTGTTGCTTCAATTTGTGTTTTAATTTATGTGACGCAACGATGCTGGGTTCATCAGTTTTGCGCACATTTAAAATGTTTAGCCGACCGTAATTTGTCATTTTCGTTCTATAAGTTTCACTTTTCATGTGATGAATGCAACATGCCTATGATAAGGCTTTGCAGTTGTACAATATGGTCAATCTATTGTCTCAATTGTGTTTCATGTGACGCGAAGCATGACGCAAATTTGAGCGGAAGAGCCATAGAAGAGCGGCCGAGTAAACAGCCACCTGCTCTCAGCGCAGTGTTGACTTGATGGTGAGCTTAAACGAAGGAAAGCCCTCTAATCGGACGTGCAAGACTTACAAATAGACGGCCTAGGCCCGCCCGTGGCTACGAGTATGCTTTCTAAATTATTTAGATAACTCCATCCCCAGCCACGAACTTCGGTCCTATATCTTTGAAACGGTCTTGGTTTTATTAGGAAGGCATGAATTCTGGGTGGTTTGGGCATGCCCAGGGTCGGACTGGGAACAAAATTAGGCCCTGGCAATTTTCTCATGGACCGGCCCACCACTGGACCGACCGCCCCCCCCCCAAAAAAAAAATCCCCCTCTGATTCCCCCCATAAATAACAAACACACAGTATTATTCTGTAGCAACACTTCATAAACTGAACCCAAACATTTAGATTTGGACCTATAGCCTAATAACACGGGGTCCAGGGGGGTCTCTCCGGGAGTTTTTTTAAATTCTGGTTGCTAATCACACCATTTTAAAGTGATTTGAGAGGATTCAGGGATAGGCTACTAAAGACAGGCTCATCTTCTGTCTGTCTCACTTCATGTTAGCGCATGCATTAAACCACATGACTTGACTAAATGAAAAATATAGGCTACTGCAGTGTTTTTCAACCTTTTTTGTGCCACGGCACACTTTTGACACTTAAAATGTCTCAAGGCACACTAACATCCTGTGTGAAGAAAAAATAAACATACCATAGCCTAAAATTTCAAATAATACACAGATATGGCCTTATTATGGCTTCTATACAAGACCTGCTCAATAAAACAAGCGCCCTCTGTTTCATTTGTAGGTGACTATATCTAATTTAATTGTTGTTATGAACTGGATATGTGATGATTCTGTGAATACTGGATATGGGGTCCCCGTTGTACAATGCCTGCATACCACAAATAGTGCAATCATACAATCAATGAGAGCATGTGTTTATAAATTCTTTGATTTAACAGTTGCTTTTCTGGACCAGTGAGTGACATTTGGGTAATTTTCTGCGCCATACCTGATGATCTCTCATGGCACACTAGTGTGCCCCGGCACAGTGGTTGAAAAACACTGGGCTACTGATCATGGACATCGTCTGAGTTGACAGAAATTACGTTTTGTGCCAACATGTTGTAGAAACATAACCACAGCCTTTATTTGGTGCTCCTTTACTTTGGTTATAGTCCGCAATTCACATTAACTGTAGGCTATCACCACAAGTTTATACTAAACGTTTTAGCCCAAGTTTGTGTGCCGTCATCACATTTTGCAAAATTAGGCTACCTTCGTTACTAACCAACGATAGCCTACTTTTTACATGCATCGACTCGCGATTGATTGTGCATCTAATGTAACACTCGGTGAAGAGACTTCCACTTTCCAAGTTTCACTTTCACTGTCGTTGTGAGCTAAAAGTTAGGCTATGCCTACTATATGGGAAATACTTTGAAGTTCCTTTTGAGTAGGACCAGCTCCAAAAATGAATGGGTTTTCTTTAACCTGTGCTACACTTTTCCACCAAGTTGTGCGAAAATTGTAGGCTACCCAACCCGTAGTTTCTTTATGTTGACAGAACCGAACTACAGTAGCCTACATGGTGCAGTAAATGGAAGCTCTTGGTAGCGCGTGCAACTAACGTCTATAAAAACAATAGGCTATATTTATGGAATAAAACTACACCTCTGATTGCTGTTTACGGTTAAACTGCGATGATGTGAAGACCAGCCAGCGGAGGGCACTTATACAGCCAAGGCTACCATGCACTCGTATATGGCTATATTTCCCCACAAACCGAGCGGCTGCTTGGACAAACCTACTTGAGGGGTGGGGCAGAGGGGCGCGATCGTAACACATACTGAACCTGTCATGAAGAAGGCAAAAATGATTGTACGGTCACCCTCCAAGCCAAATGGATGCTACTCCATTTATAGGCTAGGCCTAGGCCTACATGATGGGCCGCAAATAGGCTAAATAAAAATAAAAATTGCCGGAGGTCACCGGCCCACATGTGGACCGGCCCACCGGGCATTTGCCCGGTTGTACAGATTACCAGTCCGAGCCTGGGCATGCCTCAGACTCGTGGTGTGAACAGTATTGGAGCAGAACAGAGCGTTAAAAAGCGCTCAGCGCTCAAATTCCATCCATATTACACAAAACTATAAAACAATCTAAACTTCATTCACTCTCGGTGTATAGATCAGGACAGACTTGCGGAACAGGCAGCAGGGCAACAGTCTGACAGCCTGCATGAAGATAGGTATTAATGGTCCAATAGTAAAACAGTATAAGTATACTCTTGTATTCTCAGTGCAATTACCAAAGGGCCCTTGAAATGTTCTTTTTAAAGCCAAGGAGGATGGCTTGCAGTGATGCTAGTTGTCAGCTGTGCCATAAGTAGTGACTGATTTGCACATTTTATTGTTTTGCACTTTCTTTTGCACTTGTTCTATAGTTTGTAATAGTCTTTGTTAAAATTACACAAATGACACAAATATTTTGAAATATTTGTATACTGTTGTATAGTTTGTTTGGTGTTATTAGCCTACTTTGTAGGCTATCGCACAAACAAAACGCTAGCACCCACAACAACCACCCCCCAACCCCCACCGGTCGGACCGACACCATAACCCCCCCCACCCTGGTCGCCAATATCAGAAACCCAACGCCCCCCGCCTCCCCTTGGTCGGACAACCTACCACCTGGACTAACACATTTCCTGCGGGAAACCCTGGAGTTCCGTGAAAAAAATTCCTTTAATGACTACATAGCGCAAAGCCTGAGTTGATCGCACGATCGCACTCCCGAACAAAGGTAGAACTCTCTTACTTATACCCCTCCAAAATGCTGACACAACACTACCCCGAACGAACTTTTCACCTTAAGTTTATGGAAAGTTCAGGGGTGTACAGTATAGAATGATCACAGGTCATACATTGTGCATGGGTTAAGTATCGTTCGCCCCCCTGCACTCTCCTACTGGTTGTTATGAGTAGAGCTCGCCCTGTGTACGCGTTATCTTGCAGCTTCAAGGCCGACTTTGGTTTCTTCAAAAGGCCTAGGCTAAGGCAGCATGAGACACAGTGCAACAAAATGAGACACAGGGCAGCAAACAGAGACATAGGGATACAGAGCGCACGTACTGTAGGGGGAATTCTGGTAGAATAGCTTCAGTATGTTAATAGTATTAGTTAAACTTGTTATTTAAAATGTTATAAGAGTATTATGGTTAGGAATAACTTCAGTGTATTACTTGATTATGATTAAGGTTATATGAATACATGCTTTACAGTTTCAAACTCGTTCTCTCATCATGATGTCTACAACCCATAGGATAATTTTATACAACATCTGTACCATCAGTATTGCATCGCAGTTTCATACCAGAAACGTTACTGATGCTGCGCTGCTGCCGCCAGCCTGACTGTTAAAACATCTTTTACTGTCTCTTTTGGCTGGAAACACTTCCAACATGCTTTCCTCTTGCATGTAAAATAGGCGCAATTCCTATTTCTATTTCTAGCTGCCACACGGTTGCAGCACAGCTTGAGCAATGCGTGTGACGCAGGCAGTGTGGGCAGTGTACAAGCTCTGACCTGTTAACATGGGCGCCAAAATGAAAACAGGCAGTTAACTCACCTCCCATGCACTCGGCTGAACGCGCTTCCAACACGCTTGCCTCGCCTCTTCTACAGTATTTCTAGTTTGCACGTGGCTGCAGCGCAGCTCAAGCCACACCTGAGACGTGCGTGTCACACAGGCAGTGTGCAAGGTCCAACGGCCGATTCATACTGACGTACCGTGGGTATTCCGTCTGTTTTCCGTGACTACTGTGTCACATTTTATGTGAGCATTCATACCAGAAACATCTCTGATATGGCACCGCTGCAGCCAGTCTGCCTATTAAAACATCTCTTCACCGTCTGAACACGCTTGCGTGTCACGTGAAAAATAGGCGCCGATACTATTTCTAGCTGGCATGCATTTTCATGTGTGCATGCTGTAACCTGTTAACATGGGCAATGAAATGAAAACAGACAGGTAACGCAGCTATACGCAGTTGCCATGCATACAGTGTGAATCAGCCGTAATCTGTTAACATGGGCGCCAAAATGAAAACGGACAACACAGCTGCCATGTATTCGTCACTCGCATTCGGTGTAAACCGGGAGTGTGTCTTTCTTTAGTGACTTAGCAAGTTACCACTACAGAGAATTTAGAGGCCTGTGTTTATTTTGATTAGCTGTGTCACAAAGTAGGCATTTTCAGTATACTTTTAAAATTATATTCGGGACTGAAACTTCAGCAAAATGCCATGGCGATCCCCGAATCTTAATTATTAATGATTTAAAGGTGCGATTTGTAGGATTGTTACCAAACGTTCTGTAGGCTAAAATCAAAACACTGGTGAACGTTCTCAAGACTACCAGACCCTCTTCTGGGTTGCCAGATGTAATGAAGACTTAGCTAACGTTAGTTGACCTGCAGCTGCTTTAACGTTTCTCCAACCATGACCCAGCTACACATTACGGAAACAGTGAAAACAAAAAATACCTCTCTAACCAACGTAACATATTTAGCTGAAGTTAGCGATGCAGATGAAGTTTAGCCTAGGCTACCTGTTGTGGAGAAATATGGCCAGCTCTGCGTCAGACTTGATATTCTTCGTTTGATGAAGATGTCACCATCTCGGGAAGCTCCTCCGATGTCCACTTAATGTGTTTCTTGTTTTAATTTTGGAAATTTGCCTGCCTCTCGTAGGCGTTCATGACTACAACTAGGGATGTAACGGTATGAAAATTTAACCTCACGGTTATAGTGACCAAAATTATCACGGTTTTCGGTATTATCACGGTATTTTTAAAAGTGTGTTCAATATGTTCAGAAAGCACTGATAGGCCTACACAAGCGATTATTATTTCACAAGCTGAAATAGTTTCAAAAAGTGTCCCGTTCAGTTTTTCATGTTAAATTGGCTATGTGCTTATTGCTTAACTTACCCTACCATGACTTGGAGGTTGCTATTACTGTTATTTGGATCCAATGAGTGAGACCAGGCTTGGAATTTCACCATTCTGGGGGCAAGGCCACTTGGCCTTCAGTTGGGCATGTTTGGTGGAGGGCACAAAGGCCACATAGGCTATAAAAAATATCAAAGTTGTATAGCCTATTCACTGCAGTAGACCTGCATCACTGTATGAAACATTACAAAAACATGAAACATGACATATTATATAGAACTGCAAATCATCTGAACATCTAATATTTACAGATATCTAGGCTATATTTAACATTTATTTTATATTTGGCCTGTTATGAAATCATGTATTGAACAATTTAAGCACAGTTCAGCTTTAAGAAACTCAAATAGCCTAGATGCATGCTTAGCATTTTGTGATCTACTTTCACAAACTCTTAGTCAGCTGTCCTCTGATTTACCGATATATAGGCGATATTTGTAACATTTATTTTGTATTTGGCCCGTTATGAAATCATGTGGAACAATTTAAACACATTGTAAAACTTAAAGCCCAAATTTGGAGACATCCATGCATGTAGAAATGTACTGCAAATTCAAAAGTGGATTACTCTGGAACGGCTAACTGTACAGGGGACTGCTTTACACCTTTATGTTCGGTAAGGTCTGCTGTTTGTTCTGATATATGGTTTGTCATGTGTTAAACAAAAGGTTCGTGAAGTATTGCACCGAGAGGAATGGGTAGGGAGATGGACGAAAACCTTCAGTAGAATTTATGATTAAATTTAATTATATTATTTACGTTTCTCGCGAACCGTTCACCACAGCAATTCGCGGCTAACATAGTTTAAAAGCTGAGAAAAAGCTCTTTCATGTGATACTTAGGATGTCTGTGTGATGAGTAGGCTACTTCTCGAGTAGTTCAACTGAGAAGAATAGGTGAATTTAGACGCACTTTCTTTCTTGCGCTGTCACTTTCTCCACTGCGTAAAAGAAATTAATTTGCGCTGTGAATGCTAAGATTATTTTGACAGGCCATAAGCTAAATAAAATTCGCTATTAGTAGGATGCAAAGCAGAATATTGAAAGAAGGGCACCAAGGGCACCGTGGCCTGTAAACCTCTGATTTTCAAAGGGACATCACGGCCAACGCAAGGGGCAAAAACGTGGCCGCCGTGAAATTCCTACCCTGAGTGAGACCAAAGTAAGTGTTCGAAATAAAACTTTAGGCTACTGTGTTCTTCTGATAACGTGAGTGGAATGGATTTAATGTGCACGCGAACATAAAAAGACGCAGAGTGCAAATGATACAGTGCAAGTTTTGCGGTGAAAATGTTCCGCCTTTTAAAATCAGGTGTAGCCTAATCCAATTCGCAGTTAAAACCATCAATTAGACAACAGAATCCTTACCAATTTTGCTTCATTGTACCAGGCCTACTGTATGTCAAAAGCAGGCTCGGATGAAGCTGGGAAGGATTAAACACACGGTTTCAACACCGTGATAATCAACCGTGATAATTATGATATTTCAAAAGAAAACGGTAATTGTTATCGTCAACATTTTTATCACGGTTTATCATTATACCGGTAATCGTTACATCCCTAACTACAACTGACAGCTGTTGACAGTTGGCTTTTGCTAATTTGGCAACCCAAATAGGAGGACGCGCTAGCCCATTATTAATACGCTATTCTAGAATTAATCGTTCAAAACATAAACGAAAATTCCAAGAGATTCCGCCCCGTAACTCATTTTTTTTCATGGGTTTTACAGGGTTTTACGGGTTAGAGTAATGTTGTCAAATAAGCCATTACTTCAATTCATCGTGTTTCCTTACTCTCTGACAACATATGGTGATCATTTTTGGAATGGTTACAGTTTATTTTCCATTATTTCCTACATACTGGACCATTAATGTCGCATGTCAGAGTAATGACATTCAAAAAACGTACCTTAATGATACTGTAGCGTCGGTGGATGTACATGTCTAACGTTGAATGAGTGTCTCCCAGAATGCAGTGCGAGTGAATGCTAGAATGTGTAATGTCGATTATAATAGTTGTAGTTACGTTTAGCATGTTGCGTATTTGTTAGCGTGTTAGTCTCTTTAGTTGTACCTCATGTGTTTATCCTCGTGTTGATGTGTGTGGTAAACCCTTATTGTGTGTAGCATGTGCAGCTGAGACTAGCCCTGTGTTGCCCTATGTAGTTGTCTGTGTACGTATGAGTCTTCCTGTTCCAATAAATGGCCGTCCTGGCCAAAGGTGAATCTTGTCTGAGGGTGAGATCGCTACATTGGTGTCAGAAGTGGGATGGGCCCCTCCCGGGGCGCGAAGATCTACGCCAGATCAAGATGGAGAAGAAGGCCGAAGACCAGACCAACAAGATGGCGGCGAACCTCAGCAGATGTTCCAATGGTCCTTTTAAGGACTAGCCAGCTCGCTGAGCTCGCCACTGCGGAGGATGGAGGACCTTCCGGCCCGGCGCGGGACCTGTGCAGGCGACCAGCGGGACCAGCCCTGCACAGCCGACGAGAGCTGCCAGCGCTGGAGGAAGCGGCCCCGGCTGAGGAGTTCCCGGCTCGATGTCGATGCTGCCGTTATCCGAGGATCTCATCCATAGAGAGCGCGAACTCTCTGACGGCCTTGGAACACGACCACAGCGGCCGGGTTTACACCGCCAGCTACGGAAGAACTTCCAGAGCGTCAGCTGCCGGTCGAGAGTGTGATGGAGTCATAGCTGCTAGTTCGGGAGCTTGCGGTGCTCCAGCTAGTGACCAAGAGGGTAACGTCGACCTGTAGAGCCTTGGGAGCTATCGTTTTGTGGACTGTTTGAGATTTTAAGTGCGCACGTTCCGGTTGACGCAAGTCTGCGCAATGTTTTTCATGTTTTGTGTGTGAGTTCCTGTGTGTCCCGAGCCTGCTGAGAGGGTCGGGGTCTCCATTTCCCGCCACAGTGGAGCATCGTTGTGCTCGAGAGACAGCCGACAAAAGTTCTACAAGAGGGCAGCGCAAGGAGGGACCTCGACGTGGACTGCTGACCGCCTGGAGATCGGCACACTGTGGACAGGTGGCAACGGCCACGAGCTGTCACAGTAGCCAGAGGGGGCTACCGAACGTCCAGGGGTTCCAGCGTATCCGGGGGTTCGGCTTGCAGTGGGACTGTTTGCTGCTGTTTCAGGTAGCGCAGCTGCACGGCGGGAAACTGAGGGCCCAAGCGACACCACGACCCACGTCTGGCCGGTTCTGGTGCTTGTTCGGGGGAGAACTGACGTGACAGAGGCAGCCGAGAGCCCTTCCAGTCGGGATGGGTTATCGTGCAGCCGGAGGCTTTCCGGTCACTTGGACTAAGCACTGGGATTGACACCGACGCAGCCGCGAGCGGTGAGCTGAGCTGTCATTGCCGGGGACGACAATGGCTCGGGAGGGGGTTATGTAGCGTCGGTGGATGTACATGTCTAACGTTGAATGAGTGTCTCCCAGAATGCAGTGCGAGTGAATGCTAGAATGTGTAATGTCGATTATAATAGTTGTAGTTACGTTTAGCATGTTGCGTATTTGTTAGCGTGTTAGTCTCTTTAGTTGTACCTCATGTGTTTATCCTCGTGTTGATGTGTGTGGTAAACCCTTATTGTGTGTAGCATGTGCAGCTGAGACTACCCCTGTGTTGCCCTATGTAGTTGTCTGTGTACGTATGAGTCTTCCTGTTCCAATAAATGGCCGTCCTGGCCAAAGGTGAATCTTGTCTGAGGGTGAGATCGCTACAATACACTACAATTTAAACAAACGAAATTTAAAAAGAAAAACACAATTAATCAGATAGATTAGAATAATAATTGGTAAGGAGTTACAAGAATCTTGCCTAAACAAACAAAAAAGGCATTAAGACATTAAATATTTCATGACCACCAGATGGCACCATTTCACTGCATTTTGGGCCTAAAAAGGGCCTAAAAAGGGCCATTATATTTGGGCATTAAATAATGTCTATAATACTGTAAATGCTCACTTAGAAATCTTGTCTTACGGCTCCCGCACACAGTTGCGTGCGTTGCAGTGCTGGAGACGCATCCCATTCCAGTGTTTCCCACAAAATCAAATTCTATTTGTGGTGGTAGGTTTGCAGAATTAACTTAAATGCAACAGTTTTTAACAAATTAGTGCAGCGTGGTTATGATGCTAACCAGATTTAAGTACAATTTAGTACAACCTGGAAAAATCATTGTGTGGTGGTCAATGTTGATATTGTGGTGGGCCGCCACAAATAAGTCAATGTATGGGAAACACTGCGTTCACTTTACATGGGCTTACGTCATGCGTTGCCGAACTGAATTGTGGGTCCGTTGCGTCGCATTGCTCCCGTCGCTCGCGTTGAGAAGTTCAGCTGTTGCTGCACCGACGGACGGCACCAGCCAATCAAATTACGAACAACCGAACAATTGACGGCACCAGCCAATCAAATTACGGTTATACCTTAAGTCATTTGCATAGCTACCGTCGGGAACACCCACTGGCATGCGTTGACGGAACGCAACTGTGTGCGGGAGCCGTTAGGAGTTGACAGTTTTCATGACTCAACACTAGTGCAGTGCCCGTTCAAACATGCTATTCCTGTAGAAAACATGTAGCCCAATTACATGCCTGCAGTACCCTGGAAACTCCAGAGTTCTCGCAAAAGCACAATTTGAATAGTCTCTGCGAGACACTCTGGCAATGAGTAATGATGCACGTTACTTTTGCCACTTGTATCGCGGGGAGCCAATCACATTGGTGTATCTGATATAGGCGGGCCAAAGGCGAGCTAAACAGATGACAGTTGTAGTGTTATCCAATTGCGTTAAAGGAGAATTCCGGTGTGATATTGACCTAAAGTGTATTGAAACATGATAACATGAAACATGTCTCATAGCCCATCTCGGCTTGTCCCCTGCACTCCAAAATCTGGTGCTAGTTAGCCGATGCTACCAACAGCTTTTTCAATGGTGGTGCTTCGGCATCGGGCTAGCCATGCAAATAAATCACTGTTTTACACCGTTTACGAGGTTCAATGTATCTCCACACTTCATTGGTAGACTTCCGAGGGCCCTGACATTTAAAACGAGACATTGAGAACTTTGAAAAAGCACTGGTAGTTTACTTACAAGACGATTTATACAGACAGTATCTTCACGAAGTTTAGCGTTTGCAGCCATCTTGAATTTAGTCACGATAAGTCGAGCGACGAGTAAGAATGAACAGGTATGATAAGGGATCAGATTCCAAAAATAATTCAGTGGAAATGCATGGATTCCAGTTTCTTCCAGTAGCAGCAACTGGAACTGAACGTTCACACTCGGTATCATGTTTCAATACACTTTAGGTCAATATCACACCGGAATTCTCCTTTAAAGTCCAGGGTCTGGAATCTCCAGGCTATGCCTGCAGGTTAAAAATTATTTCACACAAACTCGCGTCACAGACGTACGGCACAGGCCACTTGGAGGGGCAAAAATGTTTTGCTTATTTGACCATCAGTTAACTTCGAAACAGGCAGTTTACTTTGGATAGACAATAGCAATACATCATAGGAGTGATTAACGTCAAAAAATCTAGACTGGAGTAACTCAACATTTGACACCTCCGATATGTTTAGTGATCTAAAGACGTCATATAGCCCGTTATGGTTACCAAATTGATAGGAGCCAGAAGTGAACACGCATGGATGGCTATAAAAACTGTGCCTTCATTATACAACTAAACACGAGAAAATACTTGTATAACCCTTGAGCCAGCTCCTTACTATGTGATTTCAATGGCAATGCAGCGTTTGTTTGCACCTCCAACAGCATGCCGTACCTGGTTGCTTCCCAAAAACGCCCACAAATACCCGTATGTGTGAAAGAATAAGATGATAGAGAAAAATCATTCCAGATAAGCATTCAATAATGATATATATTTTTTTTTTTTTTTTGGGGGGGGGGGGGGGGGTTATGTAGTGCGTCCTCAGCGTAGGGTTAGCTTCTAGGTTGTAGCCTAGGCCTACTTGACAGCGATAAACTTGAACAAACAAAAAACCTTCAGAGCAAAGACCTCTTTTCAAGACACTGCCACGGGTCACTCTCATTCACATAACTTCATGTAACGTTAACGTTTGGGTCTCCAACTTTGCATTGGCGAACGTTTGCGGCAAAGATGTTTAGTAGTGCAGTTAAATTTGAACGATTTGGTGTCAACCAAGGACTTTGCTTAGACTCTCCCCATATCAATAATCTTCGGTAAACTCACCACGTATACAATGTAGCCACTGACTGTATAAAAAGAATGTAGGCTAGCCTATCCCAGGCCCGTAGACTGGCTCTGTTGTCACTGATGTATGAACGTTTCTTCTTCTCAGTAGTGTGAAACTAGCGACAGTAAAGAAAATTCCAATATGGCCGCCATTCGCGAATCATTCAAAATAAAAGTCAGAACATATTCATTACTTTTTCAATAAAAAAGTTTAAAAATTATTAATTTAAAACTGTATTGTGTTACCAAAGGGAAAGTACATTTAGAAAATAATTAAATAAGACATTTAAAAAATACACATTAGAATGCTATATTTTTCCTACACCAATTTAATTAAACTGTGTGGCTGTGAAAACAATAAGTTGTGCATATGTAAAAGGGGGGTGAAATGGAATCCTTATAACATGTACTTTCAGAATATATATAGATGTTTATACCAAGTTCGCCTTTGTGAGTGCCAGGCCATACTAAGTGTGTACCAAGTCATATACTATAGGCCTGTCATTGGCACAATGTTGAACTTCAAATTGTGTGGCTGTGAAAACAATAAGTTGTGCATATGTAAAAGGGGGGTGAAATGGAATCCTTATAGCATGTACTGTCAGAATATATATAGATATTTATACCAAATTCGCCTTTGTAGGTACCAGGCCGTACTAACTCTGTACCGAGTCATATACTATAGGCCTGTCATTGGCCACTGTTGAACTTCAAATTGTGTGGCTGTGAAAACAATAAGTTGTGCATATGTAAAAGGGGGGTGAAATGGAATCCTTATAACATGTACTTTCAGAATATATATAGATATTTATACCAAATTCGCCTTTGTAGGTACCAGGCCATACTAAGTGTGTACCGAGTCATATACTATGTCTGCCATTGACATACACTGTTGAACTTCAAATTGTGTGGCTGTGAAAACATAAGTTGTGCATATGTAAAAGGGGGGTGAAATGGAATCCTTATAACATGTACTTTCAGAATATATATAGATGTTTATACCAAGTTCGCCTTTGTGAGTACCAGGCCATACTAAGTGTGTACAGAGTCAAATACTATGTCTGCCATTGACATACACTGTTGAACTTCAAATTGTGTGGCTGTGAAAACAATAAGTTGTGCATACGTAAAAGGGGGGTGAAATGGAATCCTTATAACATGTACTTTCAGAATATATATAGATGTTTATACCAAGTTCGCCTTTGTGAGTACCAGGTCATACTAACTCTGTACCGAGTCATATACTATAGGCCTGTCATTGGCACACTGTTGAACTTCAAATTGTGTGGCTGTGAAAACAATAAGTTATGCATATGTAAAAGGGGGGTGAAATGGAATCCTTATCACATGTTCTTTCAGAATATATATAGATATTTATACCAAATTCGCCTTTGTAGGTACCAGGCCATACTAAGTGTGTACCGAGTCATATACTATAGGCCTGTCATTGGCACACTGTTGAACTTCAAATAGTGTGGCTGTGAAAACAATAAGTTGTGCATATATGAAAGGGGGGTGAAATGGAATCCTTATTATATGTACTTTCAGAATATATATAGATGTTTATACCAAATTCGCCTTTGTGAGTACCAGGCCATACTAACTCTGTACCGAGTCATATACTATAGGCCTGTCATTGGCACACTGTTGAACTTCAAATTGTGTGGCTGTGAAAACAATAAGTTGTGCATATGTAAAAGGGGGGTGAAATGGAATCCTTATAACATGTACTTTCAGAATATATATAGATATTTATACCAAATTCGCCTTTGTAGGTACCAGGCCATACTAAGTATGTACCGAGTCATATACTATGTCTGCCATTGACATACACTGTTGAACTTCAAATTGTGTGGCTGTGAAAACAATAAGTTGTGCATATGTAAAAGAGGGGTGAAATGGAATCCTTATAACATGTACTTTCAGAATATATATAGATGTTTATACCAAGTTCGCCTTTGTGAGTACCAGGCCATACTAAGTGTGTACAGAGTCATATACTATGTCTGCCATTGACATACACTGTTGAACTTCAAATTGTGTGGCTGTGAAAACAATAAGTTGTGCATATGTAAAAGGGGGGTGAAATGGAATCCTTATAACATGTACTTTCAGAATATATATAGATATTTATACCAAATTCGCCTTTGTAGGTACCAGGCCATACTAAGTGTGTACCGAGTCATATACTATGTCTGCCATTGACATACACTGTTGAACTTCAAATTGTGTGGCTGTGAAAACAATAAGTTGTGCATATGTAAAAGGGGGGTGAAATGGAATCCTTATAACATGTACTTTCAGAATATATATAGATGTTTATACCAAGTTCGCCTTTGTGAGTACCAGGCCATACTAAGTGTGTACAGAGTCATATACTATGTCTGCCATTGACATACACTGTTGAACTTCAAATTGTGTGGCTGTGAAAACAATAAGTTGTGCATACGTAAAAGGGGGGTGAAATGGAATCCTTATAACATGTACTTTCAGAATATATATAGATATTTATACCAAATTCGCCTTTGTAGGTACCAGGCCATACTAAGTGTGTACCGAGTCATATACTATAGGCCTGTCATTGGCACACTGTTGAACTTCAAATAGTGTGGCTGTGAAAACAATAAGTTGTGCATATGTGAAAGGGGGGTGAAATGGAATCCTTATTACATGTACTTTCAGAATATATATAGATGTTTATACCAAATTCGCCTTTGTGAGTACCAGGCCATACTAACTCTGTACCGAGTCATATACTATAGGCCTGTCATTGGCACACTGTTGAACTTCAAATTGTGTGGCTGTGAAAACAATAAGTTGTGCATATGTAAAAGGGGGGTGAAATGGAATCCTTATAACATGTACTTTCAGAATATATATAGATATTTATACCAAATTCGCCTTTGTAGGTACCAGGCCATACTAAGTGTGTACCGAGTCATATACTATGTCTGCCATTGACATACACTGTTGAACTTCAAATTGTGTGGCTGTGAAAACAATAAGTTGTGCATATGTAAAAGGGGGGTGAAATGGAATCCTTATAACATGTACTTTCAGAATATATATAGATGTTTATACCAAGTTCGCCTTTGTGAGTGCCAGGCCATACTAAGTGTGTACCGAGTCATATACTATAGGCCTGTCATTGGCACAATGTTGAACTTCAAATTGTGTGGCTGTGAAAACAATAAGTTGTGCATATGTAAAAGGGGGGTGAAATGGAATCCTTATAACATGTACTTTCAGAATATATATAGATGTTTATACCAAATTCGCCTTTGTGAGTACCAGGCCATACTAAGTGTGTACCGAGTCATATACTATAGGCCTGTCATTGGCACACTGTTGAACTTCAAATTGTGTGGCTGTGAAAACAATAAGTTGTGCATATGTAAAAGGGGGGTGAAATGGAATCCTTATAACATGTACTTTCAGAATATATATAGATATTTATACCAAGTTCGCCTTTGTAGGTATCAGGCCATACTAAGTGTGTACTGAGTCATATACTGATACTCACAAAGGCGAATTTGGTATAAACATCTATATATATTCTGAAAGTACATGTTATAAGGATTCCATTTCACCCCCCTTTTACGTATGCACAACTTATTGTTTTCACAGCCACACAATTTGAAGTTCAACAGTGTATGTCAATGGCAGACATAGTATTTGACTCTGTACACACTTAGTATGGCCTGGTACTCACAAAGGCGAACTTGGTATAAACATCTATATATATTCTGAAAGTACATGTTATAAGGATTCCATTTCACCCCCCTTTTACATATGCACAACTTATGTTTTCACAGCCACACAATTTGAAGTTCAACAGTGTATGTCAATGGCAGACATAGTATATGACTCGGTACACACTTAGTATGGCCTGGTACCTACAAAGGCGAACTTGGTATAAATATCTATATATATTCTGAAAGTACATGTTATAAGGATTCCATTTCACCCCACTTTCACATATGCACAACTTATTGTTTTCACAGCCACACAATTTGAAGTTCAACAGTGTGCCAATGACAGGCCTATAGTATATGACTCGGTACAGAGTTAGTATGGCCTGGTACCTACAAAGGCGAACTTGGTATAAATATCTATATATATTCTGAAAGTACATGTTATAAGGATTCTATTTCACCCCCCTTTTACATATGCACAACTTATTGTTTTCACAGCCACACAATTTGAAGTTCAACAGTGTATGTCAATGGTAGACATAGTATATGACTTGATACAGAGTTAGTATGGCCTGGTACCTACAAAGGCGAATTTGGTATAGATATCTTTATATATTCTGAAAGTACATGTTATAAGGATTTAATTTACTCCCCTTTTACATTTGCACAACTTATTGTTTTCACAGCCACACAATTTAAAGTTCAACAGTGTGTGTCAATAGAAGCCCTATGACTTGGTACAGACTTGGTATTGCCTGGTACTACAAAGGCGAACTTGGTATAAATATCTACGTGTATTCTGAAAGTATATGTTATAAGGAGTCCATTTTACCCCCTTTTAAATATGCACAACTTATTGTTTACATAGCCACACAATTTAAAGTTCAATAGTATTGTGTATAGTATGACAGGCCTTGGGTAGGCTATGGCATATACATATAAAGACAAATTTGGCATAAATATCTATTCTGAAAGTACAAGGAGTCCATTTTAGCCTACCACCCTAAGTTTGAACTAAGTGTTATTTGATAATAGTGTAATTTTAGGTCTTGTTAATGAAAAAGGTAATCCTTCCACAATTATATTAATGCAAAGTATAATAGTATAAAAAACATTAACTTTAAATCAATGTATAGTACATTATTATCCCCCTTTTCTATGTTTGTTTTTGTTCCCTTCTCATTTAATAGTAGCCTACATCAGGAGATGGAGACGTTTGTCCAGAGAATGTCCGTAGACGGGCTCTGGTTTGTCTTGCCTTGCCTTGCATTGAGAAAGGTGTTGCGTGAGATCACTTCCGTTCAATTTGAAGGATGTTAGCAAGACAATTCTGCTACAATTACAACATTTGCACATGCATTTACATAGGCTAAGTTTCAGCAACATGTTTACATTTCGTGTAAACCTTTGAAAAATACTCTGAAAACCGAATTTTAACCTACTTTATCTGATCGTTCGTCTGTACCTTTATTTTGACGCTTTTCGCCGCCATATTGCCCGCTATTGTCGCGTACTGTCGCTTACTGTCGCTAGCTCCACGGAACTCTTCTTCTCGCTCCCGTTTTTCTTCTTCTTCTGTGAACTTTGTTTGCAGTCTCAGTGCGTTACCGCCATCTTCTGGATTGAGGTGTGATTTCATTAGTCATTAAAAAGTCAACATATTTTTTTGTTGCTCTCACTAGTTCCTCTTTTTTCCCAGTGTATTATTAAAAGTAGGCTAGCCTACATACTTACATTATTTACCTCCCCACGTAATGAACGTGTTCTGGACTTATGCTTCCTCCTGCCGACTCAGACCACTGTTCTTTTTAACTAACTTAAAAACCTGTTGAATACTGCATCTTCCTTTATCGTCCTTATCCCATTTTCCTGCCACATCCATTTAAAACGTTTTTTCGAAGTACAGTGCAGTACCATATAATAATACAATATTTTCATGTCCAAATATTTCATTTCTGTAGTAGGCCTAGGCCTAAAGTGCACTAATGTAGTGCAATGCCGTTTTTGCATATTGCATTAATAATTCATGCTGAAAATAATTCCTCAACTGCAGTTTTGATAGGCTACTCAGTTTTGACACTTGAAGTAGTGCAGTTATTTTTTGTAAGGAATATTGAATTTTTATATTTAATTATTTGTTTGACACAGTAGGTTATTCTACTAAGGAACTTTCTCTCAAAAAGTATGTGTTGGAAATAACACATTGATGTGTTTAGGTAAGGACAACACAGTTTGTGTTGTTTCCAACACAAGTTGTGTTATTTTCAACACATATTGTGTAACAAATAACAAAAGCAATGTGTTGGAAACAACACAAACTGTGTTGTCCTTACCTAAATGTGTTATTTCCAACACAAGATGTGTTATTTTCAACACAAGTTGTGTTATTTTCAACACATATTGTGTAACAAATTAAGCAATGTGTTGCAAACAACACAAACTGTGTTGTCCTTACCTAAACACATCAATGTGTTATTTCCAACACATTCTTTTTCAGAACTTGAAATGCAACAACACTTTTGTTTCCTCCCATCCCCTAGTACCTGTGCTGGAACTTCACTTTTTGTTGGATCAGTCTAAAATTTTAGAAAATAGATTTAGGCCCACATCACTTACAATCATGCTTAGGCCCACATACAGATTTTCACCCTGAATGCTTGACAATGGCATAGAGTCTGAACAAATAACTACTTTCCGAGAGCTTAACTTACTGCATTGAAAAGTTAATAGCCATCATTTATACTGAAAAAAATTTAAGAAGATCTTTTTTTATGGAGTTGTTGAAGACAGCTGCTCATGTTACCTGAGGTTGGCTCTTTTGATGGATCTACCTTTACGGTGTCATGACTAGATATTGTTGCATGTTTTGAAATACTTCTAGATTTATGTTCTTTGTTTCATCATATTCACTAGGGGCATGCAAAACCTGCTCTGCAGGTTAGTTGAGCTATTAAAAGCGATCAAAAGTTCCAAAAAACTGTGCTGAATGGCTGTATTGCAGGAGGGTGGGATGTTATAGATGCTGGAGAGCATAGTGTTTGCCCGTTTTCAGTTCCAAAACTCCCCTAATCCAGAAACTGGCATGGAAAAGCGCTGCCATCTTTTTCCATGGTCTCTTATGGGAGAGTTGCCACTCTAGAGCTCTGGCAAGGAGGCCATTGACACCCATTTCCAATGCTCCAAAAACCCAGGCACAAATCAAAATCGCTAATTCGCATCGGGCGGACTTTATATGATAACCGATAGAGCAATGCATACAAAACAATAAATGGCTGCGCTGACAGCAACAGGGTTAAACAGATATGGACTATGCATTTTCTTTGGAATTAAAGAGTAAAGAAAACAGAGGATATACTCCCATAAGAGACCGTGGAAAAAGATTGCAGCGCTTTTCCAGTTTTTTGTTGAGTTATGATGTCAAGGTTTACATCCCTCCACCACTGCGTTGTTTTAAATGTCAAAGATATTGGCATGTAACGGCGATATGCAAGGGCAAACAAAGATGTAGCAAATGTAGTGGTGAACATGAATATGGAAAGTGTGAAGAGGGGGCAAAACTAAAGTGTTGTAATTGTGGAGGAGAACATAGTGCAGCATATGGTGGATGTGAGGCTAATAATGCAGGAGGTACAGTACAGCGAGTTAAAGTAGTCCAAGGTGTTTCTTATGCAGAGGCAATTAAGAAAGTCCCAAGAAGTGTACCGGTAGAAACAATGAAGGATGGGTCTAAAGGTGTAAGGGAATGTGTAAAGTGTGATAAATTAAAAGAAGATACATTGATTGTGAGTAAAGGTGATTTTGTGCTCTTCGTGGCTGAGATAATTAATTGTTCACCACAAACCAAAAGTAGAACTGAAAGAATTAATTGTTAAGTCAGCCGAAAAATTCCTGGATGTAAAGGGAATGCCTTGGGGAAAAGTAAGAGACATTCTTAATGATGAAGTTCAACAATCACAGACATGGGGTGGGGATGCATAATGGTCTTAATTGTTCTGCAATGGAATGTGAGGAGCTTAATAGCGAATGGGCAGGAATTTAAAAAAATATGTTGATGATATGCATGTAAAACCTAATGTTATTTGTGTACAGGAAAGCTGGTTGATTCCCAAACTGGATTTTATTATTAAAGGATATACCTCAATAAGGAGAGATAGAGAAGTGGGAAAAGGTGGGGGAATCATAACTTTCATTCAAAAAGGTATTCAATATAGGGAAATTAAAAGAGGGAATGATCTAGAATACAATAATAGAGGTCTGGTCAAATGAAGGCAATATAGAGATAATACATTTCTATAATCCATGTAGGCAATTAGAATTAAGCCAATTGGCAGACATTTGGAAGGATACAAAGGGGAGAGTGATTTGGTGTGGTGATTTTAATGCACATAGTACTTTGTGGGGGGATAAGAATGATGTCAATGGGGATGTGATTTTAGAATTTATGGATGAGGAAGGATTAGTTTGTCTGAATGATGGCTCAGGGACTAGACTGGATATTGCTAGGGGAACAGAATCAGCAATATACCTCACATTAGCTACAATGTCATTAGCAGACAAGTGTGAGTGGGAGGTATTGAAGGATAACACTATAGGTAGTGACCACTTCCCTGTTAAATTTCAAGTAGGAATGGAAGTTGCAATTGAGCATGAAGTCAAAAATGAGAGATGGATATTAGAAAAAGCAGATTGGGACAAATTTAGAGAGTTTAGTGATGAGTTGCTGTCAGTAATAGATATGAATAAAGATATAGAAAGATTATGCAAAGATATTAGTGCTGGCATAATTAGTGCTGCAAGTTTAGCCATTCCTAAATCTAAACCCAAGAATTTAAGTAAAATAGTGCCATGGTGGTCTAATGAATGCAATATCTTTAATGCAATGAAAGCGATTAAAGATAGGAACAAAGCTTTCAGAGTTTTGAAAAGAACAAATAATTTCCAAAACCTAATTAAGTTTAAGAAATCTCAAGCAGTTGTAAGGAAAACTATAAGGGAGGCTAAGAATGGTTGCTGGAGAAGGTTTTGTGACTCTATAGGAAGAACCACTCCAGTGGAGAGAGTTTGGGGAATGATAAAGAAAATGAAAGGGAGTGGAAAAGAATATGGATATCCTGTGTTAAATGATGGTCAAAATGTAATTACTAGTAACATTGGCAAAGCAGAGATAATTGCAAAGGTTCTGAGTAAGGTACATAGTAATGAAAATCTAACAGGAAAAGAGAGCAAGAGCAGAAACAATGGAAAAATATAAACATGATTTTGAGAATGAAGTTGTGATAGGAGGGGTGTTGGATGAATTAATCACATTAACTGAACTTAATAATGCTCTGAGAAAGTTAGGTAAGTCTTCACCGGGGGGGATGGGATTTGTTATGCTACATTGGAAAACTTAACTGACAAAGGAAAGGAAGTGTTATTGTTTCTATATAATAAGGTATGGACAGAGGGAATTATTCCAAGAGCATGGAAAGAATCTATAGTTATCCCTATTAAAAAACCTGGGAAAGATCCAAAGATTCCTAACAACTACAGGCCTATAGCAATTACATCCCAAATGGGGAAAACAATGGAAAGAATTATGAATGACAGACTTATATATATAGTTGAGTCTAAAGGATTGATACGTAATTATCAGAGTGGTTTTAGAAGAGGTAGAGGTACTATGGATCCTTTAGTATTCTTGGAGGATGTAATAAGACGAGCTCAAGTAAATAAGGAGTCAGTGGTGCGTCTTTTGTGATATTGAGAAAGCATACGACATGATGTGGAAGGAAGGACTTTTGATAAAGTTAAATCATATGGGAATAAAAGGGAGAGTATTCACATGGATTAAGGATTTTTTGTCAGAAAGAACAATAATGGTGAGGATAAATGGGGTGACAAGTGAGCGCTATCAGGTAGAAAATGGTATCCCGCAAGGGAGTATTATCAGTCCTTTGTTGTTTTCTATCATGATAAATTACATTTTTAAGGAAGTGGAGAATTTTGTAGATGTAGCATTGTTTGCAGATAATGGGGCTTTATGGAAAAGAGGGAGGAATGTAGAATTTGTGGCGAATAAAATACAGCAAGCAGTTGATGTAGTGGGTAAATGGTCTATTAGATGGGGTTTTAGAATCTCAATTGATAAGACCAAAACAATGTTTTTCTTAGAAAGGGTTGATTCCTTTAAATACTTGGGCATATGGTTAGATCAAAGGTTAACATGGGCAGTGCATATTCAAAAAATAATTGATAAATGTAAGAAGGTATTAAATGTAATGAGATGTCTATGCGGAGTGGAGTGGGGAGCAAGTAGACCTGCTCTAAGAACAATTTATACAGGATTGATCAGGTCTGTATTTGACTATGGGTGCATAATATATGGCTCTGCAGCCAAAACATGGCTGAATAAGTTGGATGTGATCCAAAATCAGGCGTTAAGGTTATGCTGTGGTGCTGTCAAAACCACGCCAGTAACAGCTATCCAGGTGGAGATGGGAGAAATGCCTCTTCACCTTAGAAGAGATCAGCTGGCCCTTGTGTATTGGGCAAACTTGAGAAGTCATAATGAAGGTCATATGAGTCAGTCGGTATTGAAGCAATGCCAAGAGTGTGGAAACGCTCAAGTCAGAAGTTTTGGTTGGGTCATCAATGATAAAGTAAATGAAATGGGGTTTAATGAACTAAAAATAAGTCCCACTGTACCTTTACCACGAACCTCCACCATGGGTTTCTAGGGAGGTGTCAACATGGACAATAATGACATGGACAAATACAGGGTGCAGAGCTATTTAATGGAGATATATAGTGAGGATATAACTATATATACAGATGCATCTAAACTAACTGATAAAAGAATGGGTGTTGCTTATGTCATTCCAAAATTAAACATTAAAGTTGGAAAAAGAATCAGTGATGATTTAGCAGTTTACACAGCGGAATTGATTGCTGTGTGGCTAGCTTTGCTTTGGGTGGAGGTCAATAGGCCAAGGAAGGCAGTAATTGCTTCAGATTCCAGCTCAGCTTTGATCAGTATTAAAACATTTCAGTCAAAGTCAAGGCAGGACATTGTGTATGATATACTGCAAGTTGCAAATAATCTAATAAAGTCAGGAATTACTATAACTCTGGTATGGGTACCAGCTCATATAGGAGTTATAGGAAATGAGTTAGCAGATAAAAGTGCTAAGCAAGCAGCTAGACATTCTAATATAGACGTTGAAGTAAACTACAGCAAAGCAGAAATTAAAAGTATGGTCAAAAACATAGTTAAGGGTAAATGGCAAACATTATGGGACGGTGGGCAGACTGGAAGACAGTTCTATAATATTCAGAATAAAGTGGGAAAGAACAGAAATACAAACAGAAGCAAGGAAGAGGAGGATGTACAGTATTTTCTAGAATGAGGTATGGACACACACGTCTAAATAAAACTTTGTTAATAATGAAGAAGCATGCTGATGGCAACTGTGAATTCTGTGGTAGTCCAGAGACTATAGAGCATGTTATTTTACACTGTAATAAATATCAGGAAGAAAGACAAAGACTAGTCTCACAATTACAAGGAGAACAGCTGAGGCTAAACTTAGAAGAAATTCTGCAAAGAAACACAGGGGAAATGTGTGTAAACTATGTAATTGACTTCCTGAGGAATACAGGACTAATTAAAATAATTTAGTATGATCTTTTTGTTTTTTTTTGTTTGTTTGTTTTTATTTTTTTTTATCCTATTTGGAAAGGTTAGACTCCAGTACCACACTCCAGTCCAGTTGGTGGCGGTAATGCACCATTAAAGTTAGTTGCCAACCGCCATAAAAACCGAAAGAAGAAGAAGAAGAATCCTCCACGTTTTGGAAATGGCAGCCTCCGATGAGTTACATGTGGCTACGTTCCTATAAAATATCAATTTAGTTAAATTACAGAAACTGGGTCTTTATACTACTGCATTTAACGAAAGGACACATCAGAACGAAACAGAAAACAAAAACGATTGAAAATGCAGCACGACGACGTAAGTAGTGAAGAGTTTTTGTATGTTTTCTTTGAAGAATCATACGCTAGCATTAGTTAGCTACTTTTCAGACCTCTGGTCAAAACATTTAATACGTTATTCTGTTTATGAAAGAAGCTTCCCGATGGCCTGTTAGGCTACATGAATGTTTTCATACTTTGAATCATCCCACCCATCAAGTAGCATAGACGTTTTTGAGCTAACGCTGTCTTTTAACTCACTCTGTTGACCTCCTCACAGGTTATATGGGACATAATTGGAAATAAACAGTTCTGTTCCTATAAAGTCAAGTAAGTATTGTGTAATGTACTGATGTATGGAATGTTTGAGAACAACTTGGCATCGGATATCAGCTACCAAGCAGTGACCTTATACTTGTATTTAATAACGTTATAGGACCAAAACTCAGAGTTTCTGTCGAAACGAATATAACATCACAGGACTTTGTAATCGGTCGTCTTGTCCACTTGCCAATAGCCAATATGCAACCATTCGAGAAGAAAAAGGTAAACGCTTTTGTTTTGTAAAAATGTTGTGTCGACATCTTGGGGTTTGAACAATATCTCATTAACACAGTAGCATTTCCCTTTTTTCAGGTCAGTGTTTTCTGTACATGAAGGTGATTGAGAGGGCAGCTTTTCCTGCACGTATGTGGGAGAAGGTAGGTGATCTCCATTTTAAAAAATAAAGACAGTGCAAGAGAACTTCCTTTGCAATTAGTTTTGATGCCAGTTGTTTCAGTTCCGCACAGACTTTGTGCTGCTCTTGCTTGACCCTTTACTTTGGTGTTTTTGAACCATGGTCTGAGATAACAGAGAATATAATATGAGACTCATGATCAAACTATGACCGTAAAAATCATCCTTCATATTAAATAACAAAAATGTGACCAAATTAAAAAGTGCTCCTGATGCAACAAATTGATTAGTTGGTTGATTGACATGGCTCAATTTAACCCTTTGCAGACTGTGCCGAACATTCCATTTTTTCATACTCTATGGCCTTATGGCACAAAAAGGCTTATTGTATGATTATGCTACATGACAGAGATACAATATACCCACCACTGTAATCAGGAGAAATAGCCCTTTCAAATGGTATAAAATATAATTAATAAGTTTGAGGAGAACATACATAATTTTTAAAAAATATCTTTAAAATTCAACCCCAAAAAACACGAAAATATCAGTTTGTCAAGATTAATCTCATTTTTCTCCCAATTTCTATTGTAGATAGAGAAAAACATAGAGTGTATGGGAGATTCACAATTTTGTCCTCTACTCAGTGATGAAAACAGAATCAATGTGTCACCTTTTGTTCAAAAGTTATGATAAATTTATTAGACCTTTGCAGACGGCACGAAACATTCCGTTTTTTCATACTTGATGCCCTTGCGAGACAAAAAGGCTTATTGTGTGGCCATGCTAGATGACAGAGATAAGATATACCCACCATTGTAATCAGGAAAACTAGCCCTTTAAAATGGTATACATCGTAGTTAATACATTTGAGTGTACCACACATTGTTTTTAAACAAAAGCTTCAAAATTCAACATCAAAAAACTTGAAAATATCAATTTGTCAAGATGAATCTTACTTTTCACCTAATGTCTGTTGTAGATATAGTGTGCAAAGGATAGCCAGTGTTGTGTTCTCCTCAGTGAAAAAACAGAATCAATTTATCACCTTTGGTTCAGAAGTTATGATTAATTTACTCATAACAGTAACAAGTAGAATTTTTAAAGAGTAGAATGTTTTCATTTCCCGGTTTGGCATCTGACCTAAAAATACAGATATAATGGTCATGTAAAAAAATTATATGTTTTACCATCAAAACAAGCTCAATATGGGATGTCTTACTGTACTCTGAAGAGGCTAAATCAATTGTGGGGAGGACAAATAAAGGCTGAAAGACAGACTAGCTGATTGTAACTGCTTCTCCGTGTGCTTCATTCTACTATGAAAACAAGAATATAGAGACACTGGCACATGTGTTAGGTTTACGAAAGGGGAAATAAATAATTTTATTTAGAAAAGTCTTAAACAATGTGATTAAATAACCAGGAACAACAACTTCAGTTAAAAAACATAAACATATAGAACAATGTGGATTTATGCAACTTCCATAAAAACAGTAGCCTAGAAATCTAGACGCACCCTAGCGGCGGCAAATTAATTTGCTCAGCTTGTACGTCTAGTATCGAACCATAGGAATTTCTATTGGCTTAACACCGTGGATGACGGCCAATCACAGCGCTCTATTTCGTTAGAGAGTCTTAAGGCGGGCTTAACAGGATAACGACATCCTGCGACCGTGAACAACAAGGAAGGTGGCTATGGCAAACGAAGAGCGGTTGTTTGAATCGGCGTTGGCGTCAACTTTGGAGGAGTTGGACTTGTGCTTTTCTTTGAAAGTAGATCAACACAATGCACTTAAGTCATTCCTTTCGAAGAAGGATGTATTTGCCGTTTTGCCGACCGGATACGGATATGGTCGTAGCGCTGGCCTATTGCATGCCTAGGCAGTTTGAAAGACAATTCTCTGCCCGCCCCTTGGATTAAGCGAGGTGAATGATTCGATGCCAGACTATACATGTCAATGATATAGGATGGCCCGCCAGGCTATAAAAACAGAGCACATACTATAATACACTATCTAGAGTATTGTATGGTCAAATTTGAATAACGTGGCCAAAAGCTTGTGGCATAATTAAATATGTCAATATTCTTTCCATTTGCCTACCAGTGTACTGTATGATGCTTGCACAAGGGAAACATCCCAAAACGATGACACCCATATAATTGCTGTTGTTTTGATAAGTATTTATCATGCAACCATGCAAGCAATGAAACTATTGTAATTATATTTTACATTAGTAAAGCGGTCCTCTGATGTGCATGTTTTCACAAAGTTTTTGTGAACAATGTTAGCACTTTAAACACTGGCTGCTTTGAAGTGCATGTATAACAATATAGCATAACAATAATAATTGTGATGTGATATAAGGGGGCCCTATGACCCCGTATGCCATGAGCAGGCCTCAGGTCAAAGAAGTCCATGGCAACACTGGCATAAAAATAAAGTCTATCAAAGGTCTGACATTAGATCTGAAGGTAGCATTTTAAATGGGTTTTTTTTTAATACATAATGTTTTTGAACAGTTTACTTACAGTAATACAGCTTCTAACAAAAGTGATATATATATATATATATATATATATATATATATATATTATGTTTTCCCTTTAGTTGAGTTCAAAATAAAACGGACACAACAAAATAACAAACACTTGATTTTTAAAAAAAAAATTGTCGTTTAGATTAGTCGACTAATCGAAAAATTAGTCGAAAGATTAGTCGTTAGAAAATTAGTCGTTAGTGGCAGCACTAACATATATATAAACAATTAAAACGTTAGAAGAAATTCAATACATTTAACAACCATACAGCATATAATTCGATACAATATATAATTTATCGATATCATTTGCCCTACACATAAGGTGATACACTAACGCCACATTCACACCAGATCCAGACCAGAACCAGATGGTTGTGTGGTTGTGTGTGTGTGTGTGTGTGTGTGTGTGTGTGTCCATCTAAGCCTAGCAGATGATGGGGTGTAAATGCTATTGGAGTTGGTGTCTCTGTCTGTGTTGGAAGGATAGGCAAAGTGTATGCTTTCTACCTGACATGGGACTTGACCAAACTCAAAATAAAGAAATTGTCAGATAAGAAATACAGAAATTGAATTACAAATCTAACCAAACTATTATCACTATAATCCCTCTCATTATTGTTATAAGCAACACTCTTATCACAACCAGAAATGTGCTTGCGCCCAGATGGACGCACACACACACAAACATGCTTACCCAGTTGAGGATGATGGGAGATTATCTCCTCCTGTAGCACATCATTGTCTTCTTCTTCATCCAGAAGCTAGCTATCCATGTCCCATGTCCATGCCATCGTGGTCCTTGGGGTCTTATTTGCCATCAGCAGTCGGCTGCTTTCACCCCAGTTGCATGTACTTCTCTCCCTCCATCTAAAATAACAAAAAAAATCACAGGTCTGATAGTGAATATGTTGTTTAGTTTTATTTTACATTACTTCCACATAATCTTAATCACCACCAACCATGACTTTTTTCACTAAAAGTATTATTGTCACTGGAGGACTCCAATATTGCTTGGAGAGGTAACATTAGTCTCAGAGCTTACTAGTGTTATTGCCTTGGCTAAACCATACATAGCATACCAGCTTACAAGCAAAAATTGATTCATTAACATGAGTCAGGAGATATCACAGAAAACATCTAAACAGCGTATGCATACACATACACACCGTGCATAGGCTACTGCAGTTGCGTAAAGACAAAACACCCCCTTAGAAAATAATGTGTCGACAAGTAGGCTTGGGTGTATGAGCTCCCATCATAGTTAGCCACCCAAAAACCTCATAATCGTAGCAGCCAACCTTACAGCCTAAAAGCTAAACAATACTAAGACACATTTATAACAAATCTTCAGTCATGTATTCATGAAAACAGCAGTCAATGAATAAAATCCTTACGCTAACGTTACACCATCGGTGATCAACACAGTCTTCACGTCAGTAATGTAACATTAACGTTGTCATTCATGTCAGATGTTTCTATCTAAGTAAGCTAAGCAACTTGGCTACAAACAACTGTAAAGTGTGCTATACATATTACGAAGGAATGAAAGGTTTATTTGACAATAAAATACCGATTAGGTGTACTTGACATAAAGTTGGCAGTCATGAAGCACGGGAGTGAACTTTATCGCGACTACGCGTCAAGGACATGTTGCAGCCTCTCCTGATGCTAACGTTACCTAACTTAGCTAGTTTTCTATCAGATAACAAGCAAGCAACATCGTTCAAAATAGAACAAATCGTTAAAGTGTCAGTCTTAGTAGGTCTGTAATCTTGGTTGACATATAGTAACCCCCCAAAAATGACTGAAAATTATGAGTTTACTAAAGATTAGTGTGCTAAAATACCAGCTGTCATCAGCTGAAGTGAACACATACACGCATTATGTTACGGCCATGCATACAAGGTGTAATTACCAGCAAAAATAACTTTTAAAAACGATTTTGAAGTAATAACATGGATAACAAGTAATAATAACATAAAAAGACTTGTTTTTACCTCAGATGATCCAGTAGTTTCTCCTTTAGACGACGTCAAGATCAACGATGCATAGTGCTTCCTGCTGTTTTTCCTCTAGTGGAGGGAGACGTCAACTCTTGATTTTTCCTTCACGTAGTAAAAGAAATTCGCGCCACAAATCCCTTAACCAATCATATCGCCAGAAAGCCTATGATGTGACGTTTTTGAGGAAGTTTTCATTGATAAAATTGGTTGGGGTATGGCGGAGTTATTAGACTGAACGTCATCGGTACTGGGGTACCGAAATTAGAATGGGCCGTCTGCAAAGGGTTAAGCCTCGATCATGTCCGTAACCAAGACTGTGTAAGAACATTAATGTTTTGTTCTGTTTAGAGTGGATAGCTTTAGGATCGCAAGGAACAGTTCATTGAATTTGATAAAGTGTAGGATTGCAGACAGTATCCTGACAGGAAAAAAGTAATCAAAATAATACATACATGATTTGAAGAAGTTGCATCTGTTGCCTTTCCTTATTTGCATTTTCTATGATTTGTGTTTACTCATTTAGTTTGTATTGTCTTGCAGGTGAAACTAAGTAAAAACTATGAGAAGGCTCTGGAACAGATTGATGAGAACCTTATCTATTGGCCACGGTTCATCAGACACAAGTGCAAACAGCGGTTCACGAAGATCACACAGTACCTCATCCGCATTCGCAAACTCACGCTTAAGCGACAGTAAGTTATTGAATAAAATTAAACAAAAACATTTGGGGTTGAAATCTTGGGCTCATTTCATTCACAGGTTCTCTTTCATAGTGATTTTTTTTCTGCCCTTTCATCAGGAGGAAATTGGTACCATTGAGTAGGAAAGTGGAGAAGAGGGAGAAAAGGAAAGAGGTAGGTGGTAGTTGACACGGCTATATAGTGGGGAGGTCAACTGGAAGCTTGTATTTCATTTGAAGTCTTCCTGGTTCCCAAGAAAAAAAATCTCTGAGAAAATGAATGGAATTTCTATTCTAAGGTGTGAGCGAACAGAAGTAGAAAAACTAGGCAATTTGGTTTGGTGAGTTAAAATGTATTTATCATTCAATGTTTTGTAACAAACTGTTGTCTTGTCTCTGAAAAATTAATTTCTCCATGTCACTGATTGGGAGACTATTCGCAGAATAACATAAATCAGCTGGCTTTAGAAAAAATCCACAGCTCCCACAGCTCCCCTCAATCTGCCAGACTTGCCAACTTCAGCTTTAAGGGGGATGAATATTTAGGCAATCACTTATTTAAAATGATATATTTTTAATTAATTAACATTACTTTGTAGAAATTTGCTTTCACTTTGACAATAAAGAGGGGATTTTTGAAAACTATTGTAAAAAAGGCCAAATTAATTTGACAAAGATTCCATTTTTAAAGCAATAGAAGGGGAAATATCCAAATGGGGTGAACTTTTTATAGGCACTGTATCTGATAGGGGTGTAACGATACACTCAGCCCATGAGACGAAACAATACAGAATATTGGGTTCACGAGATGAGAGAATATTTTAACACTATTTTTAAGAAATCTTCAATGATAAAATATATCACAGGAAAAATAGCATTTCATAGACTGAAAGTCACAGAAAGCAAAACAATCCAGTTCTACTATATTGTGAAATGTTTTAACTAGTGATATTTATTTCAAACCTAGAGCCTAGAACTGACTGTTAGCCAGAGTGCAGACTGAAGATTTTAGATGGGTGACTGCGATAGTAGTCTTAAGTAGCTTTTTTAGGCCCAGTAAAGGCTGGCAATGTATTCTGCTGGTTGCTGCACAAGCAAATGTTCATCCTTTACGCAGATTTCACTGGAGCAGATCTTGCACACAACTATATATTTTATATATGGCCTGATGAAAGTGGACAGCTTTCATCGTCCATCGCAATGTTTTACTGTACACATCGTCAAATGCCAACGCCCAACCCTATTACTCCATTCATTTTCACATAGGAATTTTTCTTGGGAACCAGAACATGCAAGAATGATAATCTGCTGCATAGAAAACAGTGGTGGTCACTTGCACTATAAAGCCTATAACTATGTTTTATATCAGAATATTTTAATGTGTCTATTTCTCAAACTCTTAATTGCAATCGTATTTTATTGGCTAAGTATGTTTACCCTCAGAAGTATTTTGGTCCCACTATTGACAGTATTGTGTAATGTTCCCATACTGGTTGATCATACCTGATCTGTGGAATATTGTAATATCTTTTCGTATAAGTATTGCCTGGTCGGAAATATTTTTTTAATTTCTCTCTAGGAAAAAGCCCTTATTGCTGCACAACTTGACAATGCCATTGAGAAAGAACTCTTGGAAAGGCTGAAACAGGGAACGGTAAGTACATTTTTGTAATTACACACTCAATACACGCTAGGGGTGTAACGGTTCATGTATTCGTATTGAACCGAAACGGTACGGGCGTCACGGTTCGGTGCATGCATTTACACGGAGAATACACGGTATAAAAATACATAAAACTCGTGTGTGGATTAATTAATGTCATGCGCAATTACTGTTAAGTAGCGAGAGTTACGGGAGTTCTTTAGCGACACCTAACGCTAATCTGTAGCCTCGCCTTAGCTCTGAAGCTCTGATTGGCGCCTATGTTTTTTTTGTCAGGTCGTCGGTCGAGTCCGTCAGTCATTAGCAGCACTAAGGTTAGACCCACAAGAGTTAGAGGATCCGCTGGTCTCTTTAAGATCGCAAGTTTGAGAACTTCAGTTACAGTAACGTTAGTACAGGCGAAAGAGTGGTGGATAAGATGAAACTGTGTGTCGGCGTTGTTCAGCAGTTGTTGGGTATGTGAGTGGAAAAAATGCTACACATATTCGAAGCCATCACCCAGATGATGTAGGCTACCAATCACTGAAACGAGGGGAAAAAACTTCCCCTGCGCTTCAGCAGCCTTTGGATACAAATGGGGCCAAAACCTATGGCTTACATTAAATGATTTCGTAATGACAGAAAGCTATGTAAATCGCGTGGTAATTACCTTTATGTTGGGGTAACTTCTCACATGAGGTTCTGGTAGTGTTAAGTGCATAGACAGTAAAATAAAGTGACAACGCTAACCAGGCTAATAAACAAACCATGCTACGGTGAGTTAACGTCAAAGGGCAAAGTCACGTGACTTCTAGTTGTAGTCTGTTTATGAAATGAAAGGAGCCATTTCGTTTTTTAAAAAAAGGCAAAATAGTGTGATATTTTCACAGTTAGTAGGCTAGATTATTACTTTACACACAATAAAAAAAATATTGAGGCAAATTGTAGACCCTTCCATATACAACTAAACACAGATGTTGAAGGTCTTGCTTAAGTGGATTTTTAAAAATCATTTTTCTATGTAATTTGCACTTTCAGAAATAAGAGATGCTGTAGGCCTATTTTCAGTTTTATAGCTGATTGTCTTATTTTGTTTACAAGTTACAGATGGAGTCTGGGTACTTTTTGTACTGTTTAGCCTACATCTTACACACTTCAGGCTGTTGCAGATGGCTCAGGGAAGAGACTGTATGACACTAGGTGGTACAGCCTGAGACATGTAAAAAAAAAAATGCTTTCTGCATTTTTGTTTTGCTTTTCCCTCCATTGTACCGAACTCGTACCGAACCGTGATGTCCGAACCGAGGTATGAACCGAACCGTGACTTCTGTGTACCGTTACACCCCTAATACACGCTGTTCATATTGAGGTTTTTGTTTTGTCCTGAAGGTCATGTCAGCACAATATGCTAGATTTAATTCAAGGAAAGGGTGAATGTAATGTGCATGTTTTTGTCTGAAATGCTTTTTTTGAACAATGGCGAACAATCTCTGGTATTTTGTTTTATTCAGTACGGAGACATTTATAACTTCCCCATCCACGCCTTTGATAAAGCTCTGGAGAAGCAGGATGAGGAGACAGAGTCAGAAGAAGAGGAAGAAGAGGGTGATGATGAGGTAAGCAGGTTACTCTATACAACCACAGGTGGCACTGTGGTAACTCTATATAAAACATATTGATCTCAATGGTGCATTTTGCCCATATTCAGGGTGGAAATTAAAAAAGAGTTGCATAAGACAAGTCAAATTGGTGTTTTTAAAAAGAAGGGATGATGGAGAATAAAGAAAAAAATATTTTAAATCTTTAAATCTTTGTATATTCCCACACGGTGTTTGGGTGCTCTGAAAATGAGAACCAAAATTATTTTTCAGACTTGAGGTCTGCTGCTCAGACCCTTAAGGAATTTATTTTCTGTTCATTGCTTTTTGTGAGTGTTTATACTTATCTCAATAAGGAACATAAATCAAGAGCCTATGTTGAGTACAAATATGTCTTCTGAAGGCCTAAACAGAGCCCAGCCAAAAATTTTTTTATCAACTTTGAGGGACAGCTATGACCATGCAGGATCATCCAGACCAAACGGGACTATGTTGCTATTCACCCTTTGCAGACACGTGACTTTACTTAAGTCACGTGACGGCTCCATGCTGGACGGCAAAAAGATAGGAGACGGAGGGCAAATTACATTATGTCATAATGATTATGATGAACTGAACACCATTACTATAACATTTTTGTAGTTCAATGTATTGCTGTTTGGGATCTGATAGTCAAAGAAAGATGCCAGTGGTCTTGATAGATGAAATGGGTTAGGTCTAACCTTAGGCTACTGTAATTATTATACTGTAAACATTATGGTAAATGAACACCCATAAGTATTTCTGGACTAAAATATTGCAAAGCGATTTGGTTACTTTATTTGTCTTGCTTTTATCAGTTGTAACATAGTCAAAACATTAAGAATGTCATATCAGAACATGAAATAATAACTTAACTGTAGGGGTGTCACGATTCTTCAAATCCTCGATTCGATGTAATTTTCGATTTTAAAGTCACGATTCGATTAGATTCTCGATGCTTTTTTAATATTACTATTAATGCATTCCTTATATGTTATTTACTCTTTTTGGCCTTTTCCTTTTCTGTTTCAGGTGGCTTTTATTTTGAAACCGCTTTTTATTTTGAAACCGTTCCAACCGCGAGGTTGTAATGTAAACAGAACTAACATTAGGCTAAAACAGAGACGTGAACAAATGAAACAATACAGAATGATAATTTGATTGTTTCAGCACACTCCAAAGAGACCCAAGGTTAGTGTTCATGGAATATGTACTTATCAATGTGCATTTTAAGCCTTAAAGTAACTTTGGACTGTAACTAGATAACCTTTTCACTTGCAAGTTGAGTAAGCTAAGTTAGTTTTAATTGACGTGAATGAATGAATACTTCCACACCGGTGATTTCAAAGTAGCAAGAGGGGCTTTGATTTCGGTAGGTTGATGTGTATATTTTAACTGGCTGCAGTCTAAAATTAGAGGAGTGTTGACGCTGCAGTTCAGCACGTGCGTGTGTGTTTGTGCGTCTTGGCATACATGCTGGACGTGACATTGGGGGTGTGGCTGCATCGTCGATTCTACTTTTAAGTTCGAAGTTCGAGATTGAGATGTAATTTCGATCGATTTCGAAATAAAATCGAAATCGTGACACCCTTACTTAACTGCCACACTTAGTAGCTAGCTATTCTAGCTAACGTTTATCGTAGCTCATAGGGCTAACGCTAATGTAACTCGTCAGTTTGTACGTTGTGTACGGGTGTACTTTGGAGTGGGTAAGACTGTCTTTAGTGGCAGGCTAGCACATACCGTTGACTTGCGCTAGCCTAGCACCTGCGAACTCTGCAATTAGAAGGACTGGATGAAACGTGTTGAAAACGGTCTCCACTGATAAATATCACACTTGCTTACTTGGAAATGAGGTCTTATGTCCAAAATCCTGAACCACCCCTTTAAGTTAAAGAATTGAAAGAAATAGGAAATAAAAAAACCTTGAACGGTATTATCTGTTTACATTCAGATCTTGCCATAGACTTTGCCTAAGTGCTTGTAGTCTGCCATCCTGTTCAGAGTCTATGGTTGCCATAGTAACCACTGTTGTGCTTCATACACTGACGAGAGAACCATGCTATTGTGGTTGAAATACTCCCGAAACACAAAGAAAACAAACCAAAATATATCTATGCAAGAACATGGGATGTCGTTGTATTCCAAACAATAAGCCAACAGTCGTGGAAGGGCATTACTACGGTTAAATCTCACTATAATCTCCTAGCTGTGCGATATGTCCCATTACAACCCATTGATTTGATTCGTGTTCTTGCCGTCCACTAGGCTATTTTGCTGTGGCGCGAACAAAACGTGACGTCACATGCAAGGCGTGAATATACTATTCCGATTTATGCACCAGCATGCAAAATTTGAGCCTCCTACATGGTTTAGTTCTTGCGCTATGGGCTTGTGAACTTTGACACAAAAAAAAAAGGGCGGACAAAATCGACACCCCCCTCCCCTCGTAAAACTGTATCTTGGAAAGTATTGATCTTACATAAAAGTAATTTTACAGTGTGTCTCCTGGGTAACATGGGTACACCTGGTATTTTTTTCAGAAATACCAGGTGTAGTGCGTGGGCCCTGGTTGAATTGATGTGGAATGACCCTACTGTGTTGAAATGTAGGCTAAATATGTTATTGTACTCTATATTGTATACTGATAAGGGCTGAAATGATTACTCGAGTAACTCAAATAAGTCGAAAAATGACAATGATTTAAGGCCTCTTGATTCAATTCTCTGCCTCGAAGCTTGTTGAATTCCTATCATTTGCATTATGTGGCTTGCTCAGCTCAGAGATTAATGTTTCACATGAACGTGCACACCACTTTCAGAATTAAGTTGTTGCGATGATGGAGAGCCAAGAAACTGGACATTCTCTGCCTTTTACGGACAAAGTTTTAGGATCATTTCAAACTTAGAAAAGAAGACAAGGTGCAATGTGTAGACTGCAAATCAGAACTGACGTACCACAACAGCACGTCAGCGATGATTTAACATCTGAGCCGAAAGCATCCAGTTGTTAATATCAGCTCACCAAGCGTAGCAACACAAGGCAACATAAACATTGATGTTAGCTGATTAATGTATTAGCTAGTTAGAACGTACAGTATTTGTAGCGGCTGTAGTCTAACCTCATGAGTCGATGTGATGTAAAGTTGTGGAAACTTTATGTAGTAAACTAATTCATGTAAAATTGCAAATGAGCAGCAAAACAGCAAAAAATCACACACACTTACTCATCTAGTCTCTCCCTCTCGCACACGCTCACACACACATACACACACTCCCGGTGTTGGGTTAAGCTACCTCACCAAATAGGCCTACCCAGACATAATTATTATAGCCCTTTACAAAAAAATAACTGCATTACTTCAATTGTCAAAACTGCTGTTTTGGAAGAAATATTTGCCGTTCTTGTGCAGGAAATTCAGAATGCTGGAGGGCAATTCCATGGAAACGTTTTTTGTAACATCCATAACGCCAATAAAATGTGATCGTATGGTATGATGTGAATGATTACATGTAATTTGAGCATTTGCTATTTTTGGCTGAAGAATGTACATGAGAAAAAAATGCAGAAAAAAATGAATTATCATTCACATACAAATGCCAAGGCATTTCACTGGCGTTATGGATGTGACAAAAAGTCAATTTTCCGTGGAATTGCCCTGGATACGGGGAAAAAAACAGCATTGTACTGCATAGGAGCCTACTGCAGTGTTTCTCAAACTTTTCTGGCTCACGGCACCCCTAAACATATCTCTCTCCATCCACGGCACCCCTATTTTTTTTACTTTTTACTCTCAACCTCCCTTGTGCATTATTTGTACTTCATAGCACTTTATTTAACCATATGTTGGATAGACCATGACTGCACATTATTATGAGAAGATGAGATTTTATCTAATTTTTGTTTTATTCAAATGAACCATTCTCTTTAATTCAACTCATTTAATAGAACTTTTGAAAAATTAGTGAACAGAATATGAACAGAAATATCAGGAATAGGCCTTCAACTAAAGGTGAGACACTACAGGTGAATAGGGTAAACTTTTTAACAGTGAGATTCCATTCTCGACCTAGACTCGCCTTTCAACTTCTGCGATTGTCTGCTGATACTAAGGAAGTGTCCATATTTGGATTGCATATCGTCATGCAGGAAAAACAGAGCCTTCCAACGGTACTACATGATGTTTTGAATCATGGTCGTGGTAGTGCATGAAACGTTAGAATACTAACTTTTGGTGAATTTAGGAGAAATAGTGGCGCGAGTAGACAAAATGTAATGAAAAACACCTAAATGTATTAATTGGACTTTGTCGTAGTAGAGACGAGTGATAACCCCTAATAACTTGAGGAGTTAGATATGGAAGCACTTCGGGTTTTGGACTGTAGATCAAACTATGGAGAAGGACAAAGTGGTATGCAAACTGTGCGATCGTGAGTTTATACGTAGGCGAAATTTGTTTGACATTTCTAATCGTAAACACAGCCATGTTGAAGCCTGCAGTAAAGTTTTTCATTGATGTTATAGCAGTCCACTCTCCTTATTGTATTTGGAGAATGTTGCACTCCTGTTTGCCATTGTGCATAAAACTTCACGCCAATAAATCATCAGAAATATTGCTGACTTATGCGTCTCAAGCGCCCTCTTTACGTTTGTCCTGTTAGTTGTCCGTGGACTGGCCTATATTTGGCATTGAAAATGAAAACATTTTTAAACATGGAAAATAAATTTTACAATCGATTCAATGAACACTTATGTCTCAAATCGAACTGGATTTTTTCACAAAAGTGACAGCCCTATGAATGACTGTTCACACATAAACTAAAACTATATGATATCGTTGGGGATCACTTTCAGAGCAATCCCCAGATTTTGAGAATGATAAACAGCTAACAGCCAATCAGAACCCATCACATTTTTTGTATTTATTTTATTTATTAATTTGTTTCTTGTATGTCTTGGTGTCACGGGTACGCTGGCGACTACGCCGCTCCGTCCGGCATCTTTTGTGTTTGTTATTTCTTAAATGTATGTCTTGGTGTCATGGGTACGATGGCGACTACGCCGCTCCGTCCGGCATCTATTGTCTTTGTTAGTCTGTGTCAATGACAATGTCTTATATGTGAAGCGCTTTGGGTTGCACTCTGTGCATGTTAAATGCGCTATACAAATAAATCTGACTTGACTTGACTTTTTAACCATCACATTCATTAACACAAGGAGAGACTTTGCTTATCATTGGTCAGTGTGGACACTTTTATGTGAACGGCCCTTAAAGGAGAATTCCGGTGTGATATTGACCTAAAGTGTATTGAAACATGATACCGAGTGTGAACGTATGTCTCATAGCCCATCTCGGCTTGTCCCCTGCACTCCAAAATCCGGCGCTAGTTAGCCGATGCTACCAACAGCTTTTTCAATTGTGGTGCTTCGGCATCGGGCTAGCCATGCAAATAAATCACTGTTTTACACCATTTACGAGGCTCAATGTATCTCCACACTTCATCACTTCACACTCCACACCATGCATTTCCACTGAATTATTTTTGGAATCTGATCCCTTATCATACCTGTTCATTCTTACTCGTCGCTCGAATTATCGTGACTAAATTCAAGATGGCTGCAAACGCTAAACTTCGTGAAGATACTGTCTGTATAAATCGTCTTGTAAGTAAACTACCAGTGTTTTTTCAAAGTTCTCAATGTCTCGTTTTAAATGTCAGGGCCCTCGGAAGTCTACCAATGAAGTGTGGAGATACATTGAGCCTCGTAAATGGTGTAAAACAGTGATTTATTTGCATGGCTAGCCCGATGCCGAAGCACCACAATTGAAAAAGCTGTTGGTAGCATCGGCTAACTAGCGCCAGATTTTGGAGTGCAGGGGACAAGCCGAGATGGGCTATGAGACATACGTTCACACTCGGTATCATGTTTCAATACACTTTAGGTCAATATCACACCGGAATTCTCCTTTAATACTGATATCGGCACAAATAATTGGTCAACCCCTACGTCAAGAGCCCTATTGTTTTGCCTGATTTCTTGTGTGTTACTGAGTGGTTCTGCCAGGGTATGTAAACTTATGAGCACAACTTTATATCAAATGCACAGAAACTCCTGAAATTCAGTACATAGAGTTAGTTGAAGCTTTTGTGTACTATAATCTCACTTTCATGGTTGTCATGTTTTACACTGCGAGTAACATTTTTGGTAATCTATTGTTAGACATTTTTTTTCTGAATTGTAATTACTTCCCTGTTTGCAGGATGTTGGCCAGAAAGAGTTTGTTGCAGAAGATGAGATTGAGGAGAGTGATTTGAGTGACTTTGAGGTAAAGGTATTCTTTGTTTTGAACATGTGGATCAATTAAATATTTTCTGTGGTGTTCATAGGCTAATACATTTTAACTAATGATACAGGACATGGACAACCTTAAGGGAAGCAGTGATGAGGAGAATGATGAAGATGAGGAGGAAAATGATGATGAGGAAGAAAATGATTATGATGAATCCAGCGAGGAGGAGATGGACACAGAGGCAAAAACAAAGATCAGTTCAAAAGGAAAGGCTCCACTCAAAGGACCGTATAGGAAGAAACGAGCCTTTGTGGAAATTGAATATGAGCAAGAGACTGAGCCAGCTTCAAAGAACAAAGCCACATAGATCTGTGTACACCCTCTTTTAACTGTACATTTCTGGACTGACTGTAGTGTGAACCTCGAAACCCCACAGTGACCCCTCAAAAACTCAAACTCTGGATTTAACAGTGCTTTGGACTTAACAGTGAATACAAAAGTTATCAATCCATTTGGGAACTTAATTGAAGCAGAATATTTTTGCTTTAGTGAAGTAATAAATATAATTTTTATACCCCAAAGTGTGTTTTCTCAAGGCAATTGTTTTTGTGTTCCAAGGTGTCTTTGAGGTCTAACAACATATCATTTTTTCTTATGCTGTTAAGGAATACTTTTACCTGGTGGAAGGATCTTTGCACATCAAGCATTGTTGACCTCAACAAATCTGCCTAATATCAGGTGCTTTGGCACATAACAGCCTCTTTTTGACAATGCACATGTAACCTGTGCTGTTTTGACCACACTGCTCAGCCCTGCACTTGCCCAGACTTGAACCTGCAACTTGCAGCACCTCGGATTGGGACTTGAGCAGGCTAGCAAGTGAGCATCACCTACTAGCAAATCTCTTAAGGTGGTTTACCTAATGTAAATACTGCACGGCTACATACCGGCTGGCTACCATTACTCAATTGTGGTTGCTAAACAATGCTTTTCAGAAATACATATCCAAACCACAGTGTATCAAATATTTGTGAACTACGGATTGTTCGCCACCTATCTTAGTGGCAGGCTTGATCTCATTTAAAACCCAAACTCTTCAGTTCTGTCATGCAAGAATGACTTAAACATCTAAAAGCATAACATACAGTATATAATGAACACAAGATGTGAAGTTCTGACTTTATTTTTCAATACTAAAATGGCGTGTTACTCAATATTGGTTTGCTTTCCATCAGAACATAGCATTCATTGATTATTCAGTCTCTTAACAATCCTTAATAAAGAATAAACAGTCTACCTTATTTAGTTCTGGCCAGCATTTCTGTGTTCTTGTGCACCTCTCACTTTAATAGATCCACTTCCCTCAAAAATTAATCACTATTCCTTAGCAGGACTTTGTTGTGTGATCAATTCATAGGACGGTGGGTCAGTTATCATCTTTATGCACTCAAGAACTGTTTCATTAGCACAGGTGTTATCCACCTCTTCAAGGATACCCTGTGATGAGAAATTCAACAACGTGAAAAACGATGAGTGAGTCTTATGTTTGTTTTTTGTATAATTTGATGTAAATGTATTATAAAACTACAAAAAACTATAAAATAGAACCTTTTATCCTACTTTGAGTTTGCCATGTGAGCAGCAGTCCAACATCTGGAGACAGTGAGTGGTTCTGACTAGGAGGTCCTTTCTAACATCTGGGGGTTGTGTCTCTCTGGTAACATCACACAGCAGTCTCAGCAGACTCCGTCCAAGAACAGGCATCCGGCACTCAATCCTGCCACAAAAAAAAAAAAAATTTGAAAATTAACCAGTAAAAACATTCAAATTTAAGCTACTTTCCCACCATGAGAGGTATTTAAAAAAGCAAAGAAGTTACATCATGAGTATTTTGGGTTAACTTACCTTGGCCAAGCAACTTCAATTGTCTTCTCCAAGACGGCCAGGATAGTTAATCTGGTCTTTTCTTCTGGGCTATCTGATATCTCCAAATAGCCAATAATGACTCTCTCTAGGCGTTTAAGATGGCGAACAATTACAATGCCCATCCTTTGAAAACAAGATAAAATACTAAAATCTTCAATTGGAATAGCTGTGGCATAAGCAGCAGCGTCCGTACCACATTCACGTTCAAATGCCGAGGGATTATCATTCTATTGATCATTCATCATTGATCATTGATTTATTAGAGGATACATGTCCCTGTTTAAGAATGAGAACAAGGCTGGGAATCAAGGCCTGTAAGTGGGCCCTGTAAAACGTCACCTATCCATTTGACCAGATTTAATACCAATGTCAATTTATTTATGAAGCACATTCAAAAACAACAGCAGTTGACCAAAGTGCTGTAGCTCAAACAAATAAATAAATGAGCAAAGTCCAAAATATAACAATAATAATAATTTTAAAAAAAAGCTAAAGAAGTGTGTTTGAGATGAGATATTCAGAGTAGGGGTCAGTCTGACATGAAGGCAAGTTTTAAAAATATATTCTGGTTTATGTTCACTCAAAATAATAGCAGTTTTTCATTTCAAGGAAAGATAACATTTTAAGACTAGTCTTACCTTTCAATGAAAGGAATAAGAGTGGTAGCATAAAGAAGACGAAGAGCAATCTTGTCCTCCATCTCCATATACGTTAGGATGTGACACAGCACTTGATCATAACGATTTCTTTTCCTGGGACAAGATATATCTGCATGGGGCCTCTCCAGAACAGATAGCAAGTCTAAGAGGCAGGGCAGGACCACCTATAAGGGGTGTGGGGGGGGGGGGGGGGGGGGGGGGTGGATTACAAGTGTTTATGCTTGAGCCAAATATGGGGGGGAAAGCAACATATCACCCATTTACAGGACCATTTCAGAGGAATGCTGCTGTTGTGGTTTACCTCTAAGAGCTGTGCCTCAGAAGTGTATAAATGGTTGAACAGTGCATGGTAAATGACATGTGCTCGGTTGAACTGCCGTAGGTCTGCAGCAGGCTGACAGGACAGGAGAAAAGTGGCATTGCTTGAAACACAGAAGCAAGTGTGGTATTTACAGCTGGTATTTATCATAAATAGTCTTACCACATTGAGAATAATGTGATGCAAGCAGTGAACACCAAGGACTTTGTTTTCCAAAAGGTGATCATCAGAGATCAGCAAGGATGGTGGGAAGACACTCTCTAGATAATAAACCAACCATGGCCTCTTGACCTGGACCAAGATCCAGGAGAAAACATGCTTTGTTGCCTGGTTCCGTTTCCAGTTTTCCCTGAGGTGGAGATTAAAGTGTAAAAGATAATGTGTTTTAGTCTGATTCAGTGATAGCTGCTTTTACAAAAGGTAAACATAAAACATGAAAAAGTTACAAGGGTGTTTTTTCTAGGTTCACCCATTTTTAAATCATGGTTTCATTTCACAAGTGCACCCCAAACATATTTTTCCCTCCTTAGAATTGCTCTGGCAATGTGGTTGTAACTGTATGCATAACTGGCAGGGAGTGCTGTTGATGGAGAAAAAATGCTTACAAGTTTTAACATTATACATTGTCATAGTTTAGGCTAATCATATTTGCTTACTTTGTCAGCTCTGATTTGAGCATATCCAGAACAGTTTGGAGTACTCCTGTATGGTCATCTACAGTTTTCCCACACAGCAGGTCCAGAAAACATTCATGGCCTATAGTCTGGGAAATGGAAGCCAGCAGACCCAAGGCATCCTTCTTAGAAGCTTCACTGGTCCATGGCTGGTCCTGAAGGTGAGTCACAGAAAACACGCACATAAAGGATGCAAGTGCACGTGTGAGTGACCTATTACGAGTAATGTGATATAAAGGCGCCTCTGTATCCCCAAGTCGGAGAAGGAGGGCCTGCATCACAGCGCTGACTGCACAGGAGCGCCCTGGGATATCCCTGAAGAAACTCGGGGGTAGATTTCCACTGTCCGTATCACAAACCGGCAAAGCAGCGTAATACATCAACGATTTCACGAAGTCTATGTACATACTTCTTAATTCATTTTCGGGAATGGCAGGGAAAAGCCAACTAACATCTGCATTCAGAAAAAGCTGCTCAGTGGTGCCTAGTATGAAAACTCCCTGTTCCGAGGCGTTTGGCTTGAGCATATCCTGGATATGTTTAAGCACCATAGCTAGAGGACAACTATGTGAAGAATCACAACTGTCTTCCATAGAAATTTGGAGTTTTTTCAGGATCACTGACAAATCCATCTTGGTATGTTTTCCGACCCAAGAGACCAGAATTGTGGATATAAGGGCTGTTAGCCTAACAGTTACAGGGCAACATATCGACTAAACGCATTTATCACCGAAAGCATGCTCAACGACTCTGCGAAATAAGATAGGACTAGGCTATAACACATCTGATAGACTAACAAAATCGAATAGATGTGCTCTCTCCATCACAAACATGAGAGAGTAACTGTTAAAAGGCTCCGACATACAACAAGCTTCGGATGACATGGTTCCGGCTGTTATATCCTCTGGTAGGCTAATATTATTTTTTTTAATTGTAAATTTCAGTACAAGTACACAAACAGGCAGAAGCTGTTGACAATGATAACATAATAAGTACAAGTACTTACATAAAATACATTTCATGAACAAAATGACAACATACAAGAGGTTACGGGGATTTCAATAGCTTAAAAATGGCACATTGTAGGCCTAAACGTGTATTTATAGCCAAAGGGTATGTTGAGTGTTCAAGAGAGAGCAAGTATTGGCTAAAGTCCTTTAGAAAGATACAAAAAAGAGGTTTTCTATTGATAAACTTACATTTGTGGATAAAAAAACTTTGCTAGGAAAAGAAGCAGATTAATGACAAAGTCTCTGAAAGTATCACTTTGGAATTTGGGGACCCCAAAATAAACATTTTTTAAAGTTAAGTTAAAATCTTCGGAAATGTTTTTATTTACATAGTTCGAAAAATCAAGCCAGAAGATCCTTGTATAAGCACTCCCCAAAAATATGATCAATTGTTTCTGGGTAACAGACAAAAAGAGCATTCCTCTTTGAAATTTAGACAGACGATAGTTACAAGGGTAACATTTATGAACAATCTTGAGGGAGACCTCAACAACTTTGTTAGTAATCAAGTAATCTTTTTTTAGAGACCAAAATCTTTTCCAATCGATATTTTTGAACTTATTATTCCAAAAACTGATGCAAGGGGGAACAGACGCACAAGGCTTGAGAAGGATTGATCTGATTTTCTTGTTGGTGAATTCACTACTGACAAGGAGACAGTTATCTATATAGAGGTTAGAAGAGTCTAAAGAGGGAGGAGAGCAAGAAGGGCCTTTAGGACTGGATTGAAGTAGCATTCTAACACCAGAGGGAATAGCATCAAAAATGACTGCATAGGGGGGACCGGAAAAGAAAACGCATCCATAAAGTCTCTATAAGACAAGAAATTACAATTTGCATCAAGAAGCTGTGACACTAAAAGGATATTTTTTATCAAACCAAGAATGGTAGAATAATGTTTCATTCTTATATGTAATATCCTTATTATTCCAAATAAAGTAAGTGTGTGGTGAAAAATTGTGATTGTACATAAAAGACCAACAGGATAACATCTGTTTATGAAAGTTTGGCAACTTCAAAGGGAGCTTTGAGATATTATAATTGCAACGTATAAGGAATTCAAGACCTCCCACAGGCTTTAACAGGGAGTTAGGGATACAGTGGGAAGTGGGGTTCTTAAGGAATTACTTAATCCACTTGACTTTAAAAGAACTGTTAAGTAGAGAGAAATCAATAAGATTGAAATGATGTGATCAGTTAACATTACACTTTTTTTAATCAAGTGAGATCTAGATTTCCACACAAAATTGACAATGAATTTGTCTAATCTCCTGCACACCTCCAGGGGGACATCCAAGACCATAGCAGGATATATAACACGGGATAATGCTTCAGTTTTAGACAGCAAAATCCTACCAGAGATTGAAAGGTCCCTCTGTAACCAAGAATTTAATTGTCTTTGAATATTGATTATCAGGGGGTCAACATTTACTGACGTCCTCCTTTTTTGATCTTTGCATACTGTTATGCCCAGGTACTTTAGCTCTGTTTTTACAGGAATATTATATAATGTGTCATCTGTTGAAGAACCTAAGGAAAAAAGTTCACATTTATTTATATTAAGCTCAAGGCCTGAGGCTTCTGAGAAGGATCTGTTCAGAGCTATGGGAACTTGATCCTTGTTTTTTAGAAATAAGGTAGTCATCTGCCAGTTGGCTAATTAATAAGGAGTGTTCAGCAATAGAAATTTCTTCAATATTGCAGGATTTAAGATAAGTGGCTAGAAGCTGCATCGGCAGAAGGAAAAGAAAGGGTGAGATGGGACAGCCTTGGCGGATACCTCTCTCTATGTTGAATCTCTGTGTTGTACCATGTTGCAATTTGATTGAGGCATTATTGTGTTTATAAATAGTCTGAATGGAATTAATAAAATTCTGCCCAAAGCCAAAGACACTTAAGGCTCTGAAAAGAAATGGATGTTCAATGGTGTCGAAGGCTTTGTAAAAATCAAGAAAGAGTAAGAAACTGTCATCTGGCAATAAATGGCAATAAATGTGAATAATCATATGCCCCAGGCTCAGCGGACTTTCTGGCCCTGATCCACTCCTTTGACCTCAAACTGGTTCAAAGCCCACCGACACACAAAGCTGGCAAAGAGCTTGACTTGATCTTCACTCGGAACTGCAGCACAGACACCCTCACGGTGACGCCTCTCCATCTTTCTGACCACTTCTTCATCCGGTTCAACGTCAGCCTGACAGAACAGCCTCCGGCTCCTCAGCCGATGGTCACGTTCCGCCGCAACATCCGGAACCTGTCTCCAACGCACTTTTCCTCTGTGGTTGCCTCCGGTCTACCTCCACTCAACACCTTCTCCTCTCTGGAGGTTAATGAGGCCACAGACTCGCTCTGCTCCACACTGAGCTCGTGTCTAGACGAGCTGTGCCCTCTTACCACAAGGCCAGCTCGATCCAAACACTCTCATCCATGGCTAAATGATACCCTCCGATCGCAGCGCACCAGACTCAGAGCCGCGGAGAGGAAATGGCACAAATCCAAACTAACTGATGACCTCAAAAACTACCAGACACTCCTGGCCTCCTTCTCAGCCAGCATCACTGCTGCTAAGACGGCTTTCTACAATGACAAAATCAACAGTGCTACAGACACTCGAAAACTTTTTTCAACCTTCAAATCGCTACTCAACCCTCAGATGCCTCCTCCTCCATCCAGCCTTACTGCAGATACCCTCGCCTCATTTTTTACAAACAAAGTGGCGGCAATCAGCAGTCAATTCTCTACATGCCCACTCAATGCATCGGACTCAGATACTGGACTCCTACAACCTCTAGGGACTGCTAGATCATCTTTTTCAGCATTCACGCCTCTCTCCGAGAATGAAGTATCTAGACTCCTGACATGCAGCCGTCCTACCACATGCTCGCTGGACCCTATACCTACGAGCCTACTTCAGTCCATCAGCCCGACCATCGCACCAGCTATCACACACGTGATCAATGCCTCGCTAACCTCCGGCACATTTCCAACAGCGTTCAAAACGGCCCGGGTAACACCGTTACTTAAGAAAGCTTCTCTCAACCCTGCTCAAGTCGAGAACTACCGCCCTGTCTCACTCCTGCCTTTCTTATCCAAAGGCATTGAACGAGCAGTCTCCAAACAGGTCTCTGACTTCCTTTCACAGAACAACCTTCTGGATCCAAATCAGTCTGGGTTCAAAAGCGGCCACTCTACCGAAACGGCTCTGCTGTCTGTAACAGAAGCCTTAAAAGAAGCCAGGGCGACCGCTCGGTCATCAGTACTCATTCTGCTTGACTTATCGGCTGCCTTTGACACGGTTAATCACCGCATCCTTCTCTCTATACTCGCTAACATGGGAATCTCCGGTTCTGCTCTCTCCTGGTTTGAATCCTACCTCACAGGACGCTCGTTTAACGTATCATGGCTTGGTCAGCTATCTGCACCTCACCATCTCACCACAGGGGTCCCCCAGGGCTCAGTACTGGGCCCCCTTCTCTTTGCTATCTACACCACCTCCTTGGGACAGATTATCCGTTCGCATGGCTTCTCATACCACTGCTATGCAGACGACACACAGCTCTATCTGTCCTTTCCACCTGATGACCCCTTGGTTTCAGCACGGATCTCGGATTGCCTCTCAGACATAGCTACATGGATGAAGGCACACCACCTCCAGCTGAACCTCTCAAAGACTGAACTGCTGGTCCTCCCAGCTAAACCTACCATACACCACGACATCAACATCAAATTTGACTCTCTGTCTGTTTCACCTACCAGGACTGCAAGAAATCTAGGAGTTGTTCTCGACAACCAACTAAACTTCTCAGATCATGTTGCCTCAGTCGCCCGGTCATGCCGTTTCGCACTCTACAATATACGGAAAATCAGGACTTACTTAAATCAAGATGCCACCCAACTTCTGGTTCAGGCAATAGTCATCTCACGACTCGACTACTGCAACGCCCTCCTGACAGGTCTCCCAGCCTGCACAGTGAAACCACTTCAGATGATCCAGAACGCGGCGGCGCGCCTGGTCTACAACCAACCCAAGAGGGCACATGTTACCCCGCTACTCATCCAGCTACATTGGCTACCTATGGCGGCCCGCATCAAATTCAAGGCTCTAACGCTTGCCTACAAAGTAGTCTCCGGTTCTGCTCCCACCTACTTGAATGCCTTCATACAGACATACGCTACCTCCAGACCGCTGCGCTCCTCAGACGAACGACGTCTAGCTCTACCTCCGGTACGCTCAGGCCAATCCAAACTTTTCTCATCTGTTGTTCCTCGCTGGTGGAACACACTGCCAGTTCCTACAAGGGCAGGGACATCCCTCTCCATTTTCAAAAAACTCCTGAAGACCCAGCTCTTTAGAGAACATCTCCTCTCATAGCAACACTTACAACAAGTCTTGCTGATCCTAGCACTCACCAGCCGTCTTAAACTGACACGTAACTGTTAAAAACAGCACTCACTGATGCACTTATTCTTACTGTACTCTAATGTTTTTTAAATTGTCCTAATATTGTTGAGAATTGCTCTAAACTTAAACTGTTTACCATGTTGTTAGTCGCTTTGGCTAAAAATGCGTCAGCCAAATGTAATGTAATGTAATGTAATGTAATGTAATCTATTAGATCGAGAACTAGTCTAATGTTGTTGGAAATGAGTCTTCCTAGAATGAAGCCAGACTGACATTCATCTATGATACAATCCAGGATGCACTTTAGTCTTTTAGCCAGTACAGAGGCCAAGATTTTGTAATCATTATTTAGGAGACTTATAGGCCGCCAGTTCTCTATATATAAACAGTCTTTTTGGGGTTTTGGAATTAGTGATATAACACTTTGTGTCATGGATGGAGGGAGAGCTCCATTGTGGAGACATTCTGTGTAGACATTATGTAGGAAAGGGATGATGACTTTTGCAAATTTCTTAAAAAAACTCAGCAGTTAAACCATCATTGCCAGGGGATTTATTTAGCTTTAACCGGTCAATAGCCTCTGCAATATATTTAGGCTGGATGGAAGATTCACACAATGACTTAAGTTCAGTGAATTTTGACCGATATAAGCTTTCATAAAACTCCCTGCAGACATGTGAGATGTCATTGTGGTTTGTTAAGATAACACAATTTGAAGCTAGTTTGTTAATAGATTTGTATTGAGAGCATTGCTTTTCTAGCTTAAAAAATAGGCAGTATTCTTTTCCCCTTCCTCAAGCCATCTACTTCTCGAGCGAATAAAGGCACCTTTTGCTTTTTGCATATACAAGTTATCTATCTTATGTTGAAGATCCGTCAGATTAGCTTTTTGATTCTCAGTTAAGTTCTCATAAGGAATATAAGATAAATTAATAATTTCCTTGATTATGTCAGCTTCAAATGATTTCCTCAAACTGGCCTTTTTGGCACCAGCCTTTCTAAAGGTTGTTTGGATTTCAAATTTGAGAAGTTCCCAGTTAGTGCTGAATTTGTTTTCTATTTGAGCTTTATTAAAGTAAAGATACATTTTGTTGTTAATAGCCTCAACTAATACCTTATCTTCAAGCAGAGAGGAGTTAAGCTTCCAGTATGAACTTGAGTAACGAGAGTTATGACTAGGTTTGTTTAAACTAAGCAGGATGCATGTTATGATCAGAGAGGGGAGATGGTAAAATATCAGTTCTAGATACATATTGTGATATTGAGTATGAGATTAACCAATTTAAGAGACCCTGAATTATTGGACCAAGTGAATTGAGAGGACGTAGGATTCTTATCTCTCCAAATATCCACCCAAATCTTCTCACAAAGTTTCTCATCTGTCTGATTTTGTGTCACGCCTAGGGTAATATTCTTTCCCTATGATTTTTTCACACAAGCTTACGTTAGCCTACTATGGAAGCCCATTTCCGCCAGTCAAAAAAAAATAAAGTCAGGTCAAGTCAACTTTATTTATATAGCGCAGGAACAGGAATAGCTGATAAAAGCATAGAAGGGCAATAGTCAAAGAAAAGTTTAAAAAGTAAAGAATAATAATAAAGAGCATAATAAAAATAAAACATAAAACACACAAGGTAAAATCATTTAAAAAATAAAGAATAATTAATAAGCAAAAAAACAAATGCAAAAGTAGTAAAAAAAAAAGTAATAAAAGACAAGGCAGAATAATTTTCAAGGCAGATTCAGAATTTGTAACTTAGCGCAGTTAGCAGAAAACATCTGAGAACAGTTTGGTCTTAAGTCTAGATTTAAAACTGGCTACAGTTGGGGTCTTTTTGATGTCATCCGAAAGTTGTTTCCAGAGCTGAGCCGCATAGCAGCTAAAAGCTGCTTCACCATTGACCTCTCCAGAATAAGTCCCGCCTCCGTAACTTCCGTATCCATCCAACTTCCGGGCGTGGATTGTCTATGAGAAATAACATGGCGTTTCGAAATATCATACCGGTAAAACATCTGTAGGTAGCAAAGTTGAAAAAGCTGGTGGGCAGATTGGCCTACACACTTCTGCCATATAGTTTCCACTGGATTTTTTGATTGTCGGTGCCGTTTAAGTAGTATACTATAGACTATACTACTTAAACGGCACCGAAAATCAAAAAATCCAGTGGAAACTAGATGGCAGAAGTGTGTAGGCCAATCTGCCCAGCAGCTTTTTCTACTTTGTCACCTACAGAGTTTGACAGGTACGATCTTTCAAAACGCCATGTTATTTCCCATAGACAATCCACGCCCGGAAGTTGGATGGATACAGAAGTTAGGAGGCGGGATATATTCTGGAGAGGATACATAGAGTCGGATACTAGTCATAATCGTGGTTACCGCCCCCAGTTGCCGTGGTTACCGTGGCTGAAAAGCCCCCGAGGGGGAAAACATTCGTTTAGATTGCATGTAAACTAATGGAGGTGCACCGGCTTGAGTACAGAAAGCACCTATAAAAATATTAAATCTTTTAGCAAACATCACTAAACGGCACAAACACGTTTCAACTGAGAGTTATCTGTGTGTCAAGGAGGTTAAGGGTAACATTAAGTTCCCTCATTTTGCTAATTCCAGTTAAACGGCCAGAACTGTCTCGAGTGTACTCATTGTAGAACTGCTTTCAATGGCCGGACTGTGTAGCTCGGTTTAGCAAGCTAACCCTTTTGCCTTAACATCACATACTCGTAAGTTGCATCTGAATTTATTCTCACATGAATGCACATTCTCTACAATGGCCGTGGGAATAGTTTTAACAAGTAATGTGTACCAGTTGGTTATGTTACACTGACGATATAAAGTTAGCCAGTTAGCAACCTAATGATGCTACCATTGAATATAGCTTCCAGAGAAATTTGTCGTCAACATTGGGCAATCGAGGGTGAATTAAGTTGTTAGCATACACTGGGCAGTTAAGTAAACACAATTCCTTCAAATTATTGTGTTCAGAAACAAGCAGAACTCCACCTGAATGTAAAACGAATGTATAAAGTCTAACTGTTAGCTAGTTCGCCCATTGACTTCCATTGTGTGAGGTTAGCATGCTTTTCCCCTCGTGGGGGGCGGTAACCTTTCCGAACGTCTTAACCGACTGTATCTATGTTTAGTTCTAACAGTAGGTTTTACACAGCAAATTGAAAAGAGTTATTATTTTGGTGTCAGTGATTTTTTAAGGAGGATAGAGTGAATTATACTCTGAATAGAGTTGAATCCCACATATTCAACTCTCATATAGTTAGTGTAAAAACAAAGTGTCATGACGAAGTGCTTTTAAATTGACACTTAAAGTGTCATCCCTGATTTGACAACTCTGTAACTCTGAACCTGGCCGTGACACTCAACGTGCACATCACCCTCGCCCTCATTTCCTCACATGCACCCACCCATGGACCACCGGCACCGATAGAAGATTTATCCTGCTGTCCACACTCGGTCTTCAACAGATGTGTGTTGTTCGGTAAGTAATTAATATATCGTATGTTAAAGTAATAGTTTGATATCAATATTTTCTCTTGCTCTTTTTTCATTCGATGGTAAACTAAACTAACTATACCACCACACTGTTAAACGCCACAGCAACTTGTGCTAATTGCAGTAGCGCCAACTTGTAAACATTTTAGTTAACTAAAACTTTGCCTTTCATGGTAATGAAAAGTTTGCAACTTTGCGGGAATTTTCACCTTGAAGAGCTTAAGCTAAGTAAGTTAATTCTAACATGTCAGTATTTTGATGGCTTAGCTTGGCATTAGCCAGCGTTAACGTTAACTCAGATACAGTCTATGCGTTAACTAGCATTAACGAACGCTAATTAGCTAGCTATAGACCGATTTACAGTTAGTAAACAATGGAGCTGCGTGCGCCACCTGGCAACAGAACACTCGACAATGTAAATAACTGTAAAAAAAAAATGGCAAATTACTGTCAACAACTCTCCGCTTTAGACCGAGAAAGATACGCTGCAAAGTTGACTTTGGCAAATGGTAAAGTGCTTCCGGATCCTTACACGATTAACAATTGGGTACAGGACCCCAGCAGGTGGCCTAATATTCAATGGCCCAATATATATAACTATGTAATTGAAACGCCGAGCGTATATACCAAAGAGAAACTGCTAGCATATAAATCGTTAGAGGCGTATCAATATGTTTTATCTGGACACGTCCAAGAAATTTTGTATCACGATTTTGATGAAACGGACTTCTGTGTGGTACGGGCAGAAGTCCTGCCAAGTCAAAGGCAAAGTGGCAAAGACATGTATGATGCATGGGCCATCGTCCATAAATCTGACAACTGGATATTGACAGCTAATTGTAGCTGCATAGCTGGGTAAGGAAGTAGCCTAATATAAGAAAACCATACACAAAACGGCACAAAAAGTAAACCATAAACCCCTGAATTATGTAGTGAATTAGAACCACTGTAAATATGAATAAATAGAAAGTTGATCGTCTAAATAACTTAATATGTTAGTTAGCTGAACACTAATGCTTTGCCATAGCGATGTTGCTAAACAAGCGAACTTAGTTAAACAGGTTTTCATAGATCATTCACCATCAACATCGTCATTTCTTTATAATTTAATTAACTTTCACAGGCTAGGTTCCTGTTGTAGTCATGCAACTGCTGTCATGTTCAAAATTGAAATTGCTGCAAGAGTGGGCACGACAGAAACATCAGTGACATCTGGACCTTGTCTCTGGAGAGACTGCAGGAAAGAAGTGAAACCAGCTTCACTCAAAGACATCAACTTCCAAAACCCCAAAAGACCAGGCAGTCAACTCCGCAGACAGAAGGCTGGGGCAACTATTAAGCACCCGAAAATCACAAAAGGCATGTAGTGTTATAGGCAAATAGGCTAGCTTAAATCATGTTGTTCCTGTAAAGCCTCTGCATTGCCACCTGTTGCAAAATTGCCTATTCGTGTCGTCTGCAGGCACATGTCCACAGGAAAACAAAACACCCCCCTTAAATCAGATTTTTAAATCACTATGTCTATGGCGACACTAGTTACACAGGGCACACCAGATGAATGGGATTTTTGTCATCCCTGTCGTTTCTTGTGATAAAATGTTGTAAAAGTTGCATGACATTGGCTTTCATTGACCACTAATTTAAACTGCATTATATTTGCCAAAGAAAATATGTTGAAAGCTTGAATTTGAACATGAATTTTCTAAAATTTCTACAGAAAATGCTGGCCAGGGTAGAATATAGAGGAGTCCAAAAATACATAAAAGTTCCACAAAATGATGAAAACTTTGATTTTCTCCAGTTTCTTCAAACAGGTTTGTATCCACCTTTTTTAAACTCAAAACAATAATGACTTACATAGGTCAAATCCAAATGATATATTTGACATGGTAGCTCAATGTAATTTCTCTTTGTATTATCCTAGTAACAGACAAATTTAGCCTGCAGGCTGAATCTCTGAATGAAGGTCTCCTCAGCTTGACTGATACATCAGGTACTGAGGTCGACGCAGACATATTTGATGAGCTCATCAAGTCAGGGATCCAGAACTTCAAGATTGGATATTGTCAGTATCCAGTATCAGGTACCTTTAATAAATCAATATTTGGAAGACGTGATCTTGGTGTAAGTTATGTGTTGATATATCCTAGCAGTTTATGATTACTTTTTAAAATATGATTTCACTGTAATTTTGTCAAGGATATTTTTTAACACTTCTCCCTAATCCTTGTATGGAAATATTTATTTTTAATTCATGTAGAACATTTTTAGATCTCGAAGTATGTCTTGTGGCAGACGAGACACAGTCCTCAGTATTACCAGGCCCATCAGTGTCACCAGTGTCATTGCCAGCATCCCCTGTGTCAACGTCAGACCGATCAGCATCACCAGCTTCTTCTGCTTCAACAGCTTCTACTGTCATTCTCTCATCCACTAAGCACAGGAAGAGGGGCCTTGGTGACCTGGACCGTGATGAAGCAAGACAGGTGAAAACAATGAAAGTCAAATTTTTAAATGTAAATTAGAATGGAAAATTATTACTAGCACTTGAACTGCCACCATGCATCTCATAGCAGGTGATTGTTAGAAGTATATCTAAAGTTAAATTAACAGGAGGAAGTAATTCATTTGCTTAAGCTGATATGTAAAAAAAATTTTGCAGAAGATTGAAGCTATCCTGAGGTCCAATCCAAAGGGTGAAGAAATCTTCAAAGAATATTACAAAAAGAAAACGCTGTCGGATGCAACGCGTAGACAGATGATCAGTATTTTGATTGCAGAAATGACTGAATCCTATGGGTAAGAAATTATTTGAAACGACCAAGGATAACATGCATGCATAGACTGGATACAAATGTAACACATATTTTCTTTTAAAAGGAGAATTCCACCCACAAGTGTGCGGACCACCTATGCACTAGGAATTGTGACCCTTTTTCCATATCTGCAAGATCCATATTAAAAAAATGGATATGTAAGTATTAATGTGTCTTTGAAGACCAAATCTGTTTTTTTTTGTAATTAGTACTGCTAACATTTGAATAGTTTTTGGTTGCTTTTTTGATGTGTTTGTGTGTGTACATATCTGTGCTTATGTGAACAGGAACATTACTATGATCCAGACGCCAATACTGGCTACCTTGCTTGGAGACTCAAGACAGTCCAACGCAACAGCTTTGATGGCTCCCACAGGCGTTCCAGGCCTGATTTGCAGGACAGCCCAACAACCTATCGAGAATCCCTGTTAACCAGTCAGCCGCTCTTCGGTGAGGAGTGTCGGGAGGCGCTTTCTGTCATCAGATACTCTACAGATCATTCCGTGGTGAAAGAGAGAATGAGAGCCACCTTTGAGTATAGACAGAAGCTAGTTCATGACCAGGATGCAACATCTACAGTCTTGGATGTCTTCCCTCGTTTCCTTGATGTTCCTGGATTGGTAAGTATATGTATAGATTGTTGATTAGTATTTTAAAACTGAATCCCTCCAAATGATACACACATTTTTGACATGTATATGGACATTGTGTGTCTGTTTACAGATTGACCAAGATTTTTCCATGATGTTTGGGGATGAAGTATCTGGGAAATTTCTGGCAAAGTGGCCCTCATTTTTCATGCAGAAAGTCATCACAGAATGCCAGAGTCTTCCCTCAAATATGCATGTTGAGGATCTTCTTGCAGCTTTTGACTCTGATGCCGAGAATGACTTTGGTAAATAATTGATTTTTTTTAGATAGATTACATGTACAGCAAGCAAGAGGTAATTTCTTCCCAAATATTCAACTAATTATTTATTTTCTCCAAGGCTGGGATAGCCATATGTCAGCTCTCCTCCTGCTGTTGCATCTCCTGCCCCCTACATCAAGAGGCCATAAGAAAACAGCTAAGATCAGCTCAGCACAGGCAGCCAACCATCTTGTAAGATTTCTTAAAGTATGTACCCTCATCTTTTGTTGTACAACCAAAACCACTTTTTGCTTAGCAGTTATGTTGAAGTTTTTTGCAAGTTAATATAGGACTATAAGAATAAATCTTGATGCTGTGTCATTCAAACTACAGGAGGGTGCAAGCCTCACCACATTCCTGGAGAAAGTTGATGCAAGACAGCCCTTCCTCCTCTGCATCGGTGAGCAAAAGAAGAGAATCCAGAGGTTCTTCATTGTCGTGGACCAGAAACCCATCCCAAGCAATGCTCAGACAACGGTAGCTGCTTTCGATGAGCTATTCAAAGCTCACTACGTTTTCAGCCTCTCTTACGATGAAGTACTTACCAGCTGACTACACCTTCATCCAGACAGCGGTGTACAATATTGATATCGGAAAAGCAAAGGAAAGCCCGCGAGTCAAGGAACTGAGAGCTCGACTACTGCAAGAGCGTTAAAAAGGCCATCAGCTCTCAAAGGTCAGAGTACAATTCTCTGAAAATGTTCACATGTTTTGTTTGCAAAATGCACCACAAAGACTATTCAGTTCTATGTAAGCATTTAAAGTTTCAACATGGTTTGTATCCAGCTAAGAACTTACGTTTGAAATGCGGAGAGCGAGGGTGTGCTTCATCTTTTTGTACGTACAATGGCTTAAGAAAGCACCTAAACACTGTCCATAAGCTTTGCTATGATGAACAGGTCCGTACTAACCAGGAAGTGGCATCACAAATACATTCTGAGGTGGAATTTTCAAGTGATCAGCCAACTACCTCTGCATCCATGTTGCCAGTCATTCCTGTTATCACACAGAAACCACTTACTAAAATGTGCGGTTCACTTGTTGCACACTTACAAGCCAGTGGTCTCTCCGAAAGCACCGTCCAAACAATAGTTTGTTCAATGGAGGAAGTTGTCAGTGATGTTCAAAGTGAAACACGAGAAGCAGTTCTCCAAACATTTTCTCCCGAAACCAAGAAGTCAGAAATGTATAATAAAATAGAGCATACTTTAAATCAGTTAGACAATCCTTTTTCAACATTTAACACAGAGACAAAGAGACAAAAATATTATGATGAAAAATGGGAAATAGTTGAGCCAAAAGAATTTGTTCTTGGTGTGAGATTGGATACACGTAGAGATAGGACTACAGGTGTCTACAGTCAGGTTCCTGTGACAGACAAGTTCATGTATGTACCCATTTTAGGCACACTTAAGTCCATTTTCCAAAATGATGAGATAAGAGAATGTTTTTTGCAAGAGAAACACAGTCTAAAGGGAACATATAAAGACATCAATGATGGGTTATATTTCCAAAACCATCCTCTTTTTTCTCAAAAGCGGCATGCTCTACAGATTTGGCTTTACTATGATGACTTTGAAACAGCAAACCCATTAGGTTCTAAGAAGGGTGGCCACAAACTTGGATGTGTTTATTTTACTTTAAAAAAACTCCCACCAAAAGTAAACTCTGTGTTAATGAATGTGCATCTTGCAGCTCTTTTATATACATCAGATTTAAAGAAATATGGTTTTGATGAAATATTTAAGCCTCTAATTGAAGATTTAAAAATTTTAGAGACAAGAGGAATCAGAATTCCATGTATTGAAGAACCACTGTTTAGATCTGTAATTCAAGTGACGGGAGATAATCTTGCTTTAAATGGCATTTTAGGGTTTGTTGAGTCTTTCAGTGCAACACACTGTTGTAGGTTTTGTCTGATAAGTAAGAAAGAAATTCAGTCGATATTTAATGAGGATGATCCTGGACTTGTTCTGCGCTTCACATTGAACATTGTAATGCATTAAGTGAAGAACCTGCTCTACCCTCTGTTTATGGTGTTAAAAAGTCATGTGTGCTCAATACATTAGAGTATTTTCACAGCACTGATAATTATGCTGTTGATATAATGCATGATTTGTTAGAGGGTGTTGTACAATATGAGCTTAAGTTGTTTTTTCAGTACCTGATAAAAAATGGCTACATTTCTTTGAACAGTATTTCAGACAGGATGCATAGTTTTAATTTTGGTTTTATAGAACGTAAGAACAAACCAAGTGGGTTAAAAATTGATGACAACAGCAAGCACTTAGGTTTAAATGCCATTCAGTCATGGTGTGTTCTCCGCAATACCCCACTTATCTTTGGTGATGTGGTTGAAATGGGCAACAGTCATTGGAACCTTGTGCTCCTGTTATTACAAATTGTTAACATCGTGTTCTCCCCATTCCTTACTGACGGCATGATATGTTACCTAAAACATTTGATTTGTGATCACCATAACTTGTTTAAAACTTTGTACCCTGATAAGAAATTGATCCCGAAACACCACTTAATGATCCATTATCCGAGATGTATTAAAAAAATTGGCCCTTTAATCCATATGTGGTGCATGCGATTTGAGGCAAAACATTATGTTTTTAAAAAGTCTGTAAAGAATTTTACAAAATCTCTAGTAAAACAACACCAGCGTCAATTGGCTTTTTACTATGAAAATTATTGTTTTAGGAGGTTTGAGATTGGTCCTGTGAAAATGAAAACAATTGATAGCATGGAATGTGGAGAAACACTGTGTCGAATACTAAAATTAGATTCATATTCAGATATTTCAACTACAAATTGGGTTAGAAATTATGGCACAGAATACCAGATTGGTTTATTTATAGCCACTGAAACATCCCATGATCTACCTGTGTTCAAGAAAATATGCCGCATTATAATACATGAACAGCATGCATTTATAATAGGTTGTACAGTTGATACTTTGTACTTTGATGAACACTTGCATGCATTCTGTATAGAGGAACAAAATGATGACTATGTAGTGATATGCATTGACCAGCTTACTTATTTCAGACCCTTTGATAAACAATACTCTAATGACAGTGACCGAGCATACATTGTTCCATATTGTTATATGTTTTAAAATATATTTTTATATTTTAATATGTAAATATGTTAATGTGGTAGCCTGGTGAGCCAGACCCACATTATAATGTAGGGTCTGGGCACTCACCGTTCGCAGTGCTCAGTCCGAGTGTCGGGATAATCAGTTGTCTTTCAAATTCCCTCTGCACACAATATGATATTTGTTTTCAAGTAGCAGGGAATTCAAGCCAAACCGTTGCAACTCTGCCATCAATCATTATGTTAAGCCCAACAAACGACTCTATACATGATTTCAATGCCAGATTGATTTCTAGAGCTCACAAGTCAACGGAGAGTTGCTAGACTAGCCCTGGCAGCAAATGTAATTTGCTGCCGCTAGGGGCGCGTCTAGATTTCTAGGCTATTAATGTGGTGCATTAATTAAAAATAAAGGTGTTTTAACTGAACTTGGCCTCATTATTTTAGCAAACTTTATTTTGAAAATAATCCACCAGAGAGTAAGAGTTAACATTTAACACTACTTTAAGAGATGAGAAAATGTTACACTGGTTGGTGTTAAGCAGTGTTAAATGTTTTACTCTACAGAGAGTCAATAGGTAACACTGAATCAGTGTAAAGGTGCCAACTCTCAAAAAAGTGTTAAATTAACAGTTTGTGGTGTGGACCCATATAGACACTTCAAAAGTGTTGAAATCAACTCTGATAGTGTTAAATTCAAGGCCCAAGGGGAAATTCAAGTTCTCCCCTTATTAGACATTCTCCAGTAGCCATAGATATTAGAAAGCTAGATACCGCATTATCTGCCAAGTTCAATTAGGTGGCATATGTAAACGTGGCCACCATATTGCTGGGGGTAAACACCTTACTGTCTATGGGCAACATTTGTCGGCAATCAGAGACACCTGTCTGATTTCCAATCAGAGACACCTGTTTCTCCATTGGCCTCCAGTGATTGTTGCCCCCACCAAGATGGCGGCGCTATTTACGTACGTTCTGGAGCCCAATGCGGTATCTAGCTTTATGATGTCTATGCTGTTAGAGACCCACTACGGCTATCCTCTATGGCTATGCTAGGTGAACGATTCCCCTATTCAAGTTTGTTTACCATCAAATTGGATTTTAGAGGTTATATTAATCTACTTAAAGGTGCCATGTGTAATGTCCGCCAAAAAATCAATTCATACTCCACATTCCATAAAAGAGGGGGGCAGTATACCTCCAGAAAGTGAGTTGGTCTACCCTAGAGTAACAACCGAGAAACGTGTATTGCAGTGTGGCTGGCGGTTATGTTGCCCGCATACCGCCTCCCATGGCTGAAACTGGTATTATGACACCTAATTAAAGTAATTTAGCATGCTAATTCAGGTTGATATCTCTGCAGTACTAGCCTAGAAATCTAGACGCACCCTAGCGGCGGCAAATTAATTTGCTCAGCCTGTACGTCTAGTATCAAACCATAGGGATTTCTATTGGCTGACGCCGTGGACCTCATCCAATCACAGCGCTCTATTTTGTTAGAGAGTCTTAAGGCGGGCTTAACAGGATAACGACAGTCCTGCGACGGTGAACAACAAGGAAGGTGGCTATGGCGAACGAAGAGCGGTTGTTTGAATCGGCGTTGGCGTCAACTTTGGAGAAGTTGGACTTGTGCTTTTCTTTGAAAGTTGAGCAACACAATGCACTTAAGTCATTCCTTTCGAAGAAGGATGTATTTGCCGTTTTGCCGACCGGATACGGATATGGTCGTAGCGCTGGCCTATTGCATGCCTAGGCAGTTTGAAAGACAATTCTCTGCCCGCCCCTTGGATTAAGCGAGGTGAATGGTTCGATGCCAGACTATACATTTCAATGATATAGGATGGCCCGCCAGGCTACTGCAGTACCGTGTCATTTTTGTAATGACATCATCGCCCTTATTTCTTCTCATTCTTTTGATGCGTGTAGCTCATTTTTTGGATATTTTTACCTCAATTCTTACACATGGCACCTTTAACCTACTCCTGAATGAATGTGAAGAAGCATGCTGTAATACTCAACCACAGAATGCACACTTTATCAATGAACACAAAGCAAAGACTAGCCTAGTCAAAATAAAAATGTACATCTCCCAAGTCATTCTGGCAGCAACATGCTACATAAATACAGCAAGATTACCTTCTCTGACATGATTTATTAGGCTACTATATCAGAAATCACAATGAATTGTGACAGGATTACAACATGACGAAACAATATTATGCAAGTCTGTAGCACATTGAGTTGAATTTACCTCAAATTCTTTGTTAAACACAAAAGACTAAGCAAGGTCGCAATGGTGAGACCTAATTATGCATGTTATAACACTAGCTGAGACACATAATACATGTACCCCTAATTCATTTAGATGATGCATGAACTTAAACAACAATGTCCTAGTGTGATCAACAATATAATTGCATTAACATATCCCTGGTGTGAAACAGGAAATTTTATTTATTTAGCTTGTTCCTCCTTTGTTCCTCCTCCGCCTGTCATTTCAAGAATCAGTGCTATTAACTATGTTAAAATATGTTAGTTTTGTCATCATGTCATTTCACTACTCAGTGAATATAAGACATGATTGATGAGATTAAAGTAGAGCTGTCTAATTACACCACTGGGTCCATAACTTTTTGTCTATACTTTAAACAAAATGAGTTGTGTAAACAAGTGTGTGTCAACAAAAAATGTATTACAATGTATTTTCTTAACCATTATCATTGCCTTCCATTATTTAGCGTTTATTTAGACACTGGTGCCATTTTTGTCACTCTTCAGTTTCCTCCTCGTTGGTGTCACATAGAGGAACATCTCTCCGTCTCTGTGTGTCGTAACTTTTCACGTGCATTGGACACTCCTGTTTAATGATGGCCTAAAACACACCAGTCACCAGCTCCTATTAATAACTGATAAATTATATTTATTTATTGGTGAACTTTTCAAAATAAGGTGCATCTAATGGTACACACTTACCATATTTTCCTCTCTCACTTCTGGGTTTCTCAGAAAGCAGCTAAGAGGGGCATACAGAATATTGATGATGCCAATGATAACCATGAGGTAGGGGAAGCCAATGCTTTTCACTATAGCACCTCCTGTAGATGGACCTTTATGAGAGAAAGAGGGGGGGGGGGGGTGCAGAGGGCTGAGGGCTAAATGCTAATGGCTAATGCTAAATCAATGTCATGTTTTAACCCAGTGTTTTTTGTCAAGTCAAGTCAAGTCTATGTCAGTTTTATTTAGTATAGCACATTTAACATGCACAGAGTGCAACCCAAAGTTCTCCACATACAAGACATTGACACAAAACAAAAGACAAAAAGACCAGCGAACAAAAGACAAATAGACTAGCGAACAAAAGACAATAAGACCAATGTACCCGTGACACCAAGACATGACATTGACCCTGTGAACAAAGAGATGCTTACCAATGGCAAACCCCATGCAAAGTGCTACATCTGCAATGGCATAAACACTTCCATATACAGATTCATGACGAATATCCACTAGGTACCCCATGATTGCCATCATAGAGGAATCCACCATTCCTAAACAGAGGTTGCATCACATGTTATTTTATGCAAGTAAGCCCAACTAACTTTTTTGCAATATTCTCTGTCTTTTTATCATGATTCATAGTTACCAATAGCAAATCCAAGACCACTATTTGGAATGATGAGGCCATAGATATTTTTTGCAAAGGGAACCTGTAAAAATTATTGATAACTATTTAGGGTCGCTCTCACTGATCTAGTCAGTAAAGATACAGATTAGATGATAAGAATTGAATGCTCACACAGAGGAGGCTAATACCAATAACCAGCATCCCAATCATGGAGCACAGCCATCTGAGGACACAAGAGATAACACTCAAATCAAAACTTTAATCAATCGATGTCAAACCCGTTCCAGAACCTTCAAGAGTTGTGGCTAATTCTGTACAGTACCTTCCCATTTTGTTTGCCAGCACACCAAACAGATTAGTTCCGATAAGGTAAGATATACTAGCTGGAAGAAATGCCATACCTGAAAGATTGCATAACAGTATTAAAAAATAGGATATGTGGTAAGACTCAGCTATAATTAAAATAGCAAATCCCTCAAAATGCAATGGAAAATGGACAAATAAAAATGGAACCCCACAAAGTTGTTGTAATCATGATTAATAACCATTCAGTCGCTTCGCTTCTCAGCCCGCCCCAGAATTTTTTTTTAGCTGCTCCACTCACCCAGTTGCCATTTTGGAGAACACATGGTCTGCATCATCCATATTGGTAGAGTGGGCTCTAGCATGGCCACTCCCATGTTGGCAAAACACAAAGATCCTGAATAACAAAGGAGCATGAATTACAGGTGCATCTCAGGTGCATGAACACAATAACAAAAATGGTGATATCTGAGGAACATACCTGCGCTGATGAGGATGTACGGGTCTTTCAACAGAGTTAGCAGTGGAGTTCCCTCTGTACTCTGAAGAAAATAGGAAAGGCAGCAACATTTTGTGTGACTATGCTTAGGTCAAGATAGGTTTGTCTAAGAAGTGGCGCAAGGACCAGGACTGATGCATTAATACTTTGGCCAGGCATCCAGGTAAAGGAAATAAACTATGCAAGCGTGAGCAGCTGAAATGTTCATATGCAAGGAAAGGTAAACACTTACTCCTGGAGATATCTTTGAGGGCTGGAGAATACAGAGTTGCAGAACTGCACATTAGAAATAAAGAATCAATTATGTGACATTACAGTATTATTTGTCATATGAATCCTTTTATGAACAGAAAAAATATTATTGTTTTCTGTTCCTGTTTTTTACCTCCATCAAAAACAGCCAGAAAGGCTAGAATGAGGAAAGGGGAAGTTTTTCCCACAAACTCATACATCACACTGCCAAATGGGGCACCAACTGGAAAATACAAGGTTAAGTCAGGGATATTCAAAACAATAAGACCTGTATCACAAGCAGTGATGGGCAGTAACGCGTTAGAAGTAACGCGTTACTGTAATCCAATTACTTTTTTCAAGTAACGAGTAAAGTAAGGGATTACAATTGCAAAAACAGTAATTAGATTACTTTACTTTCCTGCAAGCAGCCTGCGTTACTAAACCGTGATTTTGCCATAGACAGTAAAAGAATTTGAGATTTTGCCATATGGATTTTGTGAGACTAACTCGTGACAATGATGTAGGCTATAGCTGCGTGATATAGATGTAAACAACAGACACACGTGTGCAAGACATGGAGTGCGGGAGAGAGCGCGAACATGGAGCATTTAATTCATTGCAGTTCAGACATTATGAAAAAAACATTAACGCTGTACACTCTTCATGGGAAGAAACATGTTGTCTACAGCGAAAAATTCCACCTCAAATCTGAGCAAGCACCTAGCAAGCCGGCACAGAAATGTGAAACTCATTGAGACACCCCCAGATCCCGATATGAAGGCTGCAGCAACAGGTGAAAATAGAGGACGTCGCGGGTTCCCTGTAGCCTACTGGCCCGTTATAACAGGAGCCGGGGCATTATAATATTCTGGCTGCATTCACTGTGATTTGGAAAATGGGCAAAAATATAATGTGGTCTTTGCCTTTTTGTAATGGGGCTGGTGAGTGTTGAAGTCTTCAATAATTCGTTTCCCTTAAACCAGCGTTTCTCTACTGGTTCGCAGAGACATGCCAGGTGGGGCGCGAAAAACAGGAGTTTTTTTTAATTTATTTTTTTATCTGTAGCCTAGGCCCAGGTAGCACCCGATGCGCAATGGACGCATGTGTTATTCATAGAGAAGCGCTCGTGTCAAGGCAGCGTGAGCGCATGTTTGAATCTGCAAGCACGTTCACTAATGAACATTTCTTGAAGCTGGCCTATCTTTGCGATATATTTGGAAAGCTAAATGAGTTAAATATCCAGTTACAAGGCAAAGACAAGCACCTACCTCACCTAGCAGATAAGATGCCTTTGTGGGCTTTGGAAAAAAATAAGCTTTGTGTACTATGTAGGGCAGTTAGCTGAGTGCAGCAGATGTGTTTTGACATGGGTAGGTCAAAAGGTCAGGTCGCATAATAGATTTATAGCATTTTTGAATAGTTAAAAATTAATATAAAATCAAAGAGTGCGTTTTTGAAAAAAATAAGCTTTGTGTACTATGTAGGGCAGTTAACCGAGTGCAGCAGATGTGTTTTGATATGGGTAAGTCGAAAAGGGAAGGCACATAAAAGATGTATAGCATTTTTGAATAGTAAAAAATTAATATAAAATCAAAGACTGCGTTTTTGAAAAAAAGAAGCTTTGTGTACTATGTAGGGCAGTTAACCGAGTGCAGCAGATGTGTTTTGATATGGGTAAGGCGAAAGGGGAAGGCACATAATAGATTTATAGCATTTTTGAATAGTAAAAAATTTATATAAAATCAAAGAGTGTGTTTTTGAAAAAAAGAAGCTTTGTGTACTATGTAGGCAAGTTAGCCGAGTGCAGCAGATGTGTTTTGATATGGGTAAGTCGAAAGGGGAAGGCACATAATAGATTTATAGCATTTTTGAATAGTAAAAAATTTATATAAAATCAAAGAGTGCGTTTTTGAAAAAAAGAAGCTTTGTGTACTATGTAGGGCAGTTAGCTGAGTGCAACAGATGTGTTTTGACATGGGTAGGTCAAAAGGTGAAGGTACATAATAGATTTATAGCATTTTTGAATAGTAAAAAATTTATATAAAATCAAAGAGTGCATTTTTGGACAAAATAAGCTTTGTGTATTATGTAGGGCAGTTAGCTGAGTGCAGCAGATGTGTTTTGACATGGGTAGGTCAAAAGGTCGATTCGCATAATAGATTTATAGCATTTTTATAAAGTAAAAAATTAATATAAAATCAAAGAGTGAGTTTTTGGAAAAAATAAGCTTTGTGTACTATGAAGGCCAGTTAGCTGAGTGCAACAGATGTGTTTTGACATGGGTAGGTCAAAAGGTCAAGCCGCATAATAGATTTATAGCATTTTTGAATAGTAAAAAAATAATATAAAATCAAAGAGTGAGTTTCTGGAAAAAAAGAAGCATTGTGCACTATGAAGGGCAGTTAGCCGAGTGCAACAGATGTGTTTTGACATGGCTAGGTCAAAAGGTGAAGGCACATAATAGATTTATAGCATTTTTGAATAGTAAAAAAATAATATAAAATCAAAGAGTGCGTTTTTGAAAAAAAGAAGCTTTGTGTACTATGTAGGGCAGTTAACTGAGTGCAGCAGATGTGTTTTGACATGGGTTGGTCAAAAGGTCAATTCGCATAATAGATGTATAGCATTTTTGAATAGTAAAAAAAATTATATAAAATCAAAGAGTGAGTTTTTGGAAAAAAGAAGCTTTGTGTATTATGTAGGGCAGTTAGCTGAGTGCAACAGATGTGTTTTGACATGGTTAGGTCAAAAGGTCAAGCCGCATAATAGATTCATAGCATTTTTGAATAATAAAAAATGTATATAAAATCAAAGAGTGCATTTTTGGAAAAAAGAAGCTTTGTGTACTATGTAGGGCAGTTAGCCGAGTGCAGCAGATGTGTTTTGATATGGGTAAGGCGAAAGGGGAAGGCACATAATAGATTTAAAGCATTTTTGAATAGTAAAAAATGTATATAAAATCAAAGAGTGTGTTTTTGAAAAAAAGAAGCTTTGTGTACTATGTAGGCAAGTTAGCCGAGTGCAGCAGATGTGTTTTGATATGGGTAAGTCGAAAGGGGAAGGCACATAATAGATTTATAGCATTTTTGAATAGTAAAAAATTTATATAAAATCAAAGAGTGCATTTTTGAAAAAAGAAGCTTTGTGTACTATGAAGGCCAGTTAGCTGAGTGCAACAGATGTGTTTTGACATGGGTAGGTCAAAAGGTCAAGCCGCATAATAGATTTATAGCATTTTTGAATAGTAAAAAATTAATATAAAATCAAAGAGTGAGTTTTTTGGAAAAAAGAAGCTTTGTGTATTATGTAGGGCAGTTAGCTGAGTGCAACAGATGTGTTTTGACATGGTTAGGTCAAAAGGTCAAGCCGCATAATAGATTTAAAGCATTTAAAGCATTTTTTTTACATTAAAAAATATTTATAAAATCAAAGAATGGATTTTTGGGAAAAAGAAGCTTTGTGTACTATATAGAGCAGTAATCCGAGTTCACCAGATGTGTTTTGACATGGGTAGGTCAAAAGGGCAAGCCGCATAATAGATTTGAAACATTTAACATTAAAAATTTTATAAAATCAAAGAGTAGGTTTTAGGGAAAAAGAAGCTTTGTGTACTAGAAAGGGCAGTAAGCCGAGTTCAGGAGATGTGTTTTAGTATGGGTAAGTCAAAAGGTGAAGCCGCATAATAGATTGAAATCTTTTATCAGCCTAAAAAATTCATAAAATCAAAACATGGGTTTTTGGACAAAAGAAGCTTTGTGTAATATAGGCAGGCCTTGTTTAAACACATTAAAGTTGGTTTGACACAAACTCGACCCTCGTAGTCAGTGCTAAATAGATTTTTCGAATGTGTCGAATATCCAACGTCCAATATAAAACCAACTTTACCACGGTTTAAACGCAGAGGTTTTGCTTCGTCTTGGCCGAGCGTCCAAACGAATCCTGTAAACGCACTGCCCGAAACCGCACCTTTCTGAAACCTGGTCCCAGAGTGGAGAAATCTGAAACCGTAGCCCGTTTGAATTCGTTTAGACAGCGAAACCGCACATCCTGCTTGCGATGATTTCATTGCCACACCTCAGCTGCCCTGGACTTGCACTTGTAGTATTGCCTAACGATACTAGTTTTCATACATGACATTACCTACGATTACACTCCGTAAGATAAATATCACAACTGGTGCTGCGCAGCGCCGATAGCTTATGACTTGGTGGACTGAACACTGTTTTCCCCGGTGTTTTTTATGCATTCTAGCTACTGTCAGTGACGCGAGAGAACTTAAGTTATTAGGAAAGTGCGGTGTAAGTTTAGGCTACATTAATTTGTGCGTACTGCCAGTGTCATTCATTTATTTTACATGTCTTACAACATATATACATGCATTCACAGTCGAGTGAAATCAGATATAAGCATACAAAGAACTCACAAGCCGATGGTAGCACACTGAATGCGAATGCGCGATTTGATGCAGGCAAAAGTATTGACTGTTACTAACGAAGGTTTTATAGCAATAGTAGGCTATAAATGTGGCGACAGAATAGCCTAGAACTTGGGTAACCCTTGCGTTTAGTAGCCTAATTGCGGTGATGGCCAAAACTAATGTGAATCACGGACTATCCTACAACCAAAGAAAGTAAAGGTGATTAGTAGGCCTACCTGCATTAGCCAAATAAAGGACGGGAATGCACCCTTCACAAATAATATCTGCAGCACCAGCTGATTTTAACTCTGCTGAAGAGGATATATTTAGAACTTGTCATTATTTCAATACATTTGACAATTTTAAGCTCATATAGGCTATCACTTTTAATTGCAAACAGAAAATGTCTAGCTAGCTGTTTATACCAACTTATTATCATGACTATTGCTAATATAGTGCCAAATGTGGAGTTTGTGGACTAGCCATAGGCTTATATTTGAATGGAGCTGATCATTATGAGAGTTGTATAGATGATCTTAAAGTGACAGTGCACCATTTATAAATGAGTTAAACTGCATCAAATTAGTAGTATTTCTTAAGAAATAACAGTTCTGCTTTGGGCACCAAAATAGCCAGCAGCGGCACTGCACACACACAGTTCAAACACATACTCTTCTTGACATTAGAACAGCCTAAATGTGGCATGCAACATCATTTTCTGTTTTGGTAAATGCATTACTCCTCTCTGCACTGCAACTGTTAAAAGATGTAAATGTTAATAGAGACTTTGGTTTTAATATTTTTTTTGCTGTATTTTATTTACATCTATTCGAATGAAGGAGTATACACACCAAAAAGTTAAGATTAAAACTAATAAAACCAAGTTTTAAAAAAGCGTATTCAGGTTGTGTATAGCTAGTGTGTTTTTGTAAAGTAACTAAGTAAAGTAAATAGTAAAGTAACTAATTACTTTTGAAAATAAGTAATCAGTAAAGTAACTAGATTACTTTCTTGGATAAGTAATCAGTAATCAGTAACTAATTACTTTTTCCAAGTAACTTGACCAACACTGATCACAAGTGCATGCAAAAGTATCATGAAACATTTCCTACATTAAACAAAATCTGTCCCATTGGGGCAGCTGTAGTTAATAGCTTCCACATACTGTACTTGTATTCATTTAGCAAATGCTTTTATCTAAAGCGACTTATGTTGCATACCTATATGTATAATTGACATTATGTCAATGTTGAGTGATTTGAGTATAATTGCCATATGTCAATTATATTACAACCCAATGTAACCGAGGTCGTAATTCGTCCTCCGCTCACGGCCCTCGAACCCACACACACCGGCATGGGAGTCGAACGCTCTAACCACTGAGCTGAAAGCCCAGGCTTCCAACTCAGCAGTTAGAAGCGTTCTTAAGGTTAGGGCTGTGAGAATTTACACGGGCAAGTAGCATGCTAGCTCAGTTCACCTCCGTTACACCAACATCAGAAATAAATAAATGTAATTATTTATGTAATAATATGTAATAAATAAATAAAAATAGATTTATTTATTAATATGTAATAAATAATTAAATAAAGAATATGATAATCTGCAAATCTTACAAACCCATATTTAGCTGCAAAAAGGACATTACAAAGCTGACTATTTCATGGAAAATATATGTTCATTTTGAATTTGATGCCAGCAACACATACGATTTTTAGATGATCACATTCTGTTTTTATTTGCATTTTACACAATGTCCCAAACTTTTCTAATTTGTGGTTGGACAAGGGCCATTCCCCAGAGCAACTCGTGGTTAAGTGCCTTGCTCAAGGGCCCAGTGGTGGAAGGTACTGAGCCAACAACATTGGCAACTGCATGCTAGCCCAGCTCCTTAGCCACTACCCGACCCCTTTGATTCTGCTAAATGTAGATGTAAATGTACATACTTGTTTCAGCTACTTAACATTTTACAGTCAAATGTCATCATGACCTTTAAAAATCCACTTTTGTGCGACTTACTTAGAACCCCCATGGCCAGTCCACCCAGTGCTATTCCCATAGCAACACCTCTTTCATCATCATCTTTGTAAACACTTGCAAGCATTCCTAATCCTATAAAATGGAAGAGTGAACATTTGTTTGCTTCACATAATGTTTCAAAATGATGTATAGAATTGAATCATCTGATATATATTTATAGGCACCATACCTGCCACAGAGGAGAATGATGAGCCGATTCCTTGAAGAGATCGAGCAAAAAACAGCAAGCTATATGTCTCTGAGAAGGCAAACACTGGATCAACACACACACACGCACACACACACACACACACACACACACACAGAAAATTGTTACATTTGCTCTGAATACAATACACTAGCACTTCCATGTAACTGTGCCTTAACAGCAATGTTGATGTTTATTGTTCTTAGCAGATGCTTCTATCCAAAGTGCCTTACAATGATATCAATAAACATTACATTAACAATAAAATAAAAAAATACACATAACATAAAAATGTTAATCATAGACTAAATAAAATGTAACAGAATAATAACAATAATCATAAACATATACAAACCACAACTCTGTAATTATTATTAAGTTATAGACGGTAAACGGATGAGTCTTTAGACGCTTTTTGAAGATTCCAAAACTATCGCTAAGAACAGTAGGGAAATCTTCCTCTGACGCAGAATCACAGAAAAAGAGACTTGACTGTGATCGCTTATGTTGATGGAAGGCCAACAGCAGACGCTTATCAGACTGCAGTGAGCGCGAGGGGACGTAGCTGGATCATGGAATTAAGATAAGGAAGTGCAGATCAGGTAACTGTCCTATAGGCCAGGGAGATTTGAATTTCATTCTGGTTGTAATAAAAATCCAATGAAGAGTAACTGACAGAGGAATTACAAGTGTCCTCTTTGGCTGAATAAAGACCAGTGCCGCTGCGTTTTGAATCATCTGATCTTCTTAATATTCATTGTATGAATATAATATTCATTTGCATTTTACACAACGTCCCAACTTTTTCTGATTTGGGGTTGTACGTGCTATAGGAATAGTTGTATTAGTGGGGAATACCAGAAGCTCAGTTTTGGAGAGATTGACCTGAAGGTGTCAATCTTTTATCCATACTAAAATATCCCTGAGGCGAGCAGAAATAGTAGTCATTAGATGGAAAAGACAAGTAGGGTTGAGTATCATCCGCATAACAGTGAGAGGCAAATCTGTGGGAGCGAATGATCTCACCTGTAATTATACACAAAATACTCACTAATAATACTGCTGGAGGAACTCAGATTTTATGCACTCGTTATGAAAAATGGTCTTATTGTTGACATGCTAGATGTGAAACAAATGGTCAACTGTAAAGACCTGATAGACCAACAATGGTCAAATGATGACCAGATGACTGGATTGATGACTTGGGGTTTGTTCCTTGTGAGAAACTACCAACAGTGATCTAAGAATAACCGATAAGCAATGAAGTCTAACCTGAAAAGCTGATTATGAGGGCAACATGTATTGCACCTTCCTGCAAAGATTATCAGAGGAATGTGCTGCCAATGGTAAATATTTTTTTCTATATTGTTTGTCTAACCATTCCTACAAAATTGTTGACACAAATCTCATAATTATATTTTGTAAACTATAAAAATATATCTGGAAGAAAACTATTTGACCTGTACTATTTTAGTGGATGTTGATCAATAAGGCAGTTCAATTCTGTGATTGCTTTGTGTAGAACTTCAATTGTATTATCTTGTCTCGGAGCCCAGATGCGCCATATTGTTGGGATTGAAAAAATGGAACCATTCGCATCTGTATCACTGACAAAGTGAGTAGCAAGTTCATCCTTTATGTACGTAACTGTAGATACACTTTCAATGAGCACCAATTATTTATTAATTTAAGGAATTCATTCTGGCTTTAGGGAGAAGAACAATGCACACTTACATATAGTTGAAATAAACATGATGACAAACCCTGCAAACATTGGTATGTGGTATCCAATCCTGAAAAGCAAACAGAGAAAGAAAAGGGCTGGTTAGAGAAGTGCCCTGCGCCTGCACAATTCTGCTTTTTGGCTTGTTCTATTTTTTCACATCCTATTCCACCAGCATTGAAAATGATAGAAGCAAGGCACCTTAGTGCTGAGGTGCAAACAATATAATATTCACTCCATTACAGTAAAATGCAATAAAACAGCTAATTATAAAGTAGATTCAAATGTAGATGCCTGTTTGTCAGTGGACCCACGAATGGGTTGACTAGCAGCTGCACCAGAGCCTTGGAGGCAAACAGGAGGCCCACACGGATGTTCTCCTCCTCCAAAAAGTGTCTGTCCTGCTGGCAGCCCTCCAGCTCCTCCTGACCCACGTCCTGCCTTCTGTCTCCAGACTGGTTAGGCAGAAGGGCTGATAAGAACTCAGTCATGTTGCTAGAAGAGACTTGTACATTGTAGGTGGTGTTGTCATACAGAGAAAGGACGGAGGATGAGACGGATTTGCTGGGGGGTCGTAGTGTCATATTGAAAGAAGAGGAGGAGAAAGGGGAAGTGGAGAGGTTCTCTTTCTCGTGCTCCATGGCATATAAGAAGGTAGGGATGATGGGAACTAGAGGAGATAGGAGCAGACAAGACAGAAACCAAAGAGGTTAGAAAGTGATCTTTTAAAAGTGAAGCTGGAGGGAGGGATGCATGACTGCTGAAGCATGTGTATCCGAGTTTACCAAAAATCTTAGCATTGTCTACTTCGTGATTTGTGTATGCATCATACAGGGTTTGTATAATCACAACGCTTGCATAGACAAATCTGTTTATCACTTTAATTTCCTCTGGTGTATTTATGTGTCTTTCTCTGTGCATGTGTGATGGCGAGATATCAGGCTGGCCCAGAGGTCTCTCTGCTGTTGCAGTCTTAAGGGAACAGTAGGTCAACAAAGGACTAGACTAGTAAATGTCACAGTCATGGCTGGAGCAGACATGCACTTTATGTTTTTCATGAACTTCATGTTTTACATAAATTTGCATGATCCTGAGCTATTGATGTCAGTTTGCATTATGGTGCTAACAGTTTGTCATTTCTTAAAAATGTACAGTCCGTGTAAAACTGTGTAAGAGATGCAAAATAGATATAATAGCTTACCAATACCAGTATCTAAATTATCAGGGAGGAAATGCAGATCATGTCACAACACAGAATCATTCAATTCAGGCTATTCCCAAGGTAACAGTTTTGTGATGTCATATTTTTTTCTTTCTTTGAATTGTTGTTTTATGTAAAATAAATCATTCTATACCAGATCAGTTTATCTGACCAAAAAAGTATTTGACAAGAAACTTGAATCCTGTGCTGCAACAACTTTTAGTCAAAGACACAAGCTGTGATTGGTATTATTATGACCGCCGCATTAGTGAAGCGGCAGTCATATAGGATTAGCCAGAGTTCTTTTTCTTCCCTCCACACACACACACACACACACACACACACACACACACACACACACACCATAACCCCCGTAATGAGTGGAAAGTGTTTTAGTTTTAAATATAATTTGTATAATAATGTTCAAAAATATGTATTTGTGTCTTCTGAACTCACCTACAACTGTCAGTAGCATGTTGTCCAGAAGAAGCGCCACACACACCACTACCAGTACCAGTTTGGGAGATCCCCTGCTCTGTCTCACCCAGTACAGTGGATTCAACATGATTCCTCCCTCTGAATTAAATGTGCTAAAGAACATGGAATAAAATCAAGTTAAAGGAAAAGTTCTGATGGTGAGCACTGAATTCAAACGAATCCTGACCCTTCCAACTGAACATGTCAAGAGGATCAATTGAACGTGTTATTCAAACATATTAAATAAACAATAAAACAATAAAACAGAACAAATAAAATAAATAAAACGTGACTTTATATCCTCTGCTGTCATTTTTAAAAGATAAATCTGGCGATTGATCTATGTGTAAAATTGCCGGATTTCTCCTCTAAAAGATAATTTATAGGGGATCATTTCAGGAAGGTAAATTCGATCATTATCTAGAGATACTAATGTCATAGAAGTGCATGGCATGATCATGACATTTTGTTGAAAACTCTGCACTAACAAGCTCAACTTTAATGGATGGCTACTGACAGGAAAATCACTGGATTGTCCCATACAAATTATTCTTGTTTCAGTAAATCAATCCTTCCTTTTCTGACTCAATGTCTTGGATAAGTTTTACCCTCAGCTGATTATTGATTACAGTCACTGATTCCAAAAACACAGAATGTTTACCGAATCAGCCAGTGTTAATACTGGCTTTGTCAACAGTTAGTGCATTTTACAGTTTCCTGGGGGGTAATTTGGTTCTGCTGTTTTGTTTTTCCCCACCAATTAAATTACATCTGGCACAAAGGCTTATCTCATGGTGTGCTGGTTTTACAGTATTTCACTGTTCATAACTGCAACATATATATATATATATATATATATATATATATATATATATACACACATATATGTATATATACATATGCTGTGAAGACTGATCAGCTGACTGATCAATACAACCGTTACATATTACTCAGCATATTCTAGTTGTGATTATTTTCTTTACCCTATCTTTGTTATTATTCTAGCATGATCAACATAGTAAAACAGCTTATTAAAAAAAAAAACTCTCAGATTCCATTTTGTTCGTTTGTCAAATTTATTTCTGTCTAATGCCTTTTCAGTACCTAGACATTAGGTTTTGATGACTTTCCCATCCATCCATTAAAATGTAAACCGATAAAGTCATGTTTATCCCAATTCTGTGTCACTCAGCATTTGGCATAAGGAATATAGGCAGTTAAGTACTTTTGTGCACTTTTAATGCTGCTTACATGATTTTATATTATTATATATCTTACAGGTTTGTTCACAGTTATATCCTGTTGGCTGTTTTGAAATCACATTTAGAATAGAGATTTATTCAGAAACTTAAGACAGCCATAGAAAACACTTGCAATAATATTTGTACAATATTTAACAATATTGTTCAGTTAATATTGTTTTCAAATGGAGCATGGAAAACCTCTAAAAGAAATAAAATAATGCTTATCTCTGCTAATACCAGTATTGTGTATTCTTACCTTCAAATGCATACTCCAGTGAACTCTCCACAGGTGCGGTTACAAAGACTGACTATCTGCTTGTGCTAGAGCTATATATAGGACCTCTGCCAGGAACACACATACCTCAGTCATTGTTCTGTTCAATCGCCACAATTATGAACAAAAATAAATTAATTGTTCGTTAATTTACACTTTCTGTTTCTCTTGTACACATATGAATACACAAATCTTTTCACACACTAATATAATCAAAATAACATGTTAATCTTTTACACCCACAAAACATCAGCAAATTTTATCCAAAACCCCAACCACACCTCCCCCCTCTCTTCCACATTACAGCCATGTTCTGTATTTACATGTGTGTGTGTGTGTATGTGTGTGTCGCTCTTAATTGGAAAAAGTGAATAAGCTGCAGGCAACCAGACTGCACAATGAGACTTATCTAAGATCTGTTACTGTGGTTAACCCCTTCCCTATACACACAAAGACAATCTGCTCTCTTATAAAGCTTCTGTTTGCTCTTTTCTCTCGTCAACAAGTCCTGGTATCCTTGGTGCCTATGTACGTAGGAAAAATGGCTGAGCAATTTTCGCAGAGTGAAAAATGTTTTCTTCAAAAATAGCTGTTTTTGCATTATTTTGAGTTTGACAAGTTAAATTTTGAGTCTGAGTGGGAACAGAATTACAGAGTAGTTGTGTAGAGAGTGATGAATAGGCGGAGCTTGTCCAAAAAGTTTCATTTGTCCACCGATGCTGAAGTGCACTGGAAATCAACGTTTCTGCTGAATGTTAAAGTAAGTAGTATTTCAATTTTGCTATATGTGGGTGGTTGACGTTTTAGGCCGAAAAAAAGTTAAGGAAATTTTTTTTAGATATTAGGCATGGAAATCACTTAGTCCTGTTGTACTGACCCTTCCATTCCCAAAAATATGTATGGTTTTTTAGATTTTGTGTTGAAATTCATATTTATTCACTAATTAGTTGTGGTAGTGACTAAAATTGTCATATGGTGTGACATGAAAGTTATTGTGTGTAAAATTAAAATGGGGTATTTTGTTTTTAATGTGAGTCAATGTATTATAATCTTCTATCATTACTTCATCAAGATCAGGGGCGGAGCTACGTGGTGGCCAGGGGGGGCCACGGCCACCACTGGTCAAAGCTTGGCCACCCTGCTGGCCCCCCCAGCTCCGTTCAGTGAAAAGTAAAAAAAAAAGATTGCTGCCGTTTTCAACGGTAGCCTACTTTGAAAGGAAGTGTAGCCTACGGTTCTAATCAAATCGTGAGTAGGCCTAGTGCAGCAGCAGCAGGGGACAATTCAAGTCATCTGTTAAAAACACTTGACAGTAGACTACTACTTACTTAACCTCAGTGACAACAGGGGAGTTGATGATGACTTGGAACATTAATGTTAAAATGTGACACTAATCATAGCAAAGTGAGCTGCGTTGGGCTGTTCTTGTTAGGTAGGCTCTGACATTGACGTGTGAGGCTGATCAAAAATAAGCGGATGCCCGCGGTAACTCTGTTACAAAAATATTTTGATAATATTCGGGTGAAATGCAAGCATATTAGGCACATATCTCCGGATGGCTCCAATAAAAGTAGGCTAATAGTGTCTAGCCTAGGCTACTTTATAAAAACATAATTTGCTGACTGCGTGTGGTTCTTGCCATAGCTGGTCAGGCAGAGGCAGGCTGCTGCGTTGCCTGAGTTCTTTGTTACATTGCTCCGGTAATTGCAACGAGATGAAACCTTAACTGCGTGACAGAGCAGAAGTGGGGCTTTCCAACGAGACTAAACACTTGTCTGTGCGATCAAGTATGAAAATACAAAAAATCATGAAATTAAATCAAATTGCATCATATTTAGTTTACCTACGCACCCACACTCTCGTTTGAATTAGGCTACTCGCGAACCCGTGATCGCATAGATATGGCATATCAGAAGAAAGAGGAGGCACAGGGCTATCCATTGGTACCAAGTATATCAATCCTTCTGGGCTATAAAAACAGACAACGTGACTGCAAAATAACATCATGTACAAAAACCAACGCTTCACAGCCATTACTCTCGTTTGAATTAGGCCCTACTCACGAACCCGTGATCGGATAGATAGCCTATGCCACGCATGTCAGATGAAAGAGGAGACACAGAGCTATCATTTGATACCAAGTACATCCTTCTGGGTTATAAAACAGACGAAGGGACATCAAAATAATAACTTCATATAGCTCGACTTACTTACCCCACGTTTTTGTGTGTTGTTGTGGTGGCAAAGCATGTTCATAATCCAACGCTATAATGTGTTTCTCTATGGCATAGCATGTTCATAATCCGGTTTTGAGATCCTAGCAAATTCCTACATGGCATCCAATTCAAGACTCACATTGCATCCCAATTTATTCGACAAAGAAACACCTTTTTCCCTTCACTTTGTTCATGGCTCATTGTTCTTGTTTGTGTATGGCACTTACAATGACCAGGATAAATGCTTCTAACTAAAGGTAGTGAAAAAGCCCTTAAAACAGTCTAGGGTTCTAAGGGTTAATGTCTTGATTCAGAGCCATGTTACTTACAGCCAAGTACTTGGAGTGGATAACAGAAAGAAATATAGTTTTGCCATCAGTATAAGATTAAATATCTGCATACCATATTTGTAGTATTTATTATTGTTCTTTGAGTTAACATCATTTGAATATGACTGATTAAGTAAGGTGCATTATCATAATGTACTTTTTATAGCATTGGCCTATTTATGGAAAATGTGTTGGAGTGGACAACAAACTGTTCAGGTTGTCTGTGAATGGACCTGTGTATCAGTTGGCTTTACACAATTTATTGCCATTATTAAAACAGGGTATCCTAATCTTCAAAACTTTTTGAGTAGTTTTCATATTGTAGTTTTGATTCCCAAGTGCCACCCCAATAAAAAGTCTGGACCCAGCTGGCCCCCCCTATAAAATAATCCTGGCTACGCCCCTGATCAAGATCTAGCATTTCCTTGTGCAAATGTATTACACTTTACAGTATATTTCTTCATCAATACACAGAGTAAGGCATATGTCCTCAATCTTTCAATAAACATCATATTCATTTTGACATACCTTGATATAAAAGAAAGAAAATGCTTGTGACTTTTGCTGATCCTATTTTCTATCTGTTCCATTGAGATTTGTATGATTTAGACCCCAAAAGCCTTTTTATTTTCATAATTTCTTGATGTCACACCAAATGATATGGTGTCACGCCATATGGTAAATAACACCACATAACAATCTGTTAATACAAAAATGTGTATTATATGTATTTCACAAGCAACAAAAGACAGTTTAAGACAGGTATATCATGTAAAGTTCACTTTCAGAAATCACAACTAAAACAGAATGCCACCAAATATTGTATAGCTCTTGGGTTCCCTGAGTTTTTCTCTTCTCAATGGTGGGCTTCAATCTGAATGTTTGTAGTTCCCCTTTGAGTTTATTCTCTTTATATCTATTAAAAGACAAATTCAACAATTTATTCAGATAATTTAAAAACATATCCGGCATTATAATCAGATTAAATTGTTACAATTACTTATAGTGCTAAAGACAACATTAATATTGCTGTTTTCTTTAACACCAGAATTTATTTTCTCAGACTACTATTGATATTTAGAATGTCAAATATGTATCTTTTGTATCCAAGGCTGTAGAGTGAGTGTGTGTGGGGGTGATTTCTGTGTTTTATGTGTGTGTGTGATTCACAATACATGCAATAGTTGCACATCTTAAATAATAAATGTTAAATCATGTTAAATATGTCAAAATATATATTACACTTAATTATGAGTTAAACATATGTATGAAAAAACATTATTTATGTAGGAAAATGCAGTTTCTATCATATAGTGTGACAAATAAATCATATGGTGTGACAAGAAAACCCGGTCACACTATATGATATGGGGTCACACCATATGAGGTTTCATGTACTTAGCATGACATTAAGCAATGTGCTTTTATGCTAACTGCAATATGACAATATAGTTTTAAAGGTAATATTGACTGAAAAGTAATTTCATTTGGTCATTTTTGTGTAAAATGTGTCACACCAAAAGACAGTGCAAAAGGGAACTGAAGCAGGAGTGCTGGATATACTTGATTTTTTTTAAAACATGAAGAGAGAAAACTCACCTTGTAGCTTTCAGTGTCCTTCTGAGGTGTTGTTCTTCCTCCTGAAAGAAGGAGGACCCCTACTCCCCAAAGGTCTCCAAAAAATTGCCCAAATGCCCGTTTAAAAAAAAGTAATATGGCGTCACACCATATGATATCCATTTCTGGGACAAAATGTTTTAGTTAAGGGTGGCTTCACAATATTATGCCTGAACTTTTAGTCAAGCAGACTCACAAGTAGGCATCTGGGTGATCAATATATGATTCATTTTTGATTTCATTCATGAAAGTCTCTGACATCACTGAACGACAAGGCAACATTAAGGAAACAGTTGACAGAGATCCTTATGAAGAAGCTAACTGGTTGAACGATGAATGTCAGTATCAGGAAGCTATTGCCCTGATGAAGCACACCGCTGATGAGGCATAAGATGAGGTTAACTCTGATCAGAACGTTTTGCATGACCCAGACAAGCAGATTGATTTAGTTTAGTATTTTTTATCTTCTACTGTAAGTGCATGTTGTGTGTGATGTCTGCTGAGACCTTGAATTTCCCCTTAATCAATAAATTATCTATCTATCTCTGAACAAGACAATTGAATTATTTGTGTGTGTGCACATGTGTCCAAAGACTGAAATAAGTTGCTTGACCATGTTTTGCATATATGTAGTGTTTTTTTTCCTTGAGTTCCCTAATGTCTGCTAAAAACTCTTCTTCACATTATGCAGAATGTCAAAAAGCACACTGGGAGGGTTTTGCCACCAATCCCCTTGTCCTGTTTTTAAACATCACTCTTTTTAGCATTTGGATTGGTAGGATTACTTTTTCTGTGACTAGCTTGCTAGTCATGATGGTGTTGAGATAAAATGTTATATAAAGCAGGTTATGAATGATATGACTATCAGTTTCTTCGACAGATGTAGGGGAGAACCGGGATGAATGAAACACTTTTTAATTAAACTTAATTTACGAAGACATTGAAAAACACTGAAAGCTCTGCTCTGCTGGGCCTTTCTCAGCAGCTCAGAGGTGTTCACGCTCCAGGATAGGCTGTCCTCGATGTGGACTCCCAGGATGTGGACATCTGCCACCCTCTCCACACAGTCCCCGCTGATGATTAATGGTGGGATCTCTGTTTTCTCCTGTAGTCTATGGTTGTTGGCCCTGCACCATGTTGGCAGCCGCTCCACCTCATCTCTGTAGGCAGACCCCCCCCCCCGAAGATGAACCCCACCACTGTGGTGTCATCTGCAAACTTCATCATGGTGTTGCTGTGATGGACAGGGGAGTAGTGGTGTGTGTAGAGGGAGTAGAGCAAGGGACTCAGCAGCCCTGGGGAGAGCCGGTACTGAGGCTTTGGGCCATGGATGAGTGGTGGCTCACTCTGACCCTCTGTCTGCGGTCGGAGAGGAAGCTATTGATCCACATGCAGGTTTTGTGTGAAAGCCCCAGGTCCCCCAGTTTGACCGCTAGCTTGTGAGGGAGGATGATGTTGAAAGCAGAGCTATAATCCACAAAGAGCATCCGCCCATAGCTCCCCTGCTGCTCCAGGTGGGATAGTGCAGTATGGAGTGCAATGGCTATGGCGTCCTCTGTGGATCGGTTCGCTCTGTAGGCAAACTGGTGGGGGTCAAGGCTGCGGGGCAGGGCTGCTGTGATGTGACTACGGACCAGTTTCTCACTTCATCACCACTGGGGTAAGTGCCACTGGTCGGCAGTCGTTGAGGGCAGGGGGAATATAGTTGAGGATTTCAGGCAGGGTGGGACAGTCACCACTTTATTGCCACTGGTAATATTCAAATTTTAGTATTAAAATATTAGTCAATGCTTGATCATTCACATCACTGGTGATCCTAAAACCAAACAACTCCAAGAACATCGACCAACAGAGAGCGTTCTTGAACTAGTTCGGTTCAGAATTGTTTGAACCTTGGTGCTATCTAGAGAACCAGCCCGCACTTCCACCAGTTTTGAACGGAACCAAAGATGCGTCACCAACAGAGGGTGGTGCATGCATACACAAGAGTTAAGTATATGCAGGGGCATTGCAAGCGGGGGTTTATGGGTGTTATAACATCCCCACCTTGGCTGAAACACGATTCTATCCCCCCACTTTTTCTCACAAAAATGTAGAAATGCAGGGAGTCAAGACGTTGAAAGCGAGGGTGCGTGCACCAAGCCACTCTTGTTGTTTCTGTTGTCCACACTTGACACGCAACTGCGTTCTGCTCTCAGAGCATATGCTTTTTCTGTCTATGATCTGCAGCGTCTGATGATTTGGTATTGGTATTATGGAACCGCAGACTGAAAGAAAAAGAAACTGAGTTTCCCCAATTAGGAAATATACTTCTTAATTTGGTGTCATCAACCGTAGAGGCATAGCCTACAATTGGTATGAGCGATCATGCAATGTGTGTGCGTCCCTCCGCTGGAGATGACGTGGGCTAGAAGCAACAATATTTTAAACAACACAGGACGTGGACTCCTACTATCCATGGAAACTGCATAGTCTAATTCATGTCTTTAAATTGACATTAAGCTGATAGGCTATATACAACAGTTTATTTATATTCCCTTTGCATACGTTTGCAAACATGCTTTGGGTAGACTTCAAACGTTTTTGAATTTGATCTTACAGTTCTTTCATTCTGTCTTTTACTTTTACTTAATAGATATTATAGTTAGGCGGCTTAGGCCTATGCATAATAGCCCAGTGATACCTCAAAATTAGGTTGTTGTATGCAAAAACAGAGGTAGCCTAGGCCTCATAGCAAATAGCCTATTGCGATGGTAGCCTAGGCCTATATCGTAGCAAATAGCCCATTGCGATGGTAGCCTAGGCTTATATCATAGCAAATAGCCTATTGCGATGACAGCTTTAAAAACATTCACTTGTCTCGCTGGAGTGAACGCAGACCATGGGCTTGCACAAATACATTAATTAATTAGATGATCTGCATCTCTGTTCACCTAAAGCAGGGGTCGGCAATTACGTTTGGACCCGGGCCAATTTTTTTTCAGACAATGGCATCGCGGGCCATAGCTTTTGTAATGGGGGGGGGGGGGGGGGGGGGGGGTTATAGGCCTACTATTTAAATTATGAATTATTATATTATATTAAAATAAACATCATCTAACTTTTAAAATGCATTTAATTTAATTCCATTAAAAACGTTTATTTGCTTATGTGCGCTGTTTTTATGCCGCCTGCTGCATCTCCTGTCGTCTCTCATGAAACAGTATGTGTTGAGCCTGCCTGCATTTATTAATGCCAAGCCTATTAATTTAACGAAACATAGGCTATTTTTGACCTTGCCCACTGGAAGAGGGAGACAGGACACTTTTTTTTTTTTTTTTGCACAAGATTACGCGCACTCGCGTGCCAATACCGTTCCGACCTGTGCGTCATGGATAACTGCAAGGATGTTCCACCTGTTGTTTTGTCACTTTAGTAGGACTATCATCTATACCTCAATAAATGTTTTGAAATTGATGGGATTGCTGTAGGCCTTTTTTTCTTTTTAAAAACATGGTGTTAAAAAAAAAATAATTTTTTTTATTTTTTTTATTTAAACAGCAAATTAACGTCATCTCGCGGGCCAGATAGAATAGATGGCGGGCCAAAATTGGCCCGCGGGCCACTATTTGCCGACCCCTGACCTAAAGCTATGGTTGTGCTAACCCATTTGCAAAAAACATTCTGCTATGTTTTCTTCATTGATAACATTAGATATAGATTAGATATATGCCTCCATAGGGTTGTTTCAAGCAGTGAAGTGATAGCAGATAATGTAGGCCACATAGAAGAGGGGTGCTGCTTGTTCGGTCCCTCCCAAACTGCATTAAAATTGTATTTAGCAACCAGAATTTCAAAAAATCTGGGAAGAAACTCCTGGGCACCAGCCAATATTGTCCGCACCCCCTCTCAGAAAATACTTCCAATCTCCCTAGGGAGTTATTTATAATTTGCCCGGATTGTTTCACTTCCCTATCCCACAACCCTCCTCCCACTTTTAAAAAGCTTGATACGCCTCTAAGTATATGCATAAACGTGAGGATAATATAAAATGTCATATAAAAATGTCTTAAATTAGCTGTGTAAAATGCTTGTGGTTAATGTCTGCAGTGTAGTTCTAGTTGACTAGTTTTGTTTACTCATGAAAACAATTATGCTTTTATGGCTCCCACACACAGATGCGTGCGGTGCCGTGCTGGAGAAGCATCCCGCCGAACTGAATTGTGTGTCTGTTGCGTCGCTCCCGTCGAAGAGTTCAACTTTTGCTGCACCAACAGACAACAGAAGGCACCAGCCAATCATATTAGAGTTATACTTCAAGTAATTTGCATAGCTAGACGGGAACATGCGTTTACGGAACGCAACTGTGTGTGGGAGCCGTTAGCCTTCTCCCCTCTGAAGGGTAGAATGACACGACCACTTCGATTCACAGGAAAAAACTACTACTATTACTATCTGAAGAGGAAGACAAGTTACACAAAGAAAACTACTGTTCCTACAGTTCAAACGCATGGAGTTCCTCTTATGCCCTGATGGTTCTGCTTCATAATCTCATCAACAATACCAACTCGTCAACTTGACAGAGAGGCGAGGGGCCTCGATTCATTTGCGGAGCCCTACGTACATAGTGCACATATGGGGCGGTCCAGCTCTGGTTTACTTTCCCGCTTGCAATTCAAAGAGTCACAGGCTGCTCAACATCAAACTGCAAACCCATTGGATACGCATCTATTCACACTGAAGTTTTACCGGTCATTGTAAGACCTGTGCAAAACAATTCCAGGAAGTATTCCCCTTTAGACGACTATCGACCTACAGCCCTCACTAGTGATGAAGGTGTTTGAGAGACTTATTAAAAACATAATCTGCTCATCCATCCCCAACACTTGACCCACCGCAATTTGCTTACCACTAATAGATCTACTGAGGATGCCATCCCTCATGTCCTTCATACCACCCTTAGGCATATTGACAGTGGAAAAGGGAATTATGTGAGGCTGCTGTTTATTGATTATAGTTCAGCTTTCAACACCATTGTTCCTCACATGCTGGACTCTAAGCTCAAAGATCTTGGACTAAACACCTCCCTCTGTGACTGCGTTTTAAACTTTCTTTCTGGCAGACCCCTGGTAGTGAGAATGGGCCAGTTCACCTCAAATTCCATCATTCTGAACACAGGAGCTCCACGGGGCTGTCTTGAGCCCACTGCTCTACTCTCTCTATACCTATGACTGTGTGTCATCTCACAGCTTCTCTTCCATCATTAAGTTTGCTGAAGTAGTCCTGGGCCTCATCTCCAACAACGATGAGGCAGCCTTCTTGGAAGAGGTGAAAAAGTTTATTGCCTGGTGTCAGGCAAACTGTCTCCAACTGAATGTTAGCAAAACCAAGGAGCTAATTGTAGACTTCAGAAAGAGGCATCAGCGGACTTACACCCCTCTTGATTGATGGAACACAGGTAGAGAGTTAGTGGTTTTAAATATCTGAGTACACATATGAGGACCTGACCTGGGGTACTCACATCCAAGCTCAGGTTAAAAAGGCCAGACAACGAATGTACCATTTAAGACAACTCTGGAAATTCAGGTTGCCCCCCCATTGATTTTAAAAACATTTTACACTGGAGTCATAGAGTATACTGACGCAGTGCATCACTGTGTGGTATGCCAACAGCACCGAGAAAGACAGCAACGCCTTGCAGAGTGGAGTTATTTATTATTATTATTAATGTCACTTTTATTATTCTATTATTTTGGATTATGTATTATTAACTCCTGCTTTTAATGTTACTTATTTCTACTTTACACAGTCATGAAGCTAACCAGACTTACATTTCACTGCTTGTTATATACTAATATAACTATGTATGTGATTTATAAATCTCTGAACTAGAGAAACCTTTGAATAGATTAGATAATACATCAAAAAGTAAATTTCAAACACAGAGAAAGGCTGTGTAATACATTTAATATTGGGGAAAAAAGCACAGCCCAGTACACACACCCCCACCATGTACAGCTCTACAGCTGGCCACAGTTTGCAACAACTATCTTGGCACTAGTCTTGCCACTCTTTGAGCCATAACTCTCCACTTTCCTTATAATGTCCATGCCCTCCACGACACTTCCAAACACAACGTGTTTCCCATCAAGCCTGTGAAGTAAAAACACACGACAATGTTATGGCTAAGGAAGACTGACTACATTTAAGGTTATATTAAAAGAGGGGCACACTCACCAGGTAGTTTCATCAGTACAGATGAAGAACTGAGAGCCATTTGTGTTGGGCCCAGCGTTGGCCATGGACAAGATTCCAGGACCAGTGTGCTTCAGGGTGAAGTTCTCATCTGCAAATTTGTTACCATAGATAGACTTCCCACCAGTTCCATTGTGGTTTGTGAAGTCTCCACCCTGGAGAAATCAGTTAATCAATTTATTTTGTGTCCAACAAAGAGTATGTAGAAATTGACAAGTTTCAACATAGTTTCAAGTATGATTTAGTGGCAACTAGTTTGCCATCTGCAACATCATATTGATGCTATATGGTCTACATCCATCCTTTCCACCAGCCTTCAGGGCTATGGACCAAGTAGCTTTGTGGTCCCGGACAACACATTGCAAACAATAATTTACGGTCTCATGTGTGTATGTATTGTTCAATGTTCAGTTGAATTGTATTTGCAGGCATCATAGCACTCAACTTGTGTGGTGGTCAATGTTGAATTTGTGACTGTGCACCACAAATAAATCAATGTGTGGGAAACATTGGATTCACCTATTAACTGAAACATTTAGGGTGGGCTCAGACAAGACACCGAAACCATTAAATAAATCTACTTGTTTCTTTTCTGAATTGCACGAGACTAATGAACATTCCAGTAAGCTTTTATTAGTACCAACTGGGCTATTGCTGGGTATAGCTTGCTGCTTTTGCAATTGACCAACTAATTTATTCCAAAACCAAAAATAGATCAATTCTTGGACATATACCATGTCTTCATCGCACAAGACAAATCTCTACAATCTCTAAATCTTTTCATATTTTCACAAGCCAATTGGAAAAGGTGGTTAAAGGTAATTTCCTTAGAATGACTTGACACTGCTGCTGAAGTGAAACTGTCCATTTCATCTTCAAGCGACCAAGTCATTTCCCAAGAACGTCCGCCTTCCTTCCAGGCGACAATACAGCCAGGGATTAAAGTGAAAATAAAATATTTGACTGAACTTTTTTCAGGCCATAAGTCATACGTTGTTCATATCTACCTATAGAGATAGCACCCCTTTTGTGGTCGCGACCTATTGGTTTTTAATGTACAAAAAGATGCAAACAGCAAAGTAAAGGGAGTATTCGCCTTATTCACAAAGCGGCCATTGTTTAAACCAAAACGAGGCTACAGGGTACACTTACTATATAATGCCACCAACAGGTAAATGCATAGAACATAACAATCCTATGATTTGTGTACCCTGTAGCCTCGTTTTAGCGGCCATTGAGATTGAGTTTTCCTGATGAACAAAACGATATTTCAGTACCATCCCTGACCATTGCTGACTAGCCATTGCTGTTCTTTTCTACTGCAGCAATATTGTAGAAAGGCTTTACCTTACACTCTTATTTAATTACTTCAGGCCAAAAGTGTTTAAAGGGGAGAATTTTTTTCTTATTAATATGCAATTCAACACCAAGTAAAATCTACAAAATCAAGTTTGCAAGACTTCCCATTTCCTCATCAAAGTAAAGAAATCAGAACATTCGAGATATTGTTGCCTCATCCGCATAAAAAGGTGCCATGTGTAATGTCCGCCAAAAAATCAATTCTTACTCCACATTCCATAAAAGATGGGGGCAGTATACCTCCGAAAATGAGTTGATCTACCCTAGAGTAACAACCAAGAAACGTGTATTGCAGTTTGGCTGGCGGTTATGTTGCCCGTATACCGCCTCCCATGGCCGAAACTGGTATTATGACACCTGTCGGGCTGTGGCTAGTAATTTAGCATGCTAATTCAGGTTGATATCTCTGCAGCACTATACCTTGTCATTTTTTAATGACATCATCGCCCTTATTTCTTCTCATTCTTTTGATGCGTGTATCTCATTTTTTGGATATTTTTACCTCAATTCTTACACATGGCACCTTTAATGAAAACATGGTAGTTTTGAGTTTTACAGACAACTAAGTTTTCCAATGAGCAGCAATACTGTGTGTGCTCATGCAGGAGGTCTGCACATTTGATAACGGTAATCTGGAGAGGGCGCTTTTGTCTTCAGCAACAGGTCGTATAAGGTTGACAAGAGGTTGCGATATGGGGGCAGAGCCAGAGGGGTGGCTCCGGGTGGCACAGGCCACCCTTGAGATTCGATTGGCCACCCCAGGTGCCACCCCAAATCCTAGTCTATGATTGGCCGTTAACATGGTCTAAGGCGGGACCTTTCTTGATGCACTTGCAGCAGTTTGAAGTGTCAAACGTCAGAAATGTAAGTGGCAAACACGCTTGCCTTTATTGGCCTGCGGCACAATTGAACTGCGGACCGAAAGGTTTCCCCGATCAGGAAACACTCGTTAATTCGCAACTTTGTGTAGGCTTAACAGAGGTAGCCTAAATATCGTGCCTATGGCGATGACAGCTTTAAAAAAACAACAACATTTATTTCACTTGTCTCGCTGGATTGAAGGCAGAATGTGGGCTGTTGCGCAAATAGATGAATGAGGGTCAGGAGATTCCGTTAACAAAAACCTAAAGTTTTGCTAACATTTTCTCCATTATTATCGTAAAATATGTCTCCATGCAGGGCAGGGCTGGTTCTAACCTAGGCTAGGCTACTATATTTGGGTGGGCTGGTAGAAATTTTGGGTGGGCAACATAGCAAAGCTGTCAAATTGGATCAAAACATAACATAAACACAAAACAAACACAAAACAATCAGTACTACCTAGCTTGAGTTGCTGCAGCCAACAGCCAGGGATAGGCAGTATGTCTGATACATGTATTTAAAATACTAAATAGTATGTAGTCATTTTTATTTTATTTAGTTGGGAAAAAAAACATCATATTTTGTATCAAAATACTTCATAGGTTTGTAGTTTAAAAATACTGCCAAATACTTTTGGTAAAACCAATAACCTACTTTTGGTGATGTGATTATAAAAGTGCAAAACAATGAATGCAGCACTGGTGCTGACTTGCCCAGAGTTGTTGTGATCAGAATATTGAGATTCAGGCAGATAAGTAACATGTAGGTTGCTCACACACACAATACACTCCTTCAAACCAACCTCAAGTTTCTTGAGAACTTTAGTCATCCAATTCGAACACATGGAACCGGTTATGTGGTTAAGTTGCACAATGTGCACAATGTTTGCTCACATCCACAATACACTCCTTCATACCAACCTCAAGTTTCTTGAGAACTTTAAAGTTGGCTATCTGTGCGTCACAAACACGACTGACCCCCTTACTCAACAGTTCGCGATGATGACAGATTATTTTTTTTATGCTAACACGCTCAGTCAAAACCGTCCGTCGCAAATTGTGAAACACATTGTTGGACATGTCATAACAGACGGGATAATAAATTGCATAGGCTACGGTTTATATTGCGTCTTTACACATGTTAAGCCCTCCTTACACTGACAGACTTTGGAAAGATTTGCAAATATTTGGAAAAGGACTTTGGAAAGACTACAGTCTCAGACCCTCTCACATCTAAAGACAAGTAGTAGAGTTTTAAGTCACTGACTATGATGTTGCAATCAGACTGCAACTAGATTCCTTTAAATGATTACCCATCGTGCAATAGATAAACAGGAACTGAAATAATAGCCTACTGAACTCAAAGTCGTATTTTCGTGTTTCTGCAGCATTGTTTCATGCGTGACATCCCTAACCGATATAGAGTTGTTCTGTCACATGGAAGAGCCGACTAAATTACAAATATTATAAGAATAACAAATAATCATATAGACTACTGCTGTCGCCTACTTTGCCCCTTCCTGTTTGGTGTTGGAGAGAGGTCACTATTGTTTTTTATAGTTCACGTCACTATTTGCATGAGCCACGACTAGAAAGACTTGCGATAATATAGTCGTAACGGCAAAACTAGAAAAGGACTGACTCCGACTGACTTAAAACCGCTAAGATTGGCACCTTACACTTAACGATCGATCTAGTTGACGGGAGCGCGCCGCGATTCCAGCACAACTCCCATGATTTCTGTCCGACTTTGGAAATTTAGTCGCCAACTGTGATAACAGACCAAAATTGTACAATGTAAGGCCGCCATTAGTTGCATTGATTAAAAACTGTAACACTAATAGGCTACATCGGGTGGCATCAGGCTATCTGTTCAAGTCATAGGTGACACCCAAAATGAATGACCTCCCCTGACAAGAGTTCGCGATAGTAGGCTAAGAAATTGTATACATTGATGCACGGAAAGAACACAGCATACGCTTATCTCCGAATTCGCACATAGACCTCACAATGTAGGCTTGGCCACCATATCCAAAAAAGTTAAACGGATTGGCCAACCTCATCAGCTGTATCGATTGTGTCACTATATTCCAACTTGTAGACCGTTAGTCCTCCAGACGTTTTTTTTTTAAGCAAACGCCCCAGGCCAATGAGACAATCGTGTAGGCCTAGCAATAAACAAAGCGAAACTCATGGCTGACGTATCTTCTTTAGCGGTCACTGATTGAGACACAGAAAGTTCTCAAGAACACTATTAGGTCTTTAAAGATTTAACATCACACACATTAATTCATCGGACCCCCCCCCCCCCTCCTATTTTTTTTCTCATCGGATCTGCATCGATCTCAAATATGGCATTTCTAGAATCAAATTGACGGAAATCCGCCGCACGACGGATAACTTTAATCCTTGTACAGCTCACCTGGCACATGAAGTCAGGGATGACACGATGGAATGTTGATCCCTTGTAGCCAAATCCAGGGGCTCCTGTGCACAGTTGCCTGAAGTTCTCTACACGTTTGGCCAAAAAAGCAGGTTATTGGTAACAATGTATACCTGAACTTGACAGATGAATCTTGACACATTGCAAACTTGAAATTAATTTCCTGAAGGAATTAACACTGCATGCAAAGTGGTTGCTAGGGTTAGGCTTGGGTTATTTAGGTGTTTGCTAGGGTGCCTAGGATTAACATTCCTAGTTCAATGGAGAGACAAGGTGGACCGTGGACACTAAAGGTACACTATGCAAGTTCTCATCTAAATATAACCTTTAAGGCGAGACACTACAGGTGAATAGGGTAAAATTTTTAACAAGCAGATATCACTATGAAACTTACCCAGTTGATTACTTACATTAATATGAGAAAAAAATGTATTACAAGTTTTCTGTAATTTAATGTTTACATATGCAAATTAGGCATTATCTAATTAAATATGCGCTAATTTGCATACATTTTAAAACAAGAAACCTGAGCTTTGGATACAGCCAGGTTCAAAATTATGTTTTTATTGTGTTCAGATAATAGATGTTGAAAAATTTACAGAGGGATTTATGAATATCTACTTTAGTTATCCTGTAAATCAGAATATAATGTCAATAGCCCTAACAAATCGATTTTTGCCATGTTTTTAGGCATAAAATGTCATGTAAGTCAGGCTAGGAATAATATATCAACAAACCCCTCTGTAAATATCTTCGAAATATAGTTAGGCATAAGTCTAGAAAGTTTGGTGTATGTAAGTGCTTCTGAAGTGGAGTTTCCTTGCTCAGAGTGGGAGAGGAAACTCGTTTTGAGAAAACAGCCTTGAAAGACAGCCAATGAGATTCCGTTCTCAGCCTAGACTCGTCTTTGAACTTTCGCGATTGGTTGCTGATACAAAGGAAGTGTCCATATATGGATCACATAGCGTGATACAGGAAAAACAGAGCTTTCCAACGGTACTACACACGATATGTTTTGGGTCACAGTCGCGGGAGTGCATGCAAGGTTAGAATGCTAACTTTTGCTGAATTTAGGATAAATATACAGGCGCGAGTAGACACAATATAATGAAATAAACACCTAAATGTGTAAATCTGACTTTTTTGTTGTAGTAGTGATAGAATACATGCTAAGGTAACAGACTAGCTCAAAATCTCGAAATTGACCAGTGCATGAAAAAACGATGTTTTCACCTGCCGTGTCTCGCCTTAAGAAGCCAATTTGATGGTAAACAGACTTGTAATAGGGGAATTGTTGACCTAGCATAGCCATAGTGCATAGCCGTAGCGAGTTGCTAGAGAGAACAAGGTTGCAGTTTGCTAGCCGGTGCTAGGCTAGCGCAAGTCACTGCCACTGAAAATAGTCTTACCCACTCCACAGTTCACCCGAGGCAAATAAATCATAACACCAGAGTATCAATGTAAATATCTGTTGATAGTTTTATTTCTAACATTATTCTATCCTTGTATTTCAATGATTGCATTACATTTTGAGGGACTAGTTTCTTAGCAGCGGCAGAATTATACTTGCTCTGGTTAGTAGTACTGCGCCGAAAAGTAAAGAGAAGCGCACTCCAACCGGGATACCTAGTAACGCCTAGGTAACTCGCCTTAATCACTCGGCGGTCACACTTGCCATTACACCCAAGTCCAGCAGATGGTGGTGGTAATGCACGGTTTGCAAACTGCCAAAAAGCTCACTGAAGAGCAGGCCAGTAAACCCTTCTTTTTCAGTGAGCTTTTTGGCAGTTTGCAAACGGAGTGCATTACCACCACCATCTGCTGGACTGAGGTGTAATGGCAAGTGTACCCTTTAGCCTTGTTCTGGCCGCCAGGTGAATAAGGCGAATCAGTCCACCGCTGCCGTTATATGCCCACTACCAACTTCAGGGAACAAAGTATAACTTTTGCAATGTGATGCAGAGGTAGTTTTATTTCTAACACTATTCTATCAACACAGACATTTACATCAATTGTCTGGAATTTGCCTCAGATGTACTTTGGTAAGACTGTTTTTAGTGGCAGGCTAACACATACTGATGACTTGCGCTAGCCTAGCACCTGCTAAAACTGCAACTAGAAGGACTGGATGAAACGTGTTTAAAACAGTATCCACTGATAAATATCACACTTGCCATCACACCCATACAACAGTGTTTCATGTCTATGATAATCTTTGGGGCAGCCGTGGCCTACTGGTTAGCACTTTGGACTTGTAGCCGGAGGGTTGCCGGTTCGAACTCCGACCAGTAAGAATGGTTGAAGTGGCCTTAAGCAAGGCACCTAACCCCTCACTGCTCCCTGAGCGCCGCTGTTGATGCAGGCAGCTCACTGCGCCGGGATTAGTGTGTGCTTCACCTCACTGTGTGTTCACTGCGTGCTGAGTGTGTTTCACTAATTCACGGATTGGGATAAATGCAGAGACCAAATTTCCCTCACGGGATCAAAAGAGTATATATACTTATACTGATAAGCAGTTTAAGCTCAGAAAGGTGCATGCACTGTAATGAAAAGCAAACATAACATACCTGCTGTTTTAGGGACAACATCTGCTCTTAACTATGGAGAGAGGGGAAAAATGTTACAAACAATGATACACTCCAATCCATTCTTACGTACAATCAGAGCCTGTCTAAGGAGAGCCTCCCCACTCTCTATTAATCCCATACAAACCGAATTTGGCTGCAGTTCACCAGAGTCCACCTAGATGGCGATCGCGGGCGAGTCCAAAATACATGGGGTCCTATGGAGCTACATGGCTACATTTATTGTTTTCAACTATTTAACAACTGAAACCCTCAGATTTTATTTTATTTTTCGCAAAATGGATATGGATTTTCAATCAAAAGTGAAATAATCCGGGAGTCATGTCCTTTCGTTTTCTTATAGGGTTGGGTCGTTGTTGCCCATAACACGCTAGCATTGATGCTATGCTATGATCATGCTAATGAATGACGTCATTGGCACGTTTGAAAGGCTTTTTAGAACAATTAAGTGACTTTAAAAAAAATAACACTCACTGACACTGTATTGTCTTTGCCTCCCCTTTCGAATACAATATTCAAATTACTTGAAAAAAAATTATATGCCGAGAAAAGTGGAGATTGAGGGGTACAGCTCCATAGACCTCCATTCATTCTGGACTCGCCCGTGAGCGCCCCTAGATGCAGTACCACACCGGAAGAGTTCCGAGAGTGAAGGTTCTCTCCTTATTAGACATTCTCTGGTACAATACAATCCAGCCTTTGGCTTGATCAAAAATGGATCAACATATCTAGCTCATGGCCGCAGCTGTGGCGCAACTGGCTGGGGCACCTGCACCGTACGCCGGCGACCCTGGTTCGATTCCCGCCCCGTTGTCCTTTCCGGATCCCATCCATGCTCTCTTTCCCATTCGCTTCCTGTCACTCTCCACTGTCACTATCATTAAAGGCATAAAAAGGCCAAAAAAATATACTTTAAAAAAAACATATCTAGCTCATGCAGCAGCAGCGAGAAGCCCCTGGCTGCAGCTTCCAGATCGGGGCTGGGCTCAATGTGGGGCGGAGCGCAACATTGAGCTCAGCCCACCTTCAACACGTCTTCTCACGCTGATAATGTCAGTAGGGCCTAACTTGTTTCCTACTGTCCAAGTTATATTTCTCAACATAATCTCTAGGAAGAATGCTTAAATCTATAAAAGCATTTCCTCAACTTTAAGAGAAAAAAACACGGAGGTTAGACTGTTAGGCTAACAGTAGGCCTACTGGGTAGGGTAGCCTATAATGCGTAGGGGAGAACTGGTACAATTGTAACAGCGGTACAAATGTAACAGTATTTTATTCTCAAGATATGGTGTAGCTACGGAAACTTAAATAGACACATGTAGGCTAATTATATGTAGAATCTTACAGCCATCCAAATATGAATGGTCTACTTAAATGCGACCAGAGATAATAAGAAAAAGGTGCAAAATTCAAGCATCGCGATTTTTTATTTATTTTTTCAACCGCAACTGTTTGTTTAAGTTTGCTTCGTGAAATTTGAGCAAGCGTGGACTTAAATCACATGTCATTCATATCTTCAGTCCCTGTTTCAAGTTAACACGAGTGCCATTTATATAGTCATAGCAAACGCAATTAAATGAAAATAACAGTAGTAACACCCGTCTCTATGGCAAAATGAACTGATTTTATCGCACTAACACTTCTGATTGCGAGTTATATGATTTTTGTGCCGTTATCACACCCAATTAAATTTATGTATAAACAATAGGCTATAATAGAGGCCAATATTATGTTCTCTACTCTTAGCAGACCTTGTTGACCATATAGGCCTATTATAGGGATACTAAAGAGGTTCATTGTTGCATGTTCCCTTTGGGACTCGCACAGGCTACTAAACTATTCTTTAAAGAAAATACCGATAGGCTAGAGATAAAATGCATTGATAATGTTATTACTATAGGCCTATGTTTATGCAGACTGGATGTAATGATCTTAGCGTAGCTAGGCTTACTTAGATTAGGCTACCTTGAGAAAAATTGAACTCAAGAGTCCGGGTAAATAGATGGACACAGAGAGGTCAACGGGTAATGACAAGCGGATTTTGGGCTCCCCCCCCCCCCCCCCCCCCCCAGATTTTCCATGAAATGCACGGACGGATAGTAAGACCGCGTGTTATGAATTGAGTCCCACCGTCGTCTTCAGAGTTCACACTTAGACGATTGTTAGTATACCTTTGTGAAGTTTCCCATATACATTAAATTCATTGATCTGTTGCACATGAGTGGTGAAAGTAAAAACACAGGACAGATAGCTAACGTTAACCGAGCAGTTTCATTCATTGTGGGGGCCGGAATATATGGAGCAACCCAACGAGTTCAATCACCTCGCTACGAGTAGATGCATCCTACATGTCTGACGTTACAGTAAGCCAACATCACGGTACCAATTTATATTAAAAAAAATAGAATTCAAATTATGGAGCTATCCATTTCAGTTTTATCAAATTAGGAAGCCCTCCAATGCGCTACCCAATCCCGCCCTGTTATATAGCAAGCTAATCCAACCAACCACGTTTCTATAAAGTCCTGCAATAGCCGATTTGCCAAACCAAGATGCCTGCAGTGCAAAATTAATATTGCGCGCACAAACTTACGTTAAGGCTGCACCAAAACAAAGCCATAGGCCTACTATTCATTGCAAACATGGTTGACCAGATGGCTTAAGTTAACAGACAACGACAAATGGCCTGAAGAGCTAACCTAACATTCATTAGCAAATTTAAGCTAAGCCTCCAGCTAAGCATCATTTTCAATCAAAGTAACACGATTACAAGGCATCTCAAGCACAGTTTATGACTTACCTCCATGATGACTCTACCAACTTGCTGCCCATTGGCAGTAAGGTCAAAAAAAACTTTAGGGTTAGACATATTTTACAAGACAAAAAGATCGAAACACTTGCACCGCGTGGGCCTTCCGAAACTGTCTCTCTCAAGAAAGGCAGACAAAAGGCGACAGCGAAATAAGGAAGCGAATGGGGCGTACTTCAGATTAGTCTCACCAATGACAGCTCTTGAATGTCATTGTCGTCAGAGCCCGTTTACAACTTAGCCCCGCCCACAACTTTTGAGATTGGAAAGTTCGTCTGGACTTCCGTTGCATGGCACTCCGGAATGACAAGGACCGCCCCCGTGGCTACTTTGTTTTTCCGACAGCAAGCGTTCATGTGCTTTGCCGTCGGAATGTGTGACAAAGGCCTTTTAGGCCAAGTCCCTCCACTGGGCGGCCATATACCAACGTTTTTTGGGCACTCATCGGGCACAGTCTTTGGGTCGAACTGCGCGTGCGCAAGGCTTCACGACACCAGCGGCGAGATCACAACACATGATTGGCACGATGTCTTCACAACAAACCATATGATTGGCTCAATGTATTCACATCACACCACATGATTGGCTCAATGTATTCACATGTCGACGTTTTGCCAAGGAAGGGGTGGGATATGTGTAGACAACGGCCATTGACCTCTCCAGAATAAGTCCCGCCTCCGTAACTTCCGTATCCATCCAACTTCCGGGCGTGGATTGTCTATGAGAAATAACATGGCGTTTCGAAATATCATACCGGTAAAACATCTGTAGGTAGCGAAGTTGAAAAAGCTGGTGGGCAGATTGGCCTACACACTTCTGCCATATAGTTTCCACTGGTTTTTTTGATTGTCGGTGCCGTTTAAGTAGTATACTATAGACTATACTACTTAAACGGCACCGAAAATCAAAAAATCCAGTGGAAACTAGATGGCAGAAGTGTGTAGGCCAATCTGCCCAGCAGCTTTTTCTACTTTGTCACCTACAGAGTTTGACAGGTACAATCTTTCAAAACGCCATGTTATTTCCCATAGACAATCCACGCCCGGAAGTTGGATGGATACGGAAGCTAGGAGGCGGGATATATTCTGGAGAGGTCTATATTGGCGTGCATTTCTATGGAGTATTTTTTGAGTGCTGTGTCTCCTCATTAGAAAGTCTCTGTGTGTGACAAACAACAACAAAGGTTAAAACATACACTCACTAAGTTATATTGTTTAAGCGCTTATGTGTTATGGTTTGTATAATATTGTTTTATTTTCATTAGGCTGTTGATTAATTTGACATTATTGGTTATTATTGATATTCTCCTATGGATTTCTATGCAACGTCACGAAAACATGCGTGCGCAACCAAGAGGCAGAAAGCACCATAGAACAGCATAGAGCAATGCAAAAGAACAAAAGAATAAAATGAGTTTTTGTGCTGAAAACTGCACCAATTCGAAATCACGATGGTTAGAGAATGTTAAATATGTTCAATATCCCTAACGGAATGCATGTCTTCGCCAAAAATGACAAAATACGATGTTATATTATGCAAATGAACGTCAAACTTTGAAATATAGTCTGAAATGAGATGTTATTATCATTGAGACAACAGGGGTATACAAAAAAATCCGATTGTAGCTTACAGCAGCTGACTATTTAGGTTAAGTTTATAACGTTGTGGACGGCCACCAGGGGGGTATTCCATCAACCTCGCTAAAGGCCAAACCTGGCTTATTTCGATAAGTCTCGCTAATTTTAGTGAGAATTCCGTTCCATTAATGAGGTTAACGTGAATCCCAGCTTGGTAACCATGGGAATTTATTCCACAGAACTAACCTGCTGCGTAGCAGGTTAACTTTCAAGCTAAATCAAGCTGTTATGCAAAAAAAAAAACAATCAGTCGGAAAACGAGTCAAAAAAGATATGGTTCCGTCAACCTATGCTCTCGTCACCTGTAGCCTACAACTCAAAAAATAGAAGTAGGCCTAGAAATGTTTTTTCCGACAATGTCACCAAGCATGGATTTACACATCCACTTTCTCCAAAGAATTTCTGAAGATTATGCGACTTAAAATGTTTTAACTTCACGTGCGTGTGGTTCTAGGGATCTTGCTACTCTGCATCAGTTACATTCTGTGGTGGCGTAACGTGCAGCGAGACGACACAGCAAAGGAGTTATATTCTTGCGTGTTCACAGGTTCGCTTCCCATACGAGTATTAAGGCTATAGCTTATCACCTTGATAATTACATTTTTAGTTATACTCTTTAATGAAAGACATACTGTTGATAAAGGGTCATGCACATTTGGTAGGCTGTTCATTGACATTAATATGCTTTGCCAGTGGGCTATATCTGATGCAAGCCAAAGGATAATTCTGTAGCCTGTAGGCCTATAGGCAGCTAATAATTAAAACTGCTTCATGTGTCGACGATTGTTCATGAATGTCAAATCAACTGTGTGCTACACAGATTAAATACTAGGCATAAATGACAAATTTAAATCCATATTGCATTTCAGATAATTATATTTCAAACACTTTGGGACTTATGGGAGACAATACTATTATGTTGATACTAATTTATTTTATGACCACCTACACCTAGATAATAATTTGGAGTGAACTCTTTTACAGTAATCTAAGAACGTAGGCTATAGATAGTTTTGAATGTCCATATGCCAAAGTTGTTTTTAGTTTAGGCCTACTATTTATTCATTCACTCGTTTTGTTCAAGCATAGACTGTATGGCTGTATAGAGTGAAGCTAATCAAACTCGCAATTTATTTCAAACCATTAGCATTGTTGTTTTAAATGTAGGCTTATGCTTTCATTATTCTCCCATTTCTGTAGGCAACTATCTTTTTTTTCTCTCGATGTTAAATTTGATGACTTTCGATGAAAATTCTGTAGATGGCGCTTGCCAAATCGAACATAAATTGTCTAGTATTGTCTTAATTTTACGACATATATCCTCTTTTCGTCAATCTACTGTTTTGGTCTACTGTTCTACCTCGTGCACAAGCAGAGATGAAGCTGAATTAAACCTCGCTTGAATAAACGAGGCCAAGATGGCGCTAACTTCAGTTAATGGAACGGCTTCAGCCCCAAGTGAAAGTCTACGCTAGTTCAAGCCAGGCTATTTCTGTTAAGCGCCGCCTTCATTAGCAAGGTTGATGGAATACCCCCCAAGCGTCTTCTGCCTCATGGCTGCGCGCATCTAGTTTTGTTGGTAAACGGGAAACCCGTGTATAGGCTAGTCTTACATGTCATTGTTTTTATATTATTGATTGAATGGACATTATTGTTTTATTATTGCTTTTCCCCTCATTTTCATTGCTTATTTTATTAGGCTATTGATTGAATTGATATTGTTGTTTATTATTACTATTCTCATTATATTTGACCAACATTCTAATCTGTTCCCTGTTCAATTTTAAATATTATGTTGTTTTGTATTTGTGTGTTGCTTTGGACAAAGGCGTCTGCCAAATCCATAACCATAACCATAACCATAATCCTAAATAAACAACTGTATTTGCTTAAAATATAGTGTAAGATGCTTGTGAAAGAAAGATATGCAGCTTTCGAGTGACAAAAACGGCAAATTCCCAAGTTCACATTAGGCGTGTTTGACTTGAGGCAGATCTGTGCAGATCTGACTTGATGTGATGCATGCTGGGTTGAACACAATGCATACTGGGATGGACGCAATGCTTACTGGTTAGAAATTCTGTCCGACTTCTGTCAGCCGGCGAGGGACTTGCCACCGTGACACCATGTCACATGACCTTAAAATATCGCGGGAGTCTTAGCTTGCAGACAGATCTTGCAGTTGCCTTACACGAGCTGCACGAGCTAAAACACGCCCTCATGACGTCAGTTCAAAGACGTGATAGGGCCATTTGGGAGGAATCTCCTCATGACGATTTTGACGGGAGTCTCATGCTGCTTCCTTATGTTGGAATATGCGAAAATAAACAGAAATCGAAGGGATACCTTCTTATACGTGATTTCTGCAACAATGGTAGGCTCTGCTGTTGGTTAAATAGATAGACACACATATAGGGAAAACACTTGATACTGAATTTATGTGCTACAAAGTAGGCCTGTTAACTGTATAGAGGGAGAGCAGCTTCACAGAAGAGAACTTCTGACGGCAAATTTGAGGAAAAGTTGGTAAACCACCTTTCTTACCTAATTTGAGGGTGCTGATTCTGAATATTTTGTTTATCAAGCTCAATTCTGAGTTCTAAGCCGCATAATCAGCATTTTAACAAAAAATAGCGATTGTTTTTGCTTATTTTTCCCTAAATTGGGTTGATTTCAAAAGTAATCACTAAAACCAAATAAAAGTGTTCTCTAAATACATGTTTGAGCATTAAGAACCCATACTATAGTTTATTAACATATTTAATAGGCAACATGATTACAGTTAACATGTAATAAATTCTAATCAAAACACAACCATACAGTATTTTTATTGCTAACATAGTGAGTCCCTCATGTGGTGTTTAATGCATTTCATCACAATAACAAGTTGCACAGATAACCTTCAACTCAGAATATATCCTACAGTACATATGAACTTAGATAGCGGGAATAAGCCTAATGCAGAACTGCATCTACCGTTAGCAACAACCGACAAGTAAAAAATATTTTACTTCTAGTAACACTGAATTTGGTATGTGTCCTTGCCTCCGTACTAGAGCTTGACATCTAGAAAACAGAGTGGCTCTGGCATAGTGTTGTCACGATACCAAAATTATGACTTCGATACAATACCTGACATAAATATCTTGATACTCGATACCGAAACGATAGCCAAATCCTAAAATATATGGAAAAGAAAGGACACAGGCCTCCTCCAAGTGTATTCAGTCATTTGTGTTGAATTTGGTGCACTTTTAATCAATTCTGGGTTTTAAACTTCTAAACTTCCTACTTAATTATTATTTTTGTAGTCAGTAAAATAGTAGTTTGTGTTTGATTAAGTCCTTTATTGTTTGTTATAGCTCATTTATATTGTATGGTGTTTTGGCAATAAATTACCATTAAATAGCCAAAGTAGGCTAGATCAAGGTCAGTGTTCAAATTACTGCATGCAAATCACTTAATGCTATGCAGAAGAGCCTAATCTTAAAGGCACACTATGCAGGTTTTTTAGCTTAATAGCTAGGTTTTTGAGCTTTTTAGCTCAACGGCCTCAGTGTCAGGAAGTATAACGAGTGTAACGAATAGCTTTACTGCATTCAAATACACATACACGCCAGGCACCGGCTAGAAAAAGGTAGCGATGGAGTTTCTCAGACATTCGTTATGACAGAGCCAGCGAAAAAGAAGCAAAAACCGAGAAAACAGTAAGGAAATTGCCAATACTGCATAGTTTACCTTTAAGGCCATCTGATGTAGGCTACCCTAGGCCTTTCCGTGTTTATGGGATTTCTTTGACAGTTGCAAAAGGGGAAAAAAGTAAAGATAGTCTTCTTTGCTCCCAGTGTAATGTAATAAGTATGTTTCAACCACTCAGGCCTACATAATTATCTGTTGCAATATCTGTGTGTATTTCTACATTAAGTCTATTTCTTTGATAGTTAACATCATTTGCTACCCCTTAACAAATACCAAATAACAATACAAAAGTGTCTTACAAACTTGCATACTTCTTAAATGTGCTGCAGTCAGATGGGTATCCTAAAGACATAACTAGATCTTGAGCATCTATTACCAGTGTTGAATGAGCAGTTTTTGCAGTGATCACTACTGGACATTCCACATTGCTAGACAGCACTTGAGTGAGGATAGACTTATTTCCACTTCACAAATAACCATTGCTATCTGCAATAGCTACAGTACAGGGACATTAACATTGTCTTTAGTCTGTTCTCCTGCAATCAGACTGTCTAAAGACAATGTTAATGTCCCTGTACTGTAGCATCTAGTCTGTTCTCCTGCAATCAGACTGTCTAGATGACTAGACTGTACAGGTCATGTAACCACACTGAGTGTTTGTGAGTGACACAGCTTTAATTGCTTACAAAGTTGCTTTACAGACTCTGTTCTGTGTCTGCGTGTTAATTAACTTACATTCAGGAGAGCTCATCACTGGGTGTCTCTTGCTGCCAATCATCTTGTGCCACTAGGAAATGCAGAAAAGGGGCCCGTTACACAAATAACAGCATCACCCAGGTCCAACTAACAGAGCTAAATGAGTGACCCCACACCAGTGGTTCTCAAACTTTTTCTGTAATTTTTATCATTCTCCATTTTGAATAGTGTATTGTGTGTGTGTGTGTGTGTGTGTGTCAGTGTGTTCTCCATCTGCATGCTAAATAGTTTACGTTCAGGAGAGCCCAGCCCTTCATATTTGGCTTCCTTCTGCCAATTAACAGTTGTCACTATGAAAAGATAACATACATTACATGTAAAATATCTTACTAAATATCGTTAGTCCTCTGAAGAAGCTCTGGAAGAGGGTGGCGTGGAGGCCTCTGTAACAGTCCTTCGTTATTATCCGGTGTCACTAGAAAATAAAGAAAACTAAATTATTGGAGTGAACAGTAAGTCAAGTTTATCACAATTAGATAAACTAACGTCAGTGGGCTGAGTAATTGCCACACTCAGCAGCAACTCATCTTAACCCAGGTCAATATAGGGCAATTCCATGCAAAGGTCATCCTTAACATGGAAAAAAAAAGTTGTGCATACGCAAATAGAACTGTTGTTAAAATCTTCATTTAGGTCTATATTTTATTGTTTGTAACTGATCTGATTGAATTTGATGGAGAATTACACTCTTTTTACATCATAAATATGGTGTGCAACCACACAGAAACAACATTTTTTCACATGGTAATATTATACATATTTAAAAAGTGGATAAATGGACCCAAGGTTCAAACAAATTGTGTCATTTGACAAATTCCAGATTGACAAGGGAATGGTAGAGTAATGTCTATGCTCAGCTTGCCTTTAAGAGCACAACTCCTTACATTTGTAAGGCTTTTGTTTTTAAGTCAGCAAGTTCCATGGCCATGTCACATCCATAACGTTTTATAGGAAAAGTTTATGCTACACATACAGTGTTGATGCGACAATGTCCATAGTGTCTGTGCAAAGCTGATTTATATCAATGTAAAGTGTGATGACCAAATTGTGCCCCTTTCTTACTTTTAAAACCTTTAATGGTGCGTTATGGATGTGACGTTATGGATGTTACATAATGTGAATTTACAAGACTGGAGACTTTGTTATACCTCAAAGCCGATAAAACGTCTGTTCTAGTGGCATGTCAGTTTCAACGCATTTCACCTTAGTGTTTAGGCCTACAATTGACATTTCAAAGATTATTAGGTTGATCGATCAAAACTACAAGGAGGCCTTGCCTAACTATTAGCAAAACAAACATAATATTAAAATACCTCCAGTGATTAGCCTAGCCATAGCCTATTTTCAAGTGGCCTAATAACGAAAATCTGAGCGATTATCTTTCTGTAACTGTCATACTGTTGTTGTACAGTAACTGGATTATCGTGTTAGCTGGTGAAGATGGCTGACTTTGCAGCTGGAGTTAACATAGCAACCTCCTTCTGTTGCAGATCTGTTCAGCCTGCCGCTCACGTCTGCTTAACACAGTTTAATTTTAAATGTGACGCGATATGCCAGCATTTGAAGTGTCAGGTCCTCTGTAGCTAATACCCACAGAGTAACATTAGTAACGGCAGCAATAAACTAGATGTACCGCATAGCGGTACAAAATAGGACCGCCTCTCAGTCCTGCATATTCTCTTCGCAAAAATAAATCACGCTTGTCAATTTGTCTCCATCTCCTTCTCCTGCAACTCATGTGCATGTAAATGAGTGTGTGCATATGTGAGTTTGCTTTTGTTTATAAGAGTGTGTGTGTGTGTGTGTCTGTGTGTGTGCATGTGCGTATGCGTGCCTGTGTTTGTGTGTTTATGTGTGTGTGTGCGTGTGTGTGTTTCCATGCGCACATGCGTATGCGTGCCTGTGTGTGTGTGTTTATGTGTCTGCATTCATGTGGGTGGGTGTTTGTGCATGTGTGTGTGTGTGTGTGTGTGCTTGCCTGTCTGAATGTGTTTATGTGTGTGTGTGCTTGCCTGTCTGTATGTGTGCGACTGTGCGTGCGTGTGTGTGTGTGTGTGTGTGTGTGTGTGTGTGTGTGTGTGTGTGTGCATGTGCGTGTGTGCACATGCGCGTGCATGTACTTTATGTGTGCAAATCACAAATGAGTTGGTATGGGTTAGGTTGATGTGGGCTCTTGAGACTAACATACCATAAATATTTTGTCATCTTGGGTGCAACGGTTCAGGTAGGGCTAGTTATAGGGCTAGGTACATGTTCCCTGGTGTTTTCAGTTGATGACGGTAAAACTATATATGTATATATATTTTATATTTTAAATGACTTGTTGTCCTGATTCTTCCTGTGGATCTTAGTGGGCACTGAGGAAGCAATAATTTCATCGCTAGTTTTTCATGATTACTATTTCAATTATTTCATATCAAAATTCACTACTTAATTATGTGTTTTATGTAGTTTGTCGAGGACTGGTTCAGACACGTCACATCCATAACGTGAAACCGTCACATCCATAACGCCAGATTTTCCTACATAATGCATTACGAAAATGACGCATAGTGTCAAAAACACACTTTTTGTGTTCATTCAAGTCTCCTTCATGCTACATATATCATAGTTTCGGCAGTTACCTTCAAAATTCACAGAGTTTTTAGAAAACCTGTAATCTCTCACAAAAGTGTGTCCATTTCATGTCACATCCATAACGCTGATAAAATGCCTTGTATTCTTAGGATGACATTGATTATATGAAATTTGAGGATTTCTCAGTATTCAGAGGACAGAGGTTACATTAAAAGTTATGCAAATTAATTCACTGATACTAATTTTGCCCCCACTCTAAGGCATTTTGTTTACCAATATGAGTCCAATTGTCACATCCATAACGCTGGAACTGCCCTATAAGAGGCTAACATTCACATACAGTATGTTAACAATAGGCTATTTACCGGGCCCTGTTTTGTTACAAGTATTTCTAGGTGGGCCATGGGAAAGAAAATGTTGAGAACCCCTGGTTTAGGCAAAATAATTGTGATTTCAATTTTGACCTAAATTATGGCTATTATTCCATTATTGAGCAGCACAGCAACGAAAACGGCAACAGCACAGCTGAGCTGTACAATACATCCAGTAAAAAACAATTGTTGTTGGGAGTAACTGTACATTGCTATGAAACAGACACTCATAGTAAATGTAGGGAACAAACAGGGATACATTTTGATTAAATAAGGGATTGATGGAGCACTGGATTTCAGTATGTAAGGCAATGTTTGAGTAGTAGGCTAGTTAGATCCATCTGCTCATATATTGTGTTCCTGATGACAAACTTCACATGACTGAGACCAAAGTGAACTTCAGCTAAGAACCACATTATAGATTACATGTTAGGGTGATGATGGTCAAGGTTTTACTGTGTACCTGTGTTGCTGCTGTAAACTGGGCAGGATCTGGAATATGAGTGGGGATTAACATTGCCTGTGGAACAGATAATCATGAGGGAGCATTAGTTTATAGACAATTTGAGGACCTTGCAATCAATACATAATATGACATGTTTTAGACCAGGTTGTGATCTAGGCTACTGTGCAATGTGAATGTAGAGGATGTTTTTGTGAATGTACCGAGTCAAACATTCGTTTAAAAGCAAAATTACATCCGAAGCGCCACTTTTAAGCTTGCGTTGTCGTTTTCAGGTGAAATGGCCTTTTGATACATGATCGCATCAAATCGCTACATGAAACTTTGATCGAAGTCCAAACCCTTTCTTTTTAGTAAACTATGTGTACACGAACAATGTTCTCAATGCTCGAGTTCATGTGTAGAGACACTGATGATACTTCGATCAAAGTTTCAAGTTGTGTCGAGCCTTCTTAGTGTTTTTAAAATAGCGATTTTGACACGATCATGCATCAAAATAGTGCATACAAAAGGCCACCTCACCCGAAAACGACAACTCAGAGAAGCTTAAAAGTGGCGCTTCGGACGTAATTATGGTTTTCAACGAAAGTTTGATTCAGGTACAATCCCAAAAACACCCTAAGATGCATTTTGGCGAGACTTACGCTTCAAGTTCTGCTTCAGTTTAAATTGAACGTAAATTACAAATATGTAACCTCTGGTCACTCAGATTCAAAAGAAGTGCCGAACTTCACCTCTGCTATGACTCCTTGCTATGGCCAGCGAAGTGGCAAGCTAACGTTAACGCTAGCTAGCTTCTACCTACCTAACGTTTGCTGAAAACACATTCCATTAAAGCACTTTCTAACCACAACAAACGTCATAGAATACAATATCTGATTAAAAACACTTCTACAATGAGTTTACATGTGTTATCCTAAGTTAGCCATAGATATAGGCCTAGTATGTAAGTTAGCAGCTAGCAGCTAACGTAACCAGATAGCTTGAGAAACACCTTGTGTAGCAACGTTAACTACCGTTAATGTTAACCTTAACGTTAACGTACTATCCAAAAAGTTGGCCGACACCGGATTAGTCTATGCATTCTACCAAATATCATATCATATATCATATAAATTGTGCCATACGGATTTTACACAAGCTCAACATACCTTCGCGCTTACACTGCCCGGCTTGATGTGGCGGATCAACGGTTGCGTAGATTTAGGCAGCCACCAGCAGCACTTTTGGGAAAGAAAAAAAAAAGCGGGATTGGCAAAATGGTTCCTCACGCTTCCTCCGCCGATCTACGGAGTGCGCATGCATGTTGGAGCGCTGTAGACTCATCCCGCCGATGGTTTACCCACCTAAACTGACAAGTTTTATTTGGCGTGCAGGGGGAAAAAACCCTTCCGACACTTTACCGCTGGTGCCCTCCAATTGCCGACGTCGGTAAGACCGAACGTGCTGTCTGGGATTGCTGTGTGGTACGAATTAGTAGAGCGGCTACAAGGCCAATTTGGCAAGAATCGTGCAAATTATGATACAAGCATGAAACTTGGTAGGTATGTGCTTATGACCAATACAATCAAATCTACCTGATTGGCCACTTGAAATGGTGGCCATTTTCCAAGATGGCCGCCAAAAAAGACTCCAGAAATTGATTTATTGCACAGAATTGACCTAGCAAATTATGATACAAGCATGAAATTCGACATGTATGTGCTTAAGACCAATATAATCAAATCTACCTGATTGGCCACTTGAAATGGTGGCCATTTTCCAAGATGGCTGCCAAAAAAGACCCTAGAAATGTATTTATTGCACAGAATTGTCAAAGCAAATTATGATGGACGCATGAAATTTGGCATGGATGTGATCAAGACCAATACAATCAAATCCACTTGATTTGCTACTTGAAATGCTGGCCGTTTTCCAAGATGGCGTCCAAAAAGACCCAAGAAATTTGCAAATTTCAAATGTGCAAATTGCAAATGTGGTGTAAATAATTGTTCACTCTCCTTAAATATGTTTCCATAGATGATGAAGTGATACAGATATTAAAAATGTTCCACAATGACAAATAAGCCACTTATGACACACAAATAGCATGGTGATAACATGCTAATAATGCCAGTTCTTAATGTCAATGGAGGGCGTTGCGTGATGCCACCCCCCACCCCCCCAAACAAATAAAATGGTTATGACATGCTAATAATAGCACTAATATGCTAATAACGGCAATTCATGGTTTTCTCGATGTTGCTGTTAAACAAAAGATGCGTGAACACCAGAAACAACCTCAGCTACCAAGTAGCCAAGGTCGTTAAAGCTTTGTCATGAATACGCTTTTTTCGCTCTGGACGTGACATTGACATGATTTAGCTAATCACATAACGGCTCTGGCTTGTCAGCCTGGGACATTCGAAGATAAGAGCATTCCAATAGTTTTTTGCCGAACCGCTCATTACCATCATATGAGCTGACTTTTAATTGCTAAATCGTTTAATCGCTCTGGTCGCCCAGATTGGTTCACTCCGGCGAATTCACTTTGGTCGCTTTATTCGCTGACCCTCCATAAAAAAATAATGACTTCCGTCTTTCCGGTCGCATAGGTTGCTTTTGGTTTTACATGCAAATAACAGCGGTAACAGTTATTAATGACAAATAAGCCCCTTATAACACACTGATAACATGGTGATAACATGCTAATAATGACAATTCTTGATGTCAATGGAGGGTGGTGCGTGATGCGATACCATTGTGGTAATAATATGCTAATAACGGTAATTTATGATTTTCTCGATATGGGCGTTTAAAAACACTAATAACGTGCTAATGGTACTAACGGTAATAATATGGTAATAATGTGCCGCTCACTATAATTTGTGCTCTCTGCGACTGTCCCCACAATTACCCTAGAGTTAGAGAACAAGGCGACCAGAGTGAATCAATCAGCAGTGGTCCAATGTCGCTGTAAGTGGCTAAAATTAATTCCGAATAACCTCAGTGGCTGGTTTAATTCAGATAGTTTTGGTCTAAATATTGTAAGGATATCGAGAGTGATATACAGTACATATACTCAAATGTAAAACGGCATATACAGTGTAATTTGTAGTAGGAGAGTAGGCTACAAAGTAGGGCAGTAAGAACAGACAGGAATATTATATATGAGGCATACTAGCATATAAGTGTTATGTGTAACCACTCTGAAGGCCTGACTACAATCGGCAGGCCAGATATTGGGAATCCTGCTGAATGGGGTTGGATGAAAGAAGATGATACATGGCAGGTTTGTTGGACAACTTTGCCTCCAATTGCAGCCAGCTGTCAGGAACTCACTAAGTGTTCATGCAAAAAAGGTTGCACCCATAGATGCAAGTGCTTCCGTTTGGGGCTTTTGTGCACAGCACTATGTGGTTGCATATGTGAATAGTAGATGTAGACCCAGATAGCAATTTCCTTTGGGCCGGATCCGCATAAAAGCCTTTAGATCCGCCTGTAGCGGACATACGGTATCTGACTGTGGGCCAGGTCTACTCCTGATACAGGTTTCAGCTCTGCTAGCAATGCTGTTTTATCACCGGTTTACAGATTTGTCCCAGGTCCAATTTCCGCAACTCAACTGGAAGTCAGGAGATGCGTTTAAAATACAAAACACTGATTTGGCCCAAACCTGTGATACGGATATGAGCCGAAGGACCATTTTTTCAAAGCAGACCCAGGTGGTAATGATATTAATTAAGGTGCTGATTCTGCTAAATTGACTGTCCTTTCCCTACTTCATTGTCAACTGGCTGCTAAAGAAAAAAAAAGGTATTTTGGAATGGCACAAATTTAGAAACCATGGGGGTGCAGTATGTTCCCATGGCCACCTCATTTCTACAGTAAGGCTGGAAAAGAAGATATAGTTGGCTCAATATTTATCATATGTTTGTTTCATTATTTTTATTATTACCTAGCAGTGGTAAAAGTAGTCAATTGTTGTTTGTGTCAGATCTAACAGTGCTATGAAACAACCCCATATTCTTGCCACGCATGCAGAAGTCCAAGCAGTAATGTTAATCAAGGATCTTTGGTTTGCTCCCTATCAATCTTTTGACATGATTTGCCAGCCTGGGGTTGGACTAGGACAGCCCAACTTTTCAAGGTAGTATCTGCTTTTTATCTCTGTTGGTTTATTTAGAGACAACAACAAGCAACCGAGCGATTGATAACTTTACTATTATTTTCCAGCAACAACAACTAGCTTAACTTAAGCAAAACAGCCATCACAATAACTATTTTGGAAAAAACAGTGATAACGCTAACAGGATCACTGATGATAAAAAAACGAGTGTAATTGTGACTTAGCTTATTTGCAAAAAGGAATAAATGGCTAATGTTTATTTTGTGTTGTTTCAGATTGACCATGGAGATGACTGAGGAAGACAGCCTGAATATCGATGGGAACAGTGGAATTAACACGACTTAAAACTTTGTCTGGGATTGCCCTTCTACAGCCAGGTTGTTGAATAAAAAAATAATAAGACACTTATTTGTAAAGTTGTTTTTACCCCCCTATTGTGTTTGTAGCCTAGCTTATGTTTATTAGTTTAGCTGTTGGGAAAACGTTACGAACTTTAGCCTGGGTGAACCTATAACGAACCTGTTAGCAAATGTGTAGCAAACAGATTTTTCAGGATAATTAATTACCAATCACATTTCACATATGTAACGGGTCCGTACCACACACAATAAGCGGACCCGTATTGCATATGATAAGCAGATCTGGAACACGTCAGTAACACAGACTATCATACGGAACTGGGCCAGTCTTAGCCCTTATTGGAACCAGATCCGTCAAACGGATCCAGACCAGTTTTGGACCGATGTGCGTTTGGACGCCGGATCAGGTCCATTATGCAGATCCGTGCCGGACGTTGTGGTAGGTGTGGCCCAGTTCCGTCCCAGTGTATGTTTGCTATCTGGGGAGCACTGTTGCACAGTGACTCAATTAATTCCAAAGGGTGAAATGTTGATGGTGTTTTCTTAAAAACACAATTGAAAAATTGCTCACATTTGCTGTGAAATGGACTGTTATTTTTCCATGCTGAGATACTTACAGCCATATTGTTCTTCTTGGCATCCGAGTTCTTTGCCTTGTTACAGTTACCAAAAAAAAAAAAAAACATGCTCTGTTATCGCCTGCTCTGTTCTATTGTCCCTCAGTGAGATTTCTAAGATTAATTTAGCCCTTCCAGGGTTTGTAGTCTTTGTACATAGTTAATTTGTGAAACACTGAATCTCAGTTATGTGCCTTTTTGCTTAATTTTTGCTTGATTGAATTTCCAATGACTTCATCATAGAAGGAAACAGAAATTTAGTGAATGTTAACATTGATTTGGGCCACATCTGCTAAATTAATTGCAATTAATGAAGTTCTAGTGTCTTATTTGGTTGCCATATTTAAAAATGGCTGCCATATTACATTTTCAAGTTGCAAATGAGGTGGATTTGTTCTTCAGCACAAACACACAAAATTACATACTTGTATCATAATTTTCTTGCTCACTTCTGGGCTAAATTCAGTCTTTTATTGTAAAATGGCTTCCATTTCAAGTGGCGAGTCAGGTAGATTTGATTGTATTGTTTTTTTAGCACATTCATGCCAAAATTAATGCTTGTATAATAACTTGATAGCTTGATCAATTCTGTGCAACAAATCCATTTTTCTATGGTATTTTTTGGCGGCCATCTTGGAAAATGGCCGTCATTTAAACTGGAAAATCAGTTAGAATGTATTGTGTTGGTCTTAAGCACATACCTGCCAAATTTCATTGCTGTATCATAATTTCCTTTGTCAATTCTGTACAACAAATCAATTTTAGAGTTTTTCATGGTGGCCATTTTGGAAAATGGCCGCCATTAAAAATGGCAAATCAGGCAGATTTTATTGTATTGGTCTTGAGCACATACATGCCTAATTTCATGCTTGTATCATAATATCTTTGGTCAATTCTGAGCAATAAATCAATTTCTGGGGTCTTTTTTGGCGGCCATCTTGGAAAATTGCCCCCATTTCAAGTGGCCGATCAGGTAGATTTGATTGTATTGGTCTTGAGCACATACCTGCCGAATTCCACGCTTGTATCATAATTTGCACGATTTTTCCTGTAGCCGCTATACTATACATACCTAGCGTTCATGGGCTTCGTAAAAACCTTTCTCCGAGTGAAAACATCATCATTCCGCGTCATTCACACTTAATAGGCTTGTTTGACTTCGGCTGAGTCTGACTTGGTCTGGCTTACTACATAAACGTGATCTTCAGAGCCTAGCCGGGAGGAGCTACAACAGAGGGCAGCTCATCCCGGACAGAAAGGCTACAGTCTGCCTGACGTGACTCGCGGGAGACATCGCGGGAGATATCGCGGAATGTTGTTTGCAATAAACACAGCAGAACTTTCATTCTTACTCATTAAAATGAGCATGATGACTGACGAAATAAATTCTTATGATGTAGTTTAAATAAACCACTGTTGTCATACAGTTAACAGGCCTGCATTGTAGCACATAAATTCAATATCAAGTGTTTCCCCTATATGTGTGTCTATCTATTTAGCCAACAGCAGAAAATAACAGAATATCCAAACGTTTTCAGTAGGCTAGCCTACCATTGTTGCAGAAATCACGTATAAGAAGGTATCCCTTTGATTTCTGTTTATTTTCGCATATTCCAACATAAGGAAGCAGCATGAGCCTCTAGTCATAATCGTCATGAGGACATTCCTCCCAAATGGCCCTATCACGTCTTTGAACTGACGTCATGAGGGCGTGTTTCAGCTCGTGCAGCTCGTGGAAGGCAACTGCAAGATCTGTCTGCAGGCTAAGGGTGCATTCAGAGCACCTCGGAATGACAAGGACCGCCCCCATGGCTACTTTGTTTTTCCGACAGCAAGTGTTCAAGTGCTTAGCCATCGAATGTGTGACAAACACGGATGCCACAACAAAGGTTAAAACATACACTCACTAATCCTAAACAAACAACTGTATTTGCTTAAAATATAGTGTAAGATGCTCGTGAAAGAAAGATATGCAGCTTTTCAAGTGATAAAAAGGGCAAATTCCCAAGTTCACATTAAAACTGTTGGACATGAAAGGCCACATGGACTACAAACGAACTACAACGTGACGACAAAAGTGATGACGAGCCCCTAACTGGGCAACTCTGTTAGCAAAATCTAGCCCCAGTTTCCGACCACTGACTCACACATTAAGTGACGTGAATGACGCGGAATGATGATGTTTTCACTCGGAGAAAGGTTTTTACGAAGCCCATGAACGCTAGGTAAGACTCCCGCGATATTTTAAGGCCATGTGACATGGTGTCACGGTGGTAAGTCCCTCCCCGGCTGACAGAAGTCGGACAGAATTTCTAACCAGTATGCATTGCGTCCATCCCAGTATGCATTGTGTTCAACCCAGCATGCATCACATCAAGTCAGATCTGCACAGATCTGCCGCAAGTCGAACTCCCCTAATGTGTGAGTCAGAGGTCGGAAACTGGGGCTAGATTTTGCTAACAGAGTTGCCCAGTTAGGGGCTCGTCATCACTTTTGTCGTCACGTTGTAGTTCGTTTGTAGTCCATGTGGCCTTTCATGTCCAATAGTTTTAATGTGAACTTGGGAATTTTCCGTTTTTGTCACTTGAAAGCTGCATATCTTTCTTTCACGAGCATCTTACACTATATTTTAAGCAAATACAGTTGTTTGTTTAGGATTAGTGAGTGTATGTTTTAACCTTTGTTGTGGCATCCGTGTTTGTCACACATTCCGATGGCAAAGCACATGAACACTTGCTGTCGGAAAAACAAAGTAGCCATGGGGGCGGTCCTTGTCATTCCGAGGTGCTCTGAATGCACCCATAGAAAGCCAGACCAAGTCAGACTCAGTCGATCTCAAACAAGCCTATTAAAACTGTTGGACATGAAAGGCCACATGGACTACAAACGAACAACGTGACGACAAAAATGATGACGAGCCCCTAACTGAGCAAAATCTAGCCCCAGTTTCCGACCTCACACATTACGTGATGTGAATAGACCTCTCCAGAATATATCCCGCCTCCTAACTTCCGTATCCATCCAACTTCCGGGCGTGGATTGTCTATGGGAAATAACATGGCGTTTTGAAAGATCGTACCTGTCAAACTCTGTAGGTGACAAAGTAGAAAAAGCTGCTGGGCAGATTGGCCTACACACTTCTGCCATCTAGTTTCCACTGGATTGTTTGATTTTCGGTGCCGTTTGAGTAGTATAGTCTATAGTATACTACTTAAACGGCACCGACAATCAAAAAATCCAGTGGAAACTATATGGCAGAAGTGTGTAGGCCAATCTGCCCACCAGCTTTTTCAACTTCGCTACCTACAGATGTTTTACCGGTATGATATTTCGAAACGCCATGTTATTCCCCATAGACAATCCACGCCCGGAAGTTGGATGGATACGGAAGTTACGGAGGCGGGACTTATTCTGGAGAGGTATGATGATGTTTTCACTGGGAAAAAGGTTTTGAAGGAGGGGAAATGTCCATTTTTTCAAATAGCCTACCCTGCTATGCATTTTGTCGTCTTAGATTTCACTAGGTGTTGTAAATGTATTGACAGCGCAATAACTTAAAAAAAACGACCAGAAAACAATGTCAAGGCATTTGTTGAGAGGAAAGATGGTTCTGGTGTTCTTCCTATAACTTACGGTAAGCTATTTCGTTACTCAATTGTTAGGTCTATCCAATTGAGTGCAGAGGCATTTTCCCGGTTTAATCGGTTGATGCCCCATAATCTTGTCCCAATGGAGCAGTATCAGACTCAAATTCTGACTAATTGAGTATGAAGATGCATGAGTAAGTATACTCTTTTGATCCCGTGAGGGAAATTTGGTCTCTGCATTTATCCCAGTGAAACGCACAGCACACACTAATCCCAGCGCAGTGAGCTGCCTTCAACAACAGCGGCGCTCGGAGAGCAGTGAGGGGTTAGGTGAGGGGTTAGGTGCCTTGCTCAAGGACACTTCAGCCGTGCCTACTGGTCAAGGTTCAAACCGGCAATCCTCCGGTTACAAGTCCAAAGCACTAACCAGTAGGCTACGGCTGCCCCTGTAAAGCTGTCTATTTGAATATGACACTTTAATAATGTAACCCCATTCTAACGGGTGTGCACAAGCGCTTAAAGTAATAGTCCGGAGCAAAAACAACCAAACTGCATTTAATATAACAATAGCAATACATCATAGTACATACATGAAGTAACTCAACATTTGACACCTCCGATAGGTTTAGTGTTCCAAAATGTCAAATAGCCCGTTATCGTTACCAAATTGATAGCCAAGGAGCCAGAAGTGAACACGCGTGGCTATAAAAACGGCGCCTTCATTTTACAACTAAACACGAGAAAATACTTTTATAACAGCTCCATTATGTTATCTCAATGGCAATGCAGCATTTGTTTGCACCTCCAACAGCATGGCGTACCTGGTTACCTCCCAAAAACGCCCCTAAACGCCCACAAATACCCCAGAATAGCCACCTCAGCTCTCTCGGTTGGGAGTTGGTCAAAGAGTTCTTTCCATCATCCATCTCAATTTGAGTTGCATGGACAGCATGTCATAAAAAAAAAAACTGTTTATCAGTAATCATTAAACTATTAATCAGAATGTCAGTATAACTATGGGAAAGCCTGTGGATGTGGATAAGTGTTGCCTTCACATTATCTAATATAGATATAGCCTAAGTCAGACAAGCAAAAAATGTCCCACATTAGGGCAATCAACCACAGTTGTTTATTTAAGATTAGTGAGCGTATGTTTTAACCATTTTTGTAGCATCCATGTTTTTTACACTTCTGGAAAAGCAGTGGGAAAAAACAACGTCACGGGGGCGGTCCCTAATACTCTTGGTTCACACTCCAGTCCAGATGGTGGCGCTAATGCACCAAAAAGCTAACCGCCATACCAAACATTAATAATAATAAGAAGAAGAAGAAGTAAGAAATGGCGGGAGTTTATTTGGAGGCGGAAGTTAGTATAAGCGTTTACTCTAAATAGCTTTCTTGGCTTCTAAGTTACCTGTTTAGCCAAAAGAAGAAGAAGTAAGTTACCTGAAGTATTGCCGTCTACAACAACTACAATTTTACATTCTGGTGAGGTAGCGCGACGAAAAGAGACCATATCTACTGGTTTACGGAATGTTTAGATTCAGTTCCAACAAATGAATAGCCTTTGTTGTATGATGTTACCCAAGCATGCGTATTTGACCAAGTAACGTTAGTATAAAGAATTATAAACATTGCGAGAGGCAAGTAAAAGGAATAAAATCGTCATCTAGGAGCAATCTCCTGCCTTGAATTACAGTAACGTTAAAATCTAACTTAGGCTAACGTTACTGTTGCAACATGTCGGACTGTCTAAGTGACCACATCAGCGATGAAAATGAAGATGTAATCACCTCTGCGGAGCTCATTGTGAAATTAGAGGAGGTAAATTCAGTAACTTATGTCTTACTTAATATGCTAATGTCAGAAAGTAAAGTGAGTCTGTGTTATTTAACGTAATCGTAATGTATTGTTTGCACTAGGCCTACCCTGAGTTTTAGACCTTTCGTGCCCGTGCCGAACATTCCACTTTTCGTGCTTGATGACCCACACACACACACTTTATTTCTTATATTGCATGCCATCAATGGGATATACATACCATTTTAATCAGAGGGATCAGTTATGTTAACTGATGTAAAATACATGGTAATAATGTTGATCTAGTAATGTACAGATTTTTTGTCCCAAACTAAATTGTTCTTCAGTCTACATACAGTACATCAGTCGAATTAGCATTTTGGAAATTGGACAGGCAGGTGCACAAGTGTCCTTCCACTGTACTGTGAAAACATTACCCTCTATTTTACGCCAGCTCGTGTCCCAACAATATTATTTTTGAGGTGGTCCATCAAATGGTCCAATGCAGTTTCCTAAGACGATCTTGATTGTTATCTGTAGCTGGACCTAGGGGTGAACGATTTTGGAAAAAAATCTAATTTTTCTAAACAATATTGCGATTGCGATGCGATATGCGATTATTGTTAAGCTCTTTATCTTCTGTCTTATTCAACAAAGACAAGCAATATATTATTCTATAGTATGACCAACACAAAATTATATAAGTTAAACATAAACTGTTCTTTCCTGGAGCCCAGGCCTATGTTATGATGGCATTAGGTCATTGAATAAGATTGATGAATTAAATAATTTTTATTTAACTATTTTAATCACATTAGTAGACCTATATTTGTTGAACTTCCAGCCTTGTAAACATTTAATGATTCTGATACGTTTCTACTTTGTTTCTATTTCATGTAGATATGATATTCTTTCGTTAGTTAAAAAATAGGTCTACATGTAGTGGCACTGACACTGATAAATGCGGCCGAATGACCGTTCGGCTAGGTGTTAACTAAAGGTTAGCATCATCAACACCGCAGCGCAATACGCATGCATGCAAATTAACTAGTTTGTTCATATCACAACAAAGCCAATCGCGGAGACAAAACTCTTTAAACAGGCAAAGTTATCAGCAGTTAGCAGCATGTATGTAGCCTAGAGCCTTAGCTGGTAAGCTAATGTTAGAACAGATGGGTTTTTGGTGGTTAGCTGTGTCAACTACTTGAGGATAACATTATGCATCAATTCATTACCTGTGAGATGAAATGTTTGTGCCGCAAATGCAAATGCCCCCACTGTACAAGGATACAAGGAAGTTTATTGTCACATGCATATAGTTACTGGAAGTAAGAAATGCAGTGAAATTATGTCTGGTGTCAGCCTATTTGTGCATTAATGGGGGGGGGGGGGGGGTTTAGTAGATTAAGTGGCAAGGGCTGCATAAAAAAGGTGGGGGAGGATTGGGATTGGGTGGGAGGGCACCAACAAGGAGCACCCAAGAGCAACAGGGGCAAGGAAAAACTCCCTTACCAAGGAAGAAACCTTGGGCAGATCCACGGCTCAAGGGGCTAACCCAACTGCCAGGGGTCTTGGTGTGTGTGTTGGGGGGATGACAGGGGAGATGTGTATGTGGGGAGAGGGCAGTGTGCAATATGTGTGTTGGAGAAGCTTCCTGATGAAATAATGTGCTGTGTATGTAGGGGGGGGGGGACTTACTATTGCAAGCAGAGTACTGTATGTATGATGTATGTGAGTGATGACAGTGAAGATGTGTGTGTGGGCGGGAGTGGAGTGGAGCAGTGACTGTGTGTGTGTGTGGGTAGGTGGGGGCAGTGTGCTGTAAGTATGTAGAGGATGTGTGTTGGAGAACATCCTGAAAACAATGTGCTGTGTATGTAGGGGGGGGGCAGTGTGCAGCAAGTATGTAGAGGAGGCTTACTGTAGCAAGCAGTGTGCTGTATGTATGTGAAGTGATGACAGTGATGATGTAAGTGTGTGTGTTGGGGGTGGGGGGGTGGGGGGGGGGGGGCAGAAGGCTAGGCAATCAAGGACATGGGTAGATGGAGGAGAAATCAAAAATAATAAATAAAAAGTTCTATGGAGATGTGCAAAAGTTGGAGAAAGTCAGATATGTGTGTGTGTGTGTGTGTGTGTTTGTGTGTTTTGACGTGTAATGAAATAAGAAAATAAATAAAAGGTCTGTAGCATAGGGAGAGGGATGTAAAAGTGCTAAAATCTGTCACTGTACTCCAGTAAAAAAAGTCCCCAGTGAACAGATGAGTGCAGCCTAAACAGTCGTGGAGTTTTAATCGTCAGCTGGACAAGTGAACGAAGTTACCAGCCAGAGTAGCAGCACAGGGTATTTATGAACTAGAACCAGGGGCATGGCAGGTTCGAGCAAAAGGTAATGAAGAGGTTTATTTTTAACCAAAGTAGCTCTAGTGATCAGACCTTTCTTGACACTGTTAGCTGGTCCTCTTGTTTACATTTTTTGCTTCTTCAGTGGTCGGTGTTAAGAGTCGGTGGCGCGTCGTCAAGCGCAAGTATAAATGCGTTTTGTTGACGTCACATATTACGAATTGCAGCCTTTGCGGTTTGAAAATCGCGTTTCATCATATCGCGATATTATCGCAAATGCAATAAATCGTTCAGCCCTAGCTGGACCTATCTATTACATGCAGAGCAGCCAACAAAGCCTTGAGACTAGAGCCCGACCGATAAAGGATTTTGAAGGCCGATACCGATACAAATATTTGTTTATTTAAAAATCCGATATTCCGATATATCGGCCGATATATATATTTTTTTTCAGAAACGCGCAACAAAACATTAACAGATTTCCCTAATATTAGTTATTTGTAGTTATTTATGAGTATTGACTAAAATAATATGATAATGCATTTAAAAAAACAAATCTTGTTTATTTCTAAATAATATTTTCACAGTGGAACAGAGGAACATCGAAATATATTAAAGTTCTGATAAATAAAATGTATAAAAATAGAAACTTAAGATATGAAACTTTGTCTTTTGAACAAAAACATAATAATAACAACAACAACCAAATCAAAGTTACCAGTATTTGGTAAGCTTCATAAATATAACTTTGAACTAAGAATTACTTAATTACAAAAAATAATGATGACATTATTACTATCATAATCATTTGTCATTTATCATTAAACAAGATAAAGGTCACTCTTAAATGTTTGAGTGTGCGTGTGTAATAATTATTCCCTATTGCCTTATAAGCTACCTTATAATTACAATGTCAGCTTGCTTATCCCTTTACCTGCACTTTTAAAATTATTTTCATCAAGCTACATCAAACCATTTTCAATCATCAGTTGCTGCCTGTCTTCTAAAACCTAGGCTACTATTTAGTGATCTAAATCCATTACTCGTTAATGCTGCGGCTGAACGACAGTCTGAAACGCACACTTGGCGTCATTGGATTTCACACACGTGTAAAAGAAAAGCTAACTTTTATGCACAAGCTGCGTTTGATACTTTTTCCCTATGTCTAAATGTTCACTCCTCGCACATCTAACTTTACAATGCAGGGACTGTAACTACAGATATACTAGTTATAAATCATTACTTTATTTAGGCAGAATAAGTTCGTTGTGGTTTCCAAGCTCATTAATGTTAACGTTAGCGGTCTTCCACTAATATTCATGGCATTAGCTAGCTTTGTGGTTAGCTAGTCTATGATGAGCCCTAATTTAGCAATGGATAACTGCAAATTGTAAAACATACGCTTTCAAAATAACAGGCCGGGGAGAGATGATACGTCTCACTGCTATAACTGTCACGCTATTAAAGAAATACATCTTCAGTCACATTGTCAAAGGTTAAAAGGACAGACAGTCAACTACACTGTAACAACGTAACCTAATTACTAGCTAATTCCGCTTCACTCTCGGCTTATTTAACAGTAGCAAAACTTGACATTGTTTTCACGAATTTTGTCATGCTTATTTGAGTTAAGAGAACTGATGGGGATGTTCTTTTAATTGTTATTTCAAGCAATGTATGTCTCGTGACCAAATCACCATGAACACACTTCACTGATGATCTCACTCGCGGATAACTGGTTCTCTCTGCTCGACTCTGGCTGGATCAGCAGGTTGCAGGATGTGTGGCGCGTTATACACGAGTGTTGCCAGCAGGGACGGTGTAGAGTGCCCTCTGGTGGACAAACTATACAACGCCAACACTCATGACATGGTTGAAGGGTGTTTCGTCCGTTTTTATTTTATTTTTAAAATATTAATTTATCTGCCATTATAAATGCCGATACCGATAGTTTGGAAAATGCCTAATATCGGCCCGCCGATAAATCGGTCGGGCTCTACTTGAGACGATGCAACATAAACAATTTGGTCCACGATCCCTGCAGAGACTTGGTTCCCCAGTAGTAATGGATATTAGGGAGGGAAGTGAACCCCATGTAAATGATCAATCCCAGAAACCTGTAAACTCTTCTGGGGCCCACATAGCAACATTTGTCTGGCCCACCGCTGGGCCACTACCTTTCCTCAGGGTTGCCTCAGTGTTGGCCCACTTCTGATTTGATCCCCGGCCCAAAAATGGCCCAGTCACTGATAACTATAACACTGACTATAACACTGATAACAGTCACTGATAAGAGTTTGCACTGGCTCAGGTGTGGCCCACACACACAGTAAAATGACTCTTATAGTTTCTCTTGGTCCCCCCATTTTCTGTGAGTGTTGGCTGGGTCCCTGGGCCTATACTGGCCCACACACTATAAAACTGATATGCTGAGTGTTGGCTGAATGTTGGCTGGGTCCCCAGGCCACATGTGGCCCATTAACTACCAAAAATACTTGAAAAATAAATACAAATCCAGAACTAGTAACTAAAAGCACAACCTACTTTTATTAACAAGTTTAACAAACACAACCTTGCAAATAAAACAAACATTTAAAAATGATACAAGCTTTTACAAATATACACTTTAGACATTACACCAGTAAAAATATACAAGCTATCTACAACAATTTAAATATTTCATATACATCAGTGGCGGCTGGTGGTTTTAAAAATAACGGAGGAGGAAGGTGCGCTTGACAGCCTGAGCAATTGAGCAAGGCACTTAACCCCAAATTGCTCCAGGGACAATGGACTTTGTAATATATTTGAAATTTATAAGTCACTTTGGATAATAGTGTCTGCTAAATTAATAAATGTAAATGTAAATAAATGTAAATTTAGGTCTGGGAAGTCAGGAAAGATATGTAGGTCTAATTATGAAATACTCTTTTCCAGATGTGCAAAATTATGAAAAGTCTGGAGGTTTTGCTCAATATAATACATTTGCAGAAAAGTTTATTATACTAAAAATAGACACTTGTTTTATAAGACCATGTAACTATTTACCATTTAAAAAAATAGACCTTAAATGTGGTCATTTGTAACATGCTATTGTTTTAAAGCGATGGTTCGGAGTAATTTCACCCTAGGGTCCTTTGCACCATGACCCCGAGCCAAACACCCTCCCAGAACCTTTTTTCCCTTGGTCGAACCCTGGTTGAGTAGCGCTGTCAGAAACTAATGACGTTCTGCAGTCGTGATGGAACCAACTTTTGTCTCGTAAATTACCCCACTAATAATGCCCTGAATGGTACGAAACTTCTGCATTAGTACAACTATGTAGCCTAGAAATCTAGACGCGCCCCTAGCGGCAGCAAATTACGTTTACTGCCAGGGCTAGTCTAGCAACTCTCCGTTGGCTTGTGGGCTCCAGAAATCGAAACTCAATCAGTTTCTGACAGATCGACAGAAGCCAAATCGCTATAATTTACAGATAGGTTGTAGCTAAATGGGAATTTATACTCGAAAGGCAAATGTCATTGAAGACGTCATTAAAGGAATGCATCATGGTCTGTAACGATGTTACTACCCAAAGATACAGTTAGAACGGTGAAAACCAGAACATATTAACAACTAGAACATTATTTAACAATTGTTTAGTTAAGGCATAACTTGGATGATTATACCAATTTTTTTGTATCAGCACATCCCTGAACTGTCCACGTTTGTGACAGGCCAGCAGTAGCCGATCGTTGTCTGTGCTACCAGTTAGCCATGTGTATTTGTCATATGTAGCATTCAGGAGCCTACACTAGCCTTACCATCTTTTTTTGGAATATGATTTTTTGGAACTGATCTTCCTGCTGCTTTGATCCTAACTTTCACACTGTAGTTGAATGTATAAAAGATGGACAATGTCCTCTGATTCCATTGTACTCTTTATTTCACGAGCAATAAAACAAGCTTTCCGTTCAACACAAGATTCTTCACTGTATGACCGCAGATAACATTCTTGCAGAGCAGCTAGCTGCTCATTGGTTCACCGTTGGCGCTAAATTCCAGAGCCTCTGGCTAGACCCACCCACTCAAATGGAGGAGCTTCCTCCCTTGTCCATTGAAAACGACGGGATTCACGAGCCGCTGGGGTCTGAGGCGTTTATATTGGAATTCAATGAGGGGCTTGAGGCGGAAGATCCTCCATACAGTAATTTTTAATTGCGATAGGGGGTGCTGTTGGCATTTTAACCTAGGGGAACGATTTTTGTTAATTTAAAGTGTTCAAATAGTAATAACAGTAATTTATCAGATTTATCAGATTTTTCTCTAAAATTTTAGGGAGGTTGTTCCTCCCTTTCCTCAATGGAGGAGCCTCCTCTATATATATATATATATATATATATATATATATATATATATAATAAACAAATACCTAATTTTTGCTGTTGTTGCGAGCGAGCTAATAGGCTACGATATGGTAAATACTTTCAATACGATCAGCTCCAGAAATTAAAGGGTTTTCCTTATTTATTTTATAAATTTATTTCCTTATTTATTTTATCTAATGACATAGAAAACATGATGAATTGCATCCACATATTTTTATGCACTATGCATTTTTTCACTAGCCTAAAACCGTGAGACTGAAGGCTAATTACTCACGTATTTCTTACAGGCACTCAATTACACCTACACATCACCAATGTGCACTCAATTAGACCTGCACACCACATTAAAGATATGATTAAGTGTAATAGTTTAAAAATCAATATAAAGTATTCAAATGGCTAAATATGTTTAGCTACTAGTTAGGGCTGCACAATTAAGCGAATTTTAATCACGATCACGATTTTGGCTTCCCACGATCAAATTTGCGTGATCGAGCGATATTTCAAATGCGTGCATAGAACCAACCTGGCAACCCATAGAACGCTCCGCTACAAAATGACAGCTGTTCCCTGTACTGCTCAGCCTGATGCACTGCGGACTAGTGACATTATGTTAACTATTAGTAGGCTAGTTAGACTATACAATAAACGACGATCAAAAATCAAATGTGTGGCACAGCAGAAGGCCAAGAGCTTGTCCCTCGAAGCGGATCATCCATTGTTCGAAAATATTTCGGATTTCAGGCAAGTTAAGTTAACCAAAAATATAAGCAAGGCAGGGCTCTCAACTCATACCGTGAAACACATTACATGACGTAAACCACACATGCCTTTTTTATCACGTTAACTTTTAGTCCTTGTTTGCTTCCTCTGATAGCCTATACTGTAATAAGAGTTGAGCTAACGACGGGATCCGTGAATTTTATTAATGTATTTTATAAGCTACATGTGCAACCTACAATGCATATGCGTTTCAAGGCACAGCCTACTCAAAACGAGTGAACAATAATGAAAATGTAGCCTACACGTCAGTGTTTTACATATCAACGAATGACTAAACCAGGGGTGTCCAAACTGCGGCCAGCCATTCACTTTAATCCGGCCCGCCGAGCATTTATTAGTTTATCATAGGCCGCTCGCTATTTTTTTCCAGCGATAGACGACGTTGTGGTTAACTTTAGGCTACTGCAAACTGCTTTACACTCTTCTTAGAGAACGTTTACAATGTCAATGTCAAAACAGCTTGTCACATCGAGATACATAGAACCTCCATTGCAGCAGCTTGCATTACAACGTTATGTTAGTCCATTTAATTGGGGACGCATTTGAGCGTGGGAGAGAGGGCGATGGCAACAGTAGTTCCCATTACTGACCATTTATAAACTGTGAGAGGGCACAGCCATAGGCACAGCACTAGCCATAGGCTATATTTGAGTGGAGCTGGCAAAGAGTCTTAAAGTAACAGTGCACCATTTATAAATGAATTAAACAGCATCATTAACAGTATTTCTTAAGAAATTAATTTTCTACAACAAAATTATTTTGTCATTTAAATAATACAAAACATTATTATTATTATTATTATTATTTGTGTGTGGCCCGCTGGCCAATTTTCAAAACCCAATGTGGCCCTTCAGTCAAAAAGTTTGGACACCCCTGGACTAACGATTACAGTAAACTTATGAACACGAAGCAGAGCTTAAGTGGCTAATGAGGAGCGTTGGGAGGATTCCCGGTGGGCGTTTTCCCAAATATTAACAAAGTAGCACGCACAAAACATTTGTTTGGAAGTTGTTTGGAAGTTTGGAAGTCGCAGTCAAATCTATATTTGCCGTAATTTAGGAGAGTAAATGTGAGGGGAAGAATTTGGGTGAGCCAGATAGAAAGTCCAATATGTTTAGGGAAAAAATATTTTTGTCACTAAAATTAATTAATAATCGTGATAAATAATCGTGATCTCAATATTGATCAAAATAATCGTGATTATCATTTTGGTCATAATCGTGCAGCCCTACTACTAGTAATAATGCAGATTCTAAAATACTATACATTATTAACCCTTAGAACCCTAAGCTGTTTTTAGGGCATTTTCACTACCTTTATTCATAAGGATTTATTCTGGTCATTGTAAGTGCCACACACATATATTATATATTGGTTTTTTCAGGAGAGTCTAGGCTATTCAGATCTGCCATCATTTCATGTATTAATACTAGCATTGATTTTATTTAGATTTTTAAAGAATTAAAATATAAAAAGTGTATTATAAAATGTCTTATATTTCGACATGTATCTCACCACAGCAAGCTCACAGCTCTACATGCATTTCATGTGTGTGTAGGGCAGACTGTCCTGAATCGGGCAATATAATTGCCATGTTGGAGGGATACTCTGGGGCTGAGCAATTTACAGAAATATTTGCTGTGTGATTTACGGAAATAAATGCCATTTTTTATTTAGTGATGAAAAATGACCTTTCTGCGCTCCATATCTGTGACACGAACTGATCTGACCTGACTTGACCCGAGGTTGCGTGTTAGCCTGCGTGCCTGTGTGTATGCAGTCATAATAATTCTCAACTTTTTACTGCATTGCCATGAACAAAGTAAAGGCAAAAAAGGTGTTTATTTGTTGAACAAATTGGGATGCAATGTGAGCCTTGAATTGTGTGTTGGTTTGTGTACATGACTATTATTTTGCAGTCACTTCGTCTGGTTTTATAAGCCAGAAGGGTCGATAAACATGGTACCAATGGATAGCCCTGTGCCTCCTCTTTCATCTGATATCCTTGCCATATCGATGCGATCACGGATTCGCGGGTAATTCAAACTAGAGTAATGTGTGTGCAGGTGAACGCAGAGAAGTATAGACTGTAAATATGATGCAATTTGATTTAATTTCATGATTTTTTTTAATTTTCATACTTGATCGTACAGACAAGTGTGTAGTCTCGTTGGAAAGCCCCACTTCTGCTCTGTCGTGCAATAAAGGTTTCATCTCGCTGCGATGAACCGTTCTGGAGCAATGTAACAGAGAAGAAAGGGTGTGTTTTTTGACGCACTTTGCGTCAATCGGGTTCTAAGGGTTAACTAAATACACTTTATATCAGGGGTTTTCAAATTGGGTGAATGTGAGCCTCCCCTTAGAGTAGGTAAGGACAGCCGAGCCCCTGGCGTACACGGCGAGTCGACACCACGCTATGTAAATGAGGATTTCTAAGCCAATAGGTATGCTTCGACTTGTTGGTGGTGGTAATTAAACATGAATGGGGCCACATTTATGTATGGGAAATGTTGATTTTGTTAACAAACAACTGAAAACGTTACACAGGGGTCCTTTAAGTTTCATGTTGCCTAGTTGAAAGAGTGAAGAGAGAAAAACGCTGCTTTATATGAATTTCAAAATATTTAAAAAAAGAATCTACGGGGGAGTTCCCCCCTATTTTGAAAAATGAATTTTAAGCCCTGTCCGAGTAAGTGGTAAATCTTCTGATAGAACGGCTTCATTCTCCCAACAAAACAATGCCATAGGGCTTGTTGTAGGGAGTTAACTTACTCAGGTTTGTCACTAAACCAGGTACCGTATTTTCTGGGGCCTATTGCACAAAACTAGGATAAGGGATTAAGCCGGGATATCTTGGTTATCCTGGCTCAATTTATCTGTGATCCAGTTGCACAAAAGCGGGATAGGGGGCAGCAGGATATGTTATGGTATAAGTTACCATGGCAATTTATTCTTTGGAGCTAGCCTGCTCCAGACCAGGCTAAGTTCCAGGATCTATTTAATCTCATCCCTTATCTCAGTCAGCAGTCACCACAAACGGAAACCAATAATTATTTCACTGCCCACTACACATTGTTATCACATATACCTAGACCCATTGTCATTATTTAAACGTTTGTGATCATTAATTAACTTTTACATACTCGCCATTCCCGACCTGTCATGCGACAATGTGACATCACGGGAGTGCCTAACCATTTCGCACGTGGTGGTCGCGGAACTAGTTGCAATATTCTCCTAAACAGAGGTGTTGCTGTTTGTTGCTGTTGTGAAAAGGCTATCGCTACCTACTTCACACCGTAGAAGAAGCAATGAAGCCGCTAGTTGCCATGGTGAATCAGTTAATCTGTGATCGGTGGCGGGGTCTATTTGAGGGAGCCGTGAGCCAGGATAGGTTTCACCTGGCTTGATGAATCCGTGTCTGCTCATCCTGGCTTGGTCTTTGTGCAACCAATTAAGCCTGTACGCTCTTTTTTTGGATTCATTGAGCGCAGCTCAGTAACTTATCCCGGATGTCTTAATTCTGCTTTTGTGCAACGGACCCCTGGACTGTTAGTCGCTCCGGAGTATAAGTTGCATCAGTCAAAAAATGCGTCATGAAGAGGAAAAAAACTATAAGTCGCTGTTATTTCGAAATTATTTTTACGAAATCCAAGACCAGGAACATACATTTAATCTGGAAAGGCAGGGTGTTCAACTACACAATAGCACACAGAACAACAGGCTGAATAGGTGTCCGGTAGGTATGTAACGTAATACAGTTATTCAGCTACACTATTTAGCCAGCTTGATGTTGGTTAGCTTGGTGACAAGGAAATTAAAATGGCAGTGCCTGGTTGCACAGTTTGTTGTGGTGATGTTTCCTTTCTGCCAGATGTGGAATATTAACGATGACTAGACGTTTGTTTGCTTACCCTCGTTTGAACTGCTGTTGTCCTTTGCTGTGTAATTTGTTAGCTAGATGCTAGCGATTAACAAATTGCTAGCGGTTGTCTGTGTTGAACATGGGAAGTGCCTGGGAAGCTGAATAGGCTAAATTAACATAACAAGCCAGCAAGTCACAAGCCTAGAGCGCCCTCTCACTGTTGTAGATGGTAATGTTACCTTGGTTCATGCAAAGATTCATGTCAGTCAACAGGAATTAACATTTAACATGTTAATATATATATATATATATATTTATATATTCATATATAAGTTGCACAGCAAACTAGTCAAACTATGAAAAAAAGTGTGACTTATAGTCCGGAAAATACGGTACTTGGAATACCCCCATGTCATCATCCCTGTTGACCCGTTAAGTAAGCAGTATTGTGTTTTTTTTTCCCTTGCTCTTAAGGCGTCTGCATACTCGCCATTCCCAACCTGTAGCGCGACAATGTGACGTCACGGGAGCGCCCTAACCATTTATACTTGTGTGTGGTGGTCGCGACACTAGTTGCAATATTCTCCTGAACAGAGGTGTCGCTGTTGTGAAAAGGGTATTGCTACCTACGTTACACAGTAGAAGAAGCAGTCAGTAGCATTGGCGTCAATGGCAGTAAAAAACACTAGCTAGCCTTTGTGATGGTATTTCAGACTTCGGTTGCTGCTATTCACAACTACCATCATTACCATCTAGTTTCCAAGGTGTGTGCAGATAGATAGATAGATAGATACTTTAGTCATCCCGAGGGAAATTTTAATAATTTAAACATTTTAGTTAGCTGGCTAGCTAGCTAGCAGCTGGCTGAGTTTGTGTAATTTACTAAAGTGGAAAGAGATTTTGTTTAGGTCTTAGTAGATATCCTTTAGTTGAAAATAAACAGTGTTTCCCACAGAATTGGATTCAATTTGTGGCGGTAGCTGACTTGGACAAGGGGGGGGGGTCACTTTAAGACGTTCCTGAGTAGCCTAACACAGTTAACCCTTTGCAGACCGCACGCTCTAATTTCGGTACCCCAGTACCGATGACGTTCAGTCTAATAACTCAGCCATACCCCAATCAATTTTATCAATGAAAACTTCCTCAAAAACGTCACATCATAGGCTTTCTGGCGATATGATTGGTTAAGGGATTTGTGGCGCGAATTTATTTTACTACGTGAAGGAAAAATCAAGAGTTGACGTCTCCCTCCACTAGAGGAAAAACAGCAGGAAACACTATGCATCGTTGATCTTGACGTCGTCTAAAGGAGAAACTACTGGATCATCTGAGGTAAAAACAAGTCTTTTTATGTTATTACTACTAGTGCTGCCACTAACGACTAATTTTCTAACGACTTATCTTTCGACTAATTTTTCGATTAGTCGACTAATCTAAACGACTATTTTTTTTTAAATCAAGTGTTTGTTATTTTGTTGTGTACGTTTTATTTTGAACTCAACTAAAGGGAAAACGTAAAATATATATCACCCTACTTTTGTTAGAAGCTGTATTACTGTAAGTAAACTGTTCAAAAACATTATGTATTAAAAAAAAACACCCATTTAAAATGCTACCTTCAGATCTACAGTAATGTCAGACCTTTGATAGACTTTATTTGTATGCCAGTGTTGCCATCGACATACACAACTTCTTTGACCTGAGGCCCGGTCATGGCATACTTTGGGGTCATAGGGCCCACCTACATGAACCCACCCCCCATCAAATTATCATTATATCACATCACAATTATTATTGTTATGCTATATTGTTATACATGCACTTCAAAGCAGCCAGTGTTTAAAGTGCTAACATTGTTCACAAAAAGTTTGAAAACATGCACATCAGAGGACTGCTTTACTAATGTAAAATATAATTAGAATAGTTCCATTGCTTTTGCATGGTTGCATGATAAATACTTCTCAAAACAACAGCAATTATATGGGTGTCATCGTTTTGGGATGTTTCCCTCATGCAAGCATCATATACTGGTAGGCAAATGGAAAGAATATTTACATATTTAATTATGCCACAAGCTTTTGGCCACGTTATTCAAATTTGACTATACAATACCGTAGATAGTGTATTATAGTCTGTGCTCTGTTTTTATGGAAGTTGCATAAATCCACATTGTTCTATTAAATGTAGTTTCATAATTAAATAGCTTTCCAATAGGTTGAATTGGAGATTTGCTACCAACGTTATCAAGTGCTTGAATGAACGCTCATACCACCATTTAATTGTATGCCTCTATGTTTGATGACACCAAATTAGCAAGTAATTCATACTGATTGCAGAAAAGTTTGTTTTCTTTTTCTGTCGGTCCGCGGTTCCCTGATCAATTGCGCAGCAAATTATCAGACGAAGCCCCGGGAATAATTTCACTCCGCGGCTCCGCGCGGCCCATAGTTTGAGAAACGCTGGACTTTGAAAGGCGACAGGAGTTGAGGACTTTGCAAATGAGCCTAACATCAGCATGTTCAAAACAAGTAGGCTACAGGCACTTTGCGCGTCTTACCACAAAGGTTACTTCACTTTATCAGTTGGCTTGAACGCTAAAAAAATATGCGTTGTGACTTATTGACCATGGGAAATGACGCACCTTGATTGTTGATATCACGGGCGGCGGCATGTTCGGTTTAACGTTTTTTTGTATGAATGAATTACAGTAATGACACGCCGTTGCGTTGTCAACGTGAGACACTTCACTTCATTTATTTCAATTTCCACAATAGGCTACTATATTAGTCAGAGTCTGGACTAGCGTAACCCCACTTAGCTCTGCCTAATAATTAATTGCGCTGAAAGCAGGCAGGCACGCAGCTTTGCTGCTGGCATTAACACTTGCGTGCATAGTGGGGTTTAAAACATGCCAAAGTCTTAGTAGCCTGTTTAACATCCAAAGACAGTCATTGTACTTTTCAAGAGTTAATAACATAGAGTTAATATAACATTACAGCCGTGTGAGACCAAAAATAAATAGGCGGTCAATAGTAAAACGACTCTTCGACTAAAAAAATTGCAGTCGACTAATTTTCATGGTCGATTAGGTCGACTAAGTCGACTAATCGCGGCAGCACTAATTACTACTTGTTATCCATGTTATTACTTCAAAATCGTTTTTAAAAGTTATTTTTGCTGGTAATTACACCTTGTATGCATGGCCGTAACATAATGCGTGTGTGTGTTCACTTCAGCTGATATGACAGCTGGTATTTTAGCACACCGTAATCTTTAGTAAACTCATTATTTTCAGTCATTTCTGGGGGGTTACTATATGTCAACCAAGATTACAGACCTACTAGGACTTACATTTTAACGATTTGTTCTATTTTGAACGATGTTCCTTGCTTGTCAGCTGATACAGAAAACCAGCTAAGTTAGGTAACGTTAGCATCAGAAGAGGCTGCAACATGTCCCTGACGCGTAGTCTCGATAAAGTTCACTCCCGTGCTTCATGACTGCCAACTTTATGTCAAGTACACCTAATCGGTATTTTATTGTCAAATAAACCATTCCTTCGTAATATGTATAGCACAATTTACAGTTGTTTGTAGCCAAGTTGCTTAGCTTACTTAGAAACATCTGACATGAATGACAACGTTAATGTTACGTTACCGACGTGAAGACTGTTGATCACCGATGGTGTAACGTAAGGATTTTATTCATTGCCTGCTGTTTTCATGAATACATGACTGAAGATTTGTTATAAATGTGTCTTAGTGTTGTTTAGCTTTTAGGCTGTAAGGTTGGCTGCTACGATTATGAGGTTTTTGGGTGGCTAACTATGATGGGAGCTCATACACCCAAGCCTACTCGTCGACACATTATTTTCTAAGGGGGTGTTTTGTCTTTACGCAACTGCAGTAGCCTATGCACGGTGTGTATGTGTATGCATACACTGTTTAGATGTTTTCTGTCATATCTCCTGACTCATGTTCATGAATCAATGTTTGCTTGTAAACTGGTATGCTATGTATGGTTTAGCCAAGGCAATAACACCTAGTGAGCTCTGAGACTAATGTTACCTCTCCAAGCAATATTGGAGTCCTCCAGTGACAATAATACTTTTAGTGAAAAGAGTCATGGTTGGTGGTGATTAAGATTATGTGGAAGTAATGTAAAATAAAACTAAACAACCTATTTACTATCAGACCTGTGATTTTTTTGTTATTTTAGATGGAGGGAGAGAAGTATGTGCAACTGAGGTGAAAGCAGCCGACTGCTGATGGCAAACATGACCCCAAGGACCACGGTGGCATGGACATGGGACATGGATGGGTAGTTTCTGGATGAAGAGGAAGACAATGATGTGGTAGAGGAGGAGAGTAATCTCCCATCATCCTCAGCTGGGTAAGCATGTTTGTGTATGTGTGTGTGTGTGTGTGTGTGTGTGTGTGTGTGTGTTCGCCCAACTGGGCGTATGCACATTTCTGGTTGTGATAAGAGTGTTGCTTATAACAATAATGACGGGGATTATAGTGATAATAGTTTGGTTAGATTTGTAATTCAATTTCTAATTTTCTTATCTGACAATTTCTTTATTTTGAGCACAGACAGGCACACCAACTCCAGTAGCATTTACACCTCATCGTCTGCTAGGCTTAGATGGACACACACACACACACACACACACACACACACACACACACACACACACACGCCACAGCTGTGACAACACACACACGGATCTGGTGTGAATGCGGCGTTAGTGTATCACCTTATGTGTAGGGCAAATGATATCGATAATTATATATTGTATCAAATTATATGCTGTATGGTTGTTAAATGTATTGAATTTCTTCTAATGTTTTAATTGTTTATATGTGTGAATGTTAATATGAATTGATGCTTTGTTCATCATGTTAAAGTAATTTGTTGATCTTTGTTATACTGTTGTCTTGTCATTCTTGTAGTTCTAATAGTTACTGCTTGTTTGTAAACATATGTTTTGTTATTTACCTGAAGTTGTTGTTCCTGATTATTTAATGAAATTGTTAAAGACTTATCGAAATAAAATGATTTATTTCTTCTTTCGTAAACCTAACACATGTGCCAGTGTCTCTTATTCTTGTTTTCATAGTAGAATGAAGCACATGGAGAAGCAGTTACCATCTGGCTAGTCTTTATTTCAGCCTTTATCTTTCCTCCCCACAATTGATTTAGCCTCTTCAGAGTACAGTAAGACATCCTATATTTAGCTATGCATCTTGTTTTGATGGTAAAACATCTTATATTTGTTACATGACCATTATATCTGTGTATTTTTGGTCAGATGTCAAACAAGGAAAGGAAAACATCCTACTCTTTAAAAATTCTACATGTTACTGCGACTTGCAGTTATGAGTAAATTAATCATAACTTCTGAACCAAAGGTGATAAATTGATTCTGTTTTTTTCACTGAGGAGATCACAACACTGTCTCTTTCACACACTATATCTACAATAGACATTAGGTGAAAAGCAAGATTCATCTTTACAAATTGATATTTTCGTGTTTTTTGATGTTGAATTTTGAAGGTATTGTTTAAAAACAATGTGTGTTACACTCAAACTTATTAACTATGATATGTACCATTTTAAAGGGCTAGTTCTCCTGATTACAATGGTGGGTATATCTTATCTCTGCCATGTAGCATGGCCACACAATAAGCCTTTTTGTCTCACAAGGGCATCAAGTATGAAAAATCGGAATGTTTCGTGCCGTCTGCAAAGGTCTAATACAGGGGTCTCAAACACCCGGCCTGCGGGCCAAATCCGGCCCGCGTCCGGCCTAATTCCGGCCCGCGACGTATGTCAAAATAATAATGTAATCCGGCCCTTGAGACTTTTTAATTGTGACAAACAACGATACTGATTAAAATAGACGATAGTTCCAAGTTCGGTGACAAATCTCTTTGTACTCTGCTCCACTATGTGCTAGACATCCAGAGCTTCATTCAAACCCAAAATCGCTGCACAAAGTTTTCAGGAAATACTTGTATTACACGCGAGAAACAAAGACGTGCATTTGTAATGACGCGGAAGCGATGCAGGCCATAGTGTTGCAGAAATTGAAGCAGAAATAGGCCTACACCAAATGTTGAAAAACGTTTACGTGTGATGAAGTCTTAGGTAGGCTATGTTATTCACCTATTCTAAATCTGAAGGAGAATATCCTTTTGGAGATTATGATCGATCGTCTATTGAATGGAGGTGCGTCTGCGTGTATACGACGGTGTCCACTATACCATGCTTATTTCGACCCTCTGCTCAACATAGCTTGGAGGTTGCAGTGGTAATCTTGATGATAGTGTCCGTAATGGACGTGGTACAGACAGCAGGGCTAGTAGAAATAGGGCTCAAAACTACAAAGTCACCCGCAATATGATGCGAACTTCTGGGTACTCAGATTACCCGCGATAGGAACTGATTTGACCAGAATACTTTATTGTAGGCCTTGTGGTTTAGAAACCATATACATCTTAGGTGTTGGTATACATCTTAGGTGTTTTCCTGTTAATTTGTTATGTGGGCAATATGAAAAAAGGAAAGTAAACCTGCTCAAATATGTTCATCCAGTATTTATTGAAAGGTGCATAATTTGAGGTGCTTGCCATCCAGTGCCAAATTAGATGGGTAAATTTACCCCCTTCATAAACTTTTGTTTTACTCAAAGATTTTAACATTTACAGTAGGACTTTATCTCTGACCACTTTCAAGCCATGGCCTTTTGAAATTTTTATATAAAAATCCAATGGTGTTGCTTCACACCAAATATTTTTATTTGGTGTGAAACACACACATACCTGTTTTTATGCTTTTCATTTGTTTAATAATTTGTATTAATATTTATTTTATCATTATTTTATTTATAAGCTAAGGTTGCTAGCACAGGTGTCTAAAACTAGATAAAAACACTTGCACTTTCTGTTTGCATTGTGGTATTTGAAAAAAAGAACATCGCATTTTCAGAAATAGCCGGCCCTCCAATCAGATGACGTTGGCAGAATTGGCCCCCAGCTCATTTGAGTTTGAGACCCCTGGTCTAATACATTTATCATAACTTTTGAACAAAAGGTGATACATTGATTCTGTTTTCATCACTGAGTAGAGGACAAAATTGTGAATCTCCCATAAGCTCTAAGTTTTTCTCTATCTACAACAGAAATTGGGGGGAAAATGAGATTAATCTTGACAAACTGATAGTTTTGTGTTTTTTGGGGTTGAATTTTAAAGATATTTTTTTAAAAATATGTGTGTTCTCTTCAAAATTACTAATTATATGTTATACCATTTGAAAGGGCTATTTCTCCTGATTATAATGGTGGGTAAATTATATCTCTGTCATGTAGCATAATCACACAATAAGCCTTTTTGTGCCATAAGGCCATCGAGTATGAAAAAATGGAATGTTCGGCGCGGTCTGCAAAGGGTTAAAAGGCTGCTGATGTGTGGATGCAATTCATAACGTGTTCTACATAATAGTTAAAATAAAGGTTTGTACTTCTCCTTGGGACAAGCACTTTTGAATTTTGGAAAAAACTTTTCCATTTACATCGGGATTTTGCAAACATTCAGTGTCAGAGTCAATAAAATGAGCCCTTCAACGAAATTGACAAGCAGCTGTAAGTAGGCTAAGTATGCTAAATTCGACATCCAAACAGTATTCTAACGTTAGCTTTGAGATACTGCTTGATTGCATAACTTAACTTAGTTTAGTCTCTTCAATGTAGCCTACTATGTTGTGATAAGACCTTAGCAGAGTTAACTTCAATGCAGCAGTTTTGAACAAATTTGCGCAGCATGGTCACGATGCTAAGCGGATTTAATAGAAATTAAGCCAGACGTCTTCTATGCAATGCTTCTATGTGGCAACAACAATCCTTCAACAATCGTGAATATTTTGTTAAATGCACATGCAGAGGAGGGGCAGTGGGCTACGAGAGAGAGCGGGGTGGGGTAAGGAAAGGCTGCGTGCTTAAAATGCGCAGCTCAGTGGCAATGCAAGGATTTGATCTTGTATTTAATGTCAATTAAATTAAACATATAATATTGATCTGTGGAGGCCTATTTTGATTTCATGGCGCCCCGCCACAGATTAGTCAATGTATGGGAAACACTGATAAATCTTTTCTATTCTTTCCTCTTCATTCCATGTATTGCGACTCTTGCTGGTAACTTAGTTAACTTATCCAGCAAACTATTAAAAATTCTCGACTGTTACAAAACAGTCCTCCGAACTGCAACTCTCGCTTGCCCTCAAACTAGTCCATCTTCTGGTTTCCGGTTTGGCGCGCTCAGCTGAAAAAAATAGAGTGGTGCGCTACCGTGCGCTACCGGCCAAAATCCTGGCGCGCCAGAGAGATCTACGTCATTTTGACGTCACATTGTCGCGCTACCGGACGGGAGTGGCGAGTATGTAAGACGCATTAAGCTGCACCCGCAGTATGACATATCCAGGTGTCCCTCTTTGAAACGTTGAAACGTGTCCAGTTAGCTATCGGAACACATATTACCGTCACGTATGTCCAACCTGTGTATCTGTCAACCAAGGCGGCGGATTCCTAAAGAAACGCAACCACCCACACCATTAGTAAATTAGCTATGTAGCCTACCAAAAATAAATTTTACCGAATAAATTTCGAATAAACTCGAATAGCTGTAAACAGTGTTGTAAGGCTGCGTGTACAAATCCGTTTGGAGCTGCAAGTTACTGTTCACTGGTAACTTGCAGCTAGCTCGGCTGGCGGCACTGTCTTCATTACGTTATGAAGTTTGGCACAATACATTCTCACTCAGGATAGGGATCAATAATACTTTCCATTACGCTACCTTAGAATAATAAGGTTCTATCTGACATTTTTGTCAAAATGGAGTTATTTACATATTTTTATTCTTTGAAAGTTTCTTAAGTTCAGATGAAGTGTTTCTTAAAGTTCTGTACATATTTGGACTTTATATCAAAAAGAACTTGTTCAATTTACCATGTAACTCTATGGAATTCTAAAACTTTGAAGCTCAATATCTCAGAACTACTCAAAACGCAGATAGAACCTTATTATTCTAGGGTAGCGATTTTATCCCAAAGATTTAGTATACATCTCTTCTATGATTTATTTCGATTTTATAATGTTGACAATTACATAATCATTGAAAAAAAAAAAAACATAGATAGTTCTAACATGAAATAAACGTTTTCCCTTCTTTTTTAAATCAACCTTCCGCGCCTCCCCTCAAATCATTTGGCGCCCCCAAGGGGAGGCGCGCCTCACAGTTTGGGAACCTCTGATCTAGGGAACTTTAAACTGCAACACTTTCCTAACCAAAAGACACCATTTTAAGAATGTGATTGATAACCATGTATATTTATGAGTGATTTCCATTTGTCATAGGCCTGGCTCAATGAGAAGTTTTCCCCTGAACTGCTGGAGCACAAGAGCGAAATTGTGGAGTGCGTCATGGAGCAAATTGTGCACATGGTGAGAAGAAAATAGTCAAATACATACAGTATCTCACAAAAGTGAGTACACCCCTCACATTTCAGCAAATATCTTTTCATGGGACAACACTGAAGAAATTACACTTTCATACAATGTAAAGTAGTGAGTGTACAGCTTGCATAACAGAGTAAATTTGATGTCCCCTCAAAATAACTCAGCACACAGCCATTAATGTTAATGACAATTTTTATTGGCAAAAACTGGTGATTAGATGCCATGTCTGCCATTTATTTGATAATGTGTGTGTCTGAGTCTGACGGGGGTAGGAGAGAGACAGAGAGAAAGGAGAGAGAAGGTTTAGACCAGGGGTGCCCAAATTCATTCCCGCCAAAAATGAATCTGGGTGGAGGGCAACGGGCCAAATTGTTCAAGTTGTGGACCATTAAGTTGAAATATATTGTTTATTTGTTCAAAATGAACATTCTATAAAAGGTAGACTATTTTTTAAGAAATAGGAACACTATTCCTTAGTGTGCTTGTCTTTGTGCTGTGTTTGTCATTAGCAACCTACATCTGTCCTGCTCTGAAAAAAAAGTTCAGTTTTTCTGGTAATGAACAAAATATTAATACAAATATAGCTGCAAGCAGCAATGTGGGGGCCAAGCATGCGCTATAGCAGGAATGGAGTTGCCATGGCATGAGCAAGCACTCACAGCAAGTTTGGTTGCAATTGGATAAAGAATGGCTGAGAAATAAGCTCATTTACTTTGTTATAGTGCCCCTAGACGCGCAAATTACACCAATGTCCTTGTGCGTTCTCAGAATCAGCTACCATGTCCCTGGACTTTATACACCAAAGAGTTGCTGAGATGTGAGTTCAATTTGTCTATTACAGCACCCCTACAGGCAAAATGAGATCACTTTCCTTGCATGTCCTCACAATCAGCTACTTTGTCTCTGTATTAAGTTTGGACTTCACACATCAAAGCGTTGCTGAGATACAAGCTCACTTCCTGTATTGCAGCGCCCCCTATAGAGGCCAAATGATGCCAATTTCCTATTGCGTCATCACAATCAGATACCAAGTCCCTGTACCAAGTAGGGATGTAACGGTATGAAAATTTAACCTCACGGTTATAGTGACCAAAATGATCACGGTTTTCGGTATTATCACGGTATTTCTAAAAGTGTGTTCAATATTTTCAGAAAGCACTGATAGGCCTACACAACCTAAAATAGGTTCAGAAAGTGTCCCGTTAACTTTTTTTCTTCATGTTTAATTGGCTATGTGCTTATAGCATAACTTAGAGTTTGCTATTTCTGTTATTTGGATGCAATGAGTGAGACCAAAGTAAGAGTTCAAAATAAAACTTTAGGCTACTGTATTCTCCTGATAACGTGGACGCGAACATAAAAAGACGCAGAGTGGCTGATACAGTGCACATTTTGTGGTGAAAAAGTTCCGCCTTTTAAAATCAGGTGTAGCCTAATCTGAATCGTAGTTAAAACCATCAATTAGACAACAGAATCAGTAGGGTACCAGTTTTGTTCCATTGTACCAGGCCTACTGTATGTCAAAAGCAGGCTCGGATAAAGCTGGGAAGGATTAAACACACGGTTTTCACACCGCGGTAATCAACAGTGATAATCATGATGTTTAAAATGAAAACGGTAACTATTATCGGCAACATTTTTGTTGCGGTTTACCATTATACCGGTAATCGTTACATCCCTAGTACCAAGTTTGGACTTCATACATCAAAGCGTTGCTGAGATACGAGTTCACTTCCTGTAGTGCAGCGCCCCCTATAGAGGCCAAATGATGCCAATTTCCTAGGGCGTCATCATAATCAGGTAACATGTCCTTATACCAAGTTTGGACTTTGTACATCAAAGTGTTGCTGAGATACAAGCTCACTTCCTGTAGTGCAGCGCCCCCTATAGAGGCCAAATGATGCCAATTTCCTAGTGCATCCTCACAATCAGATACCAAGTCCCTGTACCAAGTTTGGACTTCATACATTAAAGCGTAGCCGATATGTTAGCCCACTTCCTGTTAGGCGGCATCGTCGCCATGTGTGATTGGCTGTCACGGGCAAATAAACTTTCAAAAATGAAATTCAAAAATCTGACAAGTATCGTTTGTGCGGCTCGGTCTGAAGATCCTCTCCGCCTAGTTCTGTGAAAATCGGATGAAATTTGTAACCGCTGAAACTTTTCGTAGAGTTTGGACTAAATCCAATTTGGCGGAGGTCCAATATGGCAGAAAGTGACGGGATAGGGGTCAATGAACTCGGGATGGTCCAAGGATTCAGACGCTACCTCAATTATGAAAATCAGACAAAAGAGTCAAGGATCACACACATGAACGCATGTCCAGCATTGAACTGGTGGTGGCGCTAGAGTGTTCAATGTATATGCATAAATAATTGCTGTGAGTGATTGGGACAGTGTCTTGACTAATGGTGTTGAGTTTTGTTATGTTAACTCAAAGCGTCACAGAGACGTTAGTCCACTTCCTGTTTGGCGGCTTCATCACCATATTTGATTGGCTGTCACGGGCAAACAAAAATGAAATTGAAAAATCTGACAAGTATCGTTTGTGCGGCTCGGGCAGAAGATCATCTCTGCCAAGTTCCGTGAAAATCGGATGGAATTTGTGAACGCTGAAACATTTTGTAGAGTTTGGACTAAATCCAATATGGTGGAGGTCCAATATGGCGGAAAGTGACGTAATTCGCCTTATTCACCTCGAACGTTCCACCGAGCCTGAGGGGTACACTTACCACTTCCGGGATTTCTCACAACGCGATTTCTCACACTGCTGTGTTCCCCAATGCACTTCATCACACAGGAAAAAATCAGAGTACAAACGTTTCACCGTTTCCCCAAAGATCAGGGACTACATCGACAATGGATAATAAACATCAGAAGGGATCCTGGTCGTAATTTTAAGGTAAGTTTTATTATATGTCTGGTGCTGTAAGGCTGAGCCGTCTCCATAACTAGCTTGTATCGCTATCGCTAGAACTAGCAAGTTTTAATAGATAGATTAAGGCAGAGAGACAGGTTGAAATGTACAGCCTAGTCCAAAATTAGTAGTAGCCTATGTTAATAAAATCTACCACCACCTTGTTAGCTTCTAGGCACAAGCTAACCTAGGGAACACATCACATGAGTTTTCCTAGCTAGGAGGAGGATGTACAGGAGTCACATTGAGTCTGATCAATAAAATTATACATGTATAAATGCTTATATGATTACATTTTATTTGCTGATACAGATAAACACATACACAAGTGTGCTCGGAGCATTGCCTCCCAGACTGCCTTGTGAAAAGCAAGACTGGCATGACCAAGTTGAAACAGGGAGCCGTGCCAACTGTGTTTACATTGAGTTCTGTCAGACCAGAGAGGAGTGTTGTTTAGATGAATTAAGTTACTAGTTTGTAATGCATTCATTAACTGTGTAGTGACAGTATTTCTCTGTTGATGATTTCCAGTAATGTTTCCACGGATCTCGATGATCGACATGGTGTAATTGGTTACATGAATTGAGCATGAATATCCTTGTAAAAGACACATCAATATGTTTCTCTTATACTTCCAGTGAAGACACCCCCTCCGCACCCAGACCATGATGAGCTGCACTGCCTCCCTCACTTCAAGATCAACTTGAGGAAGCCCGCAAGACCATCGGTGATCAAGAACTTTTCATTTTAGAGCTTCAACAAAAACAGTTTTTGATTTCAAATTTTCAAGGTGACTATAAACAGATTTCATTTTATACAGGGTTCCCAGATTATGATACATTTAAAGCTGTTTATGGCCCAGAAACCTACTACAGAAAATATGGTGGGATCATTATTGTTGATCTTTATGAATCTATACAAAACCTTTACCATCATTATTGTTCATCTTTATGAATCTATACACATACTTTACCATCATTATTGTTCATCTTTATGAATCTATACAAAACCTTAACCAATATTATTGTTCATCTTTATGAAGCTATACAAAACCTTAACCACCATTATTGTTCATCTTTATGAATACAAAACCTTAATCAATATTATTGTTCATCTTTACAAATCTATACAATATGCAAACTTGTATTGTTACCATAGCACCTTATCATGGTCAATGTATCACAGGATCAGTCCCTGTCAGAACCTTATCACTTCTCTTGCTCTTTACTTTTACATACCTGAGTGATTTGATTCTTTACGTGTATGTGTGTGTATGTATAAGCTACTGGATGTCTATCTATCTAAAGAATAAAGTACAATTGTATTACACATGGATGATGTCCTTTATAACTTTATAATTTAATATACCGGAACCAGAACAGGCCGGAACATCAGAAAACATTAAAAAAAAACATTGATAGGCACACTGGTCTAGGTTTGTAAAGGTAACTTTGTACATAGAAGTTGATATGGGGAATAATGTAAAAAGGCCTGCCTGTATACTGTAAGCATGGAAAAGGAACCAGATCAGAAAACAGGCCGTTCAAAAAACATTGATAGGCACAATGGTCTAGGTTTGTAAAGGTAACTTTGTACATAGAAGTTGGTATGGGGAATAATGTAAAAAGGCCTGCCTGTATACTGTAAGCATGGAAAAGGAACCAGATCAGTTAAAAAAACATTGATGGGCACAATGGTCTAGGTTTGTAAAGGTAACTTTGTACATAGAAGTCATAGAAGTAGTTGCACTGCGTCTCCCTTATCAATGGCTGCTCAAGTGACAGCTCCACCTGAAAAGATAATCAAACTTTAGACACTTGACACTTCAGAGTTGATATTAACAAATATATGGCATATACATATGTGTGTGTGTGTGTGTATGTATATATATATATGTATGTGTGTATATATATATATATATATATATATATATACACGCACGCACGCACATACACTGAGTGTGCAGTGAATTAGGTACATCTGAAATGATCTGCCATGAAAATATTACAGCTACATGCTGGTAGTGGTAGGTTGTTTACAGCTGTGATACTTGCGAACACAACTTGAAAGATACCTAATATCTTGGACACTCATTGTACAAAAGTCAGGGTTGTGGAAAAGCTCATATTAAGATTGAACAGTATGGATTCCATCCTATGTCAATTTTAAACAGACAAGTGATTTGTAAACTAATTACATTTTGAAGAACCTTCCTCAACCCTGGCTACACTGCTCCAAGAACTGAGCAACTCTTATCTTAACATGAATGTTAATACTTACCTTACCTTATCTCATTACCTGATAGTTATACTAAGCAATAGCAACATGTTTATGCATTGTTACTTTACTGTACACATTTAATTAACTGTATTTTATACCATTTGTACCACTTTGTATTATACCATTTTGCAATAAAAATTCCCCCCCAAATAAAATAATAGTTTGACCCAAAAAAAAAAAATATATATATATATAGCAACATGCACCTAGCCCTGTCTGGCTTTGCTAATTTGAAACAAAATAATATTTGAGTAGATATCAATGAGACTTATGTGATACATCAACTACAGATATAATGTTAATAAGATAAAATAGACATGTTATTTTCAGTCAGACAGGTACATTGTTGATATAAACTCATAATGAACATTAAACAGCAAGCTGGTTTAACTGTGGCACTGCTATGCGAACTGAGCAGTTTATCCACTTAGCTGCTATAGCACTATGCTACCTGTAAGCTATGTTGTAAGGTGCCTCATTTTCAGCACCGAGGGAAAATACCTAGCTGCTAGCCCTCACAAATATGTGTGATGGGCTCCTATTAACTGTCGATTAAAGACATGTTAAGTGTTAAATAAAATCTAACACAGTACAGACAGTCAACAACTCCATATCACAGCTAAGCTTACTACCCCCAGCTGCTACAAGCTAGCAGAAATTGAGTCAAATTAGCGTCCATTCTTACCTTCAATGTCGTGGATAAAAACCTCGATCCAGTTACTGTATCCCTTCATTAACACAGCAGTCGGTACTGGCCCACTGCTCCACATTTTGTATCGTTAATTCGGGCAGACAGGAAAGATTGGTGGTCCATTCTGGAGTTCCCATTGCTGGTGCTGCTGGATCGTATGCATCGGAGTCAAACTTCCGGGTTTGTGTACCCCTCAACGGCGTTCAAATTTTCAAAATGGCCGCCAGGTGAATAAGGCGAATAGGAGTCATTGAACTTAGGTCGGTCCAGGGATTCCAACAGTGCCTGATTTTGTGAAAATCGGATGCACCGTTCAATGGTCACATGCGTTAATGCAATCCAGTTTTGACCCATTGGTGGCGCTAGAGTGTTGGGCATAGAGTTCTGTAAATTGGTGAGAGTGATCATGGGACAGTGCTGGATCAGTCGGCCGAATTTCATAACTTTAGACCCAGCGGTTCAATTTTCGGCCAGATTTTGACCTGTTGGTGGCGCTAGACGGCTGGGTTTAGAGGTCCGTAAATGAGCGTGAGTGGTCAGTGGAGTGTCCCGAAACTTTCTGCCAAATTAGCGCTTCGGACTTGTAACCGGAGGGTTGCCGGTTCGAACCCCGACCAGTAGGAATGGCTGAAGTGCCCTTGAGCAAGGCACCTAACCCCTCACTGCTCCCCGAGCGCCGCTGTAGCAGGCAGCTCACTGCGTCAGGATTAGTGTGTGCTTCACCTCACTGTGTGTTCACTGTGTGCTGAGTGTGTTTCACTAATTCACGGATTGGGATAAATGCAGAGACCAAATTTCCCTCACAGGATCAAAAGAGTATATACTTATACTTATACTTGTGTCCAGGTAGCGCACTGCGCCACAACGTGTACACCTCCCCCCCCCACCTTAACCAGAGCCACTGTGAAGCCTTTTCAGCAGCTTCCAGGATGTTCTTGATGGCTCTTTGCCTGTGCAGTCTGCAAGTCCCTAAGAGTCCCAGGACCCATTGTAGAAACTGGCCTGCGAAGCCCCTGCAGCTCACTTAAACAGGCTTACAGCGGGCCTTCCACCCGTTCCTCCGACACTCAGCTACCAAATCACCTTGGCCCTCTTCCTTTCCTTGGCTTCCCCCATTCAATGTTCCCAGGGAACAGTTAGTTCAATTAGCACCACCTGCTTCCTTGCTGCGGACATCCCCCGCCCACAGTTTTTGGACTCTGTGTTTACAATTGGATTAAATGGCCTTGGTTTAATTTTACTTAGTGCATGGCGGAAACTTCAATTCCACTTCAATCTGTTTGTGTGATACAGGAAGAAAACCTGCAGCGAGCAAGGAAGGGTGATGTCAAAGCCAACATTCATCGTATGGAGATTGACCGCATCCGGTTTGTCCTTAACAGCTTCCTGCGCTCCCGCTTACAGAAGGTACAGAATGTTTTTGTTTTTGTGTAGAAATCATTAGGACTATTTCATTAAATTTGATTTATGTATTCCTCCATTAACAATATACATTGTGCTTTATAGAGCCCAAGGTATGAATCCATAGCGGCTGGTCTTAAGACTTAAACATACTACTAATAGTGTGTGTGTGTGTGTGTGTGTATGTATGTATGTATGTATATATATATATATATATATATGTGTGTGTGTGTGTGTGTGTGTGTGTGTGTGTGTGTGTGTATATATATTAGGGTGGACACATTTTTTTTTCTAAAATTTCACAACGCACACCCTCTCATTCTAGGAGGTTAGGTGAAAAAGAAATGCAGTTTAAATTTCAGGAAAATCCAACAAGTAGAAGTGGTCCCCCAGAGGCTTCAAAATTCCCAATGTTCACTAAATTAAAGTTTTGGCCGTTTTTGCCAATTCTGTTGTTTTGCGCCTGTTGTTCCTGGTTGAAAAGATTATTAATATTATTCAGTGGCAAGTAATTGACAAATCAAAATTTGAGCCTTTGGGTAATGATGATTCTGGTCCAGGTTGTCTTGGTGATTCTGAGAAGATCGGGCTAGACAACAGACGTCATGTTGTTGTGCAAAGTTTGCAAAAGCATCTGGAGAATGCTCAAGTCCACGAGAAGACTACAGAGAGTTTGCTAGACTAACAATTTGGTTGTTGGGGGGAAATCATTACATCAGATTTCTCTGCACCAGGTACGTACCATCGTGGTCGCTGGATAGCTAAAGGAATTTATTGCCTGAAAATCTTTTGGATTTCGCCACCAATTCAAGCTCAGCAAAGGTGACCTTGATGCCTTGCGGGGCATCTGTGTGTTTGTCTGCACGGTCTATGCATGTTTTTGGTTTGTGGCACCAGTGGCAGAGTCTGCCCCTCTACATGACCTAGCAATGCTTAAAGCTGGCCCACGTGCACCGATTTCAATAGGCCTTAATCGTGCACTCCAACCTCGCTTAGCTGCCTCCTCTGCTATTTCAGTATATTTTGCTCTCTTCAGCTCATTGGCCACTTCCACTCTGTCTTCCCAAGGAACAGTGAGTTCAATGAAGTAAACTATCTTCTCTGAATCCGACCATAGAATTACGTCGGGACGTAGCTTAGTACTCACTATTTTCTGACAAAGGAGTTGATCATTTTTTCCAACCTCTCTACCTTTGACAGAGGAACTTCATAAACTGTCAATGGCCACATTAGCCGAGGCAACAAATGAAACTGCAAACACCACAGCTTGAGCTTACCTGGCAGCCCCGACTTGTCAATTTTTGCAATACCTTGCCTAGTGACCTGTCTCAAGTCTTCAACCTGTGATTTATCACTAAGGCTTGCATCATACCACCTTCCCAGACTCTTCACTGGTTTCTCCAGAACTGTGGGAATCACCTCCTTATTTATAGCAAACTTCTTATCTGTTACCTTCCCTTTAATAATTGAGAGACTCCTAGACTTACTTGGTTTCACCTTCATTCTGGCCCATTGCAGATTACTATTTAACTTACCCAGCAACCTGTTGGTGCATGGAACGGTTGTCGTCAAGGTTGTCATGTCGTCCATGAAAGCCCGAATCGGGGGGAGGCGTGGCCCTCCCTGCAACTTCTCCCCACCCACTACCCATTTTGAGGCCCTAATGATGACCTCCATTGCCATTGTAAAAGCAAGTGGGGAGATGGTACATCCGGCCATGATTCCTATCTCAAGTTGTTGCCAACCTGTGGTGTAATCAGCTGTAGTAAAACATAATTGAATATCCAGAAAGTATGCTTTTACTAGGCTTTTAATGCTACCTGGGATTCTGAAATAATCAAAGGCCTCCCACAACAGACTATGCGGCACAGACCCAAAAGCATTAGCCAAATCCAAGAACACAACGTGCAGGTCTCTCTTCTCACACTTTGCTAATTGAATTTGGTGCCAAATCATGCTGGTATGCTCTAAGCACCCGGAGAAGCCAGGAATTCCAGCTTTTTGCACCGTGGTATCAATTAGTTTATTCCTTTCAAGGTAATTTGTCAGTCTCCGTGCCACCACACTGAAGAAAACCTTCCCTTCAACATTCAGTAGACTAATTGGCCTAAATTGATTAATCTCCACTGCGTCCTTTTCTTTGGGAATAAATATTCCCCCAGCCCTCCGCCAAGCCTTGGGAATACTCTGCTTTTTCCAAACCTTTTTCATTAATTGCCATAAAAATCTTAAAACATCTGGTGCAATCTTCTACAACCGGTAGGGCACTCCATTAGGTCCCGGGGCTGAAGAGGCCCTTGCACGTTTTATTACTTCTTGCACCTCTTTCCACCTTGGTGGACTATCGTCGCATTGGCTACTTAATTCACCAATAGGTGGGATATCAGCAGGAAGTACCATCTCCCTGAACCTCTCCCTATCTTTGTGCACTCCCTCTAAATACTCCTCAAGCTTCTGCTTAGGTTCCAAAAGACTACCACTCTTCTGCATTACGAATAAAGACTTAACAAACTTATATGGGTCTTTATAGAATGCTAGTCGGGCTCGTGATTTCTTCTTCCTATTTTTCCTATATATATAACTGTGTGTGTGTATATATTAGGGCTGTCAATCGATTAAAACAATTAATCTAATTAATTACATACTCTGTGATTAATTAATCTAAATTAATCGCATATATATTTTTTGCTGTGAAAGAATTTTACATATTTAAATTCAAATTAATCATTGAATAATCAGAATTAGTGACATTAAAGTTCAAAAACTCTTTTATTATTATTTTCACTGTTAATAATAATCTATGATATGACCTAATATGCTGAGGAAATAAATTCAAAAGTACTTCGGGAAGAAGTTTTTTTTTTCACATGCAAGGCATTTCAGGCCACAGATATAACCTAGGGGACACAATGAAAATAAATTAACACTCCCCTCAATGTCAACACTTATTTCTTTGCATTGATGTGCGACTATAGAGTTGATGAACTCCGGTAATATGCAAATTCCTTGCTGCAGACATTGCAGAGGACTTTATTTTCAACACTTTATTTTTTATGAACACCATCAGGCCGTTTTTTAAAGAGTAAATGTTCCAATCAATGATCCAGGCAGCACATTTTCTTCTCTCCTTCATTTTACAGTCTAATTTTTACTGACTAGAACGGCTCGGGGTCAAAGGTCATACGGAATCGATTAATCTGCACTAATTTTTTTAATCAGTTATTTTTTCTCAAATTAATTAATCAAAATTAATCAGTTATTTTGACAGCCCTAGTGTATATGTATGTATATGTATGTATATATATATATATATTAGGGGTGTGAATCTCTCATGTAAAAGACGATACGATTCACATCTAGATACATGGGCACGATTCGATACAAGAAAAGATACATGTTCATAAAAAACGATTCAGTACGATTCGATGCGATGCGATTCGATGCAGTTGAAGAATGGAAAGCATTCTGAAAGATTTTTTATATTATAAATTATCATGGTCATGTCAATTAGGCAAAAACAAATGTGTGAATGTGATTATCTTAACTGAGGTTTGTATCATATATTGTATTGAAATTAAAAAAAGAATAGTCTACATTTCAGCCAAACAAAACAGCCAAATACAACATAAAAATACATTTTTATAGACTTTATAGATTTTATAGAGTTATATCTGATTGTTTTCAAGGAGCTGTAGCCTATTGTTGAGGTAAGACAATACCGAAATAAAATAAAACGGTGCTTAAGACAATCTTGGCCTTTTCTCATAGCTAGAACAACATAGGCCTACATATCAATGAACTGGGCCTATTTTGTTCCAAATCTGAGTGAATATGAACAAAATAATAATAATTTGTACATCGTTTTAGCAGCAAGGGCCAAATTATTCTTTAACATTAAGGAAATCCCTTCATCAAACGTAAGGCTACTCTACAGACTATCGTTGCCGTTTAGGAATGCTATAGTAAGTGTTTAATTTCGCGCTGGATTTTGACAAACAAAAGAGTAAAATCTGTCAAACACCGACAGAGTGCGAGTTGTCACGTGCTTAAGTTGCAGTAGATGTATGGGTAATGAAGTCCTTTGTCTACTTTGGGCAATGAGTGTAGCCCAAAACGAACTTCATTACCCACAAATCCATGCCACGTGTAGTTTCAAAACAGGAAGTGGGATGAACGCGCTGCTTCTAACGTAAATCAGAGTCTGAGCGAGCAGAAAAGGTTATGAACCGATTTGTAACAAGTAAATCGATATAACGACCGGTTCATTTCAGTTTTATTCCGATACGGGGCTTCACATATCGATGTAGCCGTATCTTACACGTTAAAAACGGATACCGATACGTATCGGTTAATCTTTACACCCCTAATATATATATATATATGGAACTATTTATTTGTTTCTGATTGGCCGAGAGACGTTCCATGAGTTGGAATATCCCTGGACATTTCAACTCAGACTTTGCACAGCTAATAATAAATTACTCTGCGATACAATGCGAAGATTCAACACCATGTTCTCATCCCAGCTCTCCACTATTTTAAGCAATGGGTTACTCCTTAGCAAACCATAACGAAACAGTGCTTCACCACATCTGTGGATTAAGCCACACAGTCAACTCTAAGTAAGATAAACGAGGATGCTAATTGTTCTCAGCATTGCCAGCATTGTGTATAATATGATTGTCACTTGGAGGAGACTTATAGATAACTACATTAGCATAGTTAGCTAACCGCTGCTAATGTGCTAGCATCGTCACGTCAGAAAAGCATGGGGCTGTCCACTGTAGTGTAACATTTATTCACCATAAATTCATAAAGTTGAGTGGTTCTGCAATGTAGGCTATGTTTCCGTTTTTTTTGCAGTACCATGTCCCTTACATGACATGGCCCAGCGTCCTTGTAACATGCATGCAGCAAAGCTAGACATGAATGTGATTTCAGCCTGACTTTCAACATTTCTTTCAACAAAGACACAAAAAACCACAAAGACCCGTAACGAGGGATCTGGAATGTTGGTTACCTAGCAACCAAGACACTGTCTATTGAAAAGGGAACTTTTTTGATGCGTATGAACAATGTTGAAATTAATATTTTTAAACAATAATGGGGTGTTTTCAGATTATTTAGTTTGTGGTAGAATTGTTGTATAAAAGCAATATAGCACTCGTGATCGTGGGATTGGTCATAGATATTCCCACGGCTGTTGTTGCCTGCGGCCTACATACACTTGACCATCATTGAACCTTCTTACCCAATAAAAGCTTACTATATATTGCTACTGTAAGACCGCCAATGCAATCACTTTAGACCAACCTTCTTAGTGTAGGTTAGGTGTTGAAATTAGATTGTGTGGTGAGAATTAAAAAATAACGTGGAAGCAAAACCGAACTGAGATGTGTTAAGAAAGGGAGACGCTCCCAGGTTTATTACAAGCCGGCTCGGAGGAGCACATGAACAAAGTTGCCTCTGTCCAAGTCACCTCCCGAATGTTGTATGTCACAGCCTTATATTCTGTTAGTAGGCTCTTTGTTTGCTTCAGTGGAAAAGTTCAAACACGCCCCGGACATATGCGTGCTTAATTGGCGCCGACCACCTATGGTGAAGTCTGGCATAAGACAAAAGCTGGGCCGTTGTACATGACAAAAGACTTGATTTGCAAATGGTCGAGGCGTGTCTTCCCCAGGCACTATCATCAGTTAATGCAAATATGAGGCAGACAGACTGATGAAGTTAGTCACATTTGTATACAGTATGTTCTTACAAATATTTTTTACTACAATTGACCACTGTCCACTCCTCACTCACCAGATACTAATGTGGAAACTGTGTTCGCATGCCCATAAAGAGAGAAAATGTAGTATGCTGCCGGGAAATACAACCAGTGCTAACACTACAATTCCATACAGATGTACAAATACATCTGTACTTACCAAAGTTTCAGTATGGCCTATCTTAATGTAGTGGGAATCCGATTAAAAATGCATTAAAAACAGCATCTCGACCATTTCTTTCAGTAATGAAAAGTTTGCACACCTCGGATCTTCGTGAACACTGCTGCAATCTGCTTGCCGTATATGGGGGTGGTGGGGCGGGTGTGTGCAAAGGAGGAAATAGAATGAGAGTTGGGGTGGGGGGGGCAGTGGAAGACATTTTACGTAATATGTATCCGTTGTTCAGATTGGCCCAATTTCTGGCGAACATTTCTAAAAGAGGAATTTCTATGAAACGGAGATGTTTAGAATGTCTAGCTCTTTTTGTATGTTCTTGAATGCGGGTATACTACCGTTATTCAACAAAGACTAGGTAAAAAGTTTTTTGATTCTCCGTCACCTTTAAATAATAAAAATACAAAAAGCGTATTATAAAAATCCTTTTATTTTGACATGTATCACCACTGCAAGCTGGCAGCTCGATGTGCCTTTCATCTGGCAATATCATTGCCATGGTGGAGGGATTGAGCAAACGTGAAAAATATGTGGTGTGCGCCTTACAGAAATAAATGCCATTTGTTATTTAGCCCTATGAGCCCTACTCATTCTCACTACCTTTAGTTATAAGCATTTATCCTGGTCATTGTAAATGCCATTTACACAAGCTATATTTTTTTCAGCAGTCTAGGCTACCCAGATCTGAAATGTATCTCACCATAGCAAGCTGCCAGCTGGACATGACTTCCATGTATGTGTAGGCCAGACTGTCCTGAATCTGGGAATATAACAATCATGGTGGAGGTGGACTTTGGGGGCCGCTGAGCAATTTACAGACATATAATATTATGGTGTGTGCCTTACAGAAATAAATGTCATTTTTTATTTTGTGATGAAAAATGACCTTTCTGCACTCCATATCTGTGACACGAACTGATCAAAAGCCAGCATCTTAATGATCTCATTCTGAATTTCATGCGACAAGTAGTTGTATTTCTTTTCTTGTTTAAGCCAACCTGTGAGAGCCTCGTTATCCAGTGAGCTCAAGCTCAAACTTTATGTGGCCTCTGATTGCTATGCCCTGTCACACCAGCAGTTGCAGCGTAGAGATGATGCACAGTGGAGCATCTCTCACTTGAACCATATCCCTATTTTTCTTTTTTTTTGAACAATTTATTTATTGATTTTCAAAGTTTTTATCCCACAATAATACAGGACATATTTTAACGTTCAGAATTATATCCCACTGGTACAAAAACATTATCATATACAGAAACAAATCCTAGACTCCTAGGTCTACTAATGTAGCCTAACAGATTAGTGCAAAATGTTTTAAGTGCAACTGGCATTTCGTTTTGTTGGCATCCACCTTAATGAAGTGGAGTTTGATTTGTTTGGCATTTATTACATTATGTGAAAAAACAATACACCTCTCCAGACAACACACCCCTTTGTATACAATGTGTCCAAAACGTGGATTTTGGATAATCACGCCAGCCAAACTGTCGATAATATAGAGGTCTGAAATGCAGTCATACGTTTTTTTCCTACACACATTTGTCATCTGACATGTTGTGGTTTTTGTGTTAAGAGAGTTAAGTTTGGTTTTGCTGTGGGAGCTATAACTTAAACAAACTCCTCAGTAGGGTTGTGCCGATATCGTCCATCGTACTGGTTGACAGACATGCCACGCCCCCACATGCCAGGCACTAATTCCTGCTGTAACATAGGCTTAAACATAAAAAACCTTTCCCTGGAAATGAAATTGAGCCAACTTTAAAGGCTGCAGTGTTAATTTCGTTGACTAAGACTATGACAGGGGTGGGCAAACTTTTTGGCTCGAGGGCCACATTGGGTTTTGAAAATTGGCCGGCGGGCCGCACAACAACCCCCCCCCCCCCACACACACACGACACACGCATAAAAAAATTACTTTTTTATAGCCTATAATTTAGTATGAAAAGTATTTGCTTTAAAATATGAATTGCTTAAAAATACTGCAATACTGCTAATTTTATGCTGTTTAACAAATGTATAAATTGTGCACTGTTGCTTTAAGACAGTCGCTTTAATTCACGTTTATTTCTCAATTATATTCTGCCTGCTCCGCTATGGCTAGTGCTGTACCTACGGCTGGGCCCTCTCACAGTTTTTAAATGGTCAGTAGTGGGAGCTACTGTTGCCTTCATGATTTCCTTTTAAAACTTTCTTATAAGAAGGAGATATAAATTATCAACAATCACAAGCCAGCTGGAACCTGCGGCTCTCTCTCCCTCTCGTGAGTGCAGACGCGTTCCCAATTAAATGGATTGCATAATGTTCACGTTAGATCTGCTGCAAAGGAGATAACTAAGAGTTAACTTAGTTTAACATGATGTTATCTCTATTTAACATGATGTTTTGACATTGACATTGTAAACGTTATCTAAGGAGAGTGAAAAGCAGTTTGCAGTAAAGCTAACCAACGTCGTCTCTATCGCAGGAAAAAAATAGCGAGCAGCCTGATAACTAAATGAAATGCTCGGCGGGCCGGACCGCGGGCCGCAGTTTGCCCACCCCTGGACTATGACGAAAAAATTTCGTCAATGAAGCTTTTTCATGGACGAAAACTAAATAAAAAGTCAGATATGATGAGGGTAGGTTGATCTATGCAGAAGCAGCAGAGCCATTTAAAAAGCTGTGGCAAATGCAGGCGTAACAGCTAAACAAACGCAGCAGCAGTTGCATAGGAGGAGAACAAAGACAAGTTTGCAGGACTTCGCACAGTTTCGAGGACATGTTCACAAGTTAGGTTGTTTACATTATATGCACAGACTTAGTTACACAGCTGTGACTGATTTCAGCTGTCTTCGCTCATTAATCACATTTCATAGTGACATTTGACCCAGTGCAGTCTGGCTATCGTGACTGAAGCAGACCAGAAAGCACTGCTTTGAATAAAACGTTTAGCCTACGTTTTAAAAAGAACACCCAGACCAGTACTGTTGACAGGAGCATCAATCTACTTTTTCTGAATCTGCAGTAAGGAATTTCTGTTGCCTACCGTAGCAGTTCTCACGTCTGAAGTAGCACCTCAATGCAAAACAATCTGGAGGTAACGTTAGTCTTACGAGTTAGCACACCTCTTGATGATAATAATGCTAGCTGCCAGCCTTGTCAAAGGTAACTTAGATAACGTTTTGCTGAGCCTACCTACAAACAAACTCCCAAATTGACTATGTGTGTTGCAGCTTGAAACAAAATGTCTTCAAAAGTATGTTGAAGGTGGTTACATTTATTTCCATTCCAATAACTTCACAAACTATATCTCCGTTTGCACTTGTAGGCTCTTTCTCTCATTTTCCTACTGTACTGTTTTGAACTTCTCTATTTCTTATCCTGGACTGCCACCTACTGGATACAAAAGGCAACAACCTTATTATGTGAATTAAAATCCAAAACATGTTTGAATGGCCAAAAAATGGGGTATTCCAAACATTACTTTGGTGTTAGGGTAGCCTACGCTGCACATGTCATAGATAGTGAGTGGTAACTTCAGTCATTTGCATTTATCATGCTAAAAATCTGACACCAGGCACTATGCTGATGCCTGAGCCAAAGAGAAAGTTATAATAAAAGAGAGAGATGTTGAACTTTAGTCTATAATGTTGGTTTGGCTCTTCATTGATTCACTCATCTGCCAAACTTGTTTTTAAGATGTTCATAGAAAAAATGGATGCATGTGATTCATTTGGATTAATTAATCACAGAGTATGTACGGTCAGTGTTTTTGACATTAAGAATAAAATAAAATACATCTTTTGTATTAAAACTGTTAAATCTGTGTCTGTATTGCATATTCAAACCTTAATGCCATAACAGACTGATGTACATGGAACATACTTCCAATGACTGGAAATTCTGGAGAAACATTTAGTCAACTAAGTCCACTGTAGATTTAGTCGACTAAAATCTGCTAATATTTGGTCTACTAAAACTAGACTTATGGCCTCCTTACACCAAACAACTTTGACAAGATTTGGGAAAGATTCTTGAAAGATTGGAGTCTTTTGAGGAAAGCTTGAATGGGGGGCATTAGTTAAAAGACTACAATCTTGCAAGAATCTTTCCCAAATCTTGTCAAAGTTGTTTGGTGTAAGGTGGCCATAAGACGAAAAGACTTAAGACTAGACTAAGACTAAAACTCTTATGATATTTAGTCTACTAAAACTAGACTAAGACTAAAGATTTCAGATGACTAAACTATGACTAAAACTAAATGGCGTGTTATTCAAAAGACTAAGACTAAATCAGAATTTGCTCTCAAAATTAACACTGAAAGGCTGTCAGCCAAACAGTTATCACTTATTAGTCTACTGTCTTGTAAAATAAAATACTTAATAGTCTATCGTCTTATTCAAATAATTCCTGATTGTGGCGTGAATGTGTAATGTGTCTTTTTGTACATGTCTCGGAGTAGGCCTATAGCCTACATTGAACGTAAAAAATGTAGCTTAATGTTTTAGCAGAAAATAGTTCAAATTAATTATTATTGTTATGACTAGGACATTCTAGCGCTCTAATATTTTTGCGAGGCTACAGCACTGAAGCGCCAAATGCGTCCTTCTCCTCTGTGTTAAACTAAACCCTTTCTTTCGTTAGTTATAGGATCAGAAGGTAGCCTATCCGTCTTTCATTGTAAGGCTTGTATTTCATGCATTTAGCAAAAGCCCCAGACAGCAGCGGAGTGGTCGCCCTCATAGTCGCCATGGCTGGTAGCCTAATAACGTGGGATTCGTAGCGTACTGCTAAAGATTTTAGATGAGTGACCGCGATAATAGTCTTAAGAGTGTGTCCATGAGAGGACCAGGCGGGGGTGACACATGCTACGTCACCGATTTTGATGAAACTTGGACAGTTTGAAGGGTCCACCTAAAAACTCAAACAACCCAGGGGGAGTTAGGCCCCCGTCCTTGTTTTAGGCCAAAAAACTTCAAAAAAAGGCCCAAAATTGCATAAAATGTTGACATCCCTCCTGCTGTCAGATTTAAATACAGCAAAGTAACAATCCATGCCATCAAAGGTCCATCCAAGGTTAGTTTAAAACTGGAGTTACAAGGCGTAAGGTGTGACTGGTGTCAGTCCAGGACTGCACATATCCACTATGTCATATGCATTTTGGCGAATACCCCAAAAATAGCAATATTCAGACCTGAATATCTCCGATGAGCAACCTCCTTTTTTCAAAATTCTTTCTGCACATGGAAGGGCCACCTGTGGACTTCATAAATCAAAAGAAAAATGCTCGGCCTTTTTATTAAATATATTCTTTCATACCAATGATACAGCACGATTATATTGTTAAAATAATTGGGGAGTTAATTTTCGTGTGTACAGAGGTGACCAAGAAGCTATCAATTCTTGTCCAAAAAGTATTGCTACACCACAATACTCAATATGTTGTCCAACAGTGAGTCATTCTTCCCCGTTGCACCGACACTGGATTTTAGGGTTCCCCCACCTGCCAAATCCCACTTTATCCCCTGGTCATGTGACATGCAATGGAAACAGATTTACAAGTAATGTACATTATCATGTTTTCAATGTTTCAGACAGATTTCCTTGTGGGACCCTAACATGAAGCTAGCTGGTTATACCATATCAGAGTATCTGCTTTAAAACAACTTGTGCTAATAAGCAGGGTCTACAGACATGTTTTTACGATGGATGGACATTGAGGTACAGTAGGCTACGAAACAAGTAAAGCCCACCCAATACCCAAAGTAACCATCACGTCCTTGTACACGGGGGCAGCCGTGGCCTACTGGTTAGTGCTTCGGCCTTGTAACCGAAGGGTTGCCGGTTCGAACCCCGACCAGTAGGAATGGCCGAAGTGCACTTGAGCAAGACACCTAACCCCTCACTGCCCCCCGAGCGCCGCTGTAGCAGGCAGCTCACTGCGTCGGGATTAGTGTGTGCTTCACCTCACTGTTATGTGTGTTCACTGTGTGCTGGTCCATCCAAGGTTAGTTTAAAACTGGAGTTACAAGGCGTAAGGTGTGACTGGTGTCAGTCCAGGACTGCACATATCCACTATGTCATATGCATTTTGGCGAATACCCCAAAAATAGCAATATTCAGACCTGAATATCTCCGATGAGCAACCTCCTTTTTTCAAAATTCTTTCTGCACATGGAAGGGCCACCTGTGGACTTCATAAATCAAAAGAAAAATGCTCGGCCTTTTTATTATTTTTGTCGCTGTAACTGCCTAAATAGTGTGATCCAGCCAGTGATTTCAAATACATATCTATTTCAATGATTGGTTGAAACATAATGTTTAGGTCATTTATGGTGGACAAATGGAGATATATTATCATCAATCATGTCTACTGATCAAATCCAAGCTAGATTTAATATCCTTAGTGCAATATATTCTTTAAGGTAGCTCAAAATGACATCATTGGGTGACATACAGCAGTATACCCGTAGGTCCAATATTTGCAAATGTGATATCTCCAACATATCTCAGGGCTAGAAACAGTCATTTGGATTCAAATAATAACTTGTAACATTTTGGTAGCCAAAGGTCAAAGGTCAAGGTCACTGTATATCCCTTTGTGGTGGATAAATCTCAAAAAATCCCTGACATAATTTCATATGTGATACAAATATTCACTTTGACTCACAGATAACAAATATTTGAATCTGGTGGTCAAAGGTCGAGGTCAAGGACCTTGCATTCTTGAGGAAATTATATATCATAAATGCCTGTAGGGATGTTTTTTCAAATTTGGTACAAATATTCACTTGCACTTTTGTCTTCGTCATTCATCGTGGTATCTGGCATCTCAGACCCAGCTCCCTCCACACTCATGATAGGTTGTCTACCAACCAATACCGACACATTTTTTGGTAATTTGTCTTCTTTGCTGTGGCCGTTTATGATCCGATCAGCAACACAGCCAAGCAAACTGCAGTCCCTTGATGTGGGCCCCCACAAATACCAACAAATTCTTCAGTTAATCATCTTTTTTGCTGTGGCCATTTATGATCCCATCAGCAACTATACAACAAACAAAACACCAACCCTTAATGAGGGCACCAAGAAGTATCACCAAAGTCTTTGGTCATTCCTCTTCTTTGCTCCCACAGTTTCTGATCCAATCAGCAACATAACCAGACCAACTGTAAGCCCTTGAAGTAAGACCCACAAATACCTACACATTCTTCAGTCAATCCTCTGAAGCAATAATTCATTGCTTTGGTGGTTTATTATCTGATCATTAACATACCCAGTCAAACCGCAAGCCTTTGATGCAGACACCAACAAATACCAACAAATATTTAGATACCAACTACCAACCATTGTCACAAATTCTTCAGTCATTCCTGTTTGTTGCTATGGCCATTTATGATCCGATCAGCAACATACCAACATACCAAGCAATATCATAAATTCTCCAGTCATTCCTCTTCATTACTGTGGACACTTATGATCTGATCAACAACATACACAGCCGACATGCAAGCCCTTGATGTAGGCACCAACAACTACCACTCCAGAAACACAGCAGCAGCGTCTCAGAGTCAATTCAGGTTACAACATGACCCCAAATAGCATGTGAGTGCCATAGCCATTGGCTTGCCTTTTCAGCAGCCTCCGATATTTGTTACAGCTCCTTTCAGTGACCGTCCTCAAAAAAAGTCTAACAGAAGTTTGGCTGATTATATTTGGGTGGTCAATATTACTCTGACCTCACAAAAAAAACTATTTCACTATTCACATGATATCCTGGAAACACAGAGTATTGTTATTATCACATGATAATAACATTGTTATTTTTCATGTGATAAATGGTTTTAACATTGGAAAATGTTAATCTAGCTTGGCATTACTCAATTAGCACTGTCCCATTAGCCCAACACAGCAGACAGCGATCATATGCAGGAATTAAAGTGGGAGGAACGCAGTTCCGCCACCTTTGATAATTTAATAATAAATATATTCTTTCATACCAATGATACAGCACGATTATATTGTTAAAATAATTGGGGAGTTAATTTTCGTGTGTACAGAGGTGACCAAGAAGCTATCAATTCTTGTCCAAAAAGTATTGCTACACCACAATACTCAATATGTTGTCCAACAGTGAGTCATTCTTCCCCGTTGCACCGACACTGGATTTTAGGGTTCCCCCACCTGCCAAATCCCACTTTATCCCCTGGTCATGTGACATGCAATGGAAACAGATTTACAAGTAATGTACATTATCATGTTTTCAATGTTTCAGACAGATTTCCTTGTGGGACCCTAACATGAAGCTAGCTGGTTATACCATATCAGAGTATCTGCTTTAAAACAACTTGTGCTAATAAGCAGGGTCTACAGACATGTTTTTACGATGGATGGACATTGAGGTACAGTAGGCTACGAAACAAGTAAAGCCCACCCAATACCCAAAGTAACCATCACGTCCTTGTACACGGGGGCAGCCGTGGCCTACTGGTTAGTGCTTCGGCCTTGTAACCGAAGGGTTGCCGGTTCGAACCCCGACCAGTAGGAATGGCCGAAGTGCACTTGAGCAAGACACCTAACCCCTCACTGCCCCCCGAGCGCCGCTGTAGCAGGCAGCTCACTGCGTCGGGATTAGTGTGTGCTTCACCTCACTGTTATGTGTGTTCACTGTGTGCTGTGTGTGTGTTTCACTAATTCACGGATTGGGATAAATGCAGAGACCAAATTTCCCTCACGGGATCAAAAGAGTATATACTTGTTTGTAAAAATCTCCATTTTGGATGTCCACAGATCCAAGTAAACCAGCATTCTCTTTAGAAGGTTTTAAAAAATATCTGTGTGGGCTAAAACACTGTTTATGTGTGGACGAAAGACCCAAACATAAAATATCTGGTTATGTGTGTACAGGGCCTAAGTTGTGCTAAATTTGAAATAACTCCCTCAAGGTGTTTCCAGGATATTGTGTTCAAGGTGTAAAAATACAGTAGGCCCATGTTGTTTTTTTTGAGAGGTCACAGTAACATTGACCACTCACATCTAATCAGTTCATCTTTGAGTGTAAGTGACTGTGTGTGCCGAATTTGAAAAAAAAAAAAAACTTCCTATAGGCATTCCTCACAAGAATGTGAGGTCACAAGGACCCTGACCTATGACCTTTGACCATCAAATTCAAATTAATTTGTTATCTGTGAGTGAAAGGCCCTTTCCGAAACTAGCTACACTCTCTCCCTAGCCACTTGCACTCCTAACCAAGTGTTAAAGGAACACGGCAACATTTTGGGAAATGATCTTATTGTCTCTGCCAGAGTTAGATAAGATGATACATACCCTTCTCATCTGTGTGTGTGCAGTACCTCAGTCTGAAGCACCCACTGTTAGCATAGCTTATCATAGTTCATTGAGGTGAGCAGTTCCAACTAGCCTATAGCACCCAAAAGTGATAAAAGAACTCCAACATTTTCCCATTTACATGGAGAACTCGATTTAGCTGTAAGGGTGATTCCCACCTGAGTGCACACCGTAACTTAGGGGAGTGGGTAGGGATTGGTTTCAGAAAGGGCCAGTGTGAATGTTTGTATCACATTTGCAATTATGTCAGGGATTTTTAGAGGTTTATTCACCACAATGGGATGTACATAAGGTCACAGTGACCTTGACCTTTGACCTTTGACTATCAAAATCTTACAAGTTATTATTTGAGTCCAAGTGACTGTTTCTAGCCCTGAGATATGTTGGAGATATCACATTTGCAAAAATTAGACCTACGGGTATACTGGTGTATGTCAGCCGATGATGTCATTTTGAGCTACCTTAAGGAATATATTACACTCAGGACATTAAATGTAGCTTGGATTTGATCAGCAGATATGATTGATGATAATATATCTCCATTTATCCACCATAAATGACCTAAGCATTATTTTCAACCAATCATTGAAGTAGATATGTATTTGAAATCACTGGCTGGATCACACTATTTAGGCGGTTGTCACGAAAAAAATAATAAAAAGGCCGAGCATTTTTCTTTTGATTTATGAAGTCCACAGATGGCCCTTTCATGTGCAGAAAGAATTTTGAAAAAAGGAGGTTGCTCATTGGAGATATTCAGGTCTGAATATTGCTATTTTTTGGGTATTCGCCAAAAAGCATGTGACATAGTGGACATGTGCAGTCCTGGACTGACACCCGTCACACCTTACGCCTTGTACCTCCAGTTTTAAACTAACCTTGGATGGACCTTTGATGGCATAGATTGTTACTTTGCTGTGTTTAAATCTGACAGCAGGAGGGATGTCAACATTTTATGCAATTTTGGGCCTTTTTTTGAGGTTTTTTGCCCTAAAACAAGGAGGCGGTCCTAACTCCCCATGGGATGTTTCACATTTTGTACTATTTTGGCTTTTTGAGTTTTTAGGTGGACCCTTCAAACTGTCCAAGTTTCATCAAAATCGGTGACGTAGCATGTGTCACCCCCGCCTGGTCCTCTCATGGACACACTCTTAAGTAGCTTTTTTGCTAGGCCCAACGAAGGCTGGCAATGTGGAATATTCCTCTGGTTGGTGCACATGCAAGTGTTCAGATTGATTGTCTATCCGATTTTCATGGAGCAGATCTTCCACACAACTTCGGTAGCCTGGTCAGTATGTCTCTTAGCTGTCTACTTTCATCAGGCCATATAGCATATATATTTTTTATTTTTATGTAGGAAAATTATACATTTATTTCTGTACAGACATATGATAATTAGTGTTTACTATCCTCAAGCCAGGCGTGATTTTTCTGCTATTCATATGCTAATTAGAGCCATTAGCACTCCGCAAACCCTTCACATACGTCATAATTCGTTTCCGACAATATGTGGCACAGACAAACGCGACTTTCGCAGGCTGTAAATTGTCGTTAACTGCCTGAAAAATAGGGAGATTTCTGGGCGTTTACGGGGACGAAAATCCCACTTTTTATGCAGTGCTAGCAGATGTGGATGATGTTTGTATCAAGTCTAAGATAGTCACATTGGTCCTCTATTTCAAATGTTTCAAATGTGCAGTTGTGTGAGGGTCAATCTTACCAATACAATTATAGACCTGGGATATTAGACCTTTACGGTCTGAATCGAGCTCAAGGATACAATCATATTGTGTCTTTGTGGGTTTATCTGGAAATGAGCTAAATGTTTTTTGTACAAAACTCCTGATCTGCAGTTAGCGGAAGAAATTATTTTTGGGTAGGTCATTGGTTTGTGAAAATTGAAGGAAAGAAGCAAATACATCTTCAATGAACAATTGTTCTGATCCCTTTGTTAGACCATGCAGTAAATGTTGCATCTATGCAGGAGGGAGTGAACATATCATTTGACTCGACTGGGGAAAGGGTGGAGGCTCTTTGAAGCCCAAAATGACTTCTAAACTGAGCCCATATTCTTATGGAGTTATTAACAATAACATTTGGACTAAATTTGCTGCTAAGCAGATTTAGTCAGATTGTCCAATAGATAGGTCTTCCACCCAGTGAATTAACTTCTGCATGTTGCATGACCAGTAATAGGAGCAAAGCCATTTCTCCAGAACATTTTGGTCTCTGGAGTTGGGCTCTGCTAATCCGACTTGATTTATAAGAAAGATCTTTTAATTAAAATGGGTATATTTTGGAAAATATATAAAAACTTTGGTAGTATTATCATTTTAATCAGGCCCAGCGGTACATGTCTTGTTTACACATATTTTAGCAGAGCAGTGAAATTCTTTCCAAAAAGGCTGCCACTTCAGACGACATGTTAAACTTGTGCTTGTTACCATTGACGGTCACTCGGAGTTTAGCAGGGAACAGTAGACTGAAGCGCCATCCATCTTTTTTGAGCCAGGCTTTGATCGGGGCAAACGTGGCTGTTTCTGGCTACCTCAGCGCTGTAGTCGGCGTAGATATGGATGTCTGACCCCTTGTAGTCTAGGGCAGCGGTCCCCAACCACCGGGCCGCGGCCCAGTACCGGACCGTGGGACATTCCTAACCGGGCCGTAGCCTACGACATGAGTTTTAAAAAAATGCATGCAAACTAAACTAAATTTAATTCGCAATAATGTCACGTTTTTACATGGCATAGGCCTATATGCAGTTGTTTGATTGCACGCATGTTTGCATTTTGCAAGGTCTATTTTCTTTCGTCTGTCTGTCCCGCCTTCAGCACTTTACATATTGCCTTCAGCGCTGCGCAGCCTCAGGTCAGCTCACTTCACTTGATCAGTTTTTTGCGAACGGTAGTGTCACACGAAGTTAGCTAAACTGCTAGAATGAGCAACAAAAAACAAGCATCTTTAGCACTGGCCAGAGTGTTTAAGTTGCGAGAGCCGCTGCAGAGATTTCTTACAGAAAAAAAAGTCAACGTTAGCTGCACATTTTAGTGATGAGGACTGGGTGTCAAAACTTGCTTACCTGTGTGGCATATTCGGGTTGCTTAATGACCTCAACCTGTCACTCCAGGGGAGAATGACGACTGTCTTTAAACTGGCAGATAAAGTCACTGTATTTAAAGCCAAGCTTGATTTGTGGGGACGAATGGGAACGGGGTGTATTTGATATGTTCCAAACAGTAGTGGGGGTTTTGGGAGAGACTGAGGCAGGGCCCTTTCTCTCGCAGCTGGTGCGCGATCACCTTGTTGCGCTTTCAAATGAGTTTGAGCGTTAGGCTACTTCCCATCCTCCAAAGATCCACGGCAAACCAATGAGTGGGTTCGCAACCCATTTGTCAATATCCAGAATAGTCCTAACTTGTCAGCGCAGGAGGAAGAGCAGTTGATCGAAATTGCAAATGATGGTGGTCTTAAGAGTGTGTATGAGGAAACCTCTCTGGCGGGTTTTTGGATCAAAACCATAGCAGAATATCCCGAGAGAGCCCTAAAAGCGCTGAAAACGTTGCTACCATTTTCCACCACGTATCTATATGCGAGGCCGGGTTTTCTGCAATGACTGCAACTAAGAGCAAATTGCGCAATCGACTGGACATTTCAAACACACTGAGGGTGTCACTGTCTTCCATCACCCCCAGATGGAACCTTCTTGTTGCAGGGAAACAAGCACAGGGCTCCCACTGATTATATTCGTAATGCACGTTTAGTTCCCATGTTTTGTTCCCATATTTTGTTAAGCATGTTCACACTTGATAGATGTAGCTTCAAGTTGTTCAATTTTCATAGTTCATAGGCCTATTGTTAAATTTTTACTGAAGTTTTTCACATTTTTAAGAGTTCGTTACCTTCACTGTTCATACATAACTGGAGCTAGTTCTTTTCAAGTAATGCATGCACAACACATATGGAACATGGAACCCCCCCAACCCACTATCCCCCACCCCCGGTCCGTGAAAAAAAAAAAAAGGGAATCAAACCGGTCCATGGCACATAAAAGGTTGGGGACCCCTGGTCTAGGGAGTCTCTTTCACGCGCTAGTTGCATTATTCATTGCTTCATCTGGAAGTGGTGAATACATGCTATGACGCAGTGTATTGACTTGCCTCTTCTGGACGGCTAGCCTATGTGCTCTATCAACGACCACAAGGCAGGGTAAAGCCTCAGCTCCAAAAACGTCTTGCAGGAAAGATTCTATGAAAGAAGTTGGTTGTTTGCCTTCTCCTTCCTCTGGTATGCCGGTTATTCATATGGTGCATCTTCTGGATCTGTTCTCAAGCTCGTCAAACTTCAGTTTAAGCGGCTCGTTCTCCTTTGCTAGGCAGCTAAGTGTGGACTCCATTGTAGCCATTCTCTCGTCAAAGTCATTCATCGCTGTTTCAGTTGCTTGAATCATCTGGTCTTGTATGGCGATGGTGGCGTGATTGGAAGAAATCTGTGCGTTGACAACGAAGGGTACAAAACATTTAACTTTACTGGAGCACTTTCTACACATACAGCACTGGTATTGTTTCTCTATACGACTGCCCGCCCCGCGCTCACACATGTGCAGTTACACTTAGTGTCTGTATTTCAGTTATCGACACCGGGCTGCTTTTTCAGTCATGGTTGTTGCTAGCCTGGTTTGAGGCTAGCTCTCTGCCACTGTTCTTGTTTTCGTTTTTTTGTCCTTAACTTTGTCCTTATTGCTCATTTCAGTGAATTGAGCACATAATATGTCCAAGACCGATACAGGCAGGTCACCAAAGTCTAAATATGGTTTTCGAATCAAGAATGTGAAATAAATGTCAAATTCAGACAGAGCTCTTCCGGTCTGCTGCTTACTCTGCCATTTGCAAAACCGGAAGTCCCATATACCCATTTTTTGATCTGGAGAACATTTGCACATAATTTGTGTATTTGGGGAGAGTTTTTCAGTGGCACTAGGAATTTTCATGAGCTCGGAATTTCTCTGGGCCTTTTTCCTGAAGTTATTGAAGCCATCTAAAAGGAAAGCTCCCTCCCTCCTAATGGAAAACATCAAAAGTTTTTGTTCCTCGCATGTCTGACACACTTCACAAAAGGTGAAACAAAACTGAAGGTTGTCAGCCACGGTCACCTCACCCATGAACTCAATTTCCCCTCAGTCCTCTGATGTTTGCGATTGTGACTGGGACCAAGACTGTCACAACCTTCGACATTTCGGGAGGCACCAACGTCACTCGGGGGTTCAGCATCTACCAGGCCGGTAACGGTAGGCATATTCAGTCCCCTCTCTAGATCCGCAGTGACATTAGGCCTACTGCCTTTAGTGGCAGTGCCAGTGGTGCGGATAATCCACTTATCCATAAGTTTACTGAATATCTCTATAATTCAACTCGATTAAGCTACGGTATTAGCCTATGCTGTTAGCATCTGGTCTGGCTAATTAAGCTAACGCTATCAGTCTGATGTTTGTCAACAGTGGAACAGTGGGCTTTCATACTTTGCAGGGTTCAACCTGTCAGTTAATTTGCCCTGTGTCAACCACAGGAATGCTCGGACTGTTGCCAGCTGTGCTTTACAGTGATGGGGTGGGTGGAGGGATATTTGACTGCTGCCAAAAGCATGATTTTGTTGTCACAGCCGGCATTGTATTAGCGCTAGCTGGTACGGCGCTGGCTGCCGACAAAATCATGCCGTTGAGTTGTTTTATTGTTTTTTTTGTTTGTTTTGTTAAACCCAATGCCCAAACGCATCAACTGGGACACTGAAGGTGAGGAACTTGGTTGGTTGAGGGTTGTTGTATAGATATTAAACACAAAATATTGCATGACTACATGGTGTCAGATTATTTGCTCATTTTTGTCCAGATGGCTTCAAACCCATTTTGCTTTAAACTCATACTCTATCCATATATAATACTTACATACTGTACATACATTATCATCCGTCTGTATGAAATTGCTGGTGGGTGGTGGAGTGGACAGTATTGTCAGATTACAGTTGGCAGTGCTTCGACTTGGCCAGCTTCACTCGCGGTCCGCGCGCGGTATCACGCGACTTTAATTTGTATTTTCCTAATGAGACGCTGCAACAACCCAAACAACCGGTAGATGGCTCAAGTGAGCAGGGTGTCTCATAAAAAGAAATGGAGCCTGGAACCGCGAGAGGCTACGCGTTTGACGGCAATAAGTTGTTAACAGACATGAACCAAGACATATAGCCCAGCAGCAATCTAGGGACTGTTCGTTATTTATTGAAGGGGCCACCGGAGGAATTTTGAGTGCTTCAGTCAAAAGTTGCATGACCCTCCCTTGCCTGCTAGAAATTGTTCAATGACCCTCCGACAGAATTGTTAAAAAAGACATGACCCTCCCCTGCCAATTGTCGCTGTCTTCCGCCCGCGCTGCTTTGCGCCACAGCCACACACTGTGATGACGTTCTTAAATCAATCTTTCCCGTGAGCTTGCATGCTACCCTTTTCATATGTGTTGCGCCTGTTTGCACAATTTTACAAATAATCATATGTGATTAATAATATGACAAATAATCCCTGTGCACGGGGACCGAAACAATGCATGCCAACTTTTTCCGTGTTTCTCACGTATTTTAACTTCCCCCCGCTGTCTTGCCGTTTTAATGTTTTCCCGTAGAATATCCCATATTTTAATACTCTCATAACAGCCCTGCCATTGGGCCTGTCTCTGTGTTGCCTTGTTGCTACCCCTTGCCCTTCCAACGAAACTGATGTCTTCAAATCATCGTTTTCCTTGCTTGAAGGCGAACTTAGAGTGATGTTAACCTATTTAAGTTTAACGGCGTGATTGTCGTGAGAGCACGATTCATTGGCGCTTGCATGTTCGGCCTTATGTCTACATGCACACCTGAGGCTACTCAGCTACTAGAGAAAGAATTTCCCCTGTTTGTATGTTCACTCCAAGTTGGCCTACCATAACTTACCAACTCTGCACTGTAGACCCTAACTGGCTATTTATATTTTTCTGTGAAATAAGCAAATGTATTTGTTCAACTTTATGAAGCAGAATTACGCACTAGGCTACTTGGAACATAACGCATTTGACAAAGGACAGATGTATGTTATAGTGACAAAATATTAACTTTCAGTGTTTTACGATGTCTTTGTCATGGGGAAGTTTTTTTCCCCATGCATTTATTCTAGGCTACTGTCAGTGACTGCCGTGAGAGAAGCGGGTTCTGTGTTTCGTTCATGTCAGTGACTGACGCGAGAGAAGCGGGGTCTGTGTTGCGTTGCATTAATTTATTTTCAATTGGGCATGCCGTGCCGTGTCGTCCACAGCTCAGTTCTGACAAAGCCGAATTTACTCCTTTTGAAACAATGAGTGCGCACGTTTGTATGGTTATATTGCTTGACAGGGGGGATCCCAAGCAGCTTTCAGCCATAAGGCTACTTTGAGAACATTTCCTAATTCACCCAAAATGTTGAAAACTATTTCGGCATAGCCTATTAACTGACCACCCGATTCACGTTGACTGGGGGGCAAGGGGGGCCATCAGACATTTGTGCCCAGTTAATCCGGCCCTGCCCCCAACAAATCACACCTTCCCACCAGCTGTGACGGCTTAAAAGAAGTCGAGAGGACTCCTAACTCACAGACCTATTCACAAACCAGTTTTGTGGCATTTCGCCTGTTTTGAAATCCTATGCAGCTACAGGAGCTTCCAATCATGAGGAAGCAATTAGGCTTATTCGATCTACGTAATAATCAGGTAATAACGTTCGCAGCGGCCATTTTGTTGATATAGAAAATGCATAGGTAGGTCTATTTAATGCAGCTGTCAATTGACAAGCGCGACAGCGCCGGTATGATCGCTGTAGGCTATTTATTTATTTGTACAAAATTTAACGTGATGGTAGGCCTATGTTGTGCAATAGGCCTAGGCTACAGGGCAGGCCGTTCTAACAACAGCAATACAGGCCGTTCTAACAGCAAATAGCTCTAGATTCACCCACTGTCAGAAACATAGCCTACCTGTCAACTTTTTCCCAGCTGTCTTCCTGTTTTAATATTTTCCCGTAAAATATCCCATATTTTATTACTTTCATAACATTAGCCCCATCTGACTTGGCCGTCTCTTTACTGTTGTCCTGTACCCCCTGCCCTTCCAGCGAAAATATGTTTTTAAAGCATCGTTTTGCTTGAGAGTGATCAGAACAGTGTGGGAGAGAGCACGATTTGATGCCAATCTCTAGCTTAGCTTCACACCTCGTTTAATTAGTGCAGCAGTTTTGTAGTAGGCCTACGACTTCTTGCTCTCAGCAGAGGGATAGCAACAGAAGGACGAATGTTGAAATGCCCCTGTATTTTGGGTGAGTAACCCGGAAAATCTCCCTTATTTTCGTTGCTCAATGTTGACATGGTCAGAAAACGAGAATAGAATGAGACTGAGAAGTAGTCAGCGCAGGAGAGACTTGTAGCTACATAGGATAAATAGCCTAGGCTAAACTTACAGCCAACTCCTCACATCGCCATTATTATATTTGTATTATTAATACTATATAAATATATTAGCCTTTAGGCTACTGTAAACGTTGGCTAACATTGCCTACCTAGCAATGCTATCTATGCAAATGCAATTATGTCCAAAGGTAATCTATGGTAGGCGACTACATCAGGCTACTGCTGATGTCTCCGCATTGCATAGGGGCAGCTGTCTGCGCTGTCTAAAACGTATTTAACTTAAGCCCACAGAGGACAATATATTGTCCTCTGTGGGCTTAAGTTAAATACGTTTAATATAATATATATTGTCCTCTGTGGGCTTAAGTTAAATACGTTTTAGACAGCGCAGACAGCTGCCCCTATGCAATGCGGAGACATCAGCAGTAGCCTGATGTAGTCGCCTACCATAGATTACCTTTGGACATAATTGCATTTGCATAGATAGCATTGCTAGGTAGGCAATGTTAGCCAACGTTTACAGTAGCCTAAAGGCTAATATATTTATTCATGATGCGCCCTTTTCAGCTTGTCTTAGTGGAACGTCAAGTGGCAGATAGTAGGAACAAACTCAGCGGAGAAAGATATCAGTAGATACTTCTGATTTGTATAGTGTTTTGTTCACTTGGATTTTGGAAATGTTACAGAGAATATGTTAGCCCTTTCTGCCAGACATGTAGTTGCATCATAGATCCTCCTGTAGAAGTTATCAGACAAAAACGATCACTGGCTAACCCACTTTAAACTAGGCCTACTTTAGCAAAGTCCTTGGCTGCAGGTTGTGAGCAACAGGCAAACGCAAGATACAATTGCAGTCCAATGAGATGCAACTTTATTCTCTGTGATCATGGCAATGTTAGACGATGTCGTTGGTGGAACAAATATAAGTTCGCCGACCTTGACTCAGGCGACTTGAACGCTTGTCCCCTTCAGCTGCGACGTGTGCCGATGTATGAACAAGAGAGTTAGGCTATAAATAAATATCGGGGTAATCCAGTTGACAATAATCGATAATAAGCGATTGTCACATAGAATATAGCCTATAGAACTGGAATGTCATATCAACAATATGGCCGCGGCGGTGTTTGCGAATAAGCCCTATTTTGCATTGTAGGCATAACTAACATGCAATAACGCCACCAGCAACAACCAAAACTAGGCTACTCAATGTCAACATGTAAATTAAATGTAACATTATTGTGAATCAAATTAAAATGTTCTCTTTTGCAAACGTAGGCGTAGGCATAGTAACAGATTAATTTAATAATGTTACAAAGATACTACATCAATCCGTATGTTTCATTAGGCTACTAGGCTATTTGTTTTGCCTTACTCTTGATTCATTTAGGCTAGGCCTTTTTATTCAGTTATTCATCATCTTCTGTCCTTGTGTAGCGCACGCATTCTCAGACCTGTCACCTGCCACTCATCGTAAGGGAGGTGTTTGGAATCATTCCCGCGTTACAATCATCAGCCAATCAAGGTGGTCACTTCAGTCAAGCTCGTGCATGAGTAATGACGTCATCCATAGCAACGAAGACTCACTCACTCTTGGACTGTTAGTCAAAGATTCTAGAGCGCTCAGCTCCAGAATCTGTTCAGGAGTTGTCATTTTTCCTTACTAAGAGTAGCCTAGGTCTGAAAGGCTTTGTGAATAACTTAATAAGAGAAACTCCTATAGCTAAAATCTTTTATTGCTATTTAGGAGTAGCCTACTCCTAGTGGTAAGATAAAAGGCTTTGTGAATATGGCCCCTGGTGTCTAACCCAATGCATAGCCCATTTACACAAAATAATGGTCGAATATTAGGCTACTGATGATCATTGTTATTTAAGAACATACAGAGCACCAAAAACATCTTGCTCGTAAAAAATCATCATACCGCACATTGTGGCGGGTCTGTTATTTAACCTACTTACTGTAGGCTGCGCAAACCACAGGCCTTTATTTTGGGCAAGCCTGCATTCGAGGCAGGCCTTCTGTTGAAGAATTTTATATAAAGCCTGAGCTAACAGTAATCCTCCTGCCCCCGATACCACAGCTGTGGATAGTGTGGAATGCAAGTAATAACACAATCCAATGTGTGTCTCAATTGTCCCCTGCTGACCACCTCACACATTTCTCTAGATTTTGCAACGACATGACACAATGCCATAAAATGCCAGTGTTTAGGACACCGAATAATGTTTGTAATGATACCAGTTAGGCCTACGTTCAACAGTAACATAAGTGTAGAGCAGAGAGAGGGTCCGAGGCACGTCTGAAGTAGAGCCCGATAAAGGATTTTGAAGGCCGATACCGATACAAATATTTGTTTATTTAAAAATCCGATATTCCGATATATCGGCCGATATATATATTTTTTTTTCAGAAACGCGCAACAAAACATTAACAGATTTCCCTAATATTAGTTATTTGTAGTTATTTATGAGTATTGACTAAAATAATATGATAATGCATTTAAAAAACAAACTTGTTTATTTTTAAATAATATTTTCACAGTGGAACAGAGGAACATCGAAATATATTAAAGTTCTGATAAATAAAATGTATAAAAATAGAAACTTAAGATATGAAATTTTGTCTTTTGAACAAAAACATAATAATAACAACAACAACCAAATCAAAGTTACCAGTATTAAAAGACTTGGTAAGCTTCATAAATATAACTTTGTAATAATTACAAAAAATAATGATGACATTATTACTATCATCATCATTTGTCATTTATCATTAAACAAGATAAAGGTCACTCTTAAATGTTTGAGTGTGCGTGTGTAATAATTAGTCCCTATTGCCTTATAAGCTACTTCCACTGATATTCATGGCATTAGCTAGCTTTGTGGTTTGTGGTAGTCTATGATGAGCCCTAATTTAGCAATGGATAACTGCAAATTGTAAAACATACACTTTCAAAATAACAGGCCGGGGAGAGATGATACGTCTCACTGCTATAACTGTCACGCTATTAAAGAAATACATCTTCAGTCACATTGTCAAAGGTTAAAAGGACAGACAGTCAACTACAACGTAACGTAATTATTAGCTAATTCCGCTTCACTCTCGGCTTATTTAACAGTAGCAAAACTGGACATTGTTTTCACGAATTTTGGCACGCTTATTTGAGTTAAGAGAACTGATGAGGATGTTCTTTTAATTGTTATTTCAAGCAATGTATGTCTCGTGACCAAATCACCATGAACACACTTCACTGATGATCTCACTTGCGGATAACTGGTTCTCTCTGCTCGACTCTGGCTGGATCAGCAGGTTGCAGGATGTGTGGTGCGTTATACACGAGTGTTGCCAGCAGGGACGGTGTAGAGTGCCCTCTGGTGGACAAACTATACAACGCCAACACTCATGACATGGTTGAAGGGTGTTTCGTCCGTTTTTATTTTATTTTTAAAATATTCATTTATCGGCCATTATAAATGCCGATACCGATAGTTTGGAAAATGCCTTAATATCGGCCCGCCGATAAATCGGTCGGGCTCTAGTCTGAAGTATAGTTAAAAGTCCTTTATTTATCTGAGTGGGACATCAAGCCGACGCGTTTCGGTCGCGTGCGACCTTCTTCAGGACTGATTACAACAGTATCACACAGGTGTGTTTTTAAAGTCCAAAAAGTCATGTGATTCAATCACGTGACTGATTTAACCTCAATTAGACACAACAAGACATAGATACAAAATAATCCAACATGTTAATGTTAAATACCAGTTTAAGTTCAGTAAACTAAGTACATATCAGATTCTCATAAAAACACAGAAAAGTCCAGTTCCTCATTCAGTCCAGAAAAGTTCACTGCCTCTAAGGTGTCATTCCAAAAGGATTCTCTCTGGGCCAATGCTCTCAGTCTATCCCCACCCCTAATGTCCTTTTCGATGACCTCAATGACCATTACTTTAAGTTCTGTGGGGTTACACTGTGAGGAGGACTGAAAGTGTTTGGCGATGGGATAGTTCAAATTTTTGTTTTTGATTGCATACTTATGTTCTCCAAAACGGACCCTGAGTCTCCTCTTAGTGAGGCCAATGTAGAAACAGCCACACTTGCAGTCAAGACGATATATGACATGAGTAGAGTTGCAATTTGCAAATTGTTTACAATGAAAAGATTTGGTACCAGTTGCATTCATGAAGGTGGTTGACTTGTTAATGTGTGGGCAGTGTCTACATGCGCCGCACTGGAAAGTGCCTGTGGGTTTGGTCAGGAACGTTTTTGGTTTGGGAACAGGGATGTAATTTCTTACCAACTTGTCCTTGAGGGTAGGGGCCCTTTTCACAGCAAACTGGGGGGGGTTCAGCAAAGACAGGGGCCAGAGCAGTGTCACTCAGTAAGATGTCCCAGTTGCTTTTGATGATTTGTTTGATTTTGTTGGTTTGGTTACTGTACTGTAGGGAGCAAAAGGTTCTGTTGCTCACAGGTTTCTTGGGTTTGGGTTTGAAGAGATTAGCTCGTTCAGTTGATTTTGTTTTAGTCAATGCACGGTTCAATGTTATGTCCTTGTAGCCCCTTTGTTTAAAACGTTCATACGTCAGTTGACTGAACTTCAAAATCATTGTCTGAGTCACAGATTCGTTGGAGTCTCTGAAACTGACCGTATGGGATGTTTGAAATTAAGTTGACTGGGTGGAAGCTGTCTGCTCGGAGGATGGTGTTCCTGTCGGTGGGCTTCCTGTAAATGGTGGTGTGAAGGGCCCCCTCCGTGTCCGCATAGATTTTCAAATCAAGGAAGTTGATTGAGGTTGAGCTGAAGTCCAAGCTTAACTTTATGTTGGGGTTGATGCTATTCAAGTATAGGTGGAATTCGTTCAGCTGTTGGACAGAACCAGAAAAAATTATGAGTAAATCGTCTATGTAGCGCCCATAGTACTGGATGTAATGTCTGTAGGGGTTACTTGAACTCAAGACGTACCGTTCCTCCCATAGGCCCAGGTAGAGGCCAGCATAGTTCAGAGCATACGCAGCGCCCATCGCGGTTCCCATGACCTGCCTGTATAACTTGTCCTGAAATAAGAAGAAGTTGTTGTTAAGAGTCCAGCGTGTCAGTTCCACAATGAAATCAGTGGGAGGGCTCTGGTTGTTAGGTCTTTTTTGAAGGTAATGATGGAGAGCAAACAGTCCGTCTGAGTGGGCTATATTTGTGTAGAGAGCAAACTTGACAATGGTGTTAGAGCCATGTACAGGTGTGCAGTCGTAGGTGAAGAGGGAGTAGAGGAGATGGCTCAGCACACATCCCTGTGGTACACTGGTGTTCGATGGTTGAGGAGGTGCGATTATCTAACCTAACAGACTGAGGTCTGTTGGTTAGGAAGTCCAGAATCCATAAGTTTGGTTTTTCTTTTATCACATACACATATATTGGTAGATGTTTTTTCTTTACCTTGACATGTTTCGACGTATACTTCTGTCTTCATCAGAAGGTCACACGGTGGAGTAGTGTGACGCGTTTTTATCAGCTAATGTTGTTACGGAGGTGTGATCCACCTGTCAGTTTTTTGACAGGTGGACCACACCTCCTGCATGCCAGAGTCATTAAGCAGGAGAACAACCGATACCACCGATAAAGGAGGCGATTGAAATAAGAAAGCGGAGCCCAAAGACGATGAACAGAGATGAGGGAGCATATATGCTCTCCCATACCTGGAGTGCCGTCCTGGGGGGTGGCTGACTGACAGCAGGAGGTGTGGTCCACCTGTCAAAAAACTGACAGGTGGATCACACCTCCGTAACAACATTAGCTGATAAAAACGCGTCACACTACTCCACCGTGTAACCTTCTGATGAAGATGGAAGTATACGTCGAAACATGTCAAGGTAAAGAAAAAACATCTACCAATATGTATGTGATAAAAGAAAAACCAAACTTATTTATCTCAAGTGTAGACACAATGAATGCAATACAAGTAGTCCAGAGTCCAGTTACAGAGGGAGGTATTGATGCCCAGTTCACTGAGTTTGGTGATCAGTTTGGAGGGGATGATGGTGTTGAACGCTGAGCTGAAGTCAATGAACAGCATTCTTACATAGGTGTTGCTTTGTCAAGATAGGACAGGGCAGAGTGAAGTGCCATAGAGATGGCATCCTCTGTGCTCCTGTTCTGACGATGATGAATTCAATGAATAGATTAAAGATCCTTTGTACTGGTTTCAGCCACAATTTAAAAAACATTTGTACTGCAGACCTATGTATGTCATCATTTAACATTAATTTCAACTCGCAATTGATAGTAAGGAAGGTAGAATAGTAATGATCAATAAGGTCTGCATTCAGGTATTGCCATAACATGTTGCTTTGAAAACTCAAATTAGCTTTTTTTTGCACATAAATTTATCAACCAAAATGAAGAGCAAAATCACATAATGAGTCAAAATATGTATGCCAACATCAAACACCACATATGCATCAGTAATAATAAGATTTGGATTATTTTCTGGGCTCTTATGAGTGTTTTAACAAAAAAAGCCAATAGGCGGAATTTCCTTTTTTTTCAAATCAGAGGTCAACTTTGAAGGCCTGTACAGCCACAAAGCTACAAGATCCAACTTGCTATCATACCATTTTATACTCCAGAGATATGTAGCTTTCAGAAAAATATAGTAAGAATTTGCCCCCCCAAGTGGTAGTGACGACCCCCTGTGGCTCATGGACTAATACAGATACATTACAAAGACCTTTTAAATTGTATCGGTCAAATATAATATTATTGGTGTAGTTTCCATGGATAAGATCAATTAAATTAAGAAAAAATAAATAGCATTTTTTTGCCTTATGCTTGCAGATAGAGAAGTTCTTCCCTCACATTCTTGAGAAAGAGAAAAGCCGTGAAGAAGGCGACCCATCATACTTGACAGCTGAAGAATCCATATTTGCCAGAGAGTGAGTTGTAAAATATCATTGACAAAGAGTCAATTGTCTGGTAAATATTTTGTATGATGATGATTATTATTATTATTATTATTTTGTCTTTGAACAGGTATCTGGTTAACACAGAGAATTATATGAATAAAGTGGCTCTGAAACACATGCCTCCCAACCTGCAGCATATGGACATGCTTAAAGCTGGTGAGTATGGAGAAAAAAATTGGGGGGAAGTTCATTTAAGTGACATATTTCAAGTCATTTTTTTTTTTTTTATCTTTATTACGATTTACAGCTCACGAAAAACCCAAAATTAGTATCTCAAAATATTAGAATAAACAGGATAATATACACTGCCTGGCCAAAAAAAGGTCACCACCTGGATTTAACTAAGCAAATAGGTTAGAGCCTCCCTGTGGGGGCAGTGCTATGATCTAGGGTTGCTGCAGTTGGTCAGGTCTAGGTTGAGCAACGTTATGTGCACTGTTACAGCACTTTTAAGATCTGATTTCTGATTTCTTCACAGTGCCTAGGCCCTGTCTGGACACTTTTGTATTTCTTAATGTGAAAGAGAGACAGGAGAATATTCTAGTGGACCCTGAAACTGATGAGCAAAGGTAGGCAACTGGTGTAAAGATGATTGAATTCTCTATTTGCCATCTCAAACATAGGGATGTATGGACCTTTTCATGACAGCCCTTACTGTTCGTCACATCATTAACTGATTTCTTTGAGTGAATTTGTTAATGTGAACTCACAAACCCATTTGTAATCTCTTGCAGAGAATATGTTGTGGACCTGGAGAGAGGATCTCAACATCTGATGCGTTATCGCACCATAGCGCCCCTAGTGGCCAATGGAGCAGTAAAACTTATGTGATGGATACTTGTGTTACTATACTATGTGTTGCTGGGACTCATGATGACGTTTATATTTTGCACTGGAAGTAAATGAGTTGGTCACAAAATAAATAAAAAAATGATGTCAGAGCCTAACTTAACCAATAACCAATTTATTTCAGCCGCAAAGTTAAATAAAACTAAAGGTATTTCAACACTATATAAGCATATGTTGTGCTCAATAGCTCTAAATGCAAACTGTTCTTTAAGCAAGTCTGCAGGCAGTTGAATGGAGCAGGATCAACACTGCTCTAATAGGTTAGCCCTTGACATCCCCGGCATCGTCCGCGTTACAATACAATACAAAAACAACATTCAAGCCACTGTAACTCTTTGTCAGTACATCACACAGTCACTCTGACTGTTTCTGAGAAGTCAGCTTTCAAAAGAGGTCAAGCATTTGATGATGGGCCAAAGCATGCGGGAACAGTGCCCTCCTAAGTAGATGATATGCAGTGTCGGACAAAAAAAAATAAAAATGGGGCCACAAGTTAAGTAAATTAACCACAATAGCACTATGTTCTGGTCTCATGGCAGGCTATCCCTCTTCTTGGACCATATGTATCTAAGGATGAAATTACACTGGCAGGACTTGAATGAAAAAGAAAGTGGAGAGTCTTTATTGCAGCTTCCATCTCAATTTTTATTTCAGTTTCACCATTCTGCCAGTTGTGCATAGGACAACCATAATGATGATGATGATAATAATAATAATAACAATAAATATAGCTGCAAGCAGCAATGAGGGGGGCAAGCAGTCAAGTAGGAGTTGCCAAGGCAATTCAATGCTGTTATATCAAGACATGGCTGTAAGCAGTCACAGCAAGTTTCATGTCTAGCAACCAAAGATTGGCTGAGATATAAAGTCACTTTCTGTTTGGCAGCTTTGCTGCTGATTTTGATTGGCTTTGACTGGCAAATTTATTCTGTTGTTTCAAGATGGGGTCGTGAGTCCACATACCAAGTTTGGTTTCTATACATGAAAGCGTTGATGACATATGAACCTACTTCCTGTGATTATAACACCACCACCATAGTGGTCAATTTCTTGAACCTCCTCTTAATTGGGTACTGGGGCCATGTAGTTTGGGTTTGATACGTGGAAGCTTTGCTGAGATATAAGCTCTCTTCCTATTTGGCGGCTTCACCACTGATTTCGTTTGGCTGTGACGGGCAATCCATTTTAAAAATGGCTCCAGAAAGTAATGCATGTGTGAGCGATGGTGTGAAGATCATGTGTGTCAAGTGTGGTAATGATCGGAAAAAATATGTGAACTGTTGAAAATGTTTTTGTGTTAGTTAGTTTTTCTAATTGCATTGCCCCTTTTCGAGTGTCCTCCTAATGGGGTTTTGAGTCCATATGCTGAGTTTGATTTTGATACATGAAAGGCAGTGTTGGGAGTAATGCATTAAAAAAGTAATGTAATTACAGTAATGCATTGCTTTTTGCTGTAATGCAGTAATGTAAGGCTTTACCAATACAATTTCAGTAATATTTTACTCGGTACAATTCTCAGTAACTTAAGTTACTTTGCTTTTTAATCCAAAATTGAGAAATGCTCAATTGGCACCAGAGAAGATTATCCAAGAATTAAAAAAGTCATCTATGCTGGTCCTGGAATTTGATTGCCTTGTTTAGATGACTGTAGAAAGGGAATTTGAGTTATCGGCGGTCGCGGCAGAGGAGGATATGGAGGTGGCGGTGGATATGGAGGCGGTGATCGTGGATACGGTGGCGGCAGAGATTGTGGATACGGTGGCGGCGGAGATTGTTCCTACAGCAGAGGCGGTGGCGGCGGCTACTCCAGCCGGAGTGGAGGCTACTCCTCAGGAGGAAATGGCGGCTACTGAGATCGACACATCACAAAGATGCCCACCGCGAGAAAACCCAAATGTATGTATGTCATATGTGAGATTGCTGTTTATAGACTTCAGTTCTGCATTCAACACCATAATACCACAACAACTCATCTGCAAACTTGACAAACTGGGACTCAGTACCTACCTCTGCAACTGGCTACTGGACTTCCTCTGTCAGAGGCCTCAAGTAGTACGTGTTGGCAACAATATCTCAAGCAGCATCACACTGAGCACGGGGGCTCAAGGCTGCGTGCTCAGTCCGCTGCTCTTCACCCTGCTGACGCATGACTGCACTGCAACCTACAGCAACAACCACATAGTGAAATTTGCTGACGACACAACTCTGGTGGGTCTCATCACCAAGGGCGACGAGACTCAATACAGGTTGGAGGTCGACCTTCTGACCACGTGGTGCAGGGACAACAACCTCCTGCTGAACGTCAGCAAGACCAAGGAGATTGTTGTTGGCTTCCGGAAAGGTCACACCCAACACCTGCCACTGACCATCGACGGTGCTGTGGTGGAGAGAGTGGGCAGCACCAAATTCCTGGGGGTGCACATCAGTGAAGACCTCTCCTGGACCACCAACACTGCATCACTGGCGAAGAAAGCTCAGCGCCGCCTCTACTCCCTGCAGAAACTCAGGCGAGCAAGTGCTCCACCAGCCATCATGACCACATTCTACCGAGGCACCATTGAGAGCATCCTCTCCAGCTGTATCGCTGTGTGGGGCGGAAGCTGCACTGAATACAACAGGAAAGCCCTGCAGGGCATAGTGAACACAGCTGGAAGGATTATTGGTGCTTCACTCCCCTCCCTGAAGGATATTTACACCACCCACCTCACCCGCAAGGCGACCACAATTGTGAGTGATGCAAGTCACCCCGCTCACAATTTGTTTGATCTACTGCCCTCTGGAAAGAGGTACAGAAGCCTGCGCTCCCGCACCACCAGACTCACCAACAGCTTCATACACCAGGCTGTTAGGATGCTGAACTCTCTCCCCCCCCTCCACCCTCAGCTACATAACATCCTGGACTTTGGACCCACAATGGCTGCCTTGCACTACTCCACTTGTACACTTGCACACTTTGCAACTTGTTGTTGTTGTCGTCCTGTTGTCCTGAAAACACTTCTGAACACACTTCTGCTGCTTTTACATAACTTGCACCACTATGCCACTTGCATACTTAGGTCAAACAGAACTACTTCTTGCACTATTATATTGACTGTCTACTGTATGCAAAATTGCACAATTTCAACCCAATTGCTGCTCTTATTTCTTCATTGTATGTGCCTTCTTATTTACTTTTTATATTGTTTACTTGAATGTTATGTTTGTCTGTGGACTTAATTGGTAAAATATGTCTTGTCTCCACCGTGGGATAGTGGGAAACGTAATTTCGATCTCTTTGTATGTCTTGACATGTGAAGAAATTGACAATAAAGCAGACTTTGACTTTGATTAAGTTAGGTAACGCAACTAACGTTAACGTTTTTAAACTTACCATTTGTATGTGACATGAACCTCATCAACGACAATCCCCACCAAGTTTTCACGTTAGGCCCTACACTTCTGAAGAAAGAATATTCCTCCATTACGGACTGGAATTGGCCGTGGAGGATGTCTGTCATTCATTTCTCCCATCTGCATGGCTGAGACTCATAGCTTCACAATTTCCCCAGGAATACTTTCTAATTCGGATAAAACTTGCGCGATAGCTACACTCATCTGTGGATGCAGTCATGTTTTTTTTTGTGTTACACCTAAACCCACCTCAAAACCAACACTGATTGACCATTCCTGCACTCCAAAAATAATTCTGTGGAAATGCATGGATTCCAGTTGCTGCTACTGGAAGAAACTGGAATCCATGCATTTCCACTGAATTATTTTTGGAATCTGATCCCTTATCATACCTGTTCATTCTTACTCTTCGCTCGACTTATCTTGACTAAATTCAAGATGGCTGCAAACGCTAAACTTAGTGAAGATACTGTCTGTATAAATCGTCTTGTAAGTAAACTACCAGTGCTTTTTCAGAGTTCTCAATGTCTCGGTTTTAAATGTCAGGGCCTACGGTAGTCTACATTGAGCCTCGTAAATGGTGTAAAACAGTGATTTATTTGCATGGCTAGCCCGATGCCGAAGCACCACCATTGAAAAAGCTGTTGGTAGCATCGGCTAACTAGCGCCAGATTTTGGAGTGCAGGGGACAAGCCGAGATGGGCTGAGACATACATTCACACTCGGTATCATGTTTCAACACACTTTAGGTCAATATCACACCGGAATTCTCCTTTAACGTGGTAGCGTCGTCTTCTCAACGAAGGTGGTTGCATTTTTCTCTTCCTCTTCCCCCTTATCTGCCCTGCTTTGCTCCTCTCGTCTTGTCTACTGTCTTATACTTTGAGAGAGACTCTCCGCACTGCTCTCCAAACTAAAAATCATGGATTTGATCAACTGGTCTCTCTGCAATTGACACCATCTTCTCGACGAGAAGCTTGTGTTCGGGGGAACCTGAATGTCCTGCCGGAACGTTCGCAGCTGGCTACACGATGGACGTGGGAGAGGTCGCGGGTCGTGTGCCTGGCGGCTAGTTCCGTGGAGGACATTGAAGATATCTACCTATTTGGAACCATGATTACAGGTCTTTTGCTGATTGCATTAGGCATTGCCCTGGTTTATCGAGGAATTCAGAAAACAGTGACAGCTGTCCAAAGCCCCGTAAGGCTGCCCGTGATTATTAAAGCAGTGGGCAGAGCTGTTGGCACTGGGACTATGAACCGCAATATGGATATCATGGAGAAGCTTACGACTTTGCAAAGGCAATTGGACCAGAATGGACAAAGAGCGTAGTCGTGTAAATTGTAATGCGGCTACTCGCCCCAAGACCAAACAATCCCAATCTTATCTGCTTTTGCCCCCCTCAACCAGCACTGGCCTTGGCAAGGCCGCTGCTGGAACAACAACTCCCCCGGAAGATCACTGCAGTGAGACACTCTTGTGTTCCTTTCCCCACTTCCCACAGACACCTGCTGATTGTTGACTCTGTCTGGAACCTGATCAAGGTTGTCTCCATGGCAACTTGCTGTGTTATCGCTATGACAATCCTGCAGACTGAGGCACTAAGATTGATGCCAAGCGAAGCGACTCTCCAGGCCTACACATACACAAACTCATACTTTGGCCTGTTGGTGACGCTAGAGCGCTTGAGTTACCAACTTGAAACGTGGTGAAATGAATCATGGGACTGTCCCCAATCAGTGTGCCAAATTTCACAACCTTTTACCAGACGGTTCTATGAGCTGCCATAGACTCCCATGTTAGAGGAATAATAATAAGAGGGAATACGTAGAAACACATTGGGGCTTGGCATGCATGGATATACAGGGTGGCAGCTGCCACCACTGGGACACAGTCTTACCACTCCTGTTGCCACCCCATTTATAAATCAGATATTTTTTTAAGTATATTTTATGTTCATACATGTTGAAGACCCAATGAGACCCGCACCACACCTCTCAAACAGAAACGCCGATTTAGAATCCCACTCCCCCTCACGATGCTTACACCCATCACCATCAGTGCAGCGGCCCCCACAAAATGTCACTATTGACAGTTGACAGTAGGGATGTAACGGTATAATTACCGGTATAATGGTAAACCGCGATAAAAATGTTGACGATAACAATTACCGTTTTCACTTGTTGATTACCACGGTGTGGAAACCGCGCGTTTAATCCTTCTTAGCTTCCAGAATAAAGGTCTATTTTTTGTAATATAGTAAACACTGTTACACTTTTTTTTGTAACTTTATTTTAAAGTTTTCACAGTACAATTATACAAACAACAACCCTGATCCCACCCACCCAAGGATACATATAATACATACACACAAACACAGTTAAAGAAAGAAAAAGGAAAGTAAAATAAAAAGAAAGGGTCTGCCACCTTTGAGAAAATGTTTACCATTCTGAGAGACACCCTATTCATTTTGTTAGTGAATGTCTATTTATAAATAATGCAATTGTACTGCACCCAGTGCCCCACCAGTCACAGATTGTCTGTGAATTGTAGAAAAGGACTCTATTTGAGGATTTACCCCTAGAGTATCTCAGTTTTTCTAGGGCTAGAGAAGCAAGGACTTCTTCCAGCTGGTGCGCAATTGAGGATCAGGAGAAGGACAGATTGTCTGTGAATTGTAGAAAAGGACTCTATTTGAGGATTTACCCCTAGAGTATCTCAGTTTTTCTAGGGCTAGAGAAGCAAGGACTTCTTTTACCCAGCAAAGGAAAGATGGGGGATTAACAGACTTCTATTGCCGCAGGAAGTCTGCTAATCCCCCAGCAGGAAGTCTCCTAGCTAAAAGTGAAGCAAATGCAATAGCACATGTTTGGGAAGTAGAGATCTGAACCTCCCCAGCTGTAACACCAAAGACAGCGATAATAGGGTCTGGTGGGATGAGCCTGCCACACATATGTGTAAAAACCTCAAATATCTGGGTCCAGAAATTTGTCAGTGCTGGGCTGGACCCGAACATATGTCCAATAGTAGCTAAGCCATATTGATATCTAAAACAATGTGGGTCAGTGTTTGGATAAATGGCAGCCAACCGAAGCCTGTGTAGGATATTAAATTGTATCAAACTGTGTCTAAGGCAGAGAGATGAGGTATGGATGGAATCTAGGCTACCTTCCCAGTAGAGCTTAGATCGGCTTAGACTTATATAGCTTAGACACATTAACTGTAATTATGAGCCCGAGCCCGATTTCAACCCGACATTTTTTTTAATACATGGTTATATCTGACATTCTCAAATACAACTCGGAGTTGTTTGAACGATAGAAATCTGTTAATTATCTAATACATAATGAAACAAGGATGAAGCATGTAACTGCGCTGTTTGTTTATTCAGAACGGAATTGATTGCAAAAAGTGATGAAGAATGAAGAAACCTGAACAATGATGAACACAGACAATGAACGAGAAATAACTAGTTTGGATGACCTAGGAGTAGGCCTAAGCTACTATAACATTTAAACAAGGTTTTAGCATAGGCAAAATAATTATTTTAAACGAAATAAACATTTTAAAAAAATATTACAAAATGTAGTGCAAAAATGCTGCTTCATGTCCCTCCCTAATAGGCTAATTATGATCTAAAACAGGGGTATTCAATTAATCTTCAGCGAGGTCCAGTTACAGAAAATTTCCTTAAGCAAAGGTTGGGAGCATCATAATGTTTAACGTGTGTTTAGGCTATGTATATGTATGTATGTATAATATTAGGATGGATGGATGGAGCCTAGTTGTAGATAGATAGATAGATAGATAGATAGATACTTTATTGATCCCCAAGGGGAAATTCAAGAAATAGAAGATTGTAGGCCTAGGCCTAATGTTTAATGTGAAATAAAATAAGTAGCCTAAAAGGCAACATTCAAAATGAGGAGAAATAAGGCAAGATAAGAGTAGCCTAATTGGGGAGAAAAACTGAGTAGCCTTGGCTATTTTTAAGATCTTAAAGTGCACTTAAAATAAAATTTGAGCTGAGACAAGGATGGATATTCAACAGCTGGTTCCTTGAACCCATTAATCAGCAAGTTTAATTTAATTGTTTTAGTTTTTTTTATGTTGACCCGAAATCCTGGAAACCCAGGAATATCATGTTGTTGGGCAGAATGCATGTAGGCTTAACTAGATTGTGGTGGATCAATCATATTGCCTTCTTAAATCGTAAAATATTCTGTGGTCTCAGTTCACTGTTGAATGGGCCTAGCCTACCCTATGCTTGCTCAAAATATATGCTTTGTCTAGTAGAGGTGCTTCAAATTGGTGCTTAAAATCGCCTGTCTCAGAATATATAGAAGAGGTCCAGGGCAATTCCGCGCAAAACTGTCACATCCATATTTAGTTGGTGTTACGGACGTGACAGTTTTGCGTGGTATTGCCCCCGTATCGTTATATAAACCTCTGTTCTTGCTGTCTAGCTTTCTCCTCTTTGAGCAATCGATGATTTGAAAATAACTTACTTATCGTTAACTTAGATATCCATCTAATTGTTAACAAACTAATGTTGGATTAGAAATAAAAACGTCTTATTAAACTGGGCAGGTTCAAACAGTCCAGGTTGATGGGCCCGTCAGTTCTGATGGTAGCCCCCTGTCTGAGCTGAGCCCTGTAGATGAATTGTGAGGGATTGATTAAAGCAAGGCTGAAATAGCCTTACATGGTTTTACATGTCACAGTTGCTGGTTTCAGAGCGGTCCGTCTCTGCTCTATCGTTAGGCCAGCTGACTGCTGCTGCTGCTTGCTGGAATGCAGAGGATGGATCTTGCCAGCCTGGCTAGTTTTGGATACACCAGTCCATTGACTTTCCACCAGTTCAGTAGCTTCCTGTCATCATCCATGGCATGCCTCTGTGAAATGTACATAGCCACTTCATCATCATCTGGTTCATGATCATCCTCTTGGTTCTCCCACTCTGCAAAGTCTGGGTCTCTCCTGGGCCTTGCTGCTGGTGGTTCAAAGCCAGTATTGCTCGATGCACTGTCAGCCGCTGCAGCATCTTCCTCCACAGACAGGAGTAGGGTGCGAACGTGGGCATGTACTTCGGATATTTCAACAGGGGACATCATCCTCAGTTTGTCGAACTTGGGCCAGAGGAAAAGAGCAACCTTGTGCGTCATGTTCAGCTGGATTTTTTCCCCTTAATACTCAGCATGTCTCTGGCGCATAAAGGCTTGCTGCGGAGAGTCGGTGGGAGAGGGCTGGCAATGTCTCTTCAGTTTCTCAAACCAGAGGCAGACCAGGTTTATCGTTGCATATTTGTCGCCCTCCAACTCTCTCTGGGCATTATAGAATGGCTCTAAAAAGGTGACCAGTAAGCTCAATGCATCAGGAGCAATATTCTCGATGCGCGCAATCTCACCACGGGTCTCCAGCTTCTCCTGTAGCTCTGGGTATATGTCTTGCACTGACTTGAGTGTGAGAGAAACTGTGCTAAATCGTGTAATCGGCAAACAAAAATTGAGGAAGGACTGTCATTTTCACAGTGTTGACACGGCCTGCTAAGTAGATGGACAAGGTAGACCATTCTTTTAGGAGCGTGTGACCACAATACCAAGGTAGGTAAAGGATTCTCTGTCCAATCTAAATGGGCAAGCATTACAATTTAAGTCATCAGCGTAAAGTGAAACCTTGTGGGTGAAGCCCCCTCTACAGTGTTTCCCACAGAATTTGATTGAATTTGTATTTGTAGCATGACTTGGACAACGGGGGGGGGGGGGTTATTCCACGTTATTCCACGTTAACGTTTAATGCTACTGATGTGTGGATGCAATTCATAACGTTTTCTATGTAGTTAGTTAAAATAAAGGTTCATACTTTTCCTCGGGACAAGCACTTTTCCATTTACACTTTTCCATTTACATCGGGATTAGTTAGTCACGACATTGACAAGCAGCTGTAAGTAAGCATGCTAAACTCAATATCCAAATAGTATTCTAACGTTAGCTTTGAGATACTGCTTGATTGCATAACTTAACTTAGTTTAGTCTCCTCAATGTACTATGTTGTGATAAGACCTTAGCAGAGTTAACTTTAATGCAGCAGTTTTGAATAAATTTGCGCAGCATTGTCACGATGCTAAGCGGATTTAATAGCAATTTAGCCCACCGTCTTCTATGCAATGCTTCTATGTGGCAACAACAATCCTTCAACAATCATTAATGTTTTGTTAAATGCACATGCAGAGGAGGGGCAGTGGGCTCGTTACGAGAGAGAGCAGGGCGGGGCAAGGAAAGGCTGCGTGCGTAAAAAGCGCAGCACAATGAAAGGATTTTTTATCATATCTTAAATTTAAATACTACAGCGTAGACCATTAATGTGTGGCGGTCGGTTTTGATTTTGTGGCGCCCCGCCACAGATTAATCAACGTATGGGAAACACTGAACTATATTGACCATATTGAGTGGGCAGCCGTGGCCTACTGGTTAGCGCTTCGGACTTGTAACCGGAGGGTTGCCGGTTCGAACCCCGACCAGTAGGAACGTCTGAAGTGCCCTTAAGCAAGGCACCTAACCCCTCACTGCACCCCGAGCGCCGCTGTAGCTCACTGCTTCGGGATTAGTGTGTGTCACCTCACTGTGTGTTCACTGTGTGCTGAGTGTGTTTCACTAATTCACGGATTGGGATAAATGCAGAGACCAAATTTCCCTCACGGGATCAAAAAAGTATATATACTTATACTTAGGTGCCAGTTTATTGGAAAAAGCTTTGTAAAATTCAATTGATATCCCATAGGGCCTGCTGCTTTACCGCTTTGCAAAGAGCTAATGGCTTGTGTGATTTCCTGGCATGTTATAGGGCAGTGTTTCCCAAACTTTTTTTCTGGCGACCCACTTTTTAAAAATGACAGACCATCGCGACCCATTACCCTGCAACCACTAGGCCACAGGTTCTCCAACTTTTCTATGCCTCCCCCAACCATACATTGCTATAGGATCCCTGCTTTGAACACGGTTGTGTTGCATTTTGAGCACCATCAGCGTGAAAAGTTGGAAATGACTACTGAAAAGATACGTTTTAATGCGCATCCGAGAGTAGGGGAAATTCTCGCATGTTCCGCAGTCCTCATTCGTCAGCATAGTAAGCTGTTCCTGTATTTCAAAAAAAGAATGTTGTAGGCTACGTTGCGTTGCAGACAAATGGGTCAATAACACGGTGGACGTCAATTCCAATGTAAACAGCAAATAACTCAAGTCGTTATATTGTATTGTTGTATTATATTATATTGTATAGTCGTTATATCAGAACAAGAGGCGTTTGCGCAATATCCGGAAGAATGCGCCTTTACTTTGGAGTTAACGAGGTAGAAAACGAGAGGAATAGTGTTTAAAATGCCCATTTAAATTGTAGACTAATATAATGCACTGTTGTGCATTTTAAATCAGAAATAAGAATGTGAAGAGGTTGCTATTAACTTTAAAGATTGCATCTGCAATCGAAACTGTATGCAAATTGAATGGCCTTATGTCCGGTCTATGGATGTCTGCTTTAGTTGACAGCACGGTCACTAGATTTTAATCGGTAAAGTTGAGGAACTGGTATCTATTAATGTTCGTGCAAATAGGCGGATTCATGTCCCTTGCAGTTTGCAACTGCGAGGTACATGACAGGCGCCCCATAGAACGGTTTCATTTTGAGAGGTAGATATCCATGCTGGCACCCCCTCTGCGATGCGTTCGTCCAAGGGCGTCAGTTTGTTTTTAGAAGTGGTGGGGACAATAACCATAAGCTTGAGTGTGTTTTGAAAAGTGGGGGTACCTTTATGTAAGCTATTCATCCATTCAACGCTGCATTATGCTCAACAGTAGTGTTGCGCCGGTTATGTTTTTTTAACATCCGCACCCACCCGACCCGTCAGGAGAGTCAATCTGCACCCACTCGACCCTCAATATGCACTGATTAACTACCCGAACCTGACCCAAAAAAAAAAATAATAATAAAAAAAAAAAAAAATGAGACGTCTTTTTGCCGCAACTTGTGTCTGAAAACGAGGTGAAAATTTGCAGGCCTGCTGTGCTGATCTGTTCACATGATGCGGAATTTTGGGGAGGCAGCATCAGCTATTAATGTGACGTGCAACAGGGGCGTGTAGAGTGATAGGCATAGGCCTTATTATGCGTGGGCCTTCAGATGCAGCAGGTGTGTGATTTCCAAAACCATGGCGGGAGAACCGACTGCACTTTGGTTAACTTGCATTTGCTTTGCTGTTGCTTAGAATATTAGATTCTTGCGATAGATGTCTTCAGACAATAACAAGTAATTTGGAAGGGAAATTGAAGAGAAGAGTTGCCCCCTGCGTTAGCCGTGATTCCCCTTTGAAAATCAGAGGTTCACAGGTTACTGTGGCCTTGGTCAGTGGCGCCGCCAGCCGTAATCCATCAGCCTACGCACTGTGCGTACAATTCATTCATGAAATCATTCAATACAACAATAAAAATAGCTTGTGTACTGTCTTAATTGAAACATACTTCACGCACAAATGATGTCCATTCTCTTTGCCCTAGGCTATCTCAACATAAGGATAGGCCTACATTAGAAGATGATGGTTGGTGTAAACTTTGTCACACGACGTGATAAGCAGTTCTGGCGCTTAAAAACGCAACGTTCATTCAGTCATAAATCATTCAAACGTAGGCCTAGTGCTCGTCATGAAAAGAAAACAGCAGCTTAATATTTTTCAGGTGTTTAACAGTAGGCCTAGGCGCACTGTATCAGTTATGCCGTAGGCAGTGAGATTATTAGGCATTGCATCCTGTCACTCTGTTTGGAACATCACAGTTCGGGTTGATAAGATTCAGTTAATGCGAGTATGGGTCGTCTCAAAGTTTGGGACAACCAAACAGCAGAGTAGGCAAAGCAAATCCTACTTGTTAGGTTACCAAAAGCTGTCTTTTCTCTAGGCCTATCGGAAATCGCGACATAAGCTCATTGGTTTCTTTTTTTCTTTTCTTTCTTGTTCGCGTGTTTGGGTAGTGAAGCGATAATGCATTTAAATCAATGTATATCAGAGCCGATATGGCCAGCCCTGATCTGCTGCTCTGTAAGGTATTTCTGTCCCACCCAAATTTGCTGAACTACTTGCGAAGTAGCCTATTCATCACAGACATCACATATATCACACGAAAGAGCTTTTTCTCAGCTTTTAAACGATGTTGGTGGTTAGTTGTTGTGGTAAACGGTTCGCGAGAAAAGTAGCCTAACTTTAATTTAATCATATTTTCTGCACCCGTCTCCCTACCCATTCATCTTGGCTTCGCGAACTTTCCCTCAACACATGACAAACCATATATCAGAATAAACAGCAGACCTTACCGAACACAAAGGTGTAATTAAAGTTTAAAGTTTTAATTAAAGTTTAAAGCACTCCCCTGTACAGTTAGCCATTCCAGAGTAATCCGGTTTTAAATTTGCAGCAATGTCTATATGCATGTCTCCAACTTTGGGGTTCACAATGTGTTTAAATTGTTCAATAGGCCTACATGATTTTATAACAGGCCAAATACAAAATAAATGTTAATATCGCCTAGATAGCCTATCTATAAACATTACAATCAGAGGATATACATATAGGGCAGACCAACGCTCATGAGTTCATGCTTTGTTTTATCGCTGGATTTTAGGATAGCCTACTATGGCAACCGATTGCATTCCGAGCTACAGTCAACTCTAGCAAGCATTACATGACTGGAGGGTCGGGTGGGTGCGGATGTTAAAAAACCTTAACCGCGCAACACTCGATCCACACATATCTAGCAGGTGTGCATGCTGTGAGGATGTCATTGTGCACGCCTATCGCATGGTTTAGACTCGATGATTTCAGTATGTGGGGATTTTTACGGTCGCATTTGTTTGCACATTTTTAGAAGTGGTGGGGACAAAATTCAAATTATAAATAGTGGTGGGGACATATCCCACCCGTCCCCCCCGTAATCGACGCGTATGCGTTCGTCCCCCAGTTTCATGCGCCAGTTTCATGAGCTTTTATGACAAAACCGTGACTGTGGTAGTTAACAATCTACATCCTAATAGAAAACTGTTAGCTTTCCTGGTATCAAATGACAAAGGGTATCAGTTAGGCCTATAACACAACATAAATTGTGCTGGCGACCCAAATAAAATCTCCTGTGACCAGTGTTGGGAGTAATGCGTTACAAAAGTAATGTAATTACTGTAATATATTGCTGTTTGCGGTAACGTGGTAATGTAAGGCATTACAAAAAAAAAAATGGGTAATATTTACTCGGTGCAAACTTCAGTAACGCGCGTTACAATGCAGTTTAACCCAAAATTAAGCGCTTGTTTTGTTTTGATACATATTCGCAAATACCACGCGAGAACAGAGGAGAAGAAATCCGCGCAAAATAGTAGAACGTTATCTCCTGATACTGGTTGAATATGACTGTGGCTGCAGCAGACTCGCAGGCGGACTCTATTTGCGGGAATACACCGAAGCCTACGCTCATTATTTTCAGCTTGTCAGAGACAAGGCTATGAAGGACATAATAGTTAATAGCGAAACCGAAAGATCTCTCAACTCGCGAAATAGCACAAGTAAATTAATGAAACATCTAAAGTAGTGCCACGCTAATCTTTTTGATTCCTGATAAAACACAAACTATGCTTTTGTGCTGTGAACTTGAATTGAAGAGAATAAAGGGATAGAAATGCAGAAAAAGATTGTGTAGCCTGGCAGTGCCACCGCTCCCACTACGCGCATCACGCACTTTGCGTTGGGCACCAAAGGACCCAAATGTAACCAATGAATAGTAGCTTTACTGCAAACTGCGTTTCACTCTTCATCAATAACGTTTACAATGTCAAAATGCACTAACACGATGTTACATGCAAGTTTGATACCTTTTGGGTTCTCTCCATCACCACGTAGTACTAGAATTGGTGGGTCTTCAATCATTCGTTTTCCAAGCATTTAGGCTACATGAAGCACATGATATGCTAAGTCGACTGAAATGCATTCCATTCAGATACTGTAGCTAGGTGGATACCAGGCTCATAATTCACTTGTATTCGCAAAACGAAATGTGAAGCAACATGTCATTGCATACTTCCATTTCCAAAGCAATGTGCATATTATTGTTAATATTGTGCTATCAATGTAACTCAAACAAATAAGGCTTGTAAACAAGAGCTGGCAAAAGGGCATTATGACAACGTAAAGATCAATGCTCTTAAAGTGACAGTGCACCATTTATAAGTAAAACAGCATTTCTTCAGAAATTAATGTTTAAAAATACACAGTAATGGTCTGTAAATAATAGGCCTTTTATTTTACTTTAGGTGTTTGAGTTATCATTTAAATGTCACTCACTCAAAGCCACTCACTTAGGGCACCGAAATGGCCAGCAGGCCACCATCTTGACATGTCTTTATTAAAGGAACCGTATGTAAAAAATGTATTTCAATTAATCATAAAATTGCCCTGATATGTCACTAGACATTAAGAAAGTAGTGTAGTACCCGTTTTGGCCACAAAAGCTTTACAATATAGTAGGCTCTCTATTGATTTTAATGAGTAGGCCTAGGCCTTAAAGTTACAGTATTTCTATCACAATTTACCAGACTTTGACCTTTTGTCGGTTTTTAACAAAATTCTGACTCTGATTGTTCCTTGTATTGCATTATGAGCACTGCGCCTATTGCATTCTACTGTTGCCTTAAGCCTAGCTCAGTCATTATGCTATACCACATCTCCCTCCCTTGGAAGAGCAAGCTGCATTGAGCGTAATAAACTGCATTTAGAATGGCAAATCCATATTTCTAGATATTTTGGTGAAAGTAACTTAAAAGTAATGCAATAGTAGTGTAATGCCTTACAATTCAGAGACAGTAATATTATAATGTAACAAATTACTTTGAAATGACAGTAATAAGTAATGCATAGTACATTACGATTTTGAAGTAACTTGCCCAACACTGCCTGTGACCCACCCGTGGGTCGCGACCCAGACTTTGGGAAACACTGTTATAGGGGCATCAATAAATGTTTGTGCCTCTGGACTTATCTGTGAAATGTCAAGTTTATCCAGGAACTCTTGGATCTCCCCAGTAAATATCTGCATAGTAATCTAAATTGGTCATTTATAGTCTGTGGGTGGTGATCTTATCTGGTGCAATACAGATTTCAGGGATAGCGGTTTTAGCTGTTTTCTGACGTAGTTGATGAGCGAGGAGTCTGCCTGCTTTATCACTGTGTGTGCAATGCGTTTGCTTTGATTTGAAAATGAGTTGTTCTGTGTCTCTAATGGATGAGCAGTCATACTCTGATTGCAGTAGCAGACACTCTTTGTGCAGATTGGAATCCGAACGATCAGAAGCAGCTCTACAGTCTAGGTCTTTTATCTGTCAACATATCAGGGGTTGTAAAAAGTAGTCTATTTGACTAATAATGAAATTAGTAAAAGCCTTATCAGTAAATAGCAGTGGATCAAAGCGCCACGTTCTGTGTTTAGTGCTACCATTAGGCATATGAAGGTACAACTGTAGAGGGCAGTGGTCTGATATAATAATACTGTGATATTTTGAATGTTTGACGAAAGAGAGATACCTATCATCTACAAGAAAATAATCTATTCTTGAGTAAGACTTGTGTACTGGAGAGTAAAAAGAGTACTGCCTGGCAGAGTGCGAATTACCCCACCATAATTGGGGGGTACTGCTCCCTCACTTCTTGTATGACCATCATGGTCCACTACCATATCAATCCCCACCGTGACCACCAAGTGCAACATGTGTTGTGCAACACACATACAGTACAAGGTCTAAACATGCAACAAACTGATAATCAGTAGGCTACAGAATATCTCATTGTTATTATATATCCAAAAGAGAACTGTTTTGATCAACTCCCAAAAGTTAAGTTTATTAATTTGCTCAATCATATTATTTACCATATACCATTCCACTATGTATCTATCTATGTAAGGGATAATGCACGACACGGTGGTCTGTTCACAGAAATTAATGTACGGTCGAGGTTGTAAAACGGCCCCGACACGAAGCGGAGGGCCGTTTACACCTCATAAGTGCATTAATTTCTGTGAACAGACCACCGTGGAGTTCATTATCCCGCTTATTCCACTGTTGCCACTTGTGTTGTGTTCATTTCCTGTTACAACTTAAACATTTTAATAGCTAAAACTGTCTTGTTTGTAGAACTAATTTCTTCCGACACATATCAACTAATTTCTCAACCTGCAGGACAAACTGACGTTACTTACACAAATTTGGTGTGTGTATCTAAAACTATATGCCAACCACTAATCACAGTGACATAAGGGGGCGCTAGCGAGTCTCTGGGCCATACCCGGGGCCAAGCTTTTTTACCTAGCTGCTTTGTGTGACACCTGATGTGTGTGCCAAATTTCAAGACTTTTCGATTATGTTAACCACCTCAAAATATTTGCCAACCACGGGATCAGTCACCTAAGGGGGCGCTAGCGAGTCCCTGGGCCACGCCCGGGGTCAAGCTCTTGTACCTAACTGCGATGCGTGACACCTGACGTGTGTGACAAATTTCAAGAGTTTTCGACCATGTTAACCACCTCAAAAACAGGAAAGCAAAAAAGTGGAATAACAATAATACTCAATAATAATAATAATAATCCTTACAAAAACAATAGGGCCTTGCGCCCTTCGGTGCTCGGGCCCTAACTAAAACAGTTATTTTAAAACAGGTATTCACACAGATGTTTGCATTTTTAAAACAGCAAATTATTTAGATTTCCCCTGATTTCAGAGAGGCTATTACTACAATACTAAAATAAGATGTGGAGGTTGAAACAACTGTTTTTATACAGAAAATAAAGTTTGTTTTGCTTTAATGAATGTCTTAATCTTTTTTAATGTCAATTCAGATAGTTGATTCTATGCCTCAGCCAGCTATAGCCTCATGACCTTTAACCTCTACCTGTGACCCCATGATCTTTAATGCCTTATCAGTTCATTTAGGCTTAATTAACTGTGTTGGGTTTAATGAGGATCCTTCAATCTGCTTGAGAGGTATAAAACAAACATTGCATGTCAAGTATGACCTCACGTGACCTTGACCTTTGACCCCAAGACATTAAACACCTACTAATTTTAATGAAGAACTTATGGTGAGTAACCAAGTTTGGTAAAGATACTTTTACCAGTATGGGAGATATCAGCTAATATCTATATGTTATAATATACGTTTTTGGTCCAATAATCATTATACCATGGTCCATTTAAAGCTGTATATCTTTTTTCTGGTACAAATCTGCGCTGTAGGCACCTGAAATTCTTAATCTACATGAAATTACGGTTCGATTGATACCAAATATCCTTTTGCTGTATTTACTTCCACCTTCAACCCTATAGAGTGGTGAAGTCCCGCCCCTTCCGTTTGCCTCCATGGGACCTATCTTTCAAAAAAATGTGAACGGCAGTCTATGGCGAAAAATAAATTATTTTCTGGTCCCGGTTGACTTGTGCCTTGAATTACCCATATGATGTTTGTCAATTTTAAAGACAATTTTTCATGTAAAGACATTTGCAGTTTGTTTCGTAACTATTGAATTACAACATTGTGAAAGATCGTAATTCCAACGACTACAAACCCATCAGTCGCGCTAGTGACGTTAGCTCATTCACAGCCACACTAGATTGTACAAGCATACCAGCAACAGGTCTTAATTGGGCTTTCCTTGCCGAAGAAAATACCATGAGTCAGAGGATTAAACACATCAGGTAAGTTGTATTCGTCCATAGACTGTACATTACATACTGTTAAGTGACATAGCAGGCAGCAAGATGCAACCGTTAACTAGCATAACAGCTCTTATCGTTTCATTACGTTGGTGACGTACATCGTTCGAGACGAGAGATGTAGAGTGGATTCGCACAAAACCAACATAACTTTTGAAGTCTATCGAACAACAGTACTTTCTTGACGTGAAAAATTATCTTTTAAATCCACTTTTCTCGGGATATAATTTTTTGGCCAGAAATTGGAATGTTGCATGCGAAAGAGGGGGCAGAGAAAATATACACCGCTGAGTATTATATTTTTTGAGTCACTTATTTGTTCTAAAAAGCCTTTCAAATGCGTCAATGACATCATTCATTAGCAGCAAGCTAGTGAGTTGTGGGCAACAACGACCCAACCTGTAAGAAATCGAAAGGACGTAAGTACTCGTTCATTCAACTTTTGACCTAATATCCATATTGATCTTGCAGAAACCACAATCCAATCTTCGATTTGTCAACGACAACCAGGTGAAAGAGACACATTTAGCCGTCTAGCTCCATAGACCCCCATTGTTTTTGCACTTATTCGTGATCGCCCCTAGCGGAACTGCAGCAGATTGCAGGTACAATGGAGTTAATAGGGAGTGATCCGGCTCTCCGTAAACGGGCTCTGGCTCAGACTATCCTAGCGTTCATGGGCTTCGTAAAAACCTTTCTCCGAGTGAAAACATCATCATTCCGCGTCATTCACGTCACGTAATGTGTGAGTCAGAGGTCGGAAACTGGGGCTAGATTTTGCTAACAGAGTTGCCCAGTTAGGGGCTCGTCATCACTTTTGTCGTCACGTTGTAGTTCGTTTGTAGTCCATGCCCATACAGAAAAATAATATATTCACATATATGCAGCTTGCACATATTCCAGTATAAGCACATCTATGTTAAATAAATATATTTACATCTATGTGAAATACATATATTTCCATGTATGTATCAATATATTTCAAAATATAAGTAAATATTCAATATTGGCCACTTTCTTATATTTTATGCATATAATTAAATATATTTAAATATATGGCAGTAAGAAGCATGATCACATGACCCTTGATGAAGATTCTGATCACATGATCTATATATTTCAGACATATATTTCTCTAATATAGTTCATATTCTACTATGGTTTGATATTTTCCGCATTGATCATTAAATATTTCACTATTGTGTTTACTTAAAATTAACCATAGTATCAGTATAAAGAGGAAGAAACACACAACACTTCTGTTATCTTTTATTCTATTTTATTGAAAATCTTTGTTTTGTTATGGAACCTCAGTTCTGTCACTTTGGCATTTATTGCCTGGACCAGCAATCTGGAGTGAGTGTCTGGCCTGGGAACTGCTTCAGGGTGGCCTCTGAATAAGACAGAACATATACAAATAGAACATGCAAAATATTAGTGACACAAATACAGATGCTAAAGTGCATAATTGGAGATAAATACAAAGTGAGTTGGAGAGAAAGACATACAAATAAAATAAACTCACCAATTATCGTCTTAGTCCTCTCAGGGTCCAGGCATTCCCTCTAAGTGCATCCTAAAAAATAGCACAATCAATTAGGACCTCAAACAGTTTACTAACACAGAAAAGATCTATGATGGTGAGGCGAAAATGGGAAGCAGTCCACACAGACAGCCTAACACTTTTAAATGAGACAACACAACTAACCTTTTACATTTCCACCCCTATTTTGAGTTTTTCCTCGAAATTGCACACCGCCTACTTAAAATGGCCCTGTTGCCACATACTTTGACTTACAATCAAGTGCCTGACCTCTTTGGAAAGCTAAGGCCTTGTAGAATTTTTTGGTACCAATAGATTGACTGTGTGATGAACTATCAGAGTGGCAAAGGGTAGAATGATAGTTTTTTTTATAGGCGGTTATGTACATCTCTAGAAATGACCACATTCTGCCCTCTTGGTCACTTATGTTCTCTTGAAAACACCACTGAGACCCACTACCAGGTCTTGTGAATCTGTATGTCAAAGTAGATCCTTATAGGATGAAGTATGACTGTGTGGGACCCATATTTGTGTGGGCATACACATGCGTTTTGCTAAGTGTCCATTTGGAGACTCCAAAAGGACCTTTGGTTACCCAAAACTAAAACTCTTCCTATACAAGAACCCCTTTATGTAGAACCATGATCTTGGTGTCAAATGAAAGGTTACACTCTCTGTGTCATGTTGCTTGTACCTGGAGTGCTTTGCAGTGGCTGTGCCATGAGTCCAGAGAAGCATTATCTGACCTGAAACTCTTACTTTTGCTCCTACGCCTTTGAGATTTCCATGAAAAAAGGACAAACAAGGTAATGCAGTGAACATTTGTATTATAAAATGAAACAAAGGTAAAAAATAACAATACCCTGGCAAACGAAACATCAAATGATTCACATTCAATGCAATAGAAATGTATTTGTGTTGGCAACCACGGTCAACAAAATGGAACGTGTTATGAACAACTGAAATAGTCTCGGCCACCGGCTCCTCTTCCTCAGACACAGGATCCTCAGCTCTTGTTTTTTTGCTTGGCGGGGCCCAGTCTTCATCGCTGTCACTGAAACAATTGTACAGATGGAAGTTAGGCTCAGACCCACTAAAAACCCTTCCCAACAACTTATACAAATGATATAAATGTGTGTACTCAGGTCACACCTCCCCCTGCTCTCTCTTTTACACACACACACACACACACACACACACACACACACACACAAACACACACTGCATTCTCACCTAACTCCCCTCCCCCCCAGGTACCAGAACACTGTTCACACTATGAAACAAAGCTAAATGAAAAACTATGCACTAAACATTACAAAAGCAAACTAAACTGTATCTGTAACTGTATATGGATATAAGTAGTCTACTCACAGCTCAAAATCGGGGTCCTTCCCAGCTAAAAAGTTCTGCTCCTCCTCGGAGTCGCATTCCGAGAAATTGCTTTCTTCTCCTTCATCGATGTCCTCCAGATCGATCTTCAATGTCCTCGGGTTCTTCGACATGTTTCGTCTTTTTTTGTCTCTTTGGCATGTTTTACGAACAAAAACCTTCAAAAACATGTCTCTTGCTTGTTTAGTAACAAACTTCCAAACCACTGCTTCGGAATCTGGTTACGCATGGGCTATGCGCCTTGAGTTTAGCCGACAGGGAAGTAGAATGTGACGATGTGTCACATGTCTAAAGAAAGCTCTCCTCATTGGCTACACGGACATCTAGGTCCCATCTCATTGGCTCACTCAGACGCAGCGCTATGACCATTCAAAGACTGGTTGTCAGATTCATCGCTTACGTGACTCATTGGCTTTGATGGCATCTATCTCGACTCTCATTGGTCCTACAGACATGTAATGGGTATCGATGGAATCAGAAGAGCCTCGTGAACACGCGGAGTACCGTGAATCCAGCGACAACAATGGAAGTAAAACCGAAATATCTGGATTTCCGCGAAAAATACGTTTTTACTTCGCTTCTTTTCGTATGTATCTGTTTTGTTTGTACTGGCGTGTACAACTACTCAATATATTGGCAATAAAACAATGTAGATATTTTACATCTATGGATTCTTACGAAAATTTCAAGACCAAGCATGCTGGGCTAACTTATTGGTACGGCCATACAGACAAGTGACAAAGTATGAACGCAGCAACTTTGGGGGGTGGTGGAGGGGGGTATTCTGATATGTCATATATCGGGATAAACTTATATTTTACACACGAAATATATGTTAATTCATGTAAAGCTTTACATATATCGATTCTTGAGATTCTCAGCTTTAAAATGGTATATAGCATGACTATGGTAGTTCATGATAAGGTGCAAAGAAATGCATGGGGGTTGTTGGGGGGAGGTGGGGGGCACTGTATTTGCCCGAATACGGGTCACCCGTAATGTACTGGGCTAATATATCATATACACAGAAGAGAGAAGCACACAGATACACACTGAAAGGAAAAGTTAGTTTCATCCTCAATTTTTTACTAAACTTGTACAACCAAGAAGCTGCTATTTCATTAAAGTTAAACATGTACATTTTAATGTAAAAGTTCACATCTGTATGAAAACACTCTACAAACCATGTTGAATAAAAGCCTTCAGACTCACAACCTCCTCTTGGAGAGCCATTATCGCCACCTCTTCTGTAGGTGGTTGTCAGTTCTTGGTTATCTCCCACAGCTCACACTCATAGAGAGCTCTACCAGCCTTCTCTGAAACCTGCAAGTGAACAGAATATACAGCATTAATGAGAGTGGCGTTGGTAAAGGGTATACTTGCGTAATATGTAATGTCCTGGGATATTCCCACTCATGAAGTGTCTCCCATCCGAGACTGCTATCTGAGACTGTAGGGAAGCTGTACCAACCATCATAGAAAGATATGGTTGGAAAGGTATATTTTCAGTTCACTTTGTGTTCCCAGTAGCTTGAAGCTAATTTCTTGTCATTCAAAAGATCAAAACTACTCAAACAAATGTATAAATTCTCAGAAACAAAAGGTTATGTTCTGCATTCGAAAATAGACCTTTAACAAAAAAGTTATATTCATAAGTAAACATTAATTTTTGATTACCTTTGGTCTATGTGATGATGAAGCATCAACATTTGTCAGTGAAGCATACTATGGGTTGGGCTTGGGTCGTCTTGGTCTCAGGTCTTCTGGTCCATCCTCCGGTGTCCTTGATGTAGCTTTCGAGTGTTGCCTCTCTAAAATGTAAAAAAAAGGGGTGTCAGTGCTCAAATGCACTACATGACCATACATGGTCCTTTTCAATACAATTCAACTTTTACATTTCCATAATTTAGCATGGGTGTGAATGGTTTTGCAAGAATGTCAGTGCAGTCAAAGCATGACAAAGTAGTTTGATAGTGCACAAAAACAAAACACATTACTTGCAATACCATTTCCATGAAATTAAGCACAGTACTTGTGTCTTCAATTTCTACACGTCCACTCTAATACTCTCCAGCACATAACGTTACCACATTACATCCTATCTAAAAAAAAAAAGAAGCTAATGTTAGCTCTAAGTGTTGTCCATGATGCAACAATAGCAGCTAGCTAGCTAAACCACAGTGCATAGAATGTCTAGCAGCTACACCTTAGGCTAGTAATGTTAACCGTTACATTTTCTCTCTTGCATGACAAATCATAAGTTAGCTTCTATCTATGCCTATCAATCTACATGCCAGAGGCAAATATACTACCAAATATGGCCGGGAGACAGGTTAAATTGGTATTTCACTCTGTCATTACAAGTCGTTTTCATTAATTGTCCAAACGTTTCTCAGTGAATTTATTTTTCAAACCCCTTACAGGTGTAAAAAAATAAAGCTAGTGTGGGTACCTGATCTGCACGGGTTACCAGATCTGCATGATTACGTCATAATAGATGATGTGTCGCCACCTCATTCGTCCAAAGTCGAGAGTAGAATTCGGCTGGGTTTGAAGCGTAGTTGCTCAAGCAATGCCTGAGGTAAAAGTTTTAATATTTAAAGTGGACCCTTTCACAGCAACAGTGGTGTGATTGGCTGGTTTGTGTGACGTCACCTACGACTGCAAACAACGCTGTCTGATTAACCCTGCTGTAATTGCGGGAAAATAAGCTAACTTTAGGTTATACTTTGATCTATTTTTATGTTTCTTAAGTGTAACGCTATTGCATTGCTGTTTGACAGTAGTGAAATCAACCGTAAACTAGCTCATATTTGCGAGTTATTTAGCTAATGCTATTGTATTGCTGTTTGACAGTAGTGAAATCAACTGTAAACTAGCTCATATTTGCGAGTTATTTAGCTAATGCTATTGTATTGCTGTTTGACAGTAGTGAAATCAACCGTAAACTAGCTCATATGCTAGTGGAAACATCATATAAGTATAACTGCAGCAGAAGTTTATCATTCCTGCCGCTCTCAGAGTAGCACTTCCATTGTCAAAAGCAATCCTCAGCCAAAAGCTATATTTTCTGAAAAACGACTCTTGGATATCACCTTGTCGTGGGAAACAGCAGATCACCACCCTCCAGCTAACAACAACTCTCCACCGATCAAGGTAAGTACATGAATTACTTGAATTTACCATAACAATTGCTTGATAACATTTTTGAAGTTACACAACTATCACTTTCTCTCATGAAAACAACGTTAATCAGTCCTTTGGTCTTATAAGTAATGTTACCCTAGCATAGTTATTTCGGGAGAAGAAATGTAAGTCTAACAGTGGCTAACAGTCTAATTTGTGAATGGGTTTTCCAACTCTCGGTCAGAGTCAATCTTACAGTTGTAGACCTATGAAATCGTTGTTTTTTTACGTGTATCGGGAGAGGAAATACAGATTGTATTGAAAGCATTTCCCATATCGTAGCCTACTAGTTCGCTCGCAACAACAGCAAAAATGAAACATGGAGAGTGGATGTCTCCGCAGAGACACTACTGTTACATTAGATGCGCACTCAATCGCAATTCGACGCAGGGAAAAAAAAGCAACGACTGGTAGAAACGAAGGTAAACTGGATTAAAGCAAAACTTGGCCAAAAACATTGTGTATGCACTTGCGGTGAGCCTAGTGAATAGCGGACTATAGCCTAACCAACAAAAGTAAAGGAGATTTGCACCAAAGGCAGTGCTGTGGGTTGTGTTTCTACAACATGTTGGCACCAAGTTAATTTCTGTCATAAACGGAGTAAGCTAAGCGTTTTCTCCATTGTCCACTCGATTTTCGCATAGACCTCTGTACCAGGCAGCCACAGCACCACACTCTTGGGGGCATGCTCATGAGCCCCCATGTTCATGCCCCCAAGACTAGTGCTGTGGCTGCCTTGTAACCTGCATATTGTTTTTATTTTTTCCCTATTATTAACACTCTATGATTTTCCGAAATAGTAAAGGGGAATTCCTGCGATTTTCGCATAGACCTCTTTACCAGGCAGCTACAGCCGTTACACTTACTGCCCATGTTCATGCCCCAAGACTGTAGCGCTGTGGCTGCCTGGTAACTCGAGCTAGGTGAAACCAACTGAAACAGATTTATGAGAATTATGTTTTAAACAAGGACTAAAAGCGTCAGCGAATACATTTTAATCATAAACATGATAACACATGAAAACTTCTTGTTCTAGTTCGATGTATGTTATACACAGCAGTGGTCATGCTTTTCTATGTATGTCCTTGTGAAGTTTGTACAAGGGTCAATGATTGTCCTAAATTTGTTTGTCCTTTGTTGTTCTTTGTTTGTTCTTTGTTGTCTGTCAGGCCTCAACGAAAAAGACCACCTTCAGCATTCACTCCGCATTACTCCCGGCAGAGACAGGTGTCTTGTCCTACTAACACCCCACTCGTGGCCTGCACCTTGATGTGGTGAGTGGGCTTTCAACTATACAAGTCTTACTTTCATGTTCCCATGGAGTATGGAGGTTAACTGGCACCATAATTTGATGTAAAAAGTAGTGATGCTCCGATTGAAGTGGCCTGAATGCGAGGCTATTGACCAGACGGATAAGCTACCGAGTTTAATTGAACATAGCCTCACGCAGACACACACACACAGTGAACCACTTTGCGCTTACGCAAATCTACTACGAAACCATGGCAAACTTATACATCTGGAGAGAGCTCCTTGCTAACTGTAGTGGAGTAAAGAGTACAATATTTGCCTCTCAAATGTACTTGAGTAAAGCCATGAGTACTCCCCAAAAATTATACTCGAGTAAAGTACAGATCCCTCAGAATTGTACTCAAGTACTGTACTCAAGTAAATGTACTCCGTTACTGTCCGGCTCTGTTCATTCCCAAACACCCACTAGGCTACTTCAATACTCTATTTTCAAAATTAACGCACCCGTGATGATCTACATCTAAACCAAATATTTTAGAGCGCACTTTGAGAGATGTATCCAAGGCAGGGCTGTACACATAATCATAATATTATTTGTTGCACGTGCTACAAAAATCATTCTGTGCAATGGAAGATTTACCAACGGTACACCGGTCTGATACAGTTTTGCCTATGGCTATACATGTGTGAGACTGAGACGCCTGTTTATTTGTTTGAAGTGCGTGCAGGGTGTGAGAGGGGAATCGATGTGCTTTGATTCCAGCTTGGTAGTTGTAGTCTGTGAGATTAAAAAGTACGTGTGTGTGAAGTATCCAAACAATGACACCTTCATTATGGCTTTCATTATGGCTGCTTTAGCAACAAACCTTAAGCTACTGTGTAGTGGGTCCCATTTAGAAGTGACTAATTAATTCGCGCTTTCTGTGATTCACGGAGCTGCGTGAATTTTATTAAAACTTTTCGCCACGATGTGCCAGCTTAAGTCCGCTTGATACTGTAAGGCGTAAGCCATTGGTTTCCAAAGGAGATTTTATATGTGTCGCCAGCATAGCCTATTGACAATTTATGTTGTAAATAGGCCTACCTTATACCTGTAGCTTAGGGAAGCTAACAGCTTTCTATTAGGATCTAGTTTGTTAACAGTTACGGTTTTGTCATAACTCCCTGATGCATTTTTGCATTTAGAATAGCCAGAGCGTGGATATCTCAATCGGAAAATTAAGCAATATCGGGCGCCTACCATGGACTAGGCTGGGTGAATCCAGCCTGATCTGCCGGTGATTTATTTTTTGATTTGTTAAAAGATTGAGCTTGGTATGGTGAAAGCCAGACTAACCATGGACCTCAGTTACACAATGCAAGGGAACATGAATCAGCCTATATTTGCACGAACAATAACGGACAACAGCTCTTCAACTTGGCCCGTTAAAATGTGTATGAACAGTCTAGCGACGCATTTCATGAAGGTCCATTTGGACATGTCAGTTATTTGCACCACTGGTTAGATGTAAAACTGCATTTCGTTTCAGACTACTGGTAAGCTTACTTAATTTGTGCATTGACAATAAAGTATCACATGAACTAAAGATGACTAAAATCTTATGTAGAAGAAGAAACATTCACAAAAAATCCATCCATCCAAAAATGACCTTTGTTTTTGATAGCTGTTGAAAACTGCATGGAACTGACAGAGATGTTTTTGTTTATTAATAAATAAATAAATAAAAATATAACATTATGCTGATACCTTCTGCTTTTCCCAAATACAATGTAGCCTACAGGTGTAAGTGACCTTTCATCAATCCAGTTGCAATGGATGAACTGTGATGAACTGCCCTTCTTGTGATTGTTTAGAGATTTTAAAGGTTTTATAAAAATACTACAACTTTTTTGGGTTTTCTACAATCTATTCACCTTTGCAGGGCCAGTAGGCTACTTTCTGTGCAGCCGCACACACACACACACAGGCACGCCAAACAAGCATACACAAAAGTTTCAAGAGTGGGGGATGGAGTAAAAGATGGATACAAATTGATTAGTGTGATTTATTTTCGCGGAACTGATGTACAGGACTGAGCGGCGGTCATATTTTGTACCGCTATGCGGTACATCTAGTTTAAAAAGCAACTGCAGCTACATTGTGCGTCAACCCTGATTCTGATACCATGGCGGTATTAATTAACCCGTAGTGGTCCGCCATGCTGAAATAAACGTAGAGGAAACACTGTTATGAGACCTCTTTGCACAGAGATTAATAAACTACTAAAGAGACAAAAGCCTTATTTCAGACTTATTTCAGACTCTCTTTATTTATAGACCTTTAAGCTAAAGTTCTTCCACAGTTTTTAAAACCGGTTTAAAACACTGATTGTTTGTTGGTTTTATTTTCACAGGTTGACAGGCCTCAATGGACAGTGAGACATTGATCTACCTTTGGACTGGCACCGACCAGACATGGACACTGAAACTTGATTTCTCATGAATATCTTTACAAGATGCAACACACATTGTGGAACATTTTAGACACTAATAAACATGTCCACTGTTTTCTCTGGAATTGTTTTGTTTGTCATTTGTGGCAATGGATTTCCAAATGTATGGACAAGCTTAATTTTACTGTTTATGTGTGTAATCAGCTGATATTAGAAATTATGCATTTTAGAAATGTATATTTAATTAGAAGCAAAGGTAGCCTAGACATCATATTACAAGAGTGGCCTGTTTAAACTTAAGAAAACATTGATTTAAACTAAAGGTACTTAAAGTAAGATTCACAGAAATGAATTTAATTTGCTGCCCATTTTATTCACACATGTATAGCTCGTCAATTTCTTTAGTCTGATTTGGTTTTGTCAAGGGTTGGGTTAACGACGTCAATGTTTCCGGTAGTTTGCATGTAAATCATATTACATAAATTGTAATGTCCGATATATCGAGGATATATCGAGGGTTCCGTTTTAACCTCATGTCAGGTAGGAGGGTTGTGCCCATAAAGATTCACTGACGAATGTTGTCGGGCTGTAAGCGATGAAATATATATATAACTAGGTGGCAGTGCAGGATAAGAAATAGAAGAGCCATATATATTAACAGGCTAGAAGTTTGCAATTTAGGAGCCTACTGCAACAAATGTTTTCTTTAAATTACAAACAGTAGGTAAGACTGCATGTTTTGGTGGCTAGCTGGGTAGTTCTGTATTTCAAGGTTTGACAGGCTAGTTCGCAATTCAAATTTCCACTGGAGCTCCAAGCGGATTTCTACACGCAGCCTTCAACACTGTTTACAGCTCTTTGAGTCACGGTAACATGTATTTTTGGTACATAGCTAATTTAGATACACGTGTGGGTGCTTGTGTTTCTTTAGGAATCTGCCGTCTTGGTTTGTATAGAAATGAATATTAAGTGACACACGTAAGAGGTTGGAAATACATACATACATCGATGTTTGATGGCTAGCTACTAAGTGAATATCTACTACACTAAGAGGTTGGAAATACGTTCCTATAAGTAAGACAGAGTACATCGATGTTTGGTGGCTAGCTGGTAGTTCTGTATTTCAAGGATTGACAGGCTAGACGTTTGCAATTTAATACTGCAACTAATGTTTTATTTGTTTATATTACAAAAACGGTAGGTAGGCCTATCGGTGATTGGGCGGCTTGCCGGCTAGTTCAATATTTGAGGGTACCTGATCTGCACGGGTCAGGGTACCTGATCTGCATGATTACGTCACAATAGATGATGGGCGGCTAGTTCAATATTTCAAAGACACTTGCGTTCCTTCCCTTTCTTTTACTGTCTATGTTCCTTCCTGTACGTTGGGTCCTTCAACAGAAAACAATAAACTCAGGCAAATTATCGAACAGCAATCAACATTCTGACCAATGAAATTCTGGAAGTGCAACGGCTAATAGACCAATCAGAATGTATTTTATGTATTTTGTGACGTAATCATGCAGATCTGGTAACCCGTGCAGATCAGGTACCCACACTAGTGCTGGCTAATTTATGCTAACGTTAATGTTATCGTAACTCCCCCTATTTCCACCGGTCCCGTATTTCCACCGTCTTGCGTGTATGTGTCACTTAATATCCATTTCTATACAAACCAAGACAGCGGACTCCTATAGAAACGCAACTACCCACACCATAGGTGTATCTAAATTAGCTATGTACCAAAAATGACATTTTACCGTGACTCGAAGAGCTGTAAACAGTGTTGTAAGGCTGCGTGTACACAACCGCTTGGAGCTCCAGTGGAATTTTAATTTCACGACGAGAATTCTCGGTCTAACCGTCCATGTGCCGTTGTAACGGTGTAAATAGGCGACCCATCAGGCCAGCACTATAACTCCGAGCGTGGTAAACAAAATCGGATATTTCAGGCAGTAAATGCTCCTGTTAAGAACCAAACCAGATTTTGTTCAAATCTACACACCTATGGCTACTGAAAAATGTAAGGTTAATTTAGTAAATGTTATTTTGAAGTGTTAAAAAACATCGTTGTTTTAGAATTTCTGAACAAAAGTGGTGATAATTGGGGGTGTTACGATACAGAAAGTAGCAAAGGTTAGCTCCCAGCTTCCACCAATAATACCATTTTTAATTCGGACATTAACTTCTGCAAATGTTATATGAAAGCAATTTAGCATACAATGAAGATCTACTTACCAGCAATTTTGACCACCATGGACTCGAAAACCGGCCAACTACCTCTTGGCTGCCTTCCTCCCCTCCACCACATGCTAGTTTCTAGCAAGATGTTGTCCCATAACGTTACAGACCCGTTGAAAAAGTCTTCCTCATTAACGTTAGGTTTACTAATGCAGTCAGTCGGCAAAATGCTGGTTTTGCCCTCATACTCCCCGCCAATCCACTAAACCAGGGCAAACGTTTTACATTTGGACTAGTAGTAGCTGTTAGTTATGCTTATGTAGTGAAAAAGCTGCAAACATTTTAACCGTTATTCCAACGACCTTACAGTACGTTGGTAGTGACGTATTTTGAAGTTGAAGGTAGCCTTTTTTGTAAACCCCACCCATCACTGCCTGTGTGCAAATAAGTTAATTGAATATATTCACCATATATGTTCATGTAAGATATCCACATATATGTTACATTGCTGGGTCCCACATATACTTGCATATATACATTCTTGTACTATATATGTATTAAATATATTGTAGCCATCTATTTAAATATAAGCTGGATGTAGCTGCATATATGTGAATATATTTTTTCCCTTGATTTTTCTGTATGGGTGTGGCCTTTCATGTCCAACAGTTTAATGTGAACTTGGGAATTTGCCGTTTTTGTCACTTGAAAGCTGCATATCTTTCTTTCACCAGCATCTTACACTATATTTTTAAGCAAATACAGTTGTTTGTTTAGGATTAGTGAGTGTATGTTTTAACCTTTGTTGTGGCATCCGTGTTTGTCACACATTCCGATGGCAAAGCACATGAACACTTGCTGTTGGAAAAACAAAGTAGCCATGGGGGCGGTCCTTGTCATTCCGAGGTGCTCTGAATGCACCATATCTGCACAACTTCTTTTGTCAGAAAAAGATGACGTCTGAACGTACCCGCAAATATTTAGCCCCAGAGGTCAGATCTGAAGTGCCTGAAATTAAACCATATTATATGGTGAAACTTTAATGCTTTAGTCATAAAATGCATAAGTGTTTTGCTTATCAGCCTAACTAAATACATAGAAAGAAACATTAGTAATATTTCATTTCTTCCAGGCGGTCATCCGAAATTCATAGAACCGCGGTTACATACGTAACCATCGTTTTATCTACCGCTCTGGCGGTAACGTGAACGTGCTGGAGGCGTGGTTGGAAGTAAACGACCTGTTGCTATGGCGACTTCAAACTTTCAGTTGGGGTCATTCAGCTGATATGAGGAATGCTGCATTTATGGAGATAACGTTAACGTTTGTTTGATGTTATTGTAACTTATGTATATTATAATTTTGGGAAATGTCACTCGACGACCCACGAGTGGAATGGATACGGCAAAGAGTATCTTCCGCATTATGTTTGACGGAGTCAAATTGTTTCGAGGATCTGCTTAGCCGTAGAGACGGGGAAGATGGGCAGAAAATAATACGTTTTCTGAATGATGTTACTGAAGACGAGGAACCATCGACCCTTCTGTTTTCCAAACAGATACGAGAGGAGGAGGTCGAAGTCCCAATAACTACAGGTAAACTCAACCACGTTTTCAAAAATCCCAAGACAGATCAGCAAAGTTAACATGTGTTTGAACTTTCTGAACGTCACATATGTCCAGCTTCTTATGTGTATGTGTCACTTAATATTCATTTCTATACAAACCAAGACGGCGGGTTCCTAAAGAAACGCAAGCACCCACACCATAAGTGTATCTAAATTAGCTAGGCCTATGCATAGATATATTAGGGGTTTGCACCGACGTCACGTTCTGCCCGGTAACTATGGTAACCCAGCACGCGCGGCCATATTGGCGGTACTCAGTGAATGAAGTACAATGGAGTATTATGCACTTTGGATATCTTACGTGATTGTAGCCGTGTCTAAACAACAGAAAAGCTCATCAAAATGCATCTAAGATGCAAAGGCATATAGGGCAGGACTTGGACCACAAGAAAAGGTGCGATATTTAGAAAAATTACGGATTATTGGCAGCGCAGATCCATATGAGTTGGGTGAGCGAGACGAAGTACCAAGTTCAACCACAAGCGCCCCCCTTCCTCTGATAACTTCTGGCATTATTGTCCCTTCTCCCTGTTTTTTTAATAACTTTTGGAAGTCGATACCTACACCAGATGTTTTTCTCAGTCTAACCTATTGGTACAACCTAAAACACGGCAATAATTAACCATTTTCCTTGACGATGTTAGGGATTTACTTCAGTGCCTAATGCTTTCTAATGAGGCGAGTATCTCCAATATGGCGATGTCCAGATCTGATGACATGCCGTGCAAACCCCTAATAGAACACTAGATGTCTCGTCCGCGTCGCTGGCCAACGGAGTCGAACGTCCCAGACAGAGAGGGCGGAGCGAGAGGCGCAAACGTTCGACAATTTCCGCGTTCAATTATTGCAAGGGGGAGGGGGGAAAATCCCCCTTTTTGCAGACCAGAGTAAACCCTCGCTGCACTAATGTCAATGGAGACTTGTGGAATTTTACCAATAAATTGGTCATCATGTCTTTCTGGATTTGTTGAGGGTTTTTTGGAAAAATGTGTCATAATCTGTAAGTGTTTGGGATCATTTCAAGCCTAAAATTGTAATTTTTTTGTGTTCGGATTTGTAATAAAATAACTTAATATCAGACCATGCTACTGCCAGTTACTGTCCGGTTGTTAGCATGCTAGCTAGCCTCTTAGCTAAGGTAACATTTTAAACGGAGAAGTGTAATTTCTTTGAAATGACAACTAGCTGAATAACATTACTGACATTAGTTAAAGTGGATAGTTTATACTCAAGTGAATTTGCAACAGTATATTAAGTTTAAGCGAAGTCCTTCAACTACTAGTCACTTGTTAGCGCATAGCTGTATTGCCATAGCTACTCCCATCCACTTGTATAGCATTTTAAGCTAGCGTTAGCTAGCTAGCTAGCTCGGTTCACATGACTAATTAAATTATTCATATCATGTCCTAAAGAATGATTCATTAGTATCATACATGATTATAGACAACAATACTGTGAACAATATTATGTTTATCTGTTCTTATTGCTTATTAAGACAGAACATTTATTTAGTGACGTAAGGTGACACTCCCACTTATGCAGACCGGAACTGTCCCGTTTTGCTCCCATAGTAACGAATTACGTTGCTCTATCTTGCTAGTAATCAAGGATCTTTGTCCCAGAGCCCGTCTACGGAGAGCCTGGCCACCAAAGATTCTAGAAGCTCCGCTTTAGAATCTTTGCTGGCCACTCCGTATTAAGTCCCATTGTACCGAATTTTGGTTGCAGTTCCACCAGAGTTCCACTGGGGGCGATCGCCATGAGTGCAGAATGAATGGGAGTCAATGGAGCTAGACCAGGGGTGGGCAACTAATTTCCCCAAGGGGCCACATGACAAACTGGGACTGTTGAGGAGGGCCGGACCCAAAATACTGAACTCAAGTCTGAACTCAATTCTGTCCAATTCTATTCTGTTCTTGTATAACATTAAGTAAATCATATGGTTTTGTTTACTACTCGTAAGAACAGATGAAAATGTGAGGGAGACAAAGGAAAAAAAGCAATAGGCTATTTAATTTATGTCCAGTATTTAATCCTCATTCTCGAAAATTATTTTTTGACATTGACATTTTTTTTTCAGTTTTCAAAGACTGATATAAAAAAGTACTACAATATCTATATAATTAGGCTAGGCCATGAAAATGTGAATGAGTCAGTACAACCATAGGCCTGTGCCACCATTTCATCAACACTCAGCAATATTTCATCATTAAATCATTACCATCATTAAATTAACTCTATGCAGAATTAGACTATGAAAATGTGGAGCAGACAATAGTAGGCTGTCATTAGTTAATCAACATGCACAAAGAAAACTATTTTAAAAATGTAGGCTATGTTTTTGCTTTAACTTTATGCACAAAACTGTGATTGGTCAACTCGCCCTGTGTGTTGAGCCGGCTGCTTCAAGCAACCTGTGGGTAGTAGCATCATACTAGGTCGCTAACATAAGCTTTGCAAATAAACTCAGACATATTTTGGTTACAATGACGGGGTTATCCGAATGTAAACTATCTATCTGCCAGTAACGTTTTGAAATTAACACTTCGTATCGCCAACAAACAGCAGGAGTTCGTTCTGACAACCTTTGCGGTGGTGAGCAACGCAGACATAAGACACACAAAACTTTAAAAGGTTTACGCCGACTTAAAGGCAACTGCATTGTGTCGATGCAGAAGCATAAATTCTGTTCACCAGGACAATTCAGTGAAGGTGTTTACATCGTATGCATCCACGCACAAATGTATGGGCGTACAAATAGCAGTCGCTTTCAAAATACAGTCGCTTTCAAACGGGCCGTATGTTGCCCATGTATGAGCTAGACCATACGCGGAGTTAGTGGGGGGGCAGGGGGAGCACTGCCCCCCCTGGTGGAAACGGGTAATTGCATTGTTTCAAAAATTTGTGAAATACGTGACCAGATATTTTTAAAATAATTTAAATAACACAAAACAACAATATAAGGAACGGGCTGCGGTTGATGATGGGAGCAGCCAGGTTTTCTTCTCTTGCGATCTTTCACATCACATTGAAAGTGACATTACGGCCAACCTGACGAGGCATGCAGGACTCAAAAAATGAAAATTACTGCAGAGCTGCCAACTCTCACACATTGAGAGTGAGATTCATTCATTTGATTGGCTCCACACGCTCTTAGACCAATCGAATGCGTGAGGGTTGGCAGCTCTGTTACTGTTGCACTAGTATGGACATCTTGCCGTGCCAACGTTGCAATAAAGGTTGCCTAAATGCCATGTATATAAATGTCCTGTCATCTTACTAACTGATTTTGCGTTGTGTGTAGATTTAGACTTTTTATTCCACTTTGTTTAAACAGCAAAGTGGCGAAGCCTTGTTCACCTGTTTGGAACTGGCTGGTGAATGTGACGCGCGTAGGCCTGGCTACACCATGACCCTTTTTGTGCATCTAGGCCTACTGATCGCTGTGGATTACTTTTATTCGTGTCATTGGATTACAGCAAAATATGAATATTTTTTTCTTAACGTAATGGCATGATTGCGCTTCGTTTCTGCGTTTGGAGAGCCATCTGTACTGTAGGTGAACACTTCCTTTGATTCTTGGAGTTCTCGCTATGATTTAGGTCTGCCCTGCACTCAATAGCCTACAGTTTGGAGTTTACTTACTTTGCCTTTGTAGAATCGAATTTGAGTTTTCAATGACTCGTTCTCCTAAGCTAAGCATAAATGAACCGATGCATCTTGTTATTTAAAACTCCATTCTGCTGGCTCGCATGCCAGCAGCACTCTTGAGGCGTCGGAGGTTTACCAATGTTCCACAAGCACAGCTAAGCTAGCTGGCATCCGTTACACTAGACTAGGCTATATAGTTTGTTTTTAATAGCAAACAGAAATGTCAAGATGGCAGGTCATTGATTGGCAAAATATGATTGTACAACATATTCAATCAATGTGGCGCAAATGAGTCTAGTAGAGGCGGTGGATTAATTTATCAAAAGTGAGCAGCAACCAGACTATGGGCTAAGCCCCGAATGTTTTCAACTGCTAGGCGACACCCCTGTCTATTGCGTTTCAAGACAACCGTGCTGCATTGGATTTCATAAGGACGAATTGTTAAATTGTTACAATATAATTATCTTTATTTAGCATGTTTGTTTTCTCCATATGTGAAAACAAAGTGCCCAAGTGGTAGGCCAGGTCTCAGCTGCTACAATTATTAGGGCCCGAGCACCGAAGGGCGCAAGGCCCTATTGTTTTTGTAAGGATTATTATTATTATTATTATTATTATTAGGGCCCGAGCACCGAAGGGCGCAAGGCCCTATTGTTTTTGTAAGGATTATTATTATTATTATTATTATTATTATTATTAGGGCCCAAGCACCGAAGGGTGCAAGGCCCTATTGTTTTTGTAAGGATTATTATTAGGGCCCGAGCACCGAAGGGCGCAAGGCCCTATTGTTTTTGAAAGGATTATTATTATTATTATTATTATTATTTGTTCACCTTTTTGCTATTTTTGAGGTGGTTAGCATGGATGAAAAGTCTTGGAATTTGGCACACACATCTGGTATCACAATGGCTACACAGGCATAAAAGCTTGGCCCCGGGCGTGGCCCAGGGACTCAGTAGCGCCCCCTTAGGTGATTGATCCAGTGGTTGGCACATACTTTCAGCTAGACACACCAAATTTTGTAGGTGTGTGTATCTCCCCAAGATGAACAACTTTTGTATGTACAATGCATTAGCCACGCCCAACAGGAAGTGAGGTATTTGGGATTTTGTGCGGACTAAAATGTGATGAATTGTGATGCCAAAAGAGGTGCTTCCCATTGCTGAAAACGCATGAAATTTGGCACACACGTCAAGAGGTACCGTGAATACACAGGGGAAAAGCCTTGGCACCGGGCGTTGCCCAGGAACTCCATAGCGCCCCCTTATGTCACTGTGACTTGTGGTTGGCATATAGTTTTAGATACACACACCAAATTTGGTGGGTGTATGTAACTCCCAAAAACAATCAACTTTTGTATTAACATGCCATTAGCCACGCCCACAGGAAGTGAGGTAATTGAGATTTTGTGCGTTGTGGACATGATCAATTTTAACGTACTCCTCCTAGACGGTTGATCCGATTCATGTCAAAGTTGGTATACATGGCGCTGAGATGTTCCTGATTATAAATTGTGAAGCTTTTTTTTGATATGTTGTAATTTGACGCAATGGCGAAATTATTAATTTTAATACCCTTCCACATAAACAATAAATGTGTCATATTTCACCATGCATGGCTTGAAATGTTTTACATTTCACAGGTCTTTGAATACCATGGGAGTGATGATATTCACATGCCCATAATGCATATTTTGCATAGCGCCACCACCTGGCAACAGAAAGAATGGCAATTACACTGATGTCACATGGTCAATTTTAACATACTCCTCCTAGACAATTTGTCAGATTCATATGAAATTTGGCAAATATGATGCCAAGATGTTGCTGATGTTAAATTGCGAACGGATTTTTGATATGTTGTAATATGTCATGATTTTAATATCTCACCCTATAAACAGGAAATGTGTCATAAAGTCACAGTGCATTGAATGAATGGTCTGAAACTTCTCAGGTTAATAGATATTATGATTATGATGATATTCTGACACCCAATGGGCCTGCTTGGCATAGCGCCACCACCTGGCCAAGTAGGAAATGTGCCAGAAATGGACAATGCCTTAAGTGATTGATCTGAAACTTTATAAAATATTGGATATCATTATTGTGATGATATTCACACATATAATTCACATGCCTAGCATAGCGCCACCATCTGGCCAAACAGGAAATATGCCATAAATGCTTTATGCTTTGAATGAATGGTCTGAAACTTCTCAGGTTAATAGATATTATGATTATGATGATATCCAGAGACCCTATGGGCCTGCCTGGCATAGCGCCACCACCAGGTCAAGCAGGAAATGTGCCACAAATGGACAATGCCTTAAGTGATCGATCTTAAAATTTACAAACATTTTGAATATCTTTATTGTGATGATAATCACAGTTAAGCAAATGTAATTTTCATGCCTAACATAGCGCCACCATCTGGCCAACCAAAAAGTGCATCAGAAATGTTCTTTGCTTAAAATGAATAGTCTGAAATTTCTCAGGTTAATATATATTATGATTATGATGACACCCAATGGGCCTGCCTTGCGTTGCGCCCCCACCTGGCCAAGCAAGTATATGTCCCAGAAAATTAAATACAAAAACAAATAGCACACGCATCAAATATGTACATTTCACACACGCACCGCGTCGGTGCTTTGTTGGATTCCGACATGTCACGGGTTGCGGCCCGCAGGTGCTCGGGCCCGCCATTGCCGCTTGCGGCTATATTTATTATTATATTAACTTTGTCTCAGAGCGTTTTCCTTTTTTGAGGTGGTTAACATGGTCAAAAACTCTTGAAATTTGGCACACATATCAGGTGTCACGCAAAGCAGTTAGGTACAAGAGCTTGGCCCTGGGCGTGGCTCAGGGACTCAGTAGCGCCCCCTTAGGTGATTGAGGCAGTGGTTGGCACATACTTTCAGCTAGACGCATCAAATTCAGTAGGTATGTGTATCTCCCCAAGATGAACAACTTTCGTATGTACAATGCATTAGCCACGCCCAACAGGAAGTGAGGTATTTGGGATTTTGTGCGGACTAAAATGTGATGAATTGTGATGCCAGAAGACGTTCTTCCCATCGGTGAAAACGCATGAAATTTGGCACACACGTCAAGAGGTACCATGAATACACAGGGGAAAAGCCTTGGCACTGGGCTTGGCCCAGGAACTCCATAGCGCCCCCTTATGTCACTGTGACTTGTGGTTGGCATATAGTTTTAGATACACACACCAAATTTGGTGGGTGTGTGTAACTCCCAAAAACAATCAACTTTTGTATTAACATGCCATTAGCCACGCCCACAGGAAGTGAGGTAATTGGGATTTTGTGCATTGTGGACATGATCAATTTTAACGTACTCCTCCTAGACGATTGATCCGATTCATGTGAAAGTTGGTATACATGATGCCAATATGCTTCTGATTCTAAATTGTGAAGCTTTTTTTGATATATTGTAATTTGACGAAATGGCGAAACTATGAATTTTAATACCCTTCCACGTTAACAATAAATGTGTCTTAATTCACCATGCATGGCTTGAAATGTTTTAAATTTCACAGGTCTTTGAATACCATGGTAGTGATGATATTCACATGCCCATAATGTATATTTGGCATAGCGCCACCACCTGGCAACAGAAAGAATGGCAATTACATTGATGTTACATGATCAATTTTAACATACTCCTCCTAGACGGTTTGTCGGATTCATGTGAAATTTGGCTAACATTATGCCAAGATGTTGCTGATGTTAAATTGCGAAGGGATTTTTGATATGTTGTAATATGTCATGATTTTAATATCTCACCATATAAACTGGAAATGTGTCATATAATCACAGTGCATTGAATGAATGGTCTGAAACTTCTCAGCTTAATAGATATCATGATTATGATGATATCCAGACACCCAATGGGCCTGCCTGACATAGCGCCACCACCTGGCCAAGCAGGAAATGTGCCAGAAATGGACAATGCCTTAAGTGATTGATCTGAAACTTTATAAAATATCAGATATCATTATTGTGATGATATTCACATTCGTAATTCACAGGCCTAGCATAGCGCCACCATCTGGCCAAGCAGGAAATGTGCCAGAAATGCTCTATGCTTTGAATAAATGGTCTGAAATTTCTCATGTTAATAGATATTATCATTATGATGAAATCCAGACACCCAATGGGCCTGCCTGGCATAGCGCCACCACCTGGTCAAGCAGGAAATGTGCCAGAAAATGGACAATGCCTTAAGTGATTGATCTGAACGTTTACAAAAAATGTGGATATCATTATTGTGATGATATTCACATGTGTAATTTCCATGCCTAACATAGCGCCACCATCTGGCCAACCAAAAAGTGTATTAGAAATGTTCTTTGCTTAAAATGAATGGTCTGAAATTTCTCAGGTTAATATATATTATGATTATGATGACACCCAATGGGCCTGCCTTGCATTACGCCCCCACCTGGCCAAGCGAGTAAATGTGGCAGAAAATAAAATACAAAAACAAATAGCACACGCATCAAATATGTACATTTCACAAACGCACCACGTCGGTGCTTTGTTGGATTCCGACATGTCACGGGTTGCGGCCCGTAGGTGCTCGGGCCCGCCATTGCCGCTTGCGGCTATATTTGAGTATTATTATTGTTATTCTACTTTTTTGCTTTCCTGTTTTTGAGGTGGTTAACATGGGCGAAAACTCTTGAAATTTGGCACACACGTCAGGTGTCACGCATCGCAGTTAGGTACAAGAGCTTGACCCTGGGCGTGGCCCAGGGACTCACTAGCGCCCCCTTAGGTGACTGATCCCGTGGTTGGCAAATATTTTGAGGTGGTTAACATAATCGAAAAGTCTTGAAATTTGGCACACAAATCAGGTGTCACACAAAGCAGCTAGGTAAAAAAGCTTGGCCCCGGGTATGGCCCAGAGACTCGCTAGCGCCCCCTTATGTCACTGTGACTTGTGGTTGGCATATAGTTTTAGATACACACACCAAATTTGGGGGGTGTATGTAACTCCCAAAAACAAACAACTTTTGTATTAACATGCCATTAGCCACGCCCACAGGAAGTGAGGTAATTGAGATCTTGTGCGTTGTGGACATGATCAATTTTAACATACTCCTCCTAGACGGTTGGTCCGATTCATGTCAAAGTTGGTATACATGACGCCGAGATGTTCCTGATTCTAAATTGTGAAGCCTTTTTTTGATATGTTGTAATTTGACAAAATGGCGAAATTGTTCATTTTAATACCGTTCCACACAAACAATAAATGTGTCATAATTCAACATGCATGGCTTGAAATGTTTTAAATTTCACAGGTCATTAAAGACCATGTTAATGATAATATTCACATGCCCATAATGCATGTTTGGCATAGCGCCACCAACTGGCAACAGAAAGAATGGCAATTATACTGATTTCACATGATCAATTTTAACATACTCCTCCTAGACGGTTTGTCAGATTCATTTGAAATTTGGCAAACATTATGCCAAGATGTCGCTGATGTTAAATTGTGAATGGATTTTTGAATGTTGTAATATATTTGATATGATTTTAATATCTCACCACATAAACAGGAAATGTGTCATAAATCACAGTGCATTGAATGAATGGTCTGAAACTTCTCAGGTTAATAGATATCATGATTATGATGATATCCAGACACCCAATGGGCCTGCCATGGGCCTGCCTGGCATAGCGCCACCACCTGGTCAAGTAGGAAATGTGCCAGAAATGGACAATGCCTTAAGTGATTGATCTGAAACTTTATAAAATATCAGATATCATTATTGTGATGATATTCACATTCGTAATTCAACAGGCCTAGCATAGCGCCACCATCTGGCCAAGCAGGAAATGTGCCAGAAATGCTCTATGCTTTGAATAAATGGTCTGAAACTTCTCATGTTAATAGATATTATAATTATGATGATATCCAGACACCCAATGGGCCTGCCTGGCATAGCGCCACCAGCTGGTCAAGCAGGAAATGTGCCAGAAAATGGACAATGCCTTAAGTGATTGATCTGAAAGTTTACAAAAAATGTGGATATCCTTATTGTGATGATATTCACATGTGTAATTTCCATGCCTATCATAGCGCCACCATCTGGCCAACCAAAAAGTGTATCAGAAATGTTCTTTGCTTAAAATGAATGGTCTGAAATTTCTCAGGTTAATATATATTATGATTATGATGACACCCAATGGGCCTGCCTTGCATTGCGCCCCCACCTAGCTAAGCAAGTACATGTTGCAGAAAATTAAATACAAAAACAAATAGCACACGCATCAAATATGTACATTTTACAAACGCACCACGTCGGTGCTTTGTTGGATTACGACATGTCACGGGTTGCGGCCCGCAGGTGCTCGGGCCCGCCATTGCCGCTTGCGGCTATATTTAGGGCCCGAGCACCGAAGGGCGCAAGGCCCTATTGTTTTTGTAAGGATTATTATTATTATTATTATTATTATTAGGGCCCGAGCACCGAAGGGCGCAAGGCCCTATTGTTTTTGTAAGGATTATTATTATTAGGGCCCGAGCACCGAAAGGGCGCAAGGCCCTATTGTTTTTGTAAGGATTATTATTATTAGGGCCCGAGCACCGAAGGGCGCAAGGCCCTATTGTTTTTGTAAGGATTATTATTATTATTATTATTGAGTATTATTATTGTTATTCTACTTTTTTGCTTTCCTGTTTTTGAGGTGGTTAACATGGTCGAAAAATCTTGAAATTTGGCACACACGTCAGGTGTCACACATCGCAGTTAGGTACAAGAGCTTGACCCCGGGCGTGGCCCAGGGACTCGCTAGCGCCCCCTTATTTGACTGATCCCGTGGTTGGCAAATATTTTGAGGTGGTTAACATAATCGAAAAGTCTTGAAATTTGGCACACACATCTAGTGATACAGTGAATAGACAGGGATAAAAGCTTGGCACTGGGCGTTGCCCAGCAACTCCATAGCGCCCCCTTATGTCACTGTGACTTGTGGTTGGCATATAGTTTTAGATACACACACCAAATTTGGTAGGTGTATGTAACTCCCAAAAACAAACAACTTTTCAATTAACATGCCATTAGCCACGCCCACAGGAAGTGAGGTAATTGAGATTTTGTGCGTTGTGGACATGATCAATTTTAACGTACTCCTCCTAGACGGTTGATCCAATTCATGTCAAAGTTGGTATACATGACGCCGAGATGTTCCTGATGATAAATTGTGAAGCGTTTTTTTGATATGTTGTAATTTGACAAAATGGCGAAATTATTGCTTTTAATACCCTTCCACATAAACAATAAATGTGTCATAATTAACCATGCATGGCTTGAAATGTTTTAAATTTCACAGGTCATGGAAGACCATGTTAATGATAATATTCACATGCCCATAATGCATGTTTGGCATAGCGCCACCAACTGGCAACAGAAAGAATGACAATTATACTGATGTCATATGATCAATTTGAACATACTCCTCCTAGACGGTTTGTCAGATTCATTTGAAATTTGGCAAACATTATGCCAAGATGTCGCTGATGTTAAATTGTGAAGGTATTTTTGAATGTTGTAATATATTTGATATGATTTTAATATCTCACCACATAAACAGGAAATGTGTCATAAATCACAGTGCATTGAATGAATGGTCTGAAACTTCTCAGGTTAATAGATATCATGATTATGATGATATCCAGACACCAAATGGGCCTGCCTGGCATAGCGCCACCACCTGGCCAAGCAGGAAATGTGCCAGAAATAGACAATACCTTAAGTGATTGATCTGAAACTTTATAAAATATTGGATATCATTATTGTGATGATATTCACATGCGTAATTCACAGGCCTAGCATAGCGCCACCTTTTGGCCAAGCAGGAAATGTGCCAGAAATGCTCTATGCTTTGAATAAATGGTCTGAAACTTTTCAGGTTAATAGATATTATGATTATGATGATATCCAGACACCCAATGGGCCTGCCTGGCATAGCGCCACCACCTGCTCAAGCAGTAAATGTGCCAGAAATGGACAATGCTTTAAGTGATTGATCTGAAAGTTTACAAACATTTTGGATATCATTATTGTGATGATATTCACATGTGTAATTTTCATGTCTAACATAGCGCCACCATCTGGCCAACCAAAAAGTGTATCAGAAATGTTCTTTGCTTAAAATGAATGGTCTGAAATTTCTCAGGTTAATATATATTATGATTATGATGACAGCCAGTGGGCCTGCCTTGCATTACGCCCCCACCTGGCCAAGCGAGTAAATGTGGCAGAAAATAAAATACAAAAACAAATAGCACACGCATCAAATATGTACATTTCACAAACGCACCACGTCGGTGCTTTGTTGGATTCCGACATGTCACGGGTTGCGGCCCGCAGGTGCTCGGGCCCGCCATTGCCGCTTGCGGCTATATTTCATTATTGTTATTCTACTTTTTTGCTTTCCTGTTTTTGAGGTAGTTAACATGGTCGAAAATTCTTGAAATTTGGCACACACCTCAGGTGTCACGCAACGCAGTTAGGTACAAGAGCTTGACCCCGGGCGTGGCCCAGGGACTCGCTAGCGCCCCCTTAGGTGACTGATCCTGTGGTTGACATATATTTTGAGGTGGTTAACATGGTTGAAAAGTCTTGAAATTTGACACACACGTCAGGTGTCACACAAAGCAGCTAGGTAAAAAAGCTTGGCCCCGGGTATGGCCCAGAGACTCGCTAGCGCCCCCTTATGTCACAGTGACTTGTGGTTGGCATATAGTTTTAGATACACATACCAAATTTGGGGGGTGTATGTAACTCCCAAAAACAAACAACTTTTGCATTAACATGCCATTAGCCACGCCCACAGGAAGTGAGGTAATTGAGATTTTGTGCGTTGTGGACATGATCAATTTTAACGTACTCCTCCTAGACGGTTGATCCGATTCATGTCAAAGTTGGTATACATGAGGCCGAGATGTTCCTGATTATAAATTGTGAAGCCTTTTTTTGATATGTTGTAATTTGACAAAATGGCGAAATTATTAATTTTAATACCCTTCCACATGAACAATAAATGTGTCATAATTCACCATGCATGGCTTGAAATGTTTTAAATTTCACAGGTCATTAAAGACCATGTTAATGATAATATTCACATGCCCATAATGCATGTTTGGCATAGCGCCACCACCTGGCAACAGAAAGAATGACAATTATACTGATTTCACATTATCAATTTGAACATACTCCTCCTAGACGGTTTGTCAGATTCATTTGAAATTTGGCAAACATTATGCCAAGATGTCGCTGATGTTAAATTGTGAAGGGATTTTTGAATGTTGTAATATATTTGATATGATTTTAATATCTCACCACATAAACAGGATATGTGTCACAAATCACAGTGCATTGAATGAATGGTCTGAAACTTCTCAGGTTAATAGATATCATGACTATGATGATATCCAGACACCCAATGGGCCTGCCTGGCATAGCGCCACCACCTGGTCAAGCAGGAAATGTGCCAGAAATGGACAATGCCTTAAGTGATTGATCGATCTGAAACTTTATAAAATATCAGAAATCATTATTGTGATGAAATTCACATTCGTAATTCACAGGCCTAGCATAGCGCCACCATCTGGCCAAGCAGGAAATGTGCCAGAAATGCTCTATGCTTTGAATAAATGGTCTGAAACTTCTCATGTTAGTAAATATTATAATTATGATGATATCCAGACACCCAATGGGCCTGCCTGGTATAGCGCCACCACCTGGTCAAGCAGGAAATGTGCCAGGAAATGGACAATGCCTTAAGTGATTGATCTGAACGTTTACACAAAATTTGGATATCATTATTGTGATGATATTCACATGTGTAATTTCCATGCCTAACATAGCGCCACCATCTGGCCAACCAAAAAGTGTATCAGAAATGTTCTTTGCTTAAAATGAATGGTCTGAAATTTCTCAGGTTAATATATATTATGATTATGATGACACCCAATGGGCCTGCCTTGCATTGCGCCCCCACCTGGCCAAGCAAGTACATGTGGCAGAAAATACAATACAAAAACAAATAGCACACGCATCAAATATGTACATTTCACAAACGCACCACGTCGGTGCTTTGTTGGATTCCGACATGTCACGGGTTGCGGCCCGCAGGTGCTCGGGCCCGCCATTGCCGCTTGCGGCTATATTTATTATTATTATTATTATTATTTATTATTATTTATTATTGTTATTCTACTTTTTTGCTTTCCTGTTTTTGAGGGAGTTAACATGGTCGAAAATTCTTGAAATTTGGCACACACGTCAGGTGTCACGCAACGCAGTTAGGTACAAGAGCTTGACCCCGGGCGTGGCCCAGGGACTCGCTAGCGCCCCCTTAGGTGACTGATCCCGTGGTTGGCAAATATTTTGAGGTGGTTAACGTAATCGAAAAGTCTTGAAATTTGGCACACACATCAGGTGTCACACAAAGCAGCTAGGTAAAAAAGCTTGGCCCCGCGCATGGCCCAGAGACTCGCTAGCGCCCCCTTACGCCCCCTTAGATGACTGATCCCGTGGTGGGCATATACTTTCAGCTACACACACCAAATTTGGTAGGTGTTTGTATCTCCCCAAGATAAACAACTTTCGAATGTACAATGCATTAGCCACGCCCAACAGGAAGTGAGGTATTTGGGATTTTGTGCAGACTAATATGTGATGAAATATGTGATGAATCATGATGCCAAAGGAGGTGCTTCCCATGGGTGAAAACGCATGAAATTTGGCACACACATCAAGTGATACAGTGAATAGACAGGGATAAAAGCTTGGCACCGGGCGTTGCCCAGGAACTCCATAGCGCCCCCTTATGTCACTGTGACTTGTGGTTGGCATATAGTTTTAGATACACACACCAAATTTGGTGGGTGTATGTAACTCCCAAAAACAAACAACTTTTGTATTAACATGCCATTAGCCACGGCCACACGAAGTGAGGTAATTGAGATTTTGTGCATTGTGGACATGATCAATTTTAACGTACTCCTCCTAGACGGTTGATCCGATTCATGTCAAAGTTGGTATACATGACGCCGAGATGTTCCTGATTATAAATTGTGAAGCCTTTTTTTGATATGTTGTAATTTGACGAAATGGCGAAATTATTAATTTTAATACCCTTCCACATAAGCAATAAATGTGTCATAATTCACCATGCATGGCTTGAAATGTTTTAAATTTCACAGGTCATTGAAGACCATGTTAATGATAATATTCACATGCCCATAATGCATGTTTGGCATAGCGCCACCAACTGGCAACAGAAAGAATGACAATTACACTGATGTCACATGATCAATTTTAACATACTGCTCCTAGACGGTTTGTCAGATTCATGTGAAATTTGGCAAACATTATGCCAAGATGTCGCTGATGTTAAATTGTGAAGGGATTTTTGATATGTTATATATTTGATATGATTTTAATATCTCACCACATGAAGAGGAAATGTGTCATAAATCACAGTTCATTGAATGAATGGTCTGAAACTTCTCAGGTTAATAGATATCATGATTATGATGATATTCAGACACCCAATGGGCCTGCCTGGCATAGCGCCACCACCTGGCCAAGCAGGAAATGTGTCAGTAATGCTCTATGCTTTGAATAAATGGTCTGAAACTTCTCAGGTTAATAGATATTATGATTATGATGATATCCAGACACCCAATGGGCCTGCCTGGCATAGCGCCACCACCTGGTCAAGCAGGAAATGTGCCAGAAATGGACAATGCCTTAAGTGATTGATCTGAAAGTTTACACAAATTTTGGATATCATTATTGTGATGATATTCACATGTCTAATTTCCATGTCTAACATAGCGCCATCATCTGGCCAACCAAAAAGTGTATCAGAAATGTTCTTTGCTTAAAATGAATGGTCTGAAATTTCTCAGGTTAATATATATTATGATTATGATGACACCCTATGGGCCTGCCTTGCATTGCGCCCCCACCTGGCCAAGCAAGTACATGTGGCAGAAAATAAAATACAAAAACAAATAGCACATGCATCAAATATGTACATTTCACAAATGAACCACGTCGGTGCTTTGTTGGATTCCGACATGTCACGGCTTGCGGCCCGCAGGTGCTCGGGCCCGCCATTGCCGCTTGCGGCTATATTTGAGTATTATTATTGTTATTCTACTTTTTTGCTTTCCTGTTTTTGAGGTGGTTAACATGGTCGAAAACTCTTGAAATTTGACACACACGTCAGGTGTCACGCATCGCAGTTAGGAATAAGAGATTGACCCCGGGCGTGGCCCAGGGACTCGCTAGCGCCCCCTCAGGTGACTGATCCCGTGGTTGGCAAATATTTTGAGGTGGTTAACATAATCGAAAAGTCTTGAAATTTGGCACACACATCTAGTGATACAGTAAATAGACAGGGATAAAAGCTTGGCACCGGGCGTTGCCCCGGAACTCCATAGCGCCCCCTTATGTCACTGTGACTTGTAGTTGGCATATAGTTTTAGATACACACACCAAATTTGGTGGGTGTATGTAACTCCCAAAAACAAACAACTTTTGTATTAACATGCCATTAGCCACGCCCACAGGAAGTGAGGTAATTGAGATTTTGTGCGTTGTGGACATGAGACATTTTAAAGTACTCCTCCTAGACGGTTGATCCGATTTATGTCAAAGTTGGTATACATGACGCCGAGATGTTCCTGATTCTAAATTGTGAAGCCTTTTTTTGATATGTTGTAATTTGACGAAATGGCAAAATTGTTAATTTTAATACCATTCCACACAAACAATAAATGTGTCATAATTCACCATGCATGGCTTGAAATGTTTTAAATTTCACAGGTCATTGAAGACCATGTTAATGATAATATTCACATACCCATAATGCATGTTTGGCATAGCGCCACCAACTGGCAACAGAAAGAATGGCAATTACACTGATGTCACATGATCAATTTTAACATACTCCTCCTAGACGGTTTGTCAGATTCATGTGAAATTTGACACACATTATGCCAAGATGTCGCTGATGTTAAATTGTGAAGGGATTTTTGATATGTTGTAATATATTTTATATGATTTTAATATCTCACCACATAAACAGGAAATGTGTCATAAATCACAGTGCATTGAATGAATGGTCTGAAACTTCTCAGGTTAATAGATATCATGATTATGATGATATCCAGACACCCAATGGGCCTGCCTGGCATAGCGCCACCACCTGGCCAAGCAGGAAATGTGCCAGAAATGGACAATGCCTTAAGTGTTTGATCTGAAACTTTATAAAATATTGGATTTCATTATTGTGATGATATTCACATGCGTAATTCACCGGCCTAGCATAGCGCCACCTTCTGGCCAAGCAGGAAATGTGCCAGAAATGCTCTATGCTTTGAATAAATGGTCTGAAACTTCTCAGGTTAATAGATATTATGATTATGATGATATCCAGACACCCAATGGGCCTGCCTGGCATAGCGCCACCACCTGGTCAAGCAGGAAATGTGCCAGAAATGGACAATGCCTTAAGTGATTGATCTGAAAGTTTACAAACATTTTGGATATCATTATTGTGATGATATTTACATGTGTAATATTCATGCCTAACATAGCGCCACCATCTGGCCAACCAAAAAGTGTATCAGAAATGTTCTTTGCTTAAAATGAATGGTCTGAAATTTCTCAGGTTAATATATGTTATGATTATGATGACACCCAATGGGCCTGCCTTGCATTACGCCCCCACCTGGCCAAGCAAGTAAATGTGGCAGAAAATAAAATACAAAAACAAATAGCACACGCATCAAATATGTACATTTCACAAACGCACCACGTCGGTGCTTTGTTGGATTCCGACATGTCACGGGTTGTGGCCCGCAGGTGCTCGGGCCCGCCATTGCCGCTTGCGGCTATATTTATTATTTTTTTCTGCCCCCCCTGGCTCGAATGTCAAACTCCGCCTATACATACAGTCGGATACTAGTCATAATCGTGGTTACCGCCCCCAGTTGCCGTGGTTACCGTGGCTGAAAAGCCCCTGAGGGGAAAAAACATTCGTTTAGATTGCATGTAAACTAATGGAGGTGCACCGGCTTGAGTACAGAAAGCACCTATAAAAATATTAAATCTTTTAGCAAACATCACTAAACGGCACAAACACGTTTCAACTGAGAGTTATCTGTGTGTCAAGTAGGTTAAGGGTAACATTAAGTTCCCTCATTTTGCTAATTCCAGTTAAACGGCCAGAACTGTCTCGAGTGTACTCGAACTGCTTTCAATGGCCGGACTGTGTAGCTCGGTTTAGCAAGCTAACCCTTTTGCCTTAACATCACATACTCGTAAGTTGCATCTGAATTTATTCTCACATGAATGCACATTCTCTACAATGGCCGTGGGAATAGTTTTAACAAGTAATGTGTACCAGTTGGTTATGTTACACTGACGATATAAAGTTAGCCAGTTAGCAACCTAATGATGCTACCATTGAATATAGCTTCCAGAGAAATTTGTCGTCAACATTGGGCAATCGAGGGTGAATTAAGTTGTTAGCATACACTGGGCAGTTAAGTAAACACAATTCCTTCAAATTATTGTGTTCAGAAACAAGCAGAACTCCACCTGAATGTAAAACGAATGTATACAGTCTAACTGTTAGCTAGTTCGCCCATTGACTTCCATTGTGTGAGGTTAGCATGCTTTCCCCCTCGTGGGGGGCGGTAACCTTTCCGAACGTCTTAACCGACTGTATCTATAAGCTAGACGGCTAAATTTGTCTCTTTCAGCTGATTGTCGTTGACAAATCTCAGATTTGATTGTAGTTTGTATAACTATATAACTATATAATTATAGGTCAAAAGTTGAATGAACGAGTACTTATGTCCTTTTGATTTCTTACAGGTTGGGTCTTTGTTGCCCATAACACGCTAGCATTGTGCTAATGAATGACGTCATTGACACGTTTGAAAGGCTTTTTAGAACAATTAAGTAACTTTTCAACCATTTTTTAAACGGATTGGTTCGTTATAAACGTCAGAGATGTAGTTATGACACTGCATACTTAAGAATAATCATGTTATGTCCTAAAAAATAGAATGATGTTCTAAAATATGTAGATTACAATGTTCACATAGGCTATAAGGCTGCATGCTGAAATCCCCACCCTGTACACTATGCATTTATAACACTGCATACTTATGAATAATTGAGGCCTTGAGACAAATAACCATACACGTCCACATTTCCATTTCAGAAATTCCACCTCTCAATAAATCTAATGCACCTCATAATATAGCATAATCACAAAAGGCACTGTATGAAGTACCACTAGTATTGGTGTAAACATTAAACAGTAACCTTCAGCATCATCAACTATGTTCTGAATGTCTTTTTTAACCCTTAGAACCCGATTGACGCAAAGTGCGTCAAAAAACACACCCTTTCTTCTCTGTTACATTGCTCCGGAACTGTTAATCGCAGCGAGATGAAACCTTTATTGCGTGACAGAGCAGAAGTGCGGCTTTCCAACGAGACTACACACTTGTCTGTACGATCAAGTATGAAAATTAAAAATCAAATTGCATCATATTTACAGTCTATACCTCTCTGCGTTCACCTGCGCACCCATTACTCTCGTTTGAATTACTCGCGAACCCGTGATCGCATAGATATGGTAAGCATATCAGATGAAAGAGGAGACACAGGGCTATCCATTGGTACCATGTATATCGATCCTTCTGGCTTATAAAAACAGACGAAGTGACTGCAAAATAATAACCTCATGTACACAAACCAACGCTGCACAACCATTACTCTCGCTTGAATTATTCACGGACCCGTGATCGGATAGATATGCCACGCATGTCAGATGATGAGACTCAGAGCTATCATTTGATGTGACAGCAAAATAATAACTTCATAAAGCTGGACTTACCCCACGTTTTTGTCTGTTTTTGTGGCAAAGCATGTTTATAATCCAAAGCTATCGTGTTTCTCTATGGAAAAGCATGTTTATAATCCGGTTTTGAGATCCTAGCAAATTCCTGCATGCCATCCAATTCAAGGCTCACATTGCATCCCAATTTGTTCAACAAACACCTTTTTTGCCTTTAGTTTGTTCATCTCAATGCAGTAAAAAGTTGAGAAGCATTATGAGTGCATACACCATAGGCACGCAGGCTAACACGCAACCTCGGGTCAAGTCAGGTCAGATCACAGATATGGAGCGCAGAAAGGTCATTTTTCATCACTAAAGAAAAAATGGCATTTATTTCCGTAAATCACACACCACATATTTCTGTAAATTGCTCAGCCCCAGAGTATCCCCCCAACATGGCAATTGTATTGCCCGATTCAGGACAGTCTGCTCTACACACACATGAAATGCATGTAGAGCTATGAGCTTGCTGTGGTGAGATACATGTCGAAATATAATAATTTTTATAATACGCTTTTTATATTTTAATGCTAGTACTAATACATGAAATGATGGCAGATCTGGATAGCCTAGACTCTGCTGAATAAAAAAAATATATAATATGTGTGTGTGGCACTTACAATGACCAGAATAAATCCTTATGAATAAAGGTAGTGAAAATGCCCTAAAAACAGCTTAGGGTTCTAAGGGTTAAACAAGCGCATCACAGTCAACCTTACTGCGATCACAGAATTAATAGTTTACCCACCTCTTGTTTTACCACTAGACCCCTATTTACACGAAATTGTAGTAAACCAGTCTGAAACACATTGTTTACAAACATTTACTTCATTAGATATTATAAAGGTACTTTTCAAATATTTTTGAACATTTCCTAAAATCAGAATGTTTGAACAAAGGTGTTACAGAAGCATGATGATCCTTTAAAAAAATATGGTCCTCATCCAGCTGGGCCCACAGCCACTTCAGCCTCAGCAGCCATCGGAGTTCAGGTGACGCATCATCTCCACAAGCTCAGTGGAAATTAAACAATTCTTCTTTTTATGCCAGAGTGAGTGTATGTTTGCGAGAGTGTATTAGACACAGATAGAGACATAGGCGCACACAGAAGCACACCCTTCAAATGACAAGCTAATTTTCAACAAAAACTCTCAACCACACACGTCAATTCACAAACACATACATTTCAATTAATTTTGATTAAATTTTACTTAGAGGGCACCAAAACATTACACATGCCTCATGTCTCAGTCCAGTGTAGGAGATAAATTGTCCATAGGGATTAGGAATTGTCAAGTAGAGCCAGGTTGTGGGTCGCTAGGCTGTGCGGGCCAGGAAGTCCGGGCAAGGGGACAGCAACAAGAGATGGTAAGGTAGTTGTAGGGATGGGATTTTAGGTGCGATGAGAGTCAGTGGGACATCAAATACAAGGATGGCTGAGGACTGGTAAAGGTTTACCTCACAAGTGAGGTAAGAGGGGAAGAAAGAGAAATAGAGTGGATTAGTACTACTATAAGTCATGACGGTTAGTATTAATAAGTACACTACACAAACACAAGCACAAGACAAGACCTGTTTAGTTGAGAAGCTCGCTCACCACGGCAAGGTACAGATCTTTGAGCGAGAAGACGAGACAAGACGAGAGACAATATTATTAGCTTATTTCTTTTTTCTTTTGCAAACATTTAGGTAAACATGGAACTGACAAAGACAAACATCACAAGGGCATGCACACAAAACATTAGTTATTAAGAGCACATAGAAACATAGTAGATTACTCCCAAACAATACGAACACTACAGAGGATCACATATTACAGAACAAAGTCTAATAAAACTATCTACATATTCATTCCAAAACAACAACTATACTATCCACCATCCACGGCATCACCATTACACAACTAATAACCTTATTACATACATACCATACCTTGCTGACGATTTCTCCAAAACACTGTGCTCTGGCATCAAAAGAACTCAGCCACCTTGTATAATTAAAAAGTACACATTTAAAGGTCCAGTATGTAGGAAATAATGGAAAATAAACTGTAACCATTCCAAAAATGATCACCATATGTTGTCAGAGAGTAAGGAAACACAATGAATTGAAGTAATGGCTTATTTGACAACATTACTCTAACCCGTAAAACTCCGTAAAACCCATGAAAAAAAACCGGGGCGGAATCTCTTGGAATTTTCGTTTATGTTTTAAACGATTAATTCTAGAATAGCGTATTAATAATGGGCTAGCGCGTCCTCCTATTTGGGTTGCCATATTAGCAAAGGCCAACTGTCAACAGCTGTCAGTTGTAGTCATGAACGCGTACGAAAGGCAGGAAAATTTCCAAAATTAAAACGAGAAACAAATTAAGTGGACATCGGAGGAGCTTCCTGAGAAGGTGACGTCTTCGTCAAACGAAGAATATCAAGTCTGACGCAGAGCTGGCCATATTTCTCCACAACAGGTAGCCTAGGCTAAACTTAATCTGCATCGCTAACTTCAGCTAAATATGTTACGTTGGTTAGAGAGGTATTTTTTGTTTTCACTGTTTCCGTAATGTGTAGCTGGGTCGTGGTTGGAGAAACGTTAAAGCAGATGCAGGTCAACTAACGTTAGCCAAGTCTTCATTACATCTGGCAACCCAGAAGAGGCTCGCGTCTGGTAGTCTTGAGAACGTTCACCAGTGTTTTGATTTTGGCCTACAGAACGTTCGGTAACAATCCTACAAATCGCACCTTTAACCACATAGCCATTTAAACCACTAACCCAAGCATGTGGACACTGGACATACAAAAAATATCTGTAATATGACTACAGTTTTGACTGATTTGACTTTGGACAAGTTTCGCCCGATCCCCAGATCGCCCCGTAAAAAAAACATACTTGACACCTTTAATAGTCATTGGCAGCCTGACCATTCATGATAATATTGTCTGTAGTGCTCAATACCTTTGCAATGAACTGGGATGTGGCAGGTGAATATGCAGAGTATCTCTCAGGTAGTGATAAGCCATGCAGATGGAGCATAAGGGCAAAATCTCTGGGCCTTGGTGTACTCTATGCCCTGCCTCGACAGGAGATGAACCGGAAGATCTGAAATTCAATTAGCAAAAGTGATTCAGTAGGTCTACTTTTAATAGTAACTAGGAAAGCAACAAAGAACATATTCAATGTGATATTTATATTTGACCTGAGTAGCATTCAAGCTTTTATTGTCCTTCAGCTCTTCTTTAATGAGATTTTTCTCCTTCAGTTCATCTAGGAGAGCCTGCATGTTGTTCTTGGCCCTCTTTTCTCTCCTCAAGGCATTGCTCTTCTCCCGCTGCAGTACCCTCACTCTTGCTGAGGCTTCTGCGAGTTTGGCCTTTATAGCCTTTGGGGAAGCAGGCAATGAATACGTGTGGTCAGTGGCTTGCCGCTTGCGCTGCCCCTTGAACCTCAATGTCCTCTGTTCAGAGGCTCCCTGTTTTGGCAAAATATACAAATATATAAATAATAGTACCACAGAAATTAATAACTTACTTTTTCAACAATTCAATCTTCACTTCTCAAGTAATATTTGGCTTTTAGACTACTAACACCGTCATAGACCTTTCTGGGTTTCAACAAGACAAAGGATTTAATATAACAAGCCTTATGATGCCCTCATTAGTTTGTGACGTTCGACATGCAAATACTCACAACATCAGGCATCAGGTCCATCGGATTCGGCAGGTTGTCTTCTGCTCTTCTAGAAGTGGCTGTGCTTCTAGATGCTTCCGACTAGAATAAACATAAGTAAAGACGTTTTGGAGTGTCTAAAATGTGCTAAACAACACATTACAACTTGCAGAAACAAAAAACGAAAAGTGTAACATTTTATCACATATTTATATTGATATATCAATCTTATAAACCTTAAATTATTGTTGGTCAATGATACACATACCCTTTTAAGATGAGCAGGGAAGTTAAAAATAGTTGGCACAACACCATTTTTAAGTCGTACAGTCTGCCCCGTCCTGTCGAAGTCATCAGTCCTAAAGTGGTCACTGCAGAGCAGTGTTCTGTCAGTAGCAGCAAAACCATCCCTCTGTAGGGCAACTTCCCACTTCTTTTTCCTTTCTCTGTTTGTGGGAAACCTTAAAAAAGTGAGAAATGTACCCAGATCAGGGAGGGATTGAAATTAGCACTAGCCACCAGCCAAATGCTGGTCAAATATAACAGTGACTGATAGATTTCAAATATACACAAAAAAATACCATTGGTTTACTATTCAGTGGCTGGTGGATTTAATCAAGTGGCTGGAAAAAGTTCATATTTTGAAAAGTTTCCACCCCTGACCCAGATATATAAATTATTGTCAACATTTTCGGGGTAATTGTATGTTCAAGGTAAAAGGTTAAAGACAGGTATTTGGCAGACGTAAAAGCGACATGGACCCGCAGTGGGGGGATTGATTTCAACTCGCCATGTATGATACATTGGTTGTTCTGGGCCAGTGGTCCCCAAACTACGGCCCGCGGGCCGAATACGGCCCGCCAACTCATTTTGGGTGGCCCCCCAAAACATGTCCGTGGTATATAGCATCTGGCCCGCACGGGAGTAGGCTACGACATCGTCAAACTATAACCTCCGTAATTTCCTCATTCACATGTAATACTCGTTTTGTCCACTGGTGGTTGTTTTGGCGCTGTTTCGCGTTTGCCATCGAAAACGGAATGAAATGTACTGTAGGCCTACCTGCAAACAATGTAAGAGGCCTATGCTGACTGCATCTGTTTGGAGGAGACAGGCTTTACACTGAATCGCAACCCAGTTTTCTGACTCCGATGTCAGTGACACTAGTCTTATAGCCTTTATTCTACTGTCCGTAATAATATAGCGATCAGGTTCTCCACCGCTCGCATGCTGAAAAAATTAAGACCGTAATTAAACAGTGGGCTTGCTGCTAGATATGTTAGCTAAATCCGGCCTTCCAATTAGCTTCCAATAGCTCCTCAGTCACCTCATTTGGGTCATCTTTTTGTGTCATAGATATATACACTAGATGTCGCCTTGACTACTGCTGTTCATTGGAACGAATGCGTCAATCGAGACGCCATCTTGCTTCAGTGATCCACTCCTCTATAATGCATTAGTTTCAATCTGGGCAAAGATCTAGCGAAAATAAAATCACCATAAATCGTCAAAATCTCAAGCAATCATCTAGTTTTTTGGGTTGTTCCAACTGACAGGCATGTATTTATGGTTGAGTCTAGAGTAAACTAAGCTTAAGACGATAATAAAGATACATTTTACCCGTCTAGCCCCATAGACTCCCATTCATTCTGCACTAGCTAGCGGCGGCCCCTAGAGGAACAAGGAGTAAACTGCAACCAGGTTCGATACAATGAAAGTAAACAGGCTCTTCGTAGACAGGCTCTGGTTGAGGCCACATACCCCTCGTCTCGTTTACTCATGTAAGTTGTAATCTCACCAGAAGTTGCTGTAGATCTGTAGAACATTTACCTCTGCTACTACATAGGCTACGCCAGTCGTTACTTTTATAATCATGGGTCAGTGCCATGGGCAAACGAGATGTAGCTGAATTCATAAATGACAAAGCCATGAGAAAGGTGATTTTCTTACGTTTCAACAACAAAGAAGCCGATCTGCCATCGTTGTGAGAAGTTCCCAAATTTGTCGCTAATCGCTAAAAAGGTTTTCTATCGCTGGGGATGGCCAAACGTCGCTAAATAGGTAACGCTGACAATACAGGAGAACTAGTTTAGCGCTTCAGATCCCTGTACCAAGATGGCGGCGGTGTTGACACATGCTGAGAAGCAGAAGGCGACATCTAGTGTATCTATGTTTTTGTGTGAAGTAAAACCCAAACACTCCACGGACGACAGTCCACATTGACCGACAAGATTGATAGATTATTACTAACATTGATATGGTTAACTAGATAGTCAGTAGCTGCTAGCAGCTAAGATCTTTTGGGACAACCATCAGTCAAACGGTCATTGGTTCATCCCTATTAAAAAGCTTTGTGTCAACAACAATATATTAATACTATTGTCACAGCCCCGCTGTTCCTAACCTGTATTGAACATACTTCCACTAAGTAACTAACGATTATCCTAAAAATAAATCATAATAATGTGCTAATATCTTACCGGTAAAAGTCTGGCATCTTCACAAGTCAGCAATTTCCTGTAGAAATCATGATGTACTCTGTTTTTAACAAACCAACCCGAAAATAAAAACCATGAGCAACTTCCGTTATATTGAAAAGAAAGACCAATTCTGCCTCTCCCATCGATGTAAAATAATTGGGTGCAAGCTAGTAGCCTAGCCATGATACACAACTAAGCTGCACAAAAGTTGTTTTTTGAAGAGAAAAGCTGCGATTTCAACATTTTCAAGCATCCAGGATTATAACCACGCTAATAACGTTTTTAAGAAACCAAACTGTTTGTAAATCCATCAAAATGTCAGCGAGATAAGAGTATTTATGTCTGTGCAGATCACAGACCTTACCTCAGTTTGCCTCAGGTTCCACAGATTCTGACAAAAAGCTTGACTCTAGTAAGATGGCCAACCTCTGCGGACGTTCTAGATGCTGCCATAAGACATCTAGTGTTCTATATATATCTATGGGCCTATGTACCAAAAATTACATTTGACCGTGACTCGAAGAGCTGTAAACCAAAGATTCTAGAGCGCTCTAGAATCTTTGCTGTAAACTGTGTTGTAAGCCTGCGTGTACAAATCAGCTTGGAGCTCCAGTGGAATTTTGATTTGCGACGAGAATTCTCGGGCTAACCGTTGATGTGCCATATGAGAAAGGTTGGATAGGCCCAGCACTAAACTCCGAGCGTGGTAAACAATATCGGACATTTCAGGCAGTAAGAACCAAACTAGATTTTCTTCAAATCTACACACACCAATGGCTATTGAAAATCTAAGGTTCATTTATCAAATGTTATTTTGAAGTATTAAAAAACATTGTTGTTTTAGAATTTTTCAACGAAATGGTTGGTAATTAGCACGTTTACAATTATAATGTCAATTCAAGTAGGGTGAGCGTAGCTGCTACCCATTAAGCCCGCCAAAATCTGAGTTCCCTTTTCATACATGTAGGCTAGTTGATATATTGCATTAATAATGTATGTGTATGTTTTATCATATGATATGATATGATATATGATTTATAAAATGATATTTTATGAATAAAGTCAAAAGTCTGGCACCATTTAAGCAGACATGTGAGCCCAAGACAGAAATGATTGACAAAATATATAAAAAAGGTTATTTTCAAAGTAGTAAAACACCAAATATTTATTAAATAACATGTCTTACATTTTAATAAGTATTTAAAAAACAAAACAAAACAAAAAAACATTAAATTTTATGTTTGGCTTGCTTTTGCCAATTAATGAAGTCAGGGAGGTAAAAGAACATCAAAGTCACAGGATTACAGTGAAAATGTATCAAACCTCATAATTTCATGAATTTCCTATTGAAACACATGCAATGGGCTTAAATGGAACATGCTGGGTGCACAATCCACAAAATCTCTAGCATCGGTAGGTATAGCCTACGCTCCAGAAATAATTTGAAATAAGCTGTCACCAGACCTAAACAGGTAAATCATCCATAACACCAGAGCTCAACATTAACTTTAAAGTGGTTGCCAGGCAAGAGGTTTTGGTTTCCAAAGCCAACCAAATGTAGTTGTCATAGGGGCCACCAGTGACAAACTGGTTGCCACTTGTAACAATTTGGTAGCCAAGGGCAACCGTTAAAGTGGAGCCCTGCATAACACAGGCTGCTTTTTTGTACAGCCCCCTACTTGAGAGAGACTTGCCACACATAAAGATATCGAGCCATGGCGCATGGCCAAGCTAATCAAGGTTCAAAATTAGCCATCTTGAGTAAAGCTGTCATGTGATAAAAAAAAATCTAATTAATTACATACTCTGTGATTGATTAATCTAAATTAATTGCATGCATACATTTTTGCGATGAACATATTTTAAAAAATATTTCAATTCAAAATGTAGCCTTTAGATGTTTAGCCGATGCAATCCGACTGTTGTAGGTTAGCCTACCATTCTACCTTGCCTACCACTCTGCCTACCACTCTACTTGTAAACAAACGGTGATGTGACATTATGACGTAGGTGCAAAACCTTAATTGGGGTTCATTAGTCACAGTTGAACACCATGTGATCTGCCAAGTTAGACATGCCTAAGAGAGTGTGTTTCCTTGGTAAATATGGCTCTTAATTATGTAACATTTTAGAGCAAAAGAAAAAATGGGACACTGAAGGATCACAGCTTCCTGAAGTTCAGACAGAGGAACCCCCAAACCATGTGGATAGTTTCCAGAGCCAGACACATGGTTCTGATGGTGAAGATGGACCCTCAGTCCCTGTGAGCAAACTATTATGATTTTATTTTATTAACCTATTGAAATAATTATTTGGTTACACAATTCATACAGACTAAATGATAGCTGTTCTGTTTTTGGCTTGTGTTCTTTTTCCTTTTATCTTTTATTAATTCGGTATAATGAAATATAGATAAAAAAGGACAATGGTGTATGAAATTATGAAAATCTTAAGTAAGCTAATGTTCTGGAGGGATTGGATGGGAATATAGAACAGAATACCAAATTCACTAATATTTAAAAATGTATCTGTAATGAATTTATCAGAGGTTTGAAATTCAAGTCATCTACCACGTTGAGCTTCATGTGTCAGTCAACCATGCCTCTGAGAAGTTTTTTAAGTCCAACATTTTCTACATCCTCCGGAATACCAAGGGTAAGTGGTCAGAATTCAGGGTCTGGACATTCAAGTACATCTAGTTCAGTGTTTCTTAACTGGTGGGTCGGGACCCAAAAGTGGGTCGCGGAACCATTCTGGGTGGGTCGTGGAGCTTGTGGGTAAAAAAATAAATAAATAATCACCCATTTTAAGTGCTACTTTGTCAGATCTACAGTACTATCTTAATATACTGAAGACTTCACAAATGTAATGCCAAACATCAGCATGTTCTAAACAAGTAGGCCTACAGGCACTTTGCGTTTCTTACCATGTAGCTCACCTTATCTGTTGGCTTGAACACTAAAAAAAAAAAATATGGGTCGCAACTAAATGAACATGGGAAATTGTGGGTCCCAAAGCCAGACCAGTTAAGAACCACTGATCTAGTTATTCTCACTGGGAAGTACAATTCAATTACCTTTCTTACCTTTTGAATCTTTATTTGTAGAAACCATCTTTGAACCTGTTGACATAAATGAGGCAAACAATGTCATGCCAAAGTTACTTGAGTTTGGTATGCTGAATGGACATTCTCTGTTGATGCTGAAGGACATCCTCAATCAAGTGTGTGGTACTTTTGAGTGGCTTCACTTCTAATCTTGTATTACACTGTTAATGTTTTTTCTTTAAGCATAATTGGTTTGTGTTATGAAGTAGTTATTCAGATATCTCAATGACGTGACTAGTCTTGTTCTCAACACGCAGGTGTATATTCCACTGCTTTCTTGGAACCAGCTGAAGCTTACAGATGGAGGCTACCTCCATAGAATGTCCTTTGACAGAGATGCTGTTGAGGAACGTATGGAGGAGAATAAGCCAATGGAAACTCGTGGGTCACTCATGATCCGAGATGAGCTACTGAACAGTACGCATAAATTCTTAGGGCACATCGACAGGACTCTCCAGCAGCTAGAAGGTATGTTACTATTTGCATCTGATTCTATGTAATCTTCATTCTTCTTGAATTTAGATGCATGACTGCTGCTGGTGTATCTGTTTTTGTACTGTGGCATGTCAAAATCCGTATTCCAAAATCAGCCAATTACAATCATCTAATGCCAGTTGTTATCTGTGGGGTTGATTGCCTTACTTTCCTGCAGGTTTCTGTTGAAATGGATTTTGAAACTCTGGTGGCAGTTTTTTCAGCAAACATAGTGTACTTTAATTCAGTAGATAGGCAAGGGCATTGCAAGGCATTGCTTAAAGGAGATTTCCGGTGTGATATTGACCTAAAGTGTGTTGAAACATGATACCGAGTGTGAACCAGGGCTCCAGACTAACTTTTTGCACTGGTTGCACTGGTGCGCCTAACTTTTTTTCTTAGGTGCACCAGCACAAAAGTTAGGTGCACCTACATTTTCAACCACATCGCATTTAACATCGCAGCAGGTTCACTTTTTTCCTTAATTACTGTCTTTTATAGGTTGTCCTATGACTTATGATTTACAATTCTACAAGAAAAGTAACTTAATGAAGTGTTGGTGCTTTAAGTGCTTCACTGAGCTGAAATTTAAACTTAAAACATCTCAAGATGAATTAAATAAAAATAACAGTGAGTAAATTAACAGTGCACGTCTTTTAAGGGCTTCAAACTGCACATCTCATGGCTCAGTGTCTTACATACTATCCTTCATGATCTTTAGGCCTTGGCTAAACCAGCTCGCCATGCTAGCATCTTCTATAGAAATGTATTTGAGCACAATTTAAAGAGATGTTCCAAGTAGCCTGGAGGATTTTTATGTGATTTTGCAATGATTGCAATAATCATTTGACAGTCCCACAATGCAATTTACTTTTTAATTTTAGTATTTTTAAATTTTCAATAAGAACATCACTATGGTTAATGCAGTAACGAAATGGTAGGCCTATTATTATAGGCTATTGCAATGACTTGCCATGCTCTATCTAAATGTGTCCATTCAATTCACCGTACACAATGACCAGTTATACATGCAGGGAATATTCAGGCTTTAAATGTAGCAGCGATATTCGGTTTGCGCCAAATATCGGATTAAATTGATTGATGCCATCAGAATGAGTTTACACAACTCGCGCGCAAAACGAATATTGCTGTTGAAAACCGGGTTACTCCCTGCATGTACCTGCGGTCAATGACGCACTCCTTTTCGGCGATATCTGTATCTCTGTCGTTCGCAAAGTCCTTGTATGCATTGTTCGCAATTTTAAGACGTCTTTTCATCTGCAATGACTCCTATAAATTTGGCGCAAGTGGCATTCCTGTACGTCGGGTTTACGTTCAAACTATTTTTCTGGTGAATAATTATTTCGGACTGAACTTGGTGAAGGGAAGTTTCACTAGGCCTATCGTAGGCATAGATAAACTTGATCATCATCTCGGGCTCGTCTGATCGGTTTGCTGCTGCCAGCCGCCGAAAGGCAGTGGGGAGAGGGTACATTTATCTCGGCCTATGTGACCACACTGTAATGCAACTACATCCACTCTGTTTATTTGACGGGTCTCTGACATCTCTTTCTCTCTCTCTCTCTCTCTCTCTCTGCAGCACACGCATTTTCAAATTTACACACAGGCACTGGGCCACGGCCAATCAGAGGGGAGGTCCCGCCCTTCACTATCTGTGATTTGTTTAAACCACGATATTGGCCAAATATGTGTCTGTTATTGTTTCAATGCAGACACTTTTTCCTTTCTCGAATAGCTGGTCGCACTGGTTTTTTTAGTCGCACTTTAGTTCGCATATGCGACCAAATTGGTCGCACTCTGGAGCCCTGTGAACGTATGTCTCATAGCCCATCTCGGCTTGTCCCCTGCACTCCAAAATCTGGCGCTAGTTAGCCGATGCTACCAACAGCTTTTTCAATGGTGGTGCTTCGGCATCGGGCATAAGGGATCAGATTCAAAAAATAATTCAGTGGAAATGCATGGATTCCAGTTTCTTCCAGTAGCAGCAACTGGAATCCATGCATTTCCACGGAATTATTTTTGGAATCTGATCCCTTATCATACCTGTTCATTCTTACTCGTCGCTCGACTTATCGTGACGGGAGCGTACCTATGTTCCCCGGGTCCTATGTTCCCCGCTATTTGTATGGGACCGGGGAACATAGGACCCTTTTTGTAGAAAAGGGTCCTATGTTCCCCGCCTTGTATCTGACCACGGGAATTGCATGGGATATGCTTGCGAGTGCACATTTCGTGCACAAACGGTAGCAAAGTGTATTTTTCTGTCAATGTTGCTTGCCGTAGCACACCAGGTAGACCTACACATACGCGCACGGTGCAATATTGACACAAGCCAGAAGGGCGATTTTCCTAACTTCCACGTTGAGTATAGCGGAGTAAAAGAATAGATGAAGAAATTTTTTTATAACATAGGCCTACAATGGTTTTATTTGTGTAGGGCTTCTTTACTGAATATAACGATTTCAAAGTTAACATTCTAGGTAACTTCGCATTGTCCGCTTCAGCATTAAATTGAGGAAAGCAACACACACGAGCTGCACCTCTCACAGAAGAAACCCGCTACAACTAGGCCTACATGCCTTTTTAAGTTGATATTTAATTGGTTTGTTTTGTTCATTTTTCCGTTCGCTGGCACGCTGCAGGGGGGACTGCGCGTTGCTCCGAAGCCCCTTTGGTCTGACTCGTCAATAATCCAAAAATGTCCCTTTGGGTCTACAGCCCAGTATAGTTTGATATCTCTTTGTTCCATTAAAATTAATCCCATTCTTCCGACAGCTAAACCAAAGGCTATTTTAGATCACCTCCTTCACCTCTTGTACAGTAAGAATCAACAATAACATGCCAAGTGCAAAGACAATGACCAGCTTGGGACTGAAGCCATGCAGACTCGGCTAGATTTACCTCACCTAGCTTATTTGCTAGGTGAGGTAGGTGCTTGTCTTTGCCTTGTAACTGGACATTTAACTCAAATGTATCGCTAAGATATATCAAATATATCGCTTAGATAGGCCAGCTTCGTCAAGAAATGTTCATTAGTGAACGTGCTTGCAGATTCAAACATGCGCTCTTCCTCCAAGAAGAGGCGACTCGGAGCTCAAACACGCGCGACAGCACTTTACCTCGGGAAAGCCACCTTGCCTCGCTGTGAAACAGTACAGCCTTTTGGTCAGCTACCATCTCTTCGCAAAGTGTGGAGAATAGACGCGCTTTTAAGGGCCGGGTTTTGATGAAATTCACCACTCTCACAACAACGTTCAAAATATCATGTAGGTCGGGACTAACTAAGCTGCCTTGACACGAGCGCTTCCCTGTGAATAACACAGTACGTCCATTGCGCATCGGGTGCTACCTGGGCCCAGGCTACAGATACATTTTTATTTTTTTTAAATCCTGTTTTTCACGTCAGTTCGCGCCCCAACTGGCATGTCTCGGCGACCCACAGTTTGAGAAACGCTGATTTAAACACAGCAGGCCGTTGCAACAAGACAGTGAGCCAATCCTAATATCATAGGAAAACAGGTGGGGCTATGTCATTAGGCTGATTGCCACTGACACCAGCTACTGTTACATACAAGACTTAAGTGTCTCAATTAAATCAATTAAACGTGACTATATCGCACTGGGCTCCGCACTGCGCCTCTGTGCAAATAACTTCAGTTTGCGGCACCCCTCTCCTTCCCTCATCACAAACAAAGTGCCTTGCCGTGCGGCTGCAGTCTACTTGGAAGCAGCAGGGAACATAGGACCCGGGGAACATAGGGATGACCCCATCGTGACTAAATTCAAGATAGCTGCAAACGCTAAACTTCGTGAAGATACTGTCTGTATAAATCGTCTTGTAAGTAAACTACCAGTGCTTTTTCAAAGTTCTCAATGTCTCGTTTTAAATGTCAGGGCCCTCGGAAGTCTACCAATGAAGTGTGGAGATACATTAAGCCTCGTAAATGGTGTAAAACAGTGATTTATTTGCATGGCTAGCCCGATGCCGAAGCACCACCATTGAAAAAGCTGTTGGTAGCATCGGCTAACTAGCACCAGATTTTGGAGTGCAGGGGACAAGCCGAGATGGGCTATGAGACATACGTTCACACTCGGTATCATGTTTCAACACACTTTAGGTCAATATCACACCGGAATTCTCCTTTAACACCTAGTATAAATACTTGGACAAATTCATTGGGAAATTGTACAAGGTATTGGCTCTAATTTGTGAACAATTCAATAGCATGATATTGATCACTCAGTACTAAAACTTGAGACAGAAAATGACAGAAACAGAAGTAGTATTTTGTCTTGTATGTTTGTATGTTTGCAGCTACGGCTGGGACGGTAACCGCATTACCGTGGTCACGTGATGCTTACCGGGGGTCTGAGCTCGTCACAGTCATCACCGCAAAAAAAAAATATATCTATGAGACATTTGGGGGATTCGACTTCATGTACCCGCCTGCAGAAGTCTTAAGCTGACTGCATAACGTGATTATTTCTGAGATTCTTTTCAACCATGACATATGCACAATTTCGGGTTGAAAACGTACCAGAATCTCTGAAATAATCACGTTATGCAGTCAGCTTAAGACGTCTGCAGACTGTGGCTACATGAAGTCGAATCCCCCTATTGGCCTGCACATGTGTGCATGTAGTGTGTAATGACGTGATGTGTAATAATGTGATGAACCATCTTATGACATTGATTCTCAGAGAACCACAGTTACGTTAAGTAGGCTAACCTTCCGTTTTCAAAACAAAACTTCAAAACTTATCATCAAAAGATGAAGAAAAACCGACCTTATGTTCCAACATTCCATTTGTTTACTATGCTAGAGTAGGGGAGAACCGGTGTTCCAGTTTAGATGGTGAGCAGTTTAACTTGTGATATTTGCATAAAATCCGTGAATATTTAACAACACCCTGCCTACTTGTTAACAGCTTTGCTCTGCCTCCGCCCCTCGAGTGCCGGGACATTTTCACAAGCCCACAGTGAGACAGAATACAAAGAAAGATCTTGCCGAAAACACGTGGAAATCACCGGTTCATGTATAATGCATGTCCGCTTAAGCATTATCCACACAAAATGCTCTGCAAACTGCAAAGTGTCAAAGTAAAACAACGAAGGTTTTGTTGGGTTTCGAACATGAGTCTCACAGAGGCAAAATGTACATTACATCAGCACTACCACTACACCACAGAAAGACGAGCAGTCACTTCAATGCCAGCATCAACCATCATTAATCTATATTATTACACGGCTCTTCATAGTGCTGCAGAATGCTCCATTCACTTGAATGGGCCTTCCCAACGTTCGGCGGTCTGCTAATTCTGAATAACAGACCGTTGCTAAGTATAACAGACCGCTGTCAAGGAAAATGGGCTTTGTGCTTCTAAGTCAATTCTTTCATATCACTACGCAAGGATTGGAACTTCATTCAAAAGTGAAAGCAGACGGTAGATCAGCTGTGTTCTAAAGAATGTTTGATTCAAGTTCAGCGTGTGTTGTTGCGAACTATTTGTTTCTCAGCAAAAGCCATGATGAAACGGTAACAAATAGGCTATAGCCAAGGCTATGTAGGCTAAAGAGTCATATCGTGGGGAGTTTATTGTGTCGTTTTGGTAAGTAGCCATGTAATAAGCGGGATAATGTATAGAACGCCGGTCATTGTCGGGAGATAGGTCCCTTCAGGTCTTGTTCCGCCCTGAAGGGACCTATCTCCCGACAATGACCGGCGTTCTATACATTATCCCTTACGTGTCTACTAGCTAGCTACCTAGCTACTAATATCCTGTCCATGTTAACTGGTGACATGACACCGAATGCAAGCCTTGAATAATGCAGATTAATTTTGCCTCACATACCAAAACAGTTACAACAAACTGCATGCATGACCCCACTTCAGACGTTTTTTTTTTGTGGTCAGATCATACATCGTGATTATAATGCGCAAAAATAATGATCACGTGTGGGCCTCGAACTGCTCACTAAAATGGCAAGCTAGCAGTAGACCACCCTGCTAACCAGTTGCACCACTTGTTATTTTGCATCCCTATGATAGCATGGTGTTCCCATTAAATGAATTGGTACGCCTATGTTGTCTTGTGACAGTTTATTTGTCAATCGATCAAGATATTTATTATAGCAAACACATGTAGGTTACGTGAATGTTTCGCAACAGGCTGCTGAACGAGCAGTAGGTTAAACTATTTTCTAATTGAGGCTATGTGGGAATCTGAAACAGCATAATCTGTCATCAAACTCTCTCGGTAGCTACATCAAAGTTTTGTAATCCATAAATATGCTACCATGATGACCATTTTCTGTCGTCAAATTAGGACCAACAAATTAAATAATATAAGTCTAACTCAGAAAAAAAAAATCATATGATCACTTCAAATCACAGCTCACTGCATAACTTCACCGAGACTAAGATAACAATAAGTTCTGATATTCTGAGATTCTGACAGAAAAATTTCTGTTTTGCACATGACTGTGTTTTATAGTATTAACCCCCAAAACGGAATAAAGTGTTAGTGGAGACATGTCAGTTTGTTGTACATCAGTTAGGTTTAGGTATGTGAGGCAAAGATGAACCTACTTTGTTGTTTTGAGGCTTGCATATGCCCATGTTAAATTGTGATAACACTAGTTAACATGGGCGTATATTTCTCACATATGTTAACCTGTGTTAACTTTGACTAAAAGTGCAATATATACATACAAATCCTGCATTTATTTCAACGGCTCGTAGTGTAGTGGTATAGACGATATAGAAGCTAATCCGATCCTCTATCTTGTCCATGCATGGTTCGAATCCCAGCTAGATCGCTAGTTTTATTTTTTTTCCATTCATTCAGTATGTGTCATATTTGTGGATAGTGCTTAAACGGACATGTATTAGACATACAATGGTGATGTTTTCAGCGATATCCGTTATATTGTCTCACTTGCAAACACTTCGTGAAAATGTAGCCTAAACCTGCACTATCGGAGGCAGAGCAGATTAAGAAGTAGGCAGGGTCTTGTTGAATATTCACTGATTTTATGCAAATATCACCAGTTAAACTGCTCACCATCTAAACTGGAACACCGGCACAATCGTGAACGTTGAAAAAGAATAAAAAAATAGGTTCTAGTTTGAGAGGTAAGAATTTAAATTTAACAGCAACATGTAGGCCTAGGCTAGTTACAACGCAGCCATTAAAACGTGCAGTAGCCTACCGTTGTTAGCATAAGTGTCATGAATATAACAGTTCTAAAATCATGATAGCCTTGTTGATAAACTGCTTATATGTCTGAAGCATTTGGTCCAGTGATCTTTGAGGTTGCTGCGGCTGTCTAAAGTTTAATTGGCTGTGATGGCGGCACAAAATTCATAATCCATTACTCACAATCAACCGCGGTAAGAAAACATCCAATACCGTCCTAGCCCTATAACCTAGGGTTAACCCTAACCTATGTTCCCAAAAGTCAAGTAATTTCACAGTTGTTCAAGATCATGAGTGTTACTTGTATATTGGTGCCAAATAAAAAAAAAGAAAAGTAGGCTATGTAGCTTCTATTGACTAAGATAATGCCCAATATGTCAGATGGCCAGTCTGGATAGCCTATATTTTTGAGCATTTCTTTCTGGTTTGCTCAGATTAAATTGTTAGGTATTGATTCAATTAAATTCAGTTCACATATTTAATTATGCCCAACTGTGCTCATCTGTTACCATGCATGTGATTTTTTTGTAGGAGAGATTAAATTGCATATTCCTGAGCTTGACTTGGAGCCACAAGTGGATGTCCTTCTAGCTACCCGAGAGGTTGTAGAAAAGCTTGAACAGTGTGTGATGAATTGGCAGACCCAAATCACCATTGTTATAGAGGAACAGCAGAGAAAAAAACCCCAGGTTTGTAATTTGTTTGAATGTTTCCTAATGTATTTGTCCCAGGATCCAGTGATGTTTGACCTTTATCATATAATTAGGCCTGTACATTGTTAAAATGTATATTGGTATCAATACTTCTAAAAGGATTCAATACCAATTTTATAATATAAATCCCTTTATTGAATTTTGATATCTGGGTCTTTAAATTTGTGCAGTATGTAACTTCTCCATATCGCATTCTCCTCAAAAGTTTAATTTGTCAACCACTATTATTTTGATTAAATAACATAGCCTAAATAATGAGTGGCGGAACCAATAATTGAGAACGCAACGCTGCCCCAGGTCACGTCACTTTGCTACAGCGCTACAACACAGACCACAAGCAACAAGCCAAGCAGAAGCGCGAAACATCAAAGAAAATCTAAGCAGAACACAAGAAAGTTTGTACGGTATATAACGCAGTTATATTCAATTCAAATTCAATTAAAAAAACTTTATTTATCCCTGAGGGGCAATTTTCTCTATGCAGGCATATAAGACATAACACAACATATAAGACAGGACAAAAGAAAGAACAGGACAGACAGGAGTGTAAGGGGGGGGGGGGGGTTAGTCCCAGGAGATGGAGGAGGAGGGGGCTTGGAGCATATTCAAGTTCAAAAGGCGAATAGTCTCAAAAGTAAAGGTGGCCTTCCTCCTGTTAGTCCTAGCCAGAGGACAGCGCAGACGCCTACCAGAGGGCAGCTATTCAAAAACTCTGTGTAGGACATGGGTAGAGTCTTCTAAGATGCAGTTGGCTTTCCTTAATGTTGCCTTGTCGTGCAGTGATGTCAGAGACAGAGGGTGGCCAATGATTTTAGAACATGTGTTCACAATGCTCTGGAGGTGTTTCTTATTTTTGACTGAGAGGGAATGAAACCAGCACATGGATATTGTTTTTTAACGTTTGTTTGCGTTACCTAGATACCCATTTCATGCTGTGGTTTTGGGGAAATATAACGAAGTGAAATTTAACAAAGCGTGGCGAGATAAACAACCATTTTGTCACTTTTGCACAGAGTCTCATGCCAAGTCGTCCAAGCACATAAATTCCATCAAAGGGAAGGATCAAATTCCTTCCATCGCCGGAGTGTTTCAACCTGCTAATGTTAGCCAGCTAGCTGTTAATCTTATGGGTAATTCAAGGCAACCGGGACCAGAAAATAATTTATTTTTCGCCATAGACTGCCGTTCAAATTTTTTTGAAAGATAACGGAAGGGGCGTGACTTCGGCTCTCTATGGGTGTTCAAAATTCGTTAAGGTCACATGGTTCCCGGAAGTGATAATGGATTAGTGACAATGGATTAGAATGCATTATGTAGGCTACTGTTCAATGAGAGACAGAGCCACGATTTTGGGTAACTGGCAATAAATGAATTGATATACAATATTTATAACACAGTGTAATTATTGTGTAAACTATGTAGTTATCCTACCAGCAATATTCAATTAAATTCCAGACCTTATATCGTAGCCTGCTAAATATCGGAAGGTGACATTTTTTCACCCTTTTACGTATGTCACTTAATATTAATTTCTGTACAAAACCAAGACGGGAGATTCTTTAGAAAACGCAATAGAGTGTCCCAGTGACGCCACTTCCACTTGCCTCCATGGGACCTATCTTTCAAAAAATTTTGAACGCCAGTCTATGGCGAAAAAGAAATTATTTTCTGGTCCTGTTTGACTTGTGCCTTGAATTACCCATATGATGTTTGTCAATTTTAAAGACAATTTTTCATGTAAAGACATTTGCAGTTTGTTTCGTAACTATTAAATTACAACATTGTGAAAGATCGTAATTCCTACAAACGACTACAAACCCATCAGTCGCGCTAGTGACGTTAGCTCATTCACAGCCACACTAGTGTACAAGCATACCAGCAACAGGTCTTAATTGGGCTTTCCTTGCCGATGAAAATACCATGAGTCAGAGGATTAAACACATCAGGTAAGTTGTATTCGTCCATAGACTGTACATTAGATACTGTTAAGTGACATAGCAGGCAGCAAGATGCAACCGTTAACTAGCATAACAGCTAATGTTATCGTTTCATTACGTTGGTGACGTACATCGTTCGAGACGAGAGATGTAGTCCACTGAGCGGATTCGTACAAAACCAACATAACTTTTGAAGTCTATCGAACAACAGTACTTTCTTGACGTGAAAAATTATCTTTTAAATTCACACACATCATATGTGAAATTCGTGGCACAATTCAAATGGGACCAAAAAATAATTGTTATCTCTCCATTAACTCCCGTTCATATTTTTTTGAAAGACAGGTCCCTTGTAGCGGAAGTAAAACGGAAGTCACTGGGACACTCTATTGCAGTGTTTCCCAAAGTCTGGGTCGCGTCCCACGGGTGGGTCACAGGAGATTTTATTTGGGTCGCCAGCACAATTTATGTTGTGTTATAGGCCTAACTGATACCCTTTGTCATTTGATACCAGGAAAGCTAACAGTTTTCTATTAGGATGTAGATTGTTAACTACCACAGTCACGGTTTTGTCATAAAAGCTCATGAAACTGGCGCATGAAACTGGGGGACGAACGCATCGCAGAGGGGGTGCCAGCATGGATATCTACCTCTCAAAATGAAACCGTTCTATGGGGCGCCTGTCATGTACCTCGCAGTTGCAAACTGCAAGGGACATGAATCCGCCTATTTGCACGAACATTAATAGATACCAGTTCCTCAACTTTACCGATTAAAATCTAGTGACCGTGCTGTCAACTAAAGCAGACATCCATAGACCGGACATAAGGCCATTCAATTTGCATACAGTTTCGATTGCAGATGCAATCTTTAAGTTAATAGCAACCTCTTCACATTCTTATTTCTGATTTAAAATGCACAACAGTGCATTATATTAGTCTACAATTTAAATGGGCATTTTAAACACTATTCCTCTCGTTTTCTACCTCGTTAACTCCAAAGTAAAGGCGCATTCTTCCGGATATTGCGCAAACGCCTCTTGTTCTGATATAACGACTATACAATATAATATAATACAACATAATACAATATAACGACTTGAGTTATTTGCTGTTTACATTGGAATTGACGTCCACCGTGTTATTGACCCATTTGTCTGCAACGCAACGTAGCCTACAACATTCTTTTTTAGAAATACAGGAACAGCTTACTATGCTGACGAATGAGGACTGCGGAACATGCGAGAATTTCCCCTACTCTCGGATGCGCATTAAAACGTATCTTTTCAGTAGTCATTTCCAACTTTTCACGCTGATGGTGCTCAAAATGCAACACAACCGTGTTCAAAGCAGGGATCCTATAGCAATGTATGGTTGGGGGAGGCATAGAAAAGTTGGAGAACCTGTGGCCTAAAACAATATTGGTGGTTGCAGGGTAATGGGTCGCGATGGTCTGTCATTTTTAAAAAGTGGGTCGCCAGAAAAAAAGTTTGGGAAACACTGACCTACACAGTAACCCCATGGTAATGCGAGTGATCATGATAAAATATCAAACGTGACATGTAGGCCTAAGTCCTTCGATCAATAACCAGGCTATGAACTCATAAACATGAACAGCATTTTGTCATCGTTTATCATTCACCGTTCTGTGAATACAGCATTAAGATGCTAGGCTAAAGAGCTTGAGATTCAGACAGATGAGCACCTGGGAATGGTTGTGCTCATCATGTCAGAAAATAGCGATTTGATCAGTGATCATGCATCATACCAGCACAAGCTTGGTTTAAAACTTTCTGGGGATGGGGATTTTACACGATCCTTCATCACTGGGCTAGTGTGCCCTGCTGTGTTAATATGTCCGTGCTGATGCTACAGCTGCAGCTCCCTCAAATCTAGGTTCTCATGCATATTAGGCTAGCTTTTGCCAATGAAAATTAATGCAAAATTAATTTTCAAGTCCTGCTCCTAACTAAAGAAACATTTACGTTACCAACAATGTTAACAACAAACTCAGCTTCACTGCTGCTAGTACAAAGTTGGCCTCTAAATGCTTCGCCATATTTAATGAACCAGCTAGCTTTGTGATAACTAGCCTTTAGTCCACTGAAAGTTTCCACACATCAAACGATAAATCCACAGTTAAGGAGGAATTGATTTGGGGAAGCAGTTGCACTATATCCCACTTTTGCTGCTTTTAAAATTAAACCACATGATGGTATAGCTAAATGCCCAAGAAACGTCATGTCATAATAGTTGTACAAACGCAAAAACTTAAGCCTAGTCCTGCCTAATTGAAATGGGATAGTCAAGGTTTATCTTATATTAGGCTATTACATTTGCCACATTTATTGGGCTTTTAGCCTCTTTTTATTTGATAAGGAACTGATAAAAACTGACCAGCAGAAAAGCTGTCATAGTCGATACATAAATAGTTTAGCAATATACTTAGATTATATATAATAATACTTAGATTATACTTAGATCTTAATTTAAGGTTGAAAATGAATCATGGTGCTAGCCTAGAAATCTAGACGCACCCTAGCGGCGGCAAATTAATTTGCTCAGCTTGTACGTCTAGTATCGAACCATAGGAATTTCTATTGGCTTAACACCGTGGATGACGGCCAATCACAGCGCTCTATTTCGTTAGAGAGTCTTAAGGCGGGTTTAACAGGATAACGACATCCTGCGACGGTGAACAACAAGGAAGGTGGCTATGGCAAACGAAGAGCGGTTGTTTGAATCGGCGTTGGCGTCAACTTTGGAGGAGTTGGACTTGTGCTTTTCTTTGAAAGTAGATCAACACAATGCACTTAAGTCATTCCTTTCGAAGAAGGATGTATTTGCCGTTTTGCCGACCGGATATGGATATGGTCGTAGCGCTGGCCTATTGCATGCCTAGGCAGTTTGAAAGACAATTCTCTGCCCGCCCCTTGGATTAAGCGAGGTGAATGATTCGATGCCAGACTATACATGTCAATGATATAGGATGGCCCGCCAGGCTATCATGGTGCAGCCTCTGAAAGTGAATTATTCTTGCGAGCATATTTTAACATGCGGTTTTTGATTGTCATTAGCGATCACATTTTTTTTTGTACAAAGCACATGGATTTATTTACAAGCTAGCGAAACGGTTATCATAAGTTTGGCAGAACAATGTGGATGTTACAAGGTAAGAAACACGATTTAAACGAGTTTGTTTCTCACTTCTCTTACCGGGACGGTAGTCCCAAAGTTGCAAGGTTGGTTTTCCGCTAGGGGGAGCGGGGAGTCACCAGGTCAGGTCAGAACAGGTCATTTAACCATCCAAATTATTTCTAAACATTTAGTGTAAGCATTTAGTGTACACATTAAAACAACAGTTTGCAGGGATTGCAAAACATGAATCAGGTTGTTGGTTCAGAGATGGGGAACAATGCCGCCTGTATCAAATGCTTATTAGATGTCATTTGTGAAACATTTAAAAAAAAAAAAAAACTGTCAGTGAAAGATTGATTTTACAGTGTGATGTTCTCTTGTTCAATTAGGCACCAGGACCAATGTCAGAGATAGATTTCTGGCGTGAACGGGCAGCAATCTTGAGTGCTTTGAGTGAGCAGCTCAAATTGCCAGCAGTAAAGAAGATTTTAGAGGTGATGTCACAGGCAGATCCTGTGACAGTGCAGAACCTGGATCTTACTGTGACAGAACTCAGCAAGTACCATGTGGAGTCTGTAGAAAATGTACGGTTCCTCAGCACTCTGGAGAGGCATTTCAAGGTGAGAAAATTACACCAGGCTGAATTTAACCCCGCCCCCAAAATTTGAGGTTGGGAAATTCAATCTGGACAAGCATCTATGCCTGTATGAAAACTCGTCTGGGCGGGCTTTATACAATGATGGACAGATGAGCAACGGTGCCTATTGATTCACGTGGCCTGAGTGTGCTTCGGTTTATATTGCTTACAACAAATAGCTTGTCACTAGAGAAGCTAAATGTTTAAATGTCAATATTGCATCTGTTTTACACAGGGTTCCCACAGGTCATGGAATTTCTGGAATATCATGGAAGTCTATTCCAGACATGGAAAGTCAGGGAATTTTATCATACTTGGGGCAAAGTCATGGAATACCAGGGAATTTTGTTGTAGCAGTTTAGAATACTTTCCTTACTTACATTAATACAAATATATTTCCACACATAATTGGTGTATATCTATTTTTATATTACCATTTATTCATATTCTGCTCTAAAAAAGTCAAAGATTCTTGAAAGAATCTGCTCTGGAATCTTATCTCATTATGGGCCCTATCATGACTTTCTAAAGTGCATCGTCACTCGTCAAAAGTCTATTCAAATTTAGTAGGATGTCCAGTTCACATTGGGAGGGGTTTCGTTATCAAACGTGGATCGCATGGCGCAACAAGGTGTTCCTAGGTTTTTTAATCTGTCATATGGGTGTGTTTGGGGCGTAACATCATTTTAAACCAATGAGAATGACATCTGTCATTCCCTTTAACGGCGCAACGCGCGATATGTCAAATAAATACATACTGTAGGTATTTTGGCATTCAACAGCGCATTTGAAGGAGGCTGCTTGCGAGACCGTATGGAATAGTCATTCTTAAACCATGCTTTACTGAAACCTAGAATAGCCTTCACGCATTTGCACTCGTCTATTATTTGAAATCATTGGCAAAGTGAAACTAACTTCACCAAGGAGTCAGTCAATGACAAGACAGTTATATGCAGTTACTTTCACTATTGACTGACAATGGGTTACCACCGAAAACATAGGCTGGAAAAAGCAACACTTACCCTAATGTTGCTCAAATGACTGAATAAAACAACATTTATCCTGCAGAGGAGTTGCTTATATCTCGTCACAGTGCGTCTTCAGCTGTGCTCCATACATGTCTCTTGCCTCTCTCCTAATCACTTTTAAACGTCATTACCAATTTGCAAATGATGGTGAATAACTACTCATCATGAGATGTACAGTATTTCGTAATATCTTTATTCTAATTATGTTTCCCATTGTAATCGTGCAATTTGTAATGCTTTGCATGGACGTGCGCTGGTGTGCGTTCATGAATGATAGAAGGATGGTGCGCTCTTAAAGCTTATGCATATGGACAACTCGCCATTGACTTCAGACCAGGTTTAGGTGGTGTATGATAGCGATTTTTAGACAACGCGCCAGGCCCCTCCCTAGGTTGTTAATTGCCACACCCCTGGTCGCAATGTTTAAAAAAATAAATGTGCAAAATACCGAATTAAGCTTTGCGCGAGTGAATAACGAGCTTTACGCCATGCGCTGGAGCCCAAAATACAGCCCTTTAGGTCATGGAAATTCAGGGTTTTTGTCAGGGAAAGTCAAGGAAAAAGCCATGGAATTTTACACTTGACTTAGAGTGGGAACCCTGTTTACAAAATATTGACAGCGGCAGGCACGTGCAGCACCAGCCCCTTTGCCTACAGATGTCCAAAGTGCCCTTGAGTAGCCATTTAAATGCTTCATAAAATTACACATGAATAATATAGAAGTAAAGTTGGTAGCCTCATCTACCTGCACTGCTGCCGGTAGTTGCACATCGTATTGTTTTAAGATACGGTGAAAAGCAGGGTAAGATCTCTATCTAGCTGAACTTACCCTAACTAACTACTATTTATTTCGTGTTGTAGTGTAATTTAGATGTATATGTTTGTCAGCAAAAGCTTCAACAAGCATCATTTTAAACTGAATTGACTGGTGAAAGTGGCTACCACTCGGTTTCTTTTCTATACTAGCAGCTATGCAGCTAACCTTGGAAACCTTTTGAAATGGCAAAGGGAAAGTATGCAATATTCTATAGAATCATGTATACTCTGCTATTTAGTAAAAGAGAACTTCATCAGTATAGTAAGGGCTATGTGAATAAAATATGCATTGCTCCTTAACTGGCATGTGCCATTCCAAAACAAAAGCAATGAGGATTGGCATGCTGTAGTCTTTAAGACAATTTCAAAATAGCCTCATCTGGAATATTCCTCCCTACAGGGCACAGTTTAACATGTTGTGTTGTTAACATTGTTTTCACAACATGTTTGTAGTTAAAGGATAATTCTGGTATTTAGCACTGAGTCCCTTTTCTGGTTTGTTTGGGAGGAACTAGAGTGGTTTCTGACTCATTTTGAATCGCCTTTGACTGTTTCAGAGTGGCTGGCTATGGGCATGCACAAACAAGTCCTTAAAACAACCCTTAACGTTCGTTTTCAAAACTGTGCAACTCACCGAGTGGTAAGGTTAGGGACTCAAAGTGCTAAATACCGGAATTATCCTTTAAACAAACTATCTAGCACAGTCTGCAAGTAGCCTAGGCTGAACATTAAAACATTTCAAATCAACGTTACAAATACAAGCCTAGTCTACCCTATTTTATTTAATAATGTTAGCCCGAAAACGGTCTGTCTCAAGCAAGTTTATTTGTTATCTGATTTATTCCAACAAATATGCATATCTTACCATGCTTAGGCTATGCTAATAAGTGTCCATAATGCAATTCAGGCTCAGAAATTGTCTTTGTTTTAAGGTCTATAAAAAATAAAAAACGTATGTAGAGTGCACACACCCAAATAAGTATTCACTTTGGCCTGTAGGGGGGAACAAATCGGTGCGAATGGTTGAAAATTTAGTATTAAATTTCATTCAAAGTGCCATTAAAAAGTTTTGAATTTAGGCCCACAAACAACCCCCTCCAACTCAGGGCGCGGGGGTTTGAGAGGGTCTGATTATCAAGGATGCGACTGTCGCTTTTTTCACGTCATCTACCGCAGGCTACCAGAGGAACCAGTGGAGCGTTTCTCTATGGGCCTGCTGGTCAAATGTCAGGTGCTTCTGTCACTGATATTATTTGATCATGTAGAACATATAGGCTACACTCACTGTAGGGAGGGCCATTGGGAGGCAATTCTCAGTTCGCACTTGGCAGTAGATCTACTTCAGCTAGAAGTATTAACACGCAACTTTGGACTTCAGTGTGTAAGCTTTCGTTCAGCTGACGTTGGCGCTGAAGGTGCCATCTGACTGTGATCATTGGTGGAGTGTAGTGCTTGTGCATATGCACTTAGTTTCACATTAATTGGGATACACAAAGAAAATCTGCGTGGAATGTGTTTCATACATCTAAATCTTTGCTTAAGAATTTTGTGAAAACACTTGCAAATTTACATGAGATGCAAAGGAGTTCCTAAATGACTAACTGCGTACACACCAATAATGACTAGAGCTTCATTTCTCTGGCTGCCTTGCTTTCGACGCTTGAACCTATAGGAGCTATTCGAGATGGACGCTAGAATGTACAGTCATATGCTACTGAACCGTTGGGATCAGGTATCCCTACACAAGTTAACTATATTAAAGGGGAACTTGGCAACTATTTCAACGTAATAAACCCGTTTAGAAATCATTTGGATGGTTAAATGACCTGTTCCGGTGAAAATGGTGACTTTTCCCGCTGCCCCAGGCGGAAAACCAACCTTGCAACATTGAGACTACCGTCCCGGAAAGAGAAGTGAGAAACAAGAAACTCGTTTTAAATCGTGTTTCTTACCTTGTAACATCCACATTGTCGGCCGAACTTATGCTAACCGTTTTGCTAGCTTGTAAACAAATCCATGTGCTTTATCATTACCTTTTTCCACAGTTTGAAATAGCATAATGCACAATTTCTCCAGCAGAGGGGGAAATCCTGCCAAATTTCCCTTTAAATATTAACAGTTACTTTCGTGTTAATGTGTTTAGATCAGAACACATTAGCATTTACACTACAAAAATGATGTGGTCAAATACATCTCAGACCACCTGTGAGTGATTGGATCAATTTTGTCTTGGTTATTGTTTACACTTGCATTTAGAACTGACCATTTGTGATCAGATCACTCAAGACTCATTTAAAAAAAAAATGTAAACAGGGTCATAATTTGGTTATTTGCAGAAAGTAAAATGCCTGCTATGCCACTGTTGCGATGGCTCCATTTCTAAAAATATCCAGGGCGTCAAACTGTATAATTGTACCAAGTTTCAGTGTGTGAAGTGAACATTTCACTTCATTTGACATTTCATTTGAAAATTGGCAGTTATAATCCAGACTGTGAAGCTATTTTTTTGTCATATTACTTCTTGTTTTATGCTTAGTACTAGCATTTAACAAGTATCTTTGATTTTTTACAGAATTTAGCAACAGGAGTGGATTTTGGTGTGATATTGGATACTATACCTTTAATGATGAATGGACTGCGCATGGTGTGGATAATCTCCAGCCATTATAACACAGATGAGCGCATGGTACCCCTAATGGAACGGATTGCTTGGGAATTGTCTGAGCGTGTTGCACGCGTGGTTAATGTTCGCATTCTTTTCAAGTAAGTGAAAACACTTTTCACCATATATTAGGGTCATATTGAAGCACCACTCTAAAATTGGGTGTAAAAACGGGTCACAGCAATGAACATATAGATTTGGGTTTTGTCAAATATTATGAAAGCACCAAATTCAATACTCTAAGTCAGCGGTTCCCAAACTTTTTTTCCCGCGGACCACCTTCTACATCCTGACTCGGCTCGCGTACCCCCACCATTCAAAAAGTAACACATTCTATTGACGCATTTCAGGCATCATGTTTAATTAGCCGCCCTACATGATAACAAATAACAAAATCAAAATGTGCAACTGGTCTATGAGCTAAAAAAAACAGTGTGGAGAACAACATTAGACTGGTTAGAGAGCACCTCACTGCAAACCTTTGGGCAGTCTGTCTCCCAATCCATGTGAAGCCTAGGCTTATACTGTATGCCTCATCATAGGCTACTTTCGTTTTCTTTGCGCAGTCTTTTCTGTCTTGTCCTTTCTTTTAACCCCCTGCGCTCCACCTCCACCTTCATCATTCTGCCCCCAATCCCATCGTTACCTGTCTCCTGCTCTGTTTCTCTCGCTTCTCTTCTTCGATCGCTTTAATTAGTCCTTTTGGACAGTGTCCCTGTTTTTAGCCAGTTTTCCATGTTTGCGTAGCCTTCTGCATAGCCTATACTTCCACAAAACTAACGCACCACATATTCTGGCTGCCCACAGGAAATCACATGCATTGTGGGTAGCTATTTTTTTTTAATGAAAACATAGCCTGCTATAGAGTTTACAAATGATTTCCTTTAATTTCACGTTTCCATATCATTCTAACCCAATTCGAAATTATTTGTTATTTATGAATTCATTTGATTATTAATTCATTAATAATTTTTTTAACACCTTTCCGACATTGCCCTTTTCATCTTGCGTACCCCCTAGTAGCAGCTCGCAGTAGTACCACAGTTTGGGAATCCCTGCTCTAAATTAACAGTGTTCTGTTATCCCTGGGATATTTCAAAGGAAATTTTGAAACGTGTTATTAAACTGACCAGATATGGGAATCGAAATGTAACTCGCCTGAAAAAGTAAAAAATAAAACATTAACAGTGAAAATACAGCAGGTTAAGTAAATTTTTTAACAAGCAGATATCACTATGAAACTTACCCAGTTGATTACTTACATTAATATGAGAAAAAAATGTATTACAAGTTTTCTGTAATTTAATGTTTACATATGCAAATTAGGCATTCTCTCATTAAATATGCGCTAATTTGCATACATTTTAAAACAAGAAACCTGAGCATTGGATACAGCCAGGTTCAAAATTATGTTTTCATTGTGTTCAGATAATAGATGTTGAAAAATTTACAGAGGGATTAATAAATATCTACTTTAGTTATCCTGTAAATCAGAATATAATGTCAATAGCCCTAAAAAATCGATTTTTGCCATGTTTTTAGGCATAAAATGTCATGTAAGTCAGGCTAGGAATAATATATCAACAAACCCCTCTGTAAATATCTTCGAAATATAGTTAGGCATAAGTCTAGAAAGTTTGGTGTATGTAAGTGCTTCTGAAGTGGAGTTTCCTTGCTCAGAGTGGGAGCGGAAACTCGTTTTGAGAAAACAGCCTTGAAAGACAGCCAATGAGATTCCGTTCTCAGCCTAGACTCGTCTTTGAACTTTCGCGATTGGTTGCTGATACAAAGGAAGTGTCCATATATGGATCACATAGCGTGATACAGGAAAAACAGAGCTTTCCAACGGTACTACGCACGATGTGTTTTGGGTCACAGTCGCGGGAGTGCATGCAAGGTTAGAATGCTAACGTTTGCTGAATTTAGGATAAATATACAGGCGCGAGTAGACACAATATAATCAAATAAACACCTAAATGTGTAAATCGGACTTTTTTGTTGTAGTAGTGTGATAGAATACATGCTAAGGTAACAGACTAGCTCAAAATCTCGAAATTGACCAGTGCATGAAAAAACGATGTTTTCACCTGCCGTGTCTCGCCTTAATTTTGACACATTATACTTTGCTTCAGGTTACATTTGTCACACATTTCTTGGTTTCTGTTAACCTGACGCTGTTGTTCATTTTTATGCTAAATTTGCTTTTATTAGGTTTGTTAACCTAGCTGATAGCTTGCTAAATTTATACATATTCTTGAATGCATCTTTAACATTTTAGAGGACAGTTTCAAATCACAGCATAAGGGAAAGGGTTGAAACCCTCAGGATGCTCTTTTAATCATGCTGCCAGTTCTTAAAGGATTATGCCACCCCTAGGTGAAATTGGGTCACTCCCTGCAGTCCCTAGAGTTGGATGAGCGAGCCAAAGCGTTTTATAGCCGACCCAGCCATTGTCCTAATCTAGAAACGGCCCGGTTAGCTTTAGCTTAGCGTAGTCGCTGTAATCCGGCGATTCCAGCTAGCATGTCGTTGCAAAAGTGAATCAAATAACTCAAGATTTTTTATAATTATTTCTCGTAACCTGTACATTCACATCGAGTACAAAAATCAATGCAAATTAACACAAAGGGATTTACTAGACCGATTTAGATTTGGAACTATTTTCGGGCATAGCACCGGCAAAGCACCGCTGCCAGGCGCAAAGACATCACGCAGCATCTGTAAACCCTCAACTTCCGGCAATACACCAGCGTGACTACCAAGTTCTCTGCTACTAGGCTGACACTAAGAGTTCTAATGGCGATGAATATGGAATATTACACGATAGACGAAGATGATGACTTCGACTACCAAGATCCAAGACCCTACCTTTTCGAACCTGAGTTCACTGAAGAGGAGTTGCGAGCTTTGGATCTGGGAAGAGAGGACGTTGCGACTAGTCAAGGCGAGTCGGATGAGAGAACGAGAGCAAACACGAACTGATGCTGTGAGTGTGGAGTGTGCCAACCCATGCCGACTGAAATGGAGTGTTTATGCTGTGCAGAGTGGGATAAAATACTGCCATCGATGGTGGGCAACGGTTCCGAAGAGGAGCGTGACCGCACTTGTGTCACTGCTACTGACGACTTCTCAGCAATGATCCATCCTGCAGTCCTCAGTTTTTTTTTCCACACTCGACACTCACACCACCAGTTCGTGTTTGCTCTCGTTCTCTCATCCGACTCGCCTTGACTAGTCGTAACGTCCTCTCTTCTCAGAGCTGTGGATTGGATTTGGATCAGGGAAGGCATATAAAGATATTCCAATCCACCACATCTCAGAAATGCTGGGACCTCAAAAATGTCAAGCACTGCCCCTCTTCCACGCGTTCACATGATGTGACGTTGTATCAGCAATGTATGGAATTGGCAAAAAAAAGCATGGAATGCGTGGGCAGCTTACCCAGAAGTCACCAGCACCCTCATTCTGATCACCCAAGACCCAACCAGCCTCACACTGGAATCAGTGCATATGCAAGTTCTCAAACACTGGACTGTACTCATGTATAGTAAGAACTGCGGTGTCGAGTCAGTCAATGAAACCCGGAAGCTTCTTTTCACTCATGGCCTCAAATCCCTGGATTCAATCCCCCCGACCCATCATGCCTTATTCCAGCATGGAAAGTGTGCCCTGCACGCTGCAGCTTTTGTCTGGAAGCAGTCCCTCTCTAGCCTCGTGAGACCATCCTGATCTCGCGAGTTTCAGATTTTCACTCGCAGATCAGTCTGGCATCTCTCCGATAAAGAAAATCTGGAGCAGTTCGCCAAACGAACGTCCAATCAGCGTTGACGGGTGAGACGGGTTTAGGTGTGATGCAACGAGAAGCTACTGTTCAATCTAAACAACATGGCGACTTCCACGGATGAGATGAGCATAGCTATCGCTGAAGTTTTATCCGAATATATGTGACCAGGCATGGCAAAACCAGGCACATGTCTCCCCAGAGACATTTTGAGTTATTCACAGATTCTGAAAGTGTAGTTTCAAAGCTATTCAATGATGTAATGAATAAGTTGTAGCCATTTTAAAGTATACACATCTCAAAGCTACAAGCTGAGAATTCAGGCTTTTCAATTTGACTACTTTCTCCCTCAATCCATGGGAGGGGAACACAATGGTCCTCATTTACATGACATTAAGATCAACCCTCCCCCCTGTCACGGTCACTGTTATGTCAGCCTGCAGTGCTAATGACCCATCGAAACTATCTGTAATGGGTTACAGAACCAGCTAGTAGCAATGGATAAAGTAGTCTAAAACAAACATGGCATCACGTTTGCAAACCATGTTATTAAGTGTGCTTGCAAAGCAGCACACTTATTGTTCTTAAGTTTTATTATTATTATTATTAGTGGGTTTGATCCAACAAGACCACTATTGTTCTTAAGTTTTCTTATTATTAGTGGGTTTGATCCAGCAAGACCACAGCATGGCTGAAAACAAGCCCACTATTGTTCTTCTTAAGTTTACTTTATTTATTATTCCTTTTCACCCACTTTTTGTACTCACTACTGCTCCTAGACCGTTTGAGCTATCGACGCGGTTCAAACTCCAAAAATTCAGGCCCGAACCGGTGTAGTGCGCATGTTACTTTCGTGTCGCTGGTCCTTGTCGTTTTTCGCGTTATTCCCGTTTTTCGGCGTTTTTGGGCCCCATTGAAATGAATAGCGGAATGTTCAAGGATTCTAATTCCGATTGTGACATCACAGCTCTAATTGTTTAAGCTTGCACCTGGCAGTGTTCTGAGGCATCTGGCAGAGCTCTAATGGGCTGGGCTGGGCTGTCTGTGTATATGAAGGTGTGTGCATGTAACTTTTGACCAGTATGTCCGATTTTCATGAATGAGGTACCGTTGGAATCCTCGAATGAAGCCCAGTTCAATGCCTTGCTTTTTTTTAAAGCCAAACCATGTTCATATACGTAGGTCATTAAAAAAATAAATAAATAAAGTATTTTCCCAATCCATTCAGCCCAGTCCTATGCCCAGCTAGCTCCATTCAAACTTAGTCATGTGTACAGTTGTATAGATTATTACATTGAGAAACACACTTTCATACAGATATTATGCACATCCACGCATCATTACTATTCAAGTTAAGTTACTCGTCATTGCCCGGCAAGAAGTCCACAATCAATTCAATTGTCTTGCCACGATCTGTGGAGCTTACAGACAACGTTATATTACTATAGGTTCTGTATGCTATTTAAAGCCGACCTAACGATGAGTCCCTTCATGACGGTGTGTTGCAATGCATTCTGGGTGCTGTGCTGTGATCCGACGGCTTGTCACCTGACCCACCAAACACAACGATGCTTGAACCAGAGCGCTTGAACTAAACGTAGTAAAAATAAATAGCTACCAAGGCTCCAAATAGCAACACACTTACACCGTAGCATAATGAGGGTATCTACATGTAAACCGAAGCATTCAGAACTGTGTAAGTCTACAGGCAGTTTATTAAAAAGAAAAACAGTACCGTTCACGTCTCGTTCACACAGACGGGCGCCATCTTGAGACAACACAATTCTCTGACACAACTCTGTGGGATGTGGCGTAATCTCGTGTGAAACCTTGTTGCCAGAACAGCAGGAAGAGGTAACAGGATAGCAGCACGAAAGGATGCACACGGAATTCGAACGAATTTGAAGACATCGAAGAACGAATCCTTTTAGTTGGATGGACGTCTTTATCAGTCTATGGTCTAACTTATGAACGTGTCGGGTCAACGTCAACGATAAGTAAGTTAGGCTAACGTAAACGTTAGCTATTTGCTGTTGTCATATGCTATATGCTTTACGTGATGGCCATTTATCACACTGTTTGCAATGAAGTGGAGTCATTTTAGGTACTACTTTTACGAGGTCTGTAGTTCTGTCAAAATGTATCTTATCGTTGAACAGACTACATGGTTATCTTCCTTAGACTTCGTAGATGTAGTTACTACAATTTGGAAGCGAAATTCGAAGTGTAAATATGGTTTTACACTTACTCTCAGGAGGCCTGGCCTTCTAACCTAGTGACCACCATAGCAACCAGCATGATTGCCCTAGCAACCAGCATAGCAACCACGTTATTTATGCATTTTAGCTTATTGGATGTTGCGTTAATGCAGATAACTTTTGATCCGTGTGCCCGATTTTCATAAATGAGGTACCGTTGGAATCCTTGGATGAGGCCAAGTTCCATGCCCCTGATCAAACCCACTCTTGCAGTTCCTCGGAACCGCAATTCTAGTTAGTGGGTTTGATCCAGCAAGACCACTATTGTTCTTCTTAAGTTTTCTTATTAGTGGGTTTGATCCAGCAAGACAGCCATGCTGTGGGCTTGCGGAGCAAGCCCACTATTGTTCTTCTTAAGTTTTCTTATTAGTGGGTTTGATCCAGCAAGCCCACTATTGTTCTTCTTAAGTTTACTTTATTTATTTATTTATTATTCCTTTTCACCCACTTTTTGGCCGAACTACTGCTCCTAGACCGTTTGAGCTATCAACGCGGTTCAAACTCAAAAAATTCTTTTTTTTAAAGCCAAACCATGTTCATATAGGTCATTAAAAAATAAATAAATAAAGTATTTTCCCAATCCATTCAGCCCAGTCCTATGCCCAGCTAGCTCCATTTAAACTTAGTTATGTGTACAGTTGTATAGATTATTACATTGAGAAACACACTTTCATACAGATATTATGCACATCCACGCATCATTACTATTCATGTTAAGTTACTCATCATTGCCCGGCAAGAAGTCCACAATCAATTCAATTGTCTTGCCACGATCTGTGGAGCTTACAGACAACGTTATATTACTATAGGTTCTGTATGCTATTTAAAGCCGACCTAACGATGAGTCCCTTTAAGACGGTGTGTTGCAATGCATTCTGGGTGCTGTGCTGTGATCCGACGGCTCGTCACCTGACCCACCAAACACAACGATGCTTGAACCAGAGCACTTGAACTAAACGTAGTAAAAATAAATAGCTACCAAGGCTCCAAATAGCAACACACTTACACCGTAGCATAATGAGGGTATCTACATGTAAACCGAAGCATTCAGAACTGTGTAAGTCTACAGGCAGTTTATTAAAAAGAACGTCAACGTCAACGGGTCAACGTCAACGATAAGTAAGTTAGGCTAACGTAAACGTTAGCTATTTGCTGTTGTCATATGCTATATGCTTTAGGCTACGTGATGGCCATTTATCACACTCATTTTAGGTACTACTTTTACGAGGTCTGTAGTTCTGTCAAAATGTATCTTATCGTTGAACAGACTACATGGTTATCTTCCTTAGACTTCGTAGATGTAGTTACTACAATTTGGAAGTGAATTTCGAAGTGTAAATATGGTTTTAATGTGTAAACAGACCAACCGCGATTTTGCAATGAAGTGAATGGAGTCTTTTTAGGTAGGGCTACTAGGCTACTTTCACGAAGTCTGTAGTTCTGTCAAAATGTATCTTATCTATGAACAGACTACATGGTTATCTTCCTTAGACTTCGTAGATATAGTTACTACAATTTGGAAGCGAATTTCAAAGTGTAAATATGGTTTTGATGTGTAAACAGACCAACCGCGATTTTGCAATGAAGTGAATGGAGTCTTTTTAGGTAGGGCTACTTTAACGAAGTCTGTAGTTCTGTCAAAATGTATCTTATCTATGAACGGACTACATGGTTATCTTCCTTAGACTTCGTAGATGTAGTTACTACAATTTGGAAGCGAAATTCGAAGTGCAAATATGGTTTAAATGTGTGCTTTCGCAAACTTTTGTGAACAATCTTAGCACTTTAAACATTGACTGTTTTGAAGTGCATGTAGGCAATATAGTATAAAAATAATAATAATTGTGATATCATTACAATTTGATGGGGGGGTGGGTTCATGTAGGTTGGCCCTATGACCCCAAAGTATGCCTTGACTGGGCCTCAGGTCAAAGAAGCCCAGTTCAATGCCTTGCCAGCACTAAGTGTAAAGGTAATGTAAAAACCTTCGCGCTGTCTCATCTTTTTTTTAAAGCCAAACCATGTACATATAGGTCATTCAAAAAATAAATAAATAGTATTTTCCCAATCCATTCAGCCCAGTCCTATGCCCAGCTAGCTCCATTCAAACTTAGTCATGTGCAAATATGGTTTAAATGTGTGCTTTCACAAACTTTTGTGAACAATCTTAGCACTTTAAACATTGACTGTTTTGAAGTGCATGTAGGCAATATAGTATAAAAATAATAATAATTGTGATATCATTACAATTTTATGGGGGGGTGGGTTCATGTAGGTTGGCCCTATGACCCCAAAGTATGCCTTGACTGGGCCTCAGGTCAAAGAAGTTTGAGAAAGGCTGATGTAGACGACAAAGCAGCAAGGAGGCGTCGTGTGATCATTTAAACAAGTTTTATGACAAGGTCGATGAGGGTGGGAAAAATCGTACATTTCTGTGCAAACTTTGCCCGCACTTCAGTCACATTCAGTCACATTGTCTTTTAAGAAAATGCAGTCCATTTTTCGGTTCCAGCAGCCAACAACCTCAGAACTGACCCTTCAGGCCTCTCAGGAGGCCTGGCCTTCTAACCTAGTGACCACCATAGCAACCAGCATGATTGCCCTAGCAACCAGCATAGCAACCACTATATTTATGCGTTTTAGCTTATTGGATGTTGCGTTAATGCAGATAACTTTTGATCCGTGTGCCCGATTTTTATAAATGAGGTACCGTTGGAATCCTTGGATGAGGCCGAGTTCCATGCCCCTGATCAAACCCACTCTTGCAGTTCCTCGGAACCACAATTCTAGTTAGTGGGTTTGATCCAGGCTTGCGGAGCAAGCCCACTATTGTTCTTCTTAAGTTTACTTTATTTATTTATTTATTAGTGGGTTTGATCCAGCAAGCCCACTATTGTTCTTCTTAAGTTTACTTTATTTATTTATTAGTGGGTTTGATCCAGCAAGACCACTATTGTTCTTCTTAAGTTTTCTTATTATTAGTGGGTTTGATCCAGCAAGACCACTATTGTTCTTCTTAAGTTTACTTTATTAGTGGGTTTGATCCAGCAAGCCCACTATTGTTCTTCTTAAGTTTTCTTATTATTAGTGGGTTTGATCCAGCAAGACCACAGCTTCGCCATGCTGTGGGCTTGCGGAGCAAGCCCACTATTGTTCTTCTTAAGTTTACTTTATTTATTAGTGGGTTTGATCCAGCAAGCCCACTATTGTTCTTCTTAAGTTTTCTTATTAGTGGGTTTGATCCAGCAAGCCCACTATTGTTCTTCTTAAGTTTTCTTATTATTAGTGGGTTTGATCCAGCAAGACCACAGCTTCGCCATGCTGTGGGCTTGCGGAGCAAGCCCACTATTGTTCTTCTTAAGTTTACTTTATTTATTAGTGGGTTTGATCCAGCAAGCCCACTATTGTTCTTCTTAAGTTTTCTTATTAGTGGGTTTGATCCAGCAAGCCCACTATTGTTCTTCTTAAGTTTTCTTATTATTATTAGTGGGTTTGATCCAGCAAGCCCACTATTGTTCTTCTTAAGTTTACTTATTAGTGGGTTTGATCCAGCAAGCCCACTATTGTTCTTCTTAAGTTTTCTTATTATTAGTGGGTTTGATCCAGCAAGACCACAGCATGGCTTCGCCATGCTGTGGGCTTGCGGAGCAAGCCCACTATTGTTCTTCTTAAGTTTACTTATTAGTGGGTTTGATCCAGCAAGCCCACAGCATGGCTTTGCCATGCTGTGGGCTTGCGGAGCAAGCCCACTATTGTTCTTCTTAAGTTTTCTTATTATTATTATTATTATTATTTATTATTCCTGTTCACCCACTTTTTGGCCGAACTACTGCTCCTAGACCGTTTGAGCTATCGACGCGGTTCGAACTCCAAAAATTCAGGCCCGAACCGGTGTAACTTGCTTGTTGATTTCGTGTCGCTGGCCCTTGTCGTTTTCGCGGTATTCACGTTTTTCTGCGTTTTTTGGGCCCATTGAAATGAATGGCGGAATGTTCAGAATTCAAATTTCGATTGTGACATCACAGCTCTAATTGCTTAAGCTTGCACCTGGAAGAGTTCTAAGCCACCTGGCAGAGCTATAATGGGCTGGGCTGGGCTGTCTGTGTATATGAAGGTGTGTGCATGTAACTTTTGACCCGTATGTCCGATTTTCATAAATGAGGTACCGTTGGAATCCTTGGATAAGGCCGAGTTCCATGCCCCTGATCAAACCCACTCTTGCAGTTCCTCGGAACCGCAATTCTAGTTATTATTATATCTTCCTATTCACCCACTTTTTGGCCGAACTACTGCTCCTAGACCGTTTGAGCTATCGACGCGGTTCGAACTCCAAAAATTCAGGCCCGAACCGGTGTAACTTGCTTGTTGATTTCGTGTCGCTGGCCCTTGTCGTTTTCGCGGTATTCCCGTTTTTCTGCGTTTTTTGGGCCCATTGAAATGAATGGCGGAATGTTCAGAATTCAAATTTCGATTGTGACATCACAGCTCTAATTGCTTAAGCTTGCACCTGGAAGAGTTCTAAGCCACCTGGCAGAGCTCTAATGGGCTGGGCTGGGCTGTCTGTGTATATGAAGGTGTGTGCATGTAACTTTTGACCAGTATGTCCGATTTTCATGAATGAGGTACCGTTGGAATCCTTGAATGAAGCCCAGTTTAATGCCTTGCCAGCACTAAGTGTAAAGGTAATGTAAAAAAAGATGAGACAGCGCGAAGCGCTGTCTCATCTTTTTTTTAAAGCCAAACCATGTTGATACAGGTCATTAAAAAAAATATATATATATATTTTCCAAATCCATTCAGCCCAGTTCAATGCCTTGCCAGCACCAGTTGTAAAGGTCATGTAAAAAAAGATGAGACAGCGCGAAGCGCTCTCATCTTTTTTTTAAAGCCAAACCATGTTCATATAGGTCATTAAAAAAAATAAAAAATAAATAAAGTATTTTACCAATCCATTCAGCCCAGTCGCATGCTCTATTCAAACTTAGTCATGTATGTGTACATTTGTATAGATTATTACATTGAGAAACACACTTTCATACAGATATTATGCACATCCACACATTACACACCTGACACATTCATGTTAAGTTACTCATCATTGCCCGGCAAGAAGTCCACAATCAATTCAATTGTCTTGCCACGATCTGTGGAGCTTACAGACAACGTTATATTGCTATAGGTTCTGTATGCCATTTAAAGCCGACCTAACGATGAGTCCCTTTAAGACGGTGTGTTGCAATGCATTCTGGGTGCTGTGCTGTGATCCGACGGCTCGTCACCTGACCCACCAAACACAACGATGCTTGAACCAGAGCACTTGAACTAAACGTAGTAAATATAAATAGCTACCAAGGCTCCAAATAGCAACACACTTACACCGTAGCATAATGAGGGTATCTACATGTAAAGCGAAGCATTCAGAACTCTACAGGCAGTTTATTAAAAAGAACGTCAACGGGTCAACGTCAACGATAAGTAAGTCAGGCTAACGTAAACGTTAGCTATTTGCTGTTGTCATGCTAGTGCTATATGCTTTAGGCTACGTGATGGCCATTTATCACACTAATTTTAGGTACTACTTTTACGAGGTCTGTAGTTCTGTCAAAATGTATCTTATCGTTGAACAGACTACAGTTTTATCTTCCTTAGACTTCGTAGATGTAGTTACTACAATTTGGAAGCGAATTTCGAAGTGTAAATATGGTTTTAGTGTGTAAACAGACCAACCGCGATTTTGCAATGAAGTTAATGGAGCCTTTTATGTAGGGCTACTAGGCTACTTTCACGAAGTCTGTAGTTCTGTCAAAATGTATCTTAACCATGTAGTATGTTTATAGATATCTTCCTTAGACTTCGTAGATGTAGTTACTACAATTTGGAAGCGAATTTCGAAGTGCAAATATGGTTTAAATGTGTAAACAAGACGCCTGATGTTTAATGTTAATGAATGGGCACAGTATTATTGTGTACAGTAATGGGCTATCAGTAGTATGTAAACAGTTCATGTGTTATGTGATTTACATAAACTAGTAAACAACATAAATGTTAAAAGCTGGTATTGTGTTTCCTGAATTCTTACATTCAGGCATTCAAATGAAATGTAATTAAATAGCATATCAATCATGCAACAATGCAAAAACAATTAAACTAGTGTAGGCCTAATTATATTTTACATTAGTAAAGCAGTACTCTGATGTGCATGCTTTCACAAACTTTTGTGAACAATCTTAGCACTTTAAACATTGACTGTTTTGAAGTGCATGTATAGCAATATAGTATAAAAATAATAATAATTGTGATGATATTACAATTTGATGGGGGGTGGGAGGAGGGGGTGGGTTCATGTAGGTGGGCCCTATGACCCCAAAGTATGCCTTGACTGGGCCTCAGGTCAAAGAAGTTTGAGAAAGGCTGATGTAGACGACAAAGCAGCAAGGAGGCGTCGTGTGATCATTTAAACAAGTTTTATGACAAGGTCGATTAGGGTGGGAAAAATCGTACATTTCTGTGCAAACTTTGCCCAAACTTCAGTCACATTGTCTTTTAAGATAATGCAGTCCATTTTTCGGTTTCAGCAGTCAACAACCTTGACTATTTGAAGATACTAATCTATTGTGTACAGTAATGGGCTATCAGTAGTATGTAAACAGTTCATGTGTTATGTGATTTACATAAACTAGTAAACAACATAAATGTTAAAAGCTGGTATTGTGTTTCCTGAATTCTTACATTCAGGCATTCAAATGAAATGTAATTAAATAGCATATCAATCATGCAACAATGCAAAAACAATGAAACTAGTGTAGGCCTAATTATATTTTTCATTAGTAAAGCAGTACTCTGATGTGCATGCTTTCACAAACTTTTGTGAACAATCTTAGCACTTTAAACATTGACTGTTTTGAAGTGCATGTATAGCAATATAGTATAAAAAAAATAATAATTGTGATGATATTACAATTTGATGGGGGGTGGGAGGAGGGGGTGGGTTCATGTAGGTGGGCCCTTTGACCCCAAAGTATGCCTTGACTGGGCCTCAGGTCAAAGAAGTTTGAGAAAGGCTGATGTAGACGACAAAGCAGCAAGGAGGCGTCGTGTGATCATTTAAACAAGTTTTATGACAAGGTCGATGAGGGTGGGAAAAATCGTACATTTCTGTGCAAACTTTGCCCGCACTTCAGTCGCATTGTCTTTTAAGAAAATGCAGTCCATTTTTCGGTTTCAGCAGTCAACAACCTCAGAACTGACCCTTCAGGCCTCTCAGGAGGCACTGCTCTCTAACCTAGCGACCACCTGAGCAACCAGCATGATTGCCCTAGCAACCAGCATAGCAACCACGTTATTTATGCGTTTTAGCTTATTGGATGTTGCGTTGATGCAGATAACTTTTGATCCGTGTGCCCGATTTTCATAAATGAGGTACCGTTGGAATCCTTGGATGAGGCCGAGTTCCGTGCCCCAGATCAAACCCACTCTTGCAGTTCCTCGGAACCGCAATTCTAGTTATTAGTGGGTTTGATCCAGCAAGCCCACTATTGTTCTTCTTAAGTTTACTTTATTTATTTATTTATTATTCCTTTTCACCCACTTTTTGGCCGAACTACTGCTCCTAGACCGTTTGAGCTATCAACGCGGTTCGAACTCCAAAAATTCAGGCCCGAACCGGTGTAACTTGCTTGTTAATTTCGTGTCGCTGGCCCTTGTCGTTTTCGCGGTATTCCCGTTTTTCTGCGTTTTTTGGGCCCATTGAAATGAATGGCGGAATGTTCAGAATTCAAATTTCGATTGTGACATCACAGCTCTAATTGCTTAAGCTTGCACCTGGAAGAGTTCTAAGCCACCTGGCAGAGCTCTAATGGGCTGGGCTGGGCTGTCTGTGTATATGAAGGTGTGTGCATGTAACTTTTGACCCGTATGTCCGATTTTCATAAATGAGGTACCGTTGGAATCCTTGAATGAAGCCCAGTTTAATGCCTTGCCAGCACTAAGTGTAAAGGTAATGTTCGCGCTGTCTCATCTTTTTTTTTAAAGCCAAACCATGTTCATATAGGTCATTAAAAAAATAAATAAATAAATAAAGTATTTTACCAATCCATTAAGCCCAGTCCTATGCCCAGCTAGCTCCATTCAAACTTAGTCATGTATGTGTACAGTTGTATAGATTATTACATTGAGAAACACACTTTCATACAGATATTATGCACATCCACACATTACACACCTAACACATTCATGTTAAGTTACTCATCATTGCCCGGCAAGAAGTCCACAATCAATTCAATTGTCTTGCCACGATCTGTGGAGCTTACAGACAACGTTATATTGCTATAGGTTCTGTATGCCATTTAAAGCCGACCTAACGATGAGTCCCTTTAAGACGGTGTGTTGCAATGCATTCTGGGTGCTGTGCTGTGATCCGACGGCTCGTCACCTGACCCACCAAACACAACGATGCTTGAACCAGAGCACTTGAACTAAACGTAGTAAAAATAAATAGCTACCAAGGCTCCAAATAGCAACACACTTACACCGTAGCATAATGAGGGTATCTACATGTAAAGCGAAGCATTCAGAACTACAGGCAGTTTATTAAAAAGAACGTCAACGTCAACGGGTCAACGTCAACGATAAGTAAGTCAGGCTAACGTAAACGTTAGCTATTTGCTGTTGTCATGCTAGTGCTATATGCTTTAGGCTACGTGATGGCCATTTATCACACTAATTTTAGGTACTACTTTTACGAGGTCTGTAGTTCTGTCAAAATGTATCTTATCGTTGAACAGACTACAAGGTTATCTTCCTTAGACTTCGTAGATGTAGTTACTACAATTTGGAAGCGAATTTCGAAGTGTAAATATGGTTTTAGTGTGTAAACAGACCAACCGCGATTTTGCAATGAAGTTAATGGAGCCTTTTATGTAGGGCTACTAGGCTACTTTCACGAAGTCTGTAGTTCTGTCAAAATGTATCTTAACCATGTAGTATGTTTATAGATATCTTCCTTAGACTTCGTAGATGTAGTTACTACAATTTGGAAGCGAATTTCGAAGTGCAAATATGGTTTAAATGTGTAAACAAGACGCCTGATGTTTAATGTTAATGAATGGGCACAGTATTATTGTGTACAGTAATGGGCTATCAGTAGTATGTAAACAGTTCATGTGTTATGTGATTTACATAAACTAGTAAACAACATAAATGTTAAAAGCTGGTATTGTGTTTCCTGAATTCTTACATTCAGGCATTCAAATGAAATGTAATTAAATAGCATATCAATCATGCAACAATGCAAAAACAATTAAACTAGTGTAGGCCTAATTATATTTTACATTAGTAAAGCAGTACTCTGATGTGCATGCTTTCACAAACTTTTGTGAACAATCTTAGCACTTTAAACATTGACTGTTTTGAAGTGCATGTATAGCAATATAGTATAAAAATAATAATAATTGTGATGATATTACAATTTGATGGGGGGTGGGAGGAGGGGGTGGGTTCATGTAGGTGGGCCCTATGACCCCAAAGTATGCCTTGACTGGGCCTCAGGTCAAAGAAGTTTGAGAAAGGCTGATGTAGACGACAAAGCAGCAAGGAGGCGTCGTGTGATCATTTAAACAAGTTTTATGACAAGGTCGATTAGGGTGGGAAAAATCGTACATTTCTGTGCAAACTTTGCCCAAACTTCAGTCACATTGTCTTTTAAGATAATGCAGTCCATTTTTCGGTTTCAGCAGTCAACAACCTTGACTATTTGAAGATACTAATCTATTGTGTACAGTAATGGGCTATCAGTAGTATGTAAACAGTTCATGTGTTATGTGATTTACATAAACTAGTAAACAACATAAATGTTAAAAGCTGGTATTGTGTTTCCTGAATTCTTACATTCAGGCATTCAAATGAAATGTAATTAAATAGCATATCAATCATGCAACAATGCAAAAACAATGAAACTAGTGTAGGCCTAATTATATTTTACATTAGTAAAACAGCACTCTGATGTGCATGCTTTCACAAACTTTTGTGAACAATCTTAGCACTTTAAACATTGACTGTTTTGAAGTGCATGTATAGCAATATAGTTTAAAAAAAATAATAATTGTGATGATATTACAATTTGATGGGGGGTGGGAGGAGGGGGTAGGTTCATGTAGGTGGGCCCTATGACCCCAAAGTATGCCTTGACTGGGCCTCAGGTCAAAGAAGTTTGAGAAAGGCTGATGTAGACGACAAAGCAGCAAGGAGGCGTCGTGTGATCATTTAAACAAGTTTTATGACAAGGTGAGGGTGGGAAAAATCGTACATTTCTGTGCAAACTTTGCCCGCACCTCAGTCACATTGTCTTTTAAGAAAATGCAGTCCATTTTTCGGTTTCAGCAGTCAACAACCTCAGAACTGACCCTTCAGGCCTCTCAGGAGGCACTGGCCTTCTAACCTAGCGACCACCTGAGCAACCAGCATGATTGCCCTAGCAACCAGCATAGCAACCACGTTATTTATGCGTTTTAGCTTATTGGATGTTGCGTTGATGCAGATAACTTTTGCTCCGTGTGCCCGATTTTCATAAATGAGGTACCGTTGGAATCCTTGGATGAGGCCGAGTTCCGTGCCCCAGATCAAACCCACTCTTGCAGTTCCTCGGAACCGCAATTCTAGTTTATTATTCCTATTCACCCACTTTTTGGCCGAACTACTGCTCCTAGACCGTTTGAGCTATCGACGCGGTTCGAACTCCAAAAATTCAGGCCCGAACCGGTGTAACTTGCTTGTTAATTTCGTGTCGCTGGCCCTTGTCGTTTTCGCGGTTTTCCCGTTTTTCGGCGTTTTTGGGCCCCATTGAAATGAATGGCGGAATGTTCAAGGATTCTAATTCGATTGTGACATCACAGCTCTAATTGTTTAAGCTTGCACCTGGCAGAGTTCTGAGCCATCTGGCAGAGCTCTAATGGGCTGGGCTGGGCTGTCTGTGTATATGAAGGTGTGTGCATGTAACTTTTGACCCGTATGTCTGATTTTCATAAATGAGGTACCGTTGGAATCCTTGGATGAGGCCGGGTTCCAATCCCCTGATCAAACCCACTCTTGCAGTTCCTCGGAACCGCAATTCTAGTTATTATTATTATTCCCATCTCCCTAATTTTTTTGTCAGCGCTAGCGCCTAGGCCCTTTGAGACAGAGACACCGTTCCAACTTTAAAACGTCCGGTCAGTACCGGTGTAAGTTGGTCGCGAAGATGACGTCAGGTGGGCGTGTTGTTCGTCCGCCATATTGGATTGAACAGAAAGCAAAACTAAATTTTCACAGGTCACAAATTTGGTCCGAATGCCACGAAACTTGACGTACATTATCCTTGGACCAAGCCTCACAAAAGTTACCAGAAGGATTTTTGATTTTCGAAAGCGTTTGCCCGTCACAGCCAAACGAAATCGGCGGCGAAGCTCCGAAACAGGAAGTCGTCCATATCTCAGGAACACTGTCACATATCGATACCAAATTTTGTTTATGAACTGGGGACTCCAGTGTGAGGGTGCATAAGCTAAAAAAAAAAAAAAGACATATTCCAAAAGTTTCCATCATTTGGCAAACCACCCACAGGTATTTGGTAACTCTCACCATTCACCTTTGCACCATTCACCTTCTATCACAATGCCTTCCAAGCATGCACAATGTCTCTGGGCAGCCACAATGTCTCCGGGCAACCTTGCCCAATCATGAAATCCTTGCTCTGCCATGGGATAGTATGGACTTACGAACTGAAATAGCAAGGAGAACAGTAGCTATATATAGCTTACATAATAGAGTTGTTTTCACATTGACGGTATTCAAATTAAATTTGTCATTATTGTTAAATATCATGATGAGAGAGTATTATTAAAAATGTTACAAGTATGCAAATGCATATGTTTACGGGCATTTAGGTTTTACTGTGTTGTTTTGTTGTAAAGACATGCAAGGCATTCTGGGCCGTACTAAACAGTGGTCGGCAGCACTCCATAGGCTACGTATTAATATGAATAGGTGTTTCTGTAAACCTAGGGACAATAAACAGCTATATCTGTTACAAAAACGAGCTGGTAATCGCTCATTGAAGAGGGAACTATGATAAAAAGATTGTTTTCCTAAAAGCATGGAGTTGACGAAAGAATAAACAAGCAATGTCACGTTAATGTTAAATAGCCTAGAACTACATCTGAACACTAGGTAGCAACGTGCCAATATTATGTAATTTATCATGGGAAATTATTGGAAATGTTATTTCTTGTTTATTCTAATTGCAAACCACACACATCCATTCGGAATCACACGTACACATTTAATACTGAAAGACTAGCATTTCGTTTATTTGATGTCGCCTAGCAACACAGCCTTCAGCGGCTTGCCGGCTAGTTCAATATTTCAAAGACACTTGCGTTCCTTCCTGTACGTTGGGTCCTTCAACAGAAAACAATAAACTCAGGCAAATTATCGAACAGCAAACAACATTCTGACCAATGAAATTCTGGAAGTTCAACGGCTAATAGACCAATCAGAATGTATTTTATTTATTTTATGACGTAATCATGCAGATCTGGTAACCCGTGCAGATCAGGTACCCACACTAGCATTTCGTTTATTTGATGTCGCCTAGCAACACAGCCTTCAGAGCAAAGATTCTAGAACAGGGCTTCAGAGACACACGTTTTGAGTTTGTGGCCAAGAACCTAAAATATCGGTCTCCATGTGCTGGATGGTGTGCGTCCTTTATGAAAGTAAGTGTTTTATACAGTTAACGTTACAGACATAATGAGTCATGTTGTAGTGGTCAACATAAATGTGCCCCTTCTGTTATTAGAATGCTAAGCGGAGAAGCATGCTAAGCAGAGATTTAGTATCATTAATTTCTTGTGTGGCTAGCTATAGGGAGGAGATGTATGTTGCTAATTGGGATTTATGTTGTTTAGCGTAATGCCATGGTCATTTGATATGAGATGCTTGCACTCGTAACTTCGTCACGTGTAACTTTAGGACTGCTATTTTTTTTTACTAACAGTAATTCACGAAGCACTTTAGCCCTAAAAGTAGCACCTACGTCTGTGACAGCTTAAAAGAAGTGGCAAAGACTCCTAACGCGATGTTTTGAAATGCGTCTACTATTGTCTACAGGAGCTTCCAATCGCGAGGGAACTTGCATTGTAGGCATAACTAAGGGATGCAATAACACCACCAGCAACCAAAACTAGCCTACTCATTGTCAACATACATGAAATGTAACGTTTCATGTGAATCAAATTAAAATGTTTTCTTTGCAAACGTAGGCATAGGCTTATGGTGACAGATTAATTTAATAATGCTGCTGTGTGAATCACGGTAAGCGTGAATGAAGTGGCCACTTCTTAATGGGACCCACTGTATGGAAGTGGGCTAAGTAAAATTTTAAAAAAAATGTTTTAAATAAGATAAGGTTAATCAGAATTCTACAATATGCCCGCTTGACAACGGCAGAGATAGAACTGGCTTTTGGCCATAGCAACCATCTATTTAGAACGACTGGCCTTCATAGCAACCAAAGATCTGAGCTGTGTTGCAATGTGAGGCAAAGTATAGAAAGGTGATGAAACATACAGAGACAGGTCAAGAAATATAGTGCAGTGTAGACAGTAGTATACAGTTGATTTACAGAACGTGGTTTAGAGTAATATGAATTAAATATAAATATGTACAGTGTATTAGCAGTTATCTCATACAATAAGTAGAATAATGTATGTAGATGTAGCAGTAACATTATAATAGTAGAAATAAGAATATAGATATATGCAGTGTATTAACAGAATATAATAAAACAGAATAAATATGGATATTCAATATTACAAATATATAACAGATATGTACATAACATACAGCTATGTGCAGTGTGGAAACAGTGTCATTGTAGTGCAGAAACAACATTATAAGAGTAGTAAGAATAAGTCTATGTGCAGGATGAATAGTATAAAGATCAGTAGAATAACTATGTATAAATGTAATTACAGTAGGCCTATGTACATTTGTAAATAAATAGAAAACTATGGGTGAGAGGGATAAATTAATTTTATTTAATCGTAAAAGTAAATTGCATTCAATTAAATTTCAATTAAAAATCTTTCCAGTAGGCTTTAATGTCACGCAAAAAGTACAACCAAAGCTGAGCTTGATCAACTAGAACGTCTAAAGAACCAGAACTTGAGTGTAGTTTTTTGCTGGGTCCCAGGCCATGTTGGTCTGAGGGGAAATGAGAAAGCAGACAGTGCTGCTAAGCAAGCCCTCAATGAAGAAGTCACAGAATGTCAAATCCCTGCCCCAGACCTTAAACCTATACTGAACTCTTACATCTCAGATAAGTGGCAATCTGAATGGGATTAATGTACCAACAACAAGCAAGGAATGTGAATTTTGGCACATTTTCATGATCCACTGGGTCGTTATGGGCCACACAAAATACGGTGTTGCTAAAATTACTCCTATTGTGGCTATTAGAGACATGCGTTCATGAGTATCCAGCTACATTCAATGAGTTAAGTAAAATACATTCACACACACAAAAAAAACATCACTAATGTTGTGGACATTCCTTTATTCTGAGATACATCAATAGGCTCTCAAAACAATCCCAAACAGACATAAGGTCTTTATAGAGCAAATCCATATAGATTATTTGTCAAATAAACCAGTAAAACAGAATTAGGGGATGGAATATATAACATTCACACTCATAGCTCATATTTTTAAAATAAATCAGTGAAAAAGTATCCTGACATTTTAATGCCTTAGTCATATTTCATAATTTCAAATTTTTCTCTAGGTTACCTGATAGCCCAGTTTGAGAGGTGCAAGACGCGTGACATTATTTATTTTTGCAGCCAATCACTGCTGTTGTTTTATTTTATTGATTTGATTTTAGTCATAGAAGCTAAATTCGAAGGCAGGCCACAGGTAAAATCCAACGAACTGCATTCACCCCACAAGGCAATAGTTGAATAGAGCTTTTGAGGTATTGCCACTGCTCCAACACTGAAAGGCACTGTTAGAATGCTTGGATCAAGCCAGGTTCAGCATAGCGTATGTCACTATCTGCTCACGTTCGTGACCGGACCAGGGCAAGCACACTTTCGCAGTTCCCGCCGGAAATGCAGTCTAGTTTTGAATGAACACCCAGTGCAAGGCACCAGGTTGGCAATGGATTTAGCAGGTTTAGCAATGGATAAAATAGTCTAAAACGCGAACTAAACAAACATGAGATCACGTTTGCAAACCCTGTTGATGTGAATGCACACACGATGCAAACAAGACATTCTCGCATTATTCAAATTAATTGCCCACCGAAACTATCTGTAATGGGTTTTGGCTAGTAGCCTATGGTGCCAATAGCTAACGACAGTAGGCCTACGTTAGCTAGTAGCAATGGATAACGTTTCTAACACACAAACTTTATCCCCGTCAAATGTAACTGTGGAAATAGCATCTGATATCTTACGATCTTCCTCGTTGTAATTATCTTCGGCTAAGTTCAGCTCTAGATTAGGGATGTTCTCCAATGTAATGAAGTCGCCTTCATCATCAGATCCAGGTCATCTGCAATCCGCTGTGCTTTAATTGACCTGTCGCTAAGCCCCCCCCATTGTTACCGTGTGAAAACTCGGACAAACAAACCAGACTTGATTAGAAATACATTGTGGACAATGGCAGCTGACAGTATATGAAAGCAGGCTTTGAGGACGTTTTGGTCGATAAAGGATTTACTTTCCTCCAGAAGCTATCAAAAGGGACTTAATTATGCTATGGAGGGGTGTATTCAAAACTTTAGAATACATACAAGGTGACAAGCAGTTGTGCCGAGTAGCCGTGCAAATCACTGTGCAAAAACCACTGACGACGTTAATGCTAGCTAGCTAGCTAGTGGAAGATTGATACTAAGATATGTTAGGTTACATTAATATTTGATGTAGTAAGAATATAGTAGTTGGTTAATAAGCATTTTCATCTTGGGATTTAACAGGAAACCTGTGCCCACGTTGTTGGCTTAGTAGCCTACATTACGTCGAGCTGTTGCAAACGCGAGAGACGTCCTGTAGGCTACTGTTGATGAAAATATACCCCGTTTTCTAGCCTCTCGGGGTACCGGCTATCAGTATTACATGTCCCCCATGCAAAACGTTTGACCATGGTTATCCGTTGGGGTTTTTTGAGTTAATAGACTCCATAAATAACCATTAGTTTGTCATTTTATGCCTCCTCCCTGTTGTTTCCTATGGAGTTGTCCGAGCTGATGTCCGAGTCCCGTTGAGGCTGGACTGTCATTGGCTCATCAGCGTTCTAAGGGTGGCGCTTAGCGACAGGTCAATTGTAAACAAACAGCATGCTGGTTCAGTAAGTAGCCATGAGGTTACTTCTAGCATACAGCTGATTGGCCGACAAAACAAAAGAGCACTAATAGTCACGCCCAATTCAAACGCTGGTTTACTTCCTGAAACTTAACCATTTTCAAAAACAAAAAACAAACTTCAAAGTCGTTGAACTGAATCTTAGTTACTTAACGAGAAGGAATATTCTTTCTTCAGACGTGTAGCCTACCATGAAAACTTGGTGGGGGATTGTCGTTGATGAGGTTCATGTCACATACAAATAGTAAGTTTAAAAACGTTAAAGGAACCGTATGTAAGAAATATATTTCAATTAATCATAAAATGGCTCTGATGTGTTACTAGACATTAAGAAATCATGTTCATTTCAAATACTTATATCACTGACAACAGTAGTCCGGCCAGGATATTGTCATTTAAAAAGTGAAGTTGCAGCCCTCAACTGATGTTGACGTGTTTCGGCATCCGGGTTGGCAACCTCGAGTCAGGGGGGAGGGGGAGGGGGAGGAGATACAGCGCTCTACAGTATTTTGAAAGTGATTGCCGTACCAGTTTTGGCCACAATCTTACATATGGTTCCTTTAACGTTAGCTACTTATCTAACTTGTATGTTAAAAGATTGCATTAGAAGAATGCTTCGTTTATCTGATTGGTTGATTTGGGCCGACCAACATAGGTGGTGATAGACAGATGATTTATCCAATCAGCTAACCAGTATTTTCGCCCCTTTCCCAAACATTCTCCAACGGAAAGTTCCCAGATGGATATGCGGAGCAAATGCGAAGCAATCCATCTGGCGGAGTCAGGTTGACGGGTCTGACGGAGTGCTCTCCAAAACTCCAGAGATTCCAGACCCCAGTGAGTGGGGTTGGGAATGGAATGACAGAACCAAAGTCTGGGTGCCATATTGGACAGATCTGGAAGATGCCAGCAAGGGATGCTCACTCCTCCTCAACTGTGGCTGTGTGGTTGCCTGTATGGGCAACTGTAAGTGCCACTGAGCTGGACTTTGCTGTACCACATTGTGCAAGTGTGAGGGAGGCTGTAATGATGAAGAGTGAAACCAAAAATCTTTGAATAATACATGATGTTTAAGTATGAATAGTGTTTTTGTGTTATTTGACTAAAATGTAATATTGATCCTTAGCATGGTGAAAAGCCTAATATAACTTTTCACTGTGGCATAGTTCTGAAGTTGTGTTTATTTAAGGCCTCAACAATGGTCCTTTTGGTCACAACATGTGATTTTTGACACTATAGTGATAGTGACCTGTCCAATCAACAAAGAAAAGCATACCTTGGAGGTAAAAATATGGGTCTAAGGACCTGAGTATTTCAATGTGACTTTTTCAGAGATATTGACAGTTTATGAGCTAAATATGACTATAATACTACATGGAAATGGACTTAAAATAAGAAGAACATATCAAAATTGGATTCCTTGTATCAAAAACAAAGTAGAGGAAATACATTATACAACAATTTAAGACTAAAGGAAGCTGAGATATAACCTTTTCTCTTTTTCGGCGGGGGCCATTTTGGATTTTATGGATAACTGCCACTAGGGGGGGGGCACCCCAACTTGTATCAATGGATTTTTGAAAACCTTAGGCCTATACCTAACACCCTGCCAAAAATAAAAAACTTATCCAGAAGTGCCCAATTTTCATGAATTGCATCCTAGCTACTAGTGCCCTGAATGAGTCCGACTCAACCATAGATAATGGCAGCATACAGTATCTTCCACTACATACCTGGCTACCAGTTTGTTCAGTTCGGTCCGAGACAAAATGTGTGGTGGGGCCTTAAAATCAAGCTTCAGTTGCTTAGGTTTTGTGGCACTGTCTCCTTCTCCTTCGGTGGTCTTGCAACCTTGAAAGATGTTTGAGTAGCCTAACTTTGAATTACTTGACACCAACGTAGATAGGCCCAGGGCATAATGTGCATTTCACGATTACATTCGTTCCTTTAATTTCTTGGTGGGGAAAGTAATGGCTATACTTCCATAGAGAAAGCTACTTTTGGATTATTTGGGTTCGCCATAGCCTGTCTCTCGTTGATTGACTGACTCGCTTGTGTTGTACGTTGTGTGTCCGGCTATGCGTGCTTTCAAACACCCGCCCTACTCTACAGTAACTCTGATTGGCTTACCATGAAATTTTACTCAACCTCAGCCAATCGTCAGCATTAATGGGCTTGTCTCGTGCACAGCCCACTAACCAAGGGGGAACAGTTAAAAAGTATTTGCCTCTCGGCTCAGAGATCTTGGTCTGATGAAAAAAACAGCTTCAATTATAGTAACGCGCCACATTTTTTGGCAGTAACGGTAACGGCGTTATTAAGATGGGAGGAGTAATCAATTAGATTACTCGTTACTGAAAAAAATAATGTCGTTATTTATAACGGCGTTATTCCCATCACTGGTCATAGGTGTGTTTTGGGTGTAACCTTTAAACCAATGAGAATGACATTTGTCCCTTTAACCCCTTTAAGCAGCGCAACTTCAAACAGCACATCGGTATTTTGATAGTCAGCGGCGCATTTGAAGAAATCTGCTTGCACGCGAGACCGTATGGAACAAGTATTCCACTAAACCATGCTTTACTAAAACCTGTTTGTGACTAGCAGAGTATAGCCTACACACATCTGCACGTCTATTATTTGAACTCATAGGCAAAGTAAAACTAACTTCACTGTGGTCTCATAGTCAACGACAAAACAGTTCTACACAGTTAATTACTTTCACTATTGACTAAAGGGCTACTGTTGAAAACATAGCCTGAAAAAAGCAACACTCACCCCAATAATGTTCAAATGACTGAATAAAAATCCTAAGGATATTTATCCTGCAAAGGAATTGCTGCTAAAGCTTACATCTTGTGACAGTGCGTCTTCAGCCCTCTTTGGGGCAGCCTTGGCCTACTGGTTAGCGCTTCGGACTCTTAACCGGAGGGTTGCCGGTTCAAACCCAGACCAGTAGGCCCTTGAGCAAGGCACCTATCCTCACTGCTCCCCGAGCGCCGCTGTTGTTGCAGGCAGCTCACTGCGCCGGGATTAGTGTGTGCTTCACCTCACTGTGTGTTCACTGTTTGCTGAGTGTGTTTCGCTAATTCATGGATTGGGATAAATGCAGAGACCAAATTTCCCTCACGGGATCAAAAGAGTATACTTATACTTATGATACTTCTGTCACTAAACTGGAAAGAGCAAAACATAGGAATATAATGGTTATCTAAATCCCATGGGCAGATAACTCTTAACACCAACCTTATCTTGTTTTATTTTTATTCATGTTTGCTTAAAGATCTGATATGTAAGCCCTTTTCCCTCCCACACCAATGCAACAGTATTGGTTCCTATTCAATCAAAGTTGTTTTCCCCTAAAAGGGAGCAGGGACTTGTAGCAAAGTTCCCTGGATGTGCTGGTCTAATGTATTTAACCTTGATTTTATCACCTTACAGAGATAAGAGGGAGATAGCCAAAGCCAAGGCTTTGGATGGAAAGCAGGTATTGGACCAGTGGAAGGCCTGTTATTTTGAGGTGCGAGCAAGGATAGAGATTTCCGGTCGAGACCCACGCTGGGAGTTTGACCGTAAAAAACTCTTTGAGAAGACCGATTATATGGCTTCCATATGCCAGGACCTCTTCAATATCCTTCAGGTCAGTTTAATTTGTCTTTTTCAAACCTAATGTGTAGATTTTTTAGTAATAATCAAAACATGTTCTTAATGTTTTTAAGGCTGACATGCTGCCAAGCTTGGTGGTGTCTGGTTCTCTCCTTCAGAGAACCAAAATTACGACAGTAAACGAGACGTTTTCTTTCAGTTGTTCACCAGACACCACCATATGGGAACCTACCACAATGCCTCAGCACACAGTGTGTCCCATACAACACACAGCACAGGCGAATCCCCACACAGGCCGGTATAAGTAGTACAGTGACACAGTTACGGTGGAATAGAGTCCAGGCCAAACTATTGTCAACTGATGAGATGGAGCTAGCACACAGTGTGCTCAGGACGTGCATATTGTAGTATGGGTACGGCAATGCCGGCCCAACTAGGTCAAACATGACGCATCAGAGGAACATAAGTTCAGGCCAAGCTGTCTCCAACTGAAGAGACGGAGCAAGCACTCAGCATGCTCAAGACGTCCATAGCACAGTGTGGGCATGGCAACGCCGGCCTAACCTGGTTAAGCACGAGATAGTATCAGAGGAACATAAGTTCAGGCTGAGCTGTAGTATACAGAAAAGACGGAGCAAGCTTTCAGCGTGCTCAAGACGGCCATATAACAGCAATGCACAGCATCGGGGGAACGCAGGTTCAGGCTGAGCTGTCATTGAGAGACAGAGCAGAGCAAGCGACTGGCGTTCTTGTGACATCTATAGGTTATAGAAGTGGGTAAAGGTATTATCACTGGTTCGGTTTACTGATTAGCAAATGTCTTGTATCAACACGTTCTTCCAGACTGCCCATGACGCAGTGATTCTCCTCGTAGAGTGAGCTCACAGACCCTCTGGGGGCTAGGTATTAACTGCTTCGTAAGCCAGGCAAATAGCCTTAACCAACCAATGAGCTAGTCTTTGCTTTGATAAGGCGCGCCCTAGGGCATGAGCACTGTAGCATATAGCCTTCCTTTGGGTAACCCTGTGTTTCACTCACAACACCATGAATTGTAGGTAATTTTCTTGAGTAAAATGTTCTTGGGTCCTGCTGTATAAACCCTTCAGCCAGTCTGGAGGAACCGCTTTCATCGCTCATTCATATAGCAGCTCACACACTGTGACGTAAGCGCGCAGCCTTAAAAAGGCAGTAGTTAGAAAAGGGTTGTGTTGCCCCCTGCAGGTAACCCCCAGAACCTAGTCAACGTCAGCCGTTTCTCAGACGTAACCCCAGGCCTAGGCAGTTAAGACCCACGATACCCTCGTGAGGTTATTGTAGATAGCAGGGACCTACTGTCGAGTGAAGTCGCACGTCTTCCCTCTGCGGCGCAGATAACCTATTTACTCCTATTTTTGAATATCCCCCTTGGAAGTTGATCAAGCTTCCGTGGTGGATTTATTGAGATGTTTGTGAAATAAGGAGCGACTACGCCTAGGTCTCGAACAGTTGGCTAACGTGCGAAGATGTTTGACCCTAGAATTTATCTAGAGACACAGGTTATAGACTACTTCTTGCTTAGGTTTTTAAAGAGTGGAGACCTTATTACCGTCCTTCAGTATAAAGTCACGCTGACCCAAGTCTTAGAAAAGACAGATGAATAACCACAGAAGAGACAAGTTATCTTACCCTCCTGCTGGAATTCGTAGAAAGACCAAGAAAAGACAAAAATACTGCTTAGAGAATTAGATGCCAAGGTTAAATGAGTTCTTTACTTTTCAGCACTTTGGTGATGTTACAAAATGCGGCGTAATATCCACTTGCAGGTTACAATGTTGTAGAAAATGTAAAAAGAGTAAATCCACAAAATAGGAAAATAGTAAATCCACAAATGGAGAAGAGATTACAATAAAAATAGTAAATCCACAAATGGAGAAAAAGAGAATATACGGAAAAAAGTTTAAGTCCTCAAAAAGGGAAAAATCCGCTGATAGTCGTTAGGCAGTCTCTCACTGTCGGAGTAGCAGTGCGATCCCGGCAACAGGTAGTGCGGAGTTAAGATCCGCGGCTTCAGCCTGGCACAAAGTTCCAACACTTTGCTTCTCAACAAATTTCGGAGGACGAATTCTAACAACCGCACGCGACATCATAAAGCAAAAACCCAACGAGTTGAAGGAAGGAAAAAAGAAGAAGCAGCCCCGATCGTTTAGTTCGGCCTATATTTATACTAGGTAGACTCACTGCAGCTGGGAAAATTCTCACGATAGCTAATACATTCTAGAAGTCACTGATCTTAACCAACAATTTAAGATGACACGCATTAACATACTTCTCCGGGTTACATTTCAGAGATGATACATTACATTCAGGTTTACAGATAGTTTCCAGAGGTTACACAAACAGTTTACATTCAATGGCATTTATAACCATGTGACACATTACATTTAGCAACATACACTTTTACAGTCATCAAGAGAGATCGGTTACATTCTTACAGGTTACAAACACTTATGGCATTAACTCTTCACACAATGCAATCTGAATACATTCATTTAAACAGTTTAAGGCACTTTACCCATTTCACAGTTTGAGACATACAATTCTTTACATGCATAATTCCCTAGACTTTACAAGGTCAGGCTACTAAAATACTTGTAATGATACATTTCATTCATCGCACTTTATTATTTATTATGAGGTCATTGTTTGCAGTTATGGTTCATTTTTCATTCTTTTATTCACATTCAATAATCATCAAGTATTTCTGAGGTCAGGGTGATCTGGTTTAGTAATCCTGCACATTGTTCAACATCTGCTTCAACACATTCATTCACTTCCACGCTTTCAGGTGAACTTAATTCAAGAGTAGGTTGCAAGGTCATTGGTTTAACATTACGATTCAATTCCTGGTCAGTTTCTTTCCTAATTTGTCTAATCATATTTTCTAGATCAAATAGATTACCTTGATAGCTAGCGCTGAATCTAGCCTTTCTGCCTTTTCGCCTTGTAAGACGTATTGATTTTGTGCTACCGCTCTGTGGTCCATACGGTCGGTGTTCTGGCAACACGTCACCCCCTACTTGGAGCACAGGGCGTAGCACAGAAGTAGGCACTGCGTAAGGAACTTCGAAGGATACTGGACCCCACAAGATGCCAATCCGGGCTCCAGCATGATACTGCAAAGAAGCCCAAGGGGCTCGCGTCTGATAATCATAAAAACACATTAACACTACATGGGTCACTGGATAACTGTACAAAATTGGAACTTGTCGATATGGAGAGAGATTCCATGCATGCAAGACAGAAGAACTGATCAAATCAAATATATTATCAGGATATACTCCAATCATTATCAAGGGTTCTGGGCTGTGTGTTATTGCTACTACCTGTACCCAGCACTCGGGTCTAGCAGAAACGCAGGTTCCGCACAGGAGGTAGGTATTATTCTGTCGTCCGAGGTCACGGTCAGCCTGGAGCAGAAGAAATAACGCTATACCTGCCCGGGAACAACTGACGTTGCTACACACCTGCTCTGAGGCAAGGCTAGTTCCAGCAACACATCGGCCCAATCCGCCCGATATTCCGGGGTCTGTAGTGGAGTCGGAGTCTCGGTCGGGACTATCCGATCGGTCTCCATCACATGGTCCTGGCTACATGAGGGAATAAATAAACATTTATCCAGTGCCCCTTTATCTGATATAGGCTATGGATCGCTTTTCCAAATGTCTGTAAAGGAACTGAATAGGCAAGATAATCACATGACCGTGAACAGGATACTAAAGGCCTAGAATGTTTTATCGCTGATTCTATGAACACCTCATCTTGTTTCATAATTTGGATTCCAGGGATATTCCCCACAATGTCTGCCAATTGTCCTCGTAAGGGTAACATTCCATAAACTAACTGACACAGTGGCTTCACTTCCCGCAAATTCAACTCTTGAATAAAGTATTGCACCTGATCCAGTGACATTTCACGCATGCATTCAACATACACTTTCTCATAGTTTCAAAGGCATTACATAGTCCTTATGTTGGCGTAGTATAATAACGAGATATAGTATAAGGGCTACATGCAAAGAATCGGAGAGTGAGGATTCTGTTCGTTAACATGTTAGCGGATGCGCAGTGTAGCACCACTCCTTCAGTACATATCAGAAAAGGGGAATGATTCAAACGGTCCCGCGCAACATCCTAGCAACTTCTCTCGCTCCTCAGTCATGTGACGCAGAACATTCTTACTCAACATTGGATAATGTAAAGGGAGGAATAACATGAATGGCCATAAACTATTTCACTTCCAGTATTAGGCCAGCCGATAGGTGCAACTTAACGCACCAGAAATGTTAGGATAACGTCCAAAAAAATTAGTCAAAGGTAACGCATTAGGTCAATAGAGCATGATTAGTATAAGTTGTCATGAAGTTAGCAAATATCCTATTGCTGACGGCAATGCGTGTTGCGGCTGATTCCGCGAAGCAAATGAGCATGCATCAGTAACCTTATCACTCTCATCTTTCCCACCTATGTGTGGCGAACAGCCTTGTAGCTCATGCTCCCCAAAGTGGAATTTCTCGGGATAGTTAGTATTTGCAATGACATGCAGATTAATGTGATAAGTAGCAAATTGTTAAACCTAAGCATATAAAATCATTAGCCTACTCTGTCTTAATATAAAGATGTTATCATGTTTGTCAATTGCTCTATGCTCACAAAATAATCGTGAGTCAGAGAAGGCCTATGCCTACTGAGATAAGAGTTTGTCTTACAAGTAAAAGTCCTAGCGTAACTTGGATACCCACAGCATTTACGCAGAGGGTCACAGGCAAATAGTCATAATAATGCTGACAACAATTACACAACTTTTAACATGAAGATTTTAAGAATATTAAGAATAAAGATCTTAATATCGGTTAGTGTAAAGTTCTTTATTGGACAATGGGTTTGGACACATCTCTTTATCATTTAACTCTAGAAAGATAAAACTTGTTAACATTTCTGTAGGTCATAGCCTATCACAGCTATAAGATCTTCAATAACATTACAAATGTTAATCACTAAGGAGGCACAATATTTTACCCAAATAAGTATAATTAACTAAAAACTTACGTATAGGTCTAATCGCTCTGCTTAAAGGAAATTTGCCCATGAAAGTGCGTCATTAGTGAAGCCCGTCTCTGCGTGAGCTTTTTAATGACTATGACAAGGCGGTTGATGGAGATGCATGGTCATGGAGGGTCTAGAGACATCTGACTACATTTCGTACCTACAACGAGCATCGGAGTCTCCTCCCTGCCAGTTATCCTTAGCCTATCTGCGTTGGGGTCATCTGCAGGACGAGAACCATCATGTCTTGTTTGTGTTTACTAGTGTTTTACTGAATTTTAGAATATCTGAGATTGAATGTAAGATCATATCTCTATTAGTAAATGGGATATTTCCTTAAATGCATCTAGCAATTAACTGACGTTGTTAACCACGGTAGGCCTCTGCAGGCATCCCAACACCCTTACAATGAATGATATGGCATTAACGTTATCTTCCACTGGGATATATCCTGTTTTGTAGTGTCCTCACACTGTCTCTTAATTACAACACTACTGGTCCATGGAACAGTCAAGCGAAATGTCTATTTATTATTTTAACATTGTATACTAATGCACATCTAAATCTTGTAATGGAATAAGTAATGGTTGGGTTAGCAGTAAAACTGAATTGCCCCTCGGGGACTAATAAAGTTATCTGAATCTGAACCCGAATCAATACACAATCGGTTAAATATACCCAGAAGTTACCTTAGGCAAAGCAACACGTGTCTAAGAACCTACCAGCAACTGGACACTTTGGATAAGTTATCATTATCTTTGGATAACGCGTGTTTGCATCTTCTGTCACTTACTACACGCGCAAGTAACTGGCTACACTTCGCTGCATACTTCCATCTGCAATATGAATTCTTACCACCAGGTTATCGTGTCCCATTTCAATTCTGGTTATGCTTTCTTTCTAACATTCTATCTTATACTTCACCTATGAAAGTTATATCATACTAAGTTCAATAAAGATCATTGTTGTCAGGTAAAACATCTTTACCATCTTCCTGAGAATATACAAGATCTTTTGCATTTAAACATTCTCATGCGAATAGGGGAAAAAATACAACAGCATTCCCAATTCCTGCCACGCTAGATTGTGCTTACTAGAACGCGTTATGTCACAAGATTCCTACGATTATTTTAAAGTTTGATCATATTGTCTACCTATCATTTATATATGCTGACATGATATTCTTAAATGAGCATGGCAAAATAATGTTTATTAATCACACGCTGTAACTCGTTCTTATGAAAATGTCACTTTCAAGCATAAACATAAATCATCTAGGCCTACTTTTACGCACAATGGATAAAAACATATCAAGATGCGGACGCGCCTATGCAGATATAAGTCTCATCGAAGCAGTGTCATACACCAAACAACCCAAATGGCCTAGAAGGGACGAGCTTATCGGGCATGCAAGGAAATATGAGTTAGAAAAATCGAGTTGAGTTTCTACTTAAAAACTGGCGACGCACTCCATCTCAAATAGAACAGTAACCGATTAGGTATTTAACTATCTAATTGCCCAAAGTGTGGCTTTCTCCACGTGATATTTTGTTTCCTCTGCCTATGTTATCAACGACTATAGTTGTTGGTCCTGTTCATCAACACCTTAGCAGCACAATCTGATTACGTTACAGCCTGGCTCTGGCTTCCCTAAATTACCCGTAACACGGTTCTTCTTCTGAATTTTTTGCCATAGCCTACATTTTACCGAGTCTAATATGGACCAATGCAACCTAGAGTCCATTTCAAAGCTTACATAGTCATTTGCCTAAACCAACGATCATCGAATTGTATTAAATTGTAACATTCTCATTTGTATGGTTCACGGAAGACTATATGCATATCTATCAGCAGAAGATACAGAGGGTACAAACGTCTTCGCATAACCTGAGACTTTAACACCAAGCAATTTAAAGTTTCTTGTTTCTGACAATAAAGATAAACATAGGAAATATAAACGTGAGACTGGTATGTAATTCTGCAAGGGATTTATCTGTATGGCCGTGCGCATTCCTTATCATCTGATTAGATCCACGCAACCCCACAGAGCTGGTCTTCGTCTCGCATCATTGCTCCCAAGGCTCCCTTATCCAAGCCTCGCTAGGGTCTCTGTAAAGTAACCCCAAATTATATGCGACGCCAACATCTTTATCTCACTCATCGTGACTCTGAGGATAATAATTAACTTAAGACACTAATTCAAAGGGTTTATGTAAAGCATTGTGAGTTGTTTCTTACATGTTACTGTGCTTAAATTAATCTTGACTAGTTTAACTATTCGATATGGCCAACGCTCCTCTGAGTCTCTTTGCTGGATAAAGCAACCCATGAACGCGGGAACTGCGCAAGGTTTCATACCGTCCCAATGATTGTAGACGTAGAATAGTGGAGTCAAAATGTCTAAACGGCTACCAGCACATTGGCACGATCTGATTCAAAATCATTAACTTTTCTACATTGTTATAAGACATAAGACGTGCCTATACTAAATAAGGGACTTCCACCCATTGATTCTAAGCGACTGGTATCCGTACCAGTGATGCCTTCAGCCTATCTCCCCTAATCTCGGTGCTTATCGAAGGGGAGCGACCCCTCATAGCTCAACCGCAACTAGGGAGACGGCCATCGCAGTTTGAGGACTGGTAGTTTACCTACAAGTTATTATACGTTTGAGTTTGGTCTATCATTACTCGCTGGCTTGTATTTTCAAATACGATTTTTCAATTAGCATAGGCTACTCGAAGCATTCTACGGGCTTCATCCGCAAACATTATAGGGACGCGAATCTCGACTCGCGGTGAGAGTGTCCTATCAGACACTTGTTGCATGTCTGCTTTTGCCGATGGGTCATGCTGGATAACCCTTAAAACCACTTGGTATTTCTTATTTAAGCGTTCTTTTCTAGATTCAGTCTCATTTCCTGATGGAGAACTTAAATAAGCCTACGACAGGCTCAAAATAGGCAAACTGCCATCGCCAGAGCTGTTACTTTTAGTTTTACGCACGGATTTCCGCCTATAGTCTCCCTACTACTGAAAAACACGTAGTAAAGATGCCTTTAGAATCTATTCCCAAAAGTAAGATATTTATCCAATATATCTAACATAGACTCCGTATCTTCCTTTTCCAGGCAAGCGCGTATCTCGACGCTATTTGTTACTTTCCGTAACTGTTTCTGCAATATCAGGGCAACCTCTTTCTGATGTTACACCAGTTACCCTCCTAATAGTCCGGAATATTAGGAACCGTCTTACTTTTACGGTCTCGACCCACGAACTTTCTGTAGGTGTTTTTGTCGAGGAATAACCACTTCTAACCCCTCGGAACTTAAAACAACAGCCACAACAGTGTTTTGTCTTACGCGTTGTTTGTATATTATATTATCTAATATAAATTCCAGAGATAACCACCAGGACCGTTATGTGTCTATCAGAACACACCGAATGCGACGGGTTAACACTTCTCCGACGCTAAAATTAGACTGATAATTAGAGTTACGTTCTCAACATCTAATATTATCTAAAGGTCCTCCCGGGTTTTGGCACCATGTGTTGCCCCCTGCAGGTAACCCCCATAACCTAGTCAACGTCAGCTGTTTCTCAGACGTAACCCCAGGCCTAGGCAGTTAAGACCCACGATACCCTCTTGAGGTTATTGTAGATAGCAGGGACCTACTGTCGAGTGAAGTCGCACGTCTTCCCTCTGCGGCGCAGAAAACCTATTTACTCCTATTTTTGAATATCCCCCTTGGAAGTTGATCAAGCTTCCGTGGTGGATTTATTGAGATGTTTGTGAAATAAGGAGCGACTACGCCTAGGTCTCGAACAGTTGGCTAATGTGCGAAGATGTTTGACCCTAGAATTTATCTAGAGACACAGGTTATAGACTACTTCTTGCTTAGGTTTTTAAAGAGTGGAGACCTTATTACCGTCCTTCAGTATAAAGTCACGCTGACCCAAGTCTTAGAAAAGACAGATGAATAACCACAGAAGAGACAAGTTATCTTACCCTCCTGCTGGAATTCGTAGAAAGACCAAGAAAAGACAAAAATACTGCTTAGAGAATTAGATGCCAAGGTTAAATGAGTTCTTTACTTTTCAGCACTTTGGTGATGTTACAAAATGCGGCGTAATATCCACTTGCAGGTTACAATGTTGTAGAAAATGTAAAAAGAGTAAATCCACAAAATAGGAAAATAGTAAATCCACAAATGGAGAAGAGATTACAATAAAAATAGTAAATCCACAAATGGAGAAAAAGAGAATATACGGAAAAAAGTTTAAGTCCTCAAAAAGGGAAAAATCCGCTGATAGTCGTTAGGCAGTCTCTCACTGTCGGAGTAGCAGTGCGATCCCGGCAACAGGTAGTGCGGAGTTAAGATCCGCGGCTTTAGCCTGGCACAAAGTTCCAACACTTTGCTTCTCAACGAATTTCGGAAGACGAATTCTAACAACCGCACGCGACATCATAAAGCAAAAACCCAACGAGTTGAAGGAAGGAAAAAAGAAGAAGCAGCCCCGATCGTTTAGTTTGGCCCCTATTTATACTAGGTAGACCTGTCCTCCCCCACACATTCCTAAGGCAAATCAATCTTTCCCACGACAGTTTAGAACCTTCTAGAAGGTTCCCACAATAGCTGGGAATATTCTCACGTTAGCTGGGAATATTCTCACGGTAGCTTGGGAATATAGCTGGGAATATTCTCACGGCAGCTGGGAAAATTCTCACGATAGCTAATACATTCTAGAAGTCACTGATCTTAACCAACAATTTAAGATGACACGCATTAACATACTTCTCCGGGTTACATTTCGGAGATGATACATTACATTCAGGTTTACAGATAGTTTCCAGAGGTTACACAAACAGTTTACATTCAATGGCATTTATAACCATGTGACACATTACATTTAGCAACATACACTTTTACAGTCATCAAGAGAGATCGGTTACATTCTTACAGGTTACAAACACTTATGGCATTAACTCTTCACACAATGCAATCTGAATACATTAATTTAAACAGTTTAAGGCACTTTACCCATTTCACAGTTTGAGACATACAATTCTTTACATGCATAATTCCCTAGACTTTACAAGGTCAGGCTACTAAAATACTTGTAATGATACATTTCATTCATCGCACTTTATTATTTATTATGAGGTCATTGTTTGCAGTTATGGTTCATTTTCCATTCTTTTATTCACATTCAATAATCATCAAGTATTTCTGAGGTCAGGGTGATCTGGTTTAGTAATCCTGCACATTGTTCAACATCTGCTTCAACACATTCATTCACTTCCACGCTTTCAGGTGAACTTAATTCAAGAGTAGGTTGCAAGGTCATTGGTTTAACATTACGATTCAATTCCTGGTCAGTTTCTTTCCTAATTTGTCTAATCATATTTTCTAGATCAAATAGATTACCTTGATAGCTAGCGCTGAATCTAGCCTTTCTGCCTTTTCGCCTTGTAAGACGTATTGATTTTGTGCTACCGCTCTGTGGTCCATACGGTCGGTGTTCTGGCAACATGTCAGGGTTCAGGGAGGTAGATCCGCCAAAGGCAATATATCCCATATGGTGGTGTCTCGTGAAAGAGAACCTTTTGATTCCTCCTCAGTGGACTTCAAGGAGAGCCTTAGTTTGCAGGTGTTAACGTAAAGAGCAACGGTGGTCCAATTCCTCGGCTGACCTAACCATCTCCATAATAACATAGAATTGAAGGCATAGTGTGAAACATGTTGTAATTCAATGTAATGTTAGTTTTGAAGAAAGATCATTTTAAATACATTTCCATCAGAAAATTTACATTTTCTGGACTGATCAAAACAAAGATATTTTTATCTACACTTTGCTTATCAAAAATTATTAGAAAACAATCCGAAACCAGGTTTTGTACAATTGTCTATTCTTTTGGTCAACACAGATTCTAGAGGAGTTTTATAATATTTTTGGGCCAGAACTCAAAGCAGTTACTGGTGACCCAAAACGCATTGATGATGTGCTACGGTGGGTGGACAGCTTGGTGGTTCCCATTGAAGAGCTTAACTTTGATCCTTTCAACATTCGTAAGATGGGCAGCTGGAAAATGGTTATGCAGGACTTTAAAACTAAAGTTCAGGTAGGTAAAGATGACACATTTGCAAGTGCTTTTGGTTTGTTGTTAACTTTTCACTGTTATGATACTAAACCCTCTGTTTATCAAGGCTATTGAGGGAGAGGCCATTAATTTCATTGATCAGTCCTTTAAGACTTTGAGATCAGCCGAGGCGGCCTTTGACATGCTGCTGAAATTCAAACACATCCGCTCCAGAGAAGCAATTAACAACCAAATGATGCAGAAATTCAATGACATTCTTGCACAGTACTGCAAAGAGGTATGTGGGATTATAGGATTAAAAAAAAAAAAATAATTGTGGTATAATCTTATTTAATCAAATTAATATCTGAACGGAAATGTCTATGAAGAGAATCACGCACCAGCAATGTTACTCTGTGTGTGAATCATCTTATTTTTAACACTAACAACGAAAAAGAAGCTCAAACAAAACGGGATGAAAGAGGCTATGATGAAAATATATAGTTTGTATACTGCCATAGTAAGTCATTTTGGACGTTGTAGACTGGGATGTGTTCAGACACAGCTCTGATGAGAACATTGATGTGTTTACGGCATGGTTTACGGAAGTACTGGGGTTTATTGGAAAGCTCATGGATGACATTGTCCCCAACGCACTCATTTCCACCATTGCGAGTGCTATACATTGCTAGCAGGGTGCATAAGCAGTGTGCAAAACGCTTACTGCTAATACGAAACAACATTAAAAAGGTACACCTCACTGCAAAAAATGTGTCCTGTCTGATCACCCCCTAAGAAAGCTGATTTTTCTGCCATGTTTCACAGGTAGACATCATCAATGATATATTCTTGAAGCACAAGGACAACCCCCCTCTTAATAAGAATCAGCCACCTGTTGCAGGTGCCATCTACTGGGAACGCTCTCTGTTCCACAGAATCAAACACACGATAATACGCTTCTTGGAAGTGGAAGAGATGCTGGAGAGTGAGCAAGGCAAAATGGTAGGCTCTACTAGTTATGGGGATGATTAATCATCATGATTTTATGAACAAACTTTTTTATTGTGTGACTGTCAGTTGACTTCTCCCACGTGTTCCATGCTTCACATTCTTAATTATTAATTAATCCATTCATTCATTCATTTATTTCCTTAACATGCTTAATATTTGTTTACAAGTTCTTAATATTATGAAGTGTTTAAAAACAAGTAGCCTGGAAGCCAGCCCGAATATAATGCCGCCTACACAATTTGAAATAGGCTACTTGCATGAAAGGCAGCCAGGTGTGTTCGAACCTGCCAATATTGTTTATGCAATTAGTGTCTACACAGACCCGGTTGGGTATTGTTCTAGGGAATCGGCACGTTACGACAACAAAGGATTTATGTGTGTGTTAATTTTTTTATTATTAGGCAAACAAGATATTCAGTGTTGGAATGAAGATGTAATGAGCAGAATATAACAGAAAATGCGTTGAAACGGGGTTAACACTCCACCGGAAATAAATGAGCGTACAAGAAAAGCCTTTCGTGCACCTAGTCTGTTCAGTCTGAACTTGTTCCATTTAGAAGCCAATAGAGCATCACAGTCCCGCCCCTCCTCCGAGAGAGTTTAGTTTCCGGAAGTAAATTTCCCATTAATTTCTCCCATTGACGTTTTGTAAAAATCCGTATCTAAAGAGTTTTAGAGCATGTCTTAGGCTAATCAGCTACGGCGTAAGTCATAAGCATACAACATATCATTTCGAGTGAAAAAATGAAGAGAAAGAACAAACAAAGTCAAAGGTACAAGACTGTGTACATATTTTCATTTCCGAGCGAAGGAACTACTCATCCCATAAACCACCGCACCTCACTGAATAATATATAAGCAATGCACAAACCAGCGCGAAATCATTTCCAACCGGCGACAGCACGCGAACCCTTTCCTCCAAACAGTGATTTTTATATAGTGAATGTGCAGTTAATAGCAGTTATTTCAGGAGTAATCGTGTAAATAATAGTGTTTTTGTATTGAATGTTATATTTACCATCCTGTATTTTATATTGTGTGTGTGTGTGTGTGTGTGAAAGCGGTTAACGTTAATTTTAGCAACATTGTGCAGTGCTTCGTATCTGACTGCCATCCTGATGCATGGACCAGTGGTCTGCTCTTGGACCATCATATTCAGTTTATTAACTTGCTGTGAATTATTACACAAAATGTTCATTAAATGTACGAAGAAGTATTTCTAGGTTAATGATTGATGATATGACTCGTACAGTATGAAGGCTACAGTAGCCTAGCTAATGTTAACTAGCAATACCAACCTCCCTGCAAAACTCACCACACAAATTTGTAGGTCTTGTCCCTCATGCTGGCCCTTACAAAACCCACAAGCTAACCCTCGGACACACAACAGTCAATAATGTGACCCGATTTAAAGTGGTTTTCACCCCTTTGGACACTCTTGATTTCGTCCTTGAAACAGTAAAATATTCACGGACGGTTTGCTAACCATTTTACTGCAGTGTCTAGCTGCTAGCCGGTGGATAGCTAGCTAGTTCAAAACTTTAAGTACTTAATGAGGATATACAGGGCTTTTTATGCCTCGACTAAGTTGATGTTTCCTATAAACAACAATTCATGTTCATAGAAACAACAAGGTCACTAAAACATAATATATTTCTACCTGTGTTGCAGCATGTAGGCTAATGTTAGCAGCATTATAATGACATTCTAATGTCTGAAAGGCTAATGATACCTGAAATGTTAAGTGTTTAAACTAGCATTTACAGTGTTCTATTTGATGGTGTATTGGCCCTGACTAAGTTTGTGTGATATATAAACCACAATCCTTGTTGATACAAGTACCAATGTTCGTCTAGAAAGTTTTTATTCACATTAAAGGAATACGCCACCCAATGTCAGTAGTAATAAATGTTCTTACCTTAACTTTCACGAGTTGAGTCATACCTCTCCCATGTCAGTACGTGCACTCAAATGCTCTGGTGCGCGGCGCGAATGTGTTAGCATGTTGCTATGCTAGCGGGCTCAGACGTAGCCAGACGTAGAAGTAATCAAAAACATCCACGTTTTCCCGACTTAAATACAGTTACACGAGTAGTTGATTAAAATGTCTACGGTCAAACAACATGAAACGTGGCGATTTTCCAAGCGAATAAACAGGAGAACTACAATGTTTGGCGCAATAGCACTTGGGAGTACTTCGACCTAGCGTAGTAATATTAATTAACACCTAATTGTAGATCCTATCCACCACAGAGTTTAGAATTCATGCTTGATCGACCCCTCAGCCTCCCCCTCCCCTCTGAGCGAGAGAGAGGCACACACACACTAGAGATGCGCTGATGGGCTATTATTTTAACCATAACTGCATAGCAAAACTTATCATCCATCCGCCATCCATCAGCACAAAAGTTTTTTGACCAATTTTCCAAACCGCACCCGCACACCATCCGCTGGTTGTTTTAATGTATGGGTGATGCAGCGCTGCTGACGTGAGGCTAGAAAGCTCTTGCCTGTTCTAGAAAGACTGATCCAATGCAGCAAATATATTAAAAGGCTAAAGTCCTACATTGGCTATGTTGTAGCCTATCCCCAGAATATCAGCAGCAAACTCAGTCTCTGGGTGTGTTCGAAACCTAGAATCTTTGTTTAACACTACGGTATGACGTTAGCAAAAGCCTGACGTTAAACTAAATTAGCTTACGTAAGCTAGCAGGCTAACGGTATAAATTAGTTTTACTTTTACGGCCGGCAGATATATCAGCCCAGACGCTATTAATGGTTACAACAATGGCATAATCAGATAGTAAATTGTTTATTTCTCATCTCTAATCTACAAATCTAAGCAAAATAAGGTCACACAAATTACATTTTAAACAGATTCAGCAGCCATTACCGATGTCATCCGCCATGTTTGTTTACCTTTCACAGCTGTTTCAGACGTTGTCGCAAGGGATTATGGGTAGGAGGGAGCATGAAGTGTGCATCGATGCTGCCTCCAAAAATGACCGTTATTTGGGAATTCTAAGATATCTTAAAAGGCAGCAGAATTAGTTTTTTCAGTTTCGAACCGCACTTGCTGCCTTGCTCCCCAGTTAGATATCTTAAAAGGCAGCAACTTTACCCGTTTCGAACACACCCTCTGTCTCGCAAAACAGTCTCCAAATAAAACGCACATCGGCATGTTGCCTATTCTGCCAGCTTGTGCAAATATATCATCCAAAATGCTTGATTGCATTACATTCTCCACATTTTTAGCTAAATTTTCATGTACCACATCAGCATTTTTGTTCAGTGAATCTTTTGTAAATTGCTTTACAATTACCGTCGGGCCTATAGGCCTATTGCCTGGCTTGCCTCAGCTTCGGTCACGTCCTTTTACAATTTTATCATTGTAATAAAAAACGCAATTTGCCACATATTTTCAACATGCTGCTGGCCTACTAATTAATGCCTATTGTACTTTATTTTTTGCAAAAAGAAAGAAATCCTTGATAAAATAACAAGTCATTCACATTATAGGCTACTTTACGCACTGTCATGTCAGGGTGACACTATGACAAGCCTGTTCTGAAGACTCCCATTCATTTTGACTGCACAGGAAGAGAGCGCGTCTTTTTCAGACAGACAGCGCCATTCATTTTATACCAGCAAGCCGATCGGACAAACGCCTTGATATTAAAGAAACGCCGACTCCATTCATTCTGAAAGTCCACCGCACAACAGTGCAACATGCATGTTCACATTTTTAGTAACAACCGCCAAACTTGCTTGCTTGCCTTACACATCTAAGTTTTCCGACTACTTTTCTTACCTTCTTTTTCCGCTGTGGATGTTATTGAGTTTGTAGAAGTTTTAGCTCTTACGTTCTGAACAACTCGCACTGCCATCGCCCGATGTCATTTCTGAGTCATATCACTCTCTGTCTCTCTTTTAAATGCCTATTCCCTGAATGGTAGGCTACAATTACTAGTGTTTTATATATAGGCTAATATCGAAACAAAATAACCCAGCCATCTAGGATATAACACAGGTTGAAGTCATCGTGAAGTTGGTTCTGTTTAGGGAGGTGAATGTGTGTAAACATCTGTAGATGACTCAGAAATGACATCGGAAGACAAGGAGTGAATAGTGGCAAGAGGCAAGCCGAAGGCTGCTGACAAGGGCCCGACGCTATTGTAAAGCAATTTACAAAAGATTCACTGAACAAAAATGCTGATGTGGTACATGAAAATTTAGCTAAAAATGTGGAGAATGCAATGCAATCAAGCATTTTGGACGATATATTTGCACAAGCTGGCAGAATAGGCAACATGCCGATGTGCGTTTTATTTAGATAGATAGATAGATAGATAGATATATACTTTATTGATCCCCAAGGGGAAATTCAGGAAATTTGGAGACTGTTTTGCAGAGACTGAGTTTGCTGTTGATATTCTGGGGATAGGCTACAACATAGCCAATGTAGGACTTTAGCCTTTTTAATATATATGCTGCATTGGATCAGTCTTTCTATAACAGGCAAAAGCTTTCTAGCCTCACGTCAGCAGCGCTCCATCACCCATACATTAAAACAACCAGCGGATGGTGGGCGGGTGTGGTTTTGAAAATTGGTCAAAAAACTTTGGTGCTGATGGATGGCGGATGATAAATTTTGCTATGCAGTTATGGTTGAAATAATAGCCCATCAGCGCATCTCTAGTGTGTGTGTGCCTCTCTCTCGCTCAGAGGGGAGGGGGAGGCTGAGGGGTCGATCAAGCATGGATTCTAAACTCTGTGGTGGATAGGATCTACAATTAGGTGTTAATTAATATTACTACGCTAGGTCGAAGTACTCCCAAGTGCTATTGCGCCAAACATTGTAGTTCTCCTGTTTATTCGCTTGGAAAATCGCCATGTTTCATGTTGTTTGACCATAGACATTTTAATCAACTACTCGTGTAACTGTATTTAAGTCGGGAAAACGTGGATGTTTTTGATTACTTCTACATCTGGCTACGTCTGAGCCCGCTAGCATAGCAACATGCTAACACATTCGCGCCGCGCACCAGAGCGTTTGAGTGCACGTACCGACACGGGAGAGGTATGACTCAACTCGTGAAAGTTAAGGTAAGAACATATATTACTACTGACATTGGGTGGCGTGTTCCTTTAAGATTTTTGCCATAGGCAGTAAAAGACTCCGCCATCTTTGTCAATAATTTTCGCTAAGAAAGTTTCAAACTATGATCATAACGGCCTTTCCACCAATCAGAGGCATCACTGTGGGATTGTGGGATTGTTCAGGATTGTGGGTAATGAAGTACTTATCCAAGACATCGCGATTAAAATACATTTATCTCAAAACAAGGTTAGTGCCCCTTGAATTTTCACCCTTAATATGAGCATATACAATCGCTTAGTACAGCCGTAGCTGGTTTTAAGTCTACCATGTATGGTTACGTTTTTATGGCTTATACCCCAATTGTCAATTGAGAAATTGTATTGAATTCTTACTTCCGGAAACTACTGTGGGCGGGACTGTGATGCTATGCCTGTATGAAAGCTGGGCAGCGTGGGCACACCAATCAAATCGTCTGGGCAGGCTTTTTACAATGATTGACAGATGAGCAATGGTTATTTTGGTGTGTCTTCAGGAAAGCACACTATTGTTCTTAAGTTCCCTATTTTCTTATTATTCCGTTTCACCTTTTTAGAGCTTTCTGAAACGTCCGGCCGAACTGGTGTACGTTGCTTGTGAAGATGCCGTCACTAGCCCTTGTCGTTCTTCTGCCATATTGGCTTTTATCCAAACTTTTACAGGTCATAACTATTGTCCGATCTTCACGAAACTGTACATGATCTTCATACCAAGCCTCACAAAAGTTACCAGAGTTTTCAAGACCGTTTGCACAGCACAGCCAATTAAACAGGAAGTAAGGTCATATCCCAGCAAAACATTTTGACCATTTGATCCACATAATCTTCAGTGTCCCGCCGGCGGGACGGTTACCCCCCTCCCCCACCTCCCCCCAACATTCTCAGTGTTTCCCACAGAATTGGATTCAATTTGTGGCGGTAGCTGACTTTGACAACGGGGGGGGGGGGGGGGCTTGTTACACAGTTGAAAGGCTGCTGATGTGTGGATGCAATTCATAACATTTTCTACATAGTTAAAATAAAGGTTCGTACTTCTCCTTGGGACAAGCACTTTTGAATTTTGGAAAACACTTTTCCATTTACATCGGGATTTTGCAAACATTCAATGTCAGAGTCAATAAAATGAGCCCTTCAACGAAATTGACAAGCAGCTTAGAAGTAGGCTAAGTATACTAAATTCGACATCCACACTGCAAAAAATCAATTCTAACCAAGTGTTAATAATCTTATATATTAAGATTAAAAAATCTATTTGGTAATGTTTTTAGTATGAAAAGACTTACCTAGCGCCCTCTCAAAAGAACATTTTGACTTAATTTAAGAAGACTTTGACTTATTTTAAGGAGTCTTATCAAGACAAATTTGCTCAACGCACTGGCAGACAAATTTGCTTGTTTTTAGGACAAATTTGCTTAACGCACTGGCAGACAAATTTGCTTGTTTTCAGGATGAGATGTCTTAAAATAAGTCAATTTTTTTTTTTTATTAAGTCAAATGTTTTTACAAGAAAGCGCTAGGTAAGTCTCTTTATACTGAAAACAATACCAACTAGTTTTTTTTTATCTTGATATAAGAACGTTAGCTTTGAGATACTGCTTGATTTAATAACTTAACTTAGTTTAGTCTCTTCAATGTAGCCTACTATGCTGTGATAAGACCTTAGCAGAGTTCACTTCAATGCAGCAGTTTTGAACAAATTTGCGCAGCATGGTCACGATGCTAAGCGGATTTAATAGCAATTTAGCCAGACGTCTTCTATGCAATGCTTCTATGTGGCAACAACAATAATCGTGAATATTTTGTTAAATGCACATGCAGAGGAGTGGGGCAGCGGGCTACGAGAGAGAGCGGGGCGGGGCAAGGAAAGGCTGCGTGCGTAAAAAGCGCAGCTCAATGGCGATGCAAGGATTTGACCTTATATTTAATTTAAATTAAATTAAACATAGAATATTCATCTGTGGCGGCCGATTTTTATTTCGTGGCGCCCCGCCACAGATTAGTCAATGTATGGGAAACACTGATTCTAAATCAATTGTATGCACCATATTGCTATGTAGCATAATAATGTTATACACCATTTCAAAGCTTTGACTCTTGGGAATCCAAAAATGACAACTTTTTTCATGTACAATCTGTATAGTGCTTCACATTCTCAGATTAATCTTATTATGTTTCAATTAAATTTGATCCAAAATGCCCCCCTCCCCCTCCTCCGCTTTTGGTGCTACCCTGACTTCTGGCTGCAGTGTAGCTGCAGCATGATAAGTAGATGCAACATATTGGGTACTGAAATATTCACAAGAATCCATAGAAATTGAATCTTCATTTTGTATTATCCAATTTTAGTTGTACAGATGTATAGTCTATCTTATACACACTCATTGAACCAACAAAGTAAATGCAAAAATAGAGACTTTTTTGTAATTATTCCATAATTGTGTAGTCAGTCTATATCAGGACACCTGACATACAATCTAAGTAGTCCACAAGAAACCTCAAAGTGTTACCTTTCATTTGAGACCAGGATTATGCTTCTACACAAAGGGGTTCATGTGCTGTAAGCATTTCATTGTCAGTATGCATTTTGGATGACAAAAAGTCCTATGGGGAGTTTCCATAGGCATTTTACAAAACGCATGAGCATACCTTGGCAAATAATGGTCTAAAGCACTCATATTTTCATTCTATATTGATCTACTTTTGCACACAGCTTCACAAGACCTGGTGCTAGGGCTCAGTTGTGTTTCTAAGTGATATCAAGTGACCTAGAGGGCTGAAATGTGGTCAGTTCAGAGATGCTTGTAATCCGGCAGAAAGAAAAAACTATATTCTAGCCTCTGTAACTCTGTGTGAGGACATCATACAGTTATTTTGACTGTTTCCTACGGAAACTAAAGGTTCTCAGCTTTCTATAGAGGTCCAACATTTGATGGTAGGCCCCAAAAGAGGTGGGAACAATGCCATTGTAAATAGGCACAGTGCAATTCCAGGCAAAAACTTGAAATTTGTATTGAGATCCATTTAAGAGAATTTTTTAAATAAAAATATTCTGTGGCAGCCCTTCAACATCACGTATAGTTTGTCCCCACTGAGGTTCTAACTGCCTGGAAGTGCTTTTCTTTTTGCCATATTGATTTGTTTGCTATGCCAATTCTATGCCTTGCCACACTTTGCTTTTGTTGTCAATACGGTGCCTTGCCACAGGGAAGTGTGGACTTAGAGACAACTACTTTTTTTAAAAACCTACTACTTCACTTTTTTTACTTAACTGATGGATAACCACAAGCTATCCCTTATATGGCCACAATTTCCACTGTCATGGCGTTTAACTCTTACTCATGGTTATCGTTTCATTGTCATGATAGGAAAGTAAAATCCACAATATTACACATGCACAAACTTGCAATGCATTGATTTAGGGTAAATGATCAAGACACCTAATCTGGTGATGTAGTTGTCCATATTAAACACATATAATGGAGACTGGAACTGCATTGTGAGCATACAACAGTATAACAGTACAACAGCATAAGAGTAAATTAGTATAACCTACAAACACTGGCATTACTTTAGATAATACATTTAACCAAATATTAAAAGAACATGATCATTTGAAAACATTTTAAGTTTGAAAATTAGATTCAATTTCCAGTTGGGTTGGAGAAAATAATGCTACCACAGATCAAACCTAAAGGCCTATTCACACACTGCAAAAAATGAATTCTAACCAAGTGTTATTGATCTTATATTAAGCTTAAAAAATCTATTTGGTATTGTTTTTAGTATGAAAAGACTTACCTAGCGCCCTCTCAAAAGATAATTTTCACTTAATTTAAGAAGACTTTTGCACACAAAAGACACATTTGCTTGTTTTTAGGACAAATTTGCTTAACGCACTGGCAGACAAATTTGCTTGATTTCAAGATGAGATGTCTTAAAATAAGTAAATTTTTTTTAAAATTAAGTCAAATGTAGGGCTGGGATAAACAATTATTTTTAAAACTATTAATCTAGCGATTATTTTTTCGATGCATCGATTAATCTAACGATTCATTTTTTCAGTCCGATTCGATTTCGATTCGATTATCGATTATCTCCCCATTAATTGACTAATAGGAACTTATACATGTTGATTTACATACCTGAATGAAAAAAACATGAATTCCTTAACATTGGAATATATGTTTATTGCTCTTAAGATTCCAAAATAAAAGACTATACAAGTGCAAAGTAATGCATTCTTAGTCAGAGGTAGCATTCAGTTCAGTTCAGTAGGTCTAATTGAGTGCCTGTCACTTTAAGACGACGTTCGTGAGGGAATCCCTGCAATTAACATTAACACAGTTAAAACGCTGCTGATGTGTGAATGCAATTCATAACGTAGTTAGTTCAAATAACGGTTCGTAGCCTACTTCTCCTTGGGACAAGCACTTTTGAGTCTTGGAAAACACTTTTCCATTTACATTGGGATTTTTCAATAAAATGAGCCCTACATGAGTAACGAAATTGACAAGCAGATGTATGTAAGCATGCTAAACTTGACATCCGAACAGTATTCTAATGTTAGCTTTGAGATACTGCTTGATTAACTTAGTTTGGTCTCCTCAATGTAGGCTACTATGTTGTGATGAGACCTTAGCAGAGTTAACTTTAATGCAGCAGTTTTGAACAAATTTGCGCAGCATGGTCACGATGCTAAGCGGATTTAATAGCAACTTAGTCCACCGTGTTCTATGCAATGCTTCTATGTTGCAACAACAATCCTTTAACAATCGTGAATATTTTGTTAAATGCACATGCAGAGGAGGAGCAGCGGGCTCATTACAAGAGAGAGTGGCCGGGGCAAGGAAAAGCTGCGTGCGTGAAAAGCACAGCTCAATGATTTCGAGGCCCCCAGCCACAGATTAGTCAACGTATGGGAAACACTGAAGATGTAAAATTCAAAATATTTAGCGGCACACATTATGCTTAATGAATCGACGCGCATATTTTGCGTCGACATATTTTTTGCGTCGACGTCATCGATTACGTCGACGCGTTGTCCCAGCCCTAGTCAAATGATTTCACAAGAAAGCGTTAGGTAAGTCTCTTTATACTGAAAACAATGCCAACTAGTTTTTTTTATCTTGATATAAGATTAATAACACTTGGTTAGATTTTGTTAGATAAGCAGTTTTTGCAGTGCACCAACGATTCGCAATGAGATGAGCTGCAACATTCTATAAACCAGCCACTTGCTGCAACATTCTAAAACCTTCACTGCAAAAAATTAATTCTAACCAAGTGTTATTGATCTTATATTAAGCTTAAAAAATCTATTTGGTATTGTTTTTAGTATGAAAAGACTTACCTAGCGCCCTCTCAAAAGATCATTTTGACTTAATTTAAGAAGACTTTAACTTATTTTAAGGAGTCTTATCAAGACAAATTTGCTCAACGCACTGGCAGACAAATTTGCTTGTTTTCAAGATGAGATGTCTTAAAATAAGTCAATTTTTTTTTTAATTAAGTCAAATGATTTCACAAGAAAGCGCTAGGTAAGTCTCTTTATACTGAAAACAATACCAACTCGTTTTTTTATCTTGATATAAGATTAATAACACTTGGTTAGATTTTGTTAGATAAGCAGTTTTTGCAGTGTTACTGTGACTAGACATGGTGAATGTTTCGCGATGGCTTGCAACGATGTGCAACATCTAATTCACACCACTGGATTTGCTTTCTGCAACGGTTTTGTCTTGTTGCGAATCTTTGGTGTGAATTGGGCCTTATATTCCTAATTTCTAAAATTTCCTATATATCTAAATGATCCTAATGTCTGAAGTGCAGTCTAGTTTACTCTTGTTATTTCAGCTTCATCTTTAGACAATTTTGTTACTGTTATTTTCTCCATTTTAGAAGGTTTGTTCATCAATGCTTTGTATTTCCTTTTTATTCTTTACATATTGTATTCTATTAGTTATTTCAAAATGTTTGTTGAAATTGGCCTATTCCATTTCCACTTGTTAAGGTGAAAGCCAAATATCTGGAAGTTGGAATGTGTATGAGGGACTATGAAGTCAAGAAGTATGAACGCTGGCGAGAGGAAACTGAACTAAGCCTACCACTATTAATGAAACGAACATTGCTGACTGTGATCAATTGTGCAGAAGTCATCTCCGTAGACACAGACATTGTGAGTTAAAATCAATCATACAGCAATCATATTTTTTATTCACATGGGATGGGCATAGCATTTAAAATTACATTTGTTTTTTATAGGTTGCCCCTGCATCTGACCGGGATTTGGAAAGGGGAATACATTATGTGGTGAACTTCGCTCCAGAATTGAAAGAAATAATCTCTGAGACAAAGTATATGGAACAGTTGGGTTACTCTGTCCCTGAGTTGGCACGCAATGTTTCCCTTCAGGAAGACAAGTTCCTCAGGTATTACTGTGTTTTTTTTATGAGGAGTCTCAGTTGATCAAAAAGGTTATCTCTGCTGATCTTGCATCATTTTAATAAGGTAAGTCACCAGCAGCCAAGTCACTGACCTTACCTCATATCCATTCAGAAAATCTGTTCAGTATCCATTTAGTAGGGGGCATATGGGCATAGGCTGATGTCAATTGTCTTTGATATTCTGCAAAAACTGCTTATCTTGTAAAATCTAACCAAGATTATTAATCTTATATCAAGATAAAAAAAATAGTTTGTATTGTTTTCAGTATAAAGAGACTTATCCAGCGCTTTCTCGTGAAATCATTTGACTTAATTTAAGAAAAGTGACTTATTTTAAGACATCTCATCCTGAAAACTAGCAATGTTTTCTGCCAATGCATTAAGTAAATTTGTCTTGATAAGACTCCTTAAAATAAGTCAAAGTCTTCTTAAATTAAGTCAAAATGATCTTTCGAGAGAACGCTAGGTAAGTCTTTTCATACTAAAAACAATACCAAATTTTTTGACCTTATTATAAGATTAATAACACTTGGTTAGATTTCATTTTTTGCAGTGTATCCAGCTGCTCCTTTATGAATTCATTGCTGATATTAGCAGATGAAATGCCCCAGGTTGAAAAACATTGGAATTCTCCTTTAAAGTGAGCTATATTGTAACTGTTTTGGTAGGTGCTCTGAGTGCGAGTTGAACTCACACTTGCAACAAAGTTATTATGTAACATTGGTGCTTGGAATGTGTAAGTTTGAAAAGTTATATAATTCTCCTTTAAAATAAAGCCTTATCAAAACCTTTTAATTTTCCACATAAAGAATAAAAAATGAGAGATGAGGTCGAGGGCCAGCTGTACAAAACACCTTCATTCTTCATTCTTCACTTAGGTTTTAAAGGTCTCCTTATTTAAGTCTTACACTTAATATAATGAGTCTTCCCACAGAATTGAATTAAATTTGGGGTGGTAGCTGAATGTGCAAACGGGGGTGGCGTTTTTTGCGCCGACGGCGGCTATTTTCTATACAAAAAATCCTATGAAGTTCAGCGTTCACAGCGCTTAGCGCCCTCGGCGCTGACCGTTTTTTTCCGCAGCGCTCTGAGCGCTGAAAGTTTAAATCTGTTCAACTTTTAGAACAGCGCTGGGCTTGTCAATGTCACTTCTCTCTTGCTAGCCAATTGAAATCAAGGAAGGGGCAGGACCTTCACTGTCAACAATGTTGGTAGTGGCATAGGAAAACTCAATCAGCCAAGTCCTATCCTGACTAATATTAAACCACTGCTGCAAACTAAAGGCAAATTACAAAGCCTATAGGGATGACCTATTCTATTGTAATGCCAAATTAACTACTTTTGTCGGTCAAAGTCATATTTAGCGAGCTGAGTCCTGAATGATTGCTGTCATTTTAGTTAGCTAGTTAGTTAGCATTAGGCAACGTTCCAAAAAGACGTGCTGGCAGACGTTGTAGACATGTTCTGCATGCCTTTTTTAAAACTCTGATACCGTATGGCACAGTCCACCTCACCTATCCACCTTTATTTTACCACTACATCTCTGTTTGTGACGTGACTGCTAATTAAACTCCAGCTGAAAGACATTAAACAACGCTGTCCAAGCTATCTTCAATGGAGCCTTGGATGGAATCTTATCGTCTGCTCGCCTTTGAGGCACATTTCTCAAATTACAGCCAAGGTATGTGTTCCCGTTCAGAGTTTGAGTAATTTATGTCGTCAAACATTATGATATGTATATGAAATATATCTAGTATATATAGTAATTTATCTACTATATCTAGTGAAAGTGTTAGCAGCTAACATCTAGAAGCTTACTATTGACCTAGCATCTAACTAGTAATTGAATTGTTTATTCTTATATAAACACTGTCATGGTAGCTGCTGTCATAGTTTGTTTATAGCCTACTGTTAGGAAACGCTCCATGCTACCATGCTTTAGTGCTGTGTAGTGCTGAATATTTGTGAAGCTGCAGCCGTTTGCACCAGTGGGCTATACTACAATCTCGATTAGTGGGTTAGCAAGGTATGTTGCGCTCTAAGCCAGGGTATGCTGTGACACGAAAGTGGCTCTGTTTTAGCGTCGCTGTATCACCATGGTGTCTTATGCTGCCAACCAAACCTGGTCAGAGTTTGAATCATGTTTGTATTCACTGGAAATCGTGGACCTAGCAGTACAAATACCAAACATCTACCTATCATTACCACACAAAGCACACATTTAAGTCAAGTCAAGTCAGTTTTATTTTTAAAGCGCATTTAACATGCACAGAGTGCAACCCAAAGCGCTCCACAAACAAGACACATAACAAAAAGACAAAAGATGCTGGATGGAGCGGTGTAGTCACCAGCGTGCCCGTAACATCAAGACATGACAAATACATTTAAAAAATAACAAACACAAAATATGCCGGACGGAGCGGCATAGTCGCCAGCGTACCTGTGACACCAAGACATACAAGACAGACAAAAAACAAATTAACAAATAAAAAGTAAAAAGAAAATCAATTTAAAAAAAAAAAAAAATCATGTTAAATCAGTCCAAATTCCAAACCAGCTGAAAATGTCCAAGGGCAATGATGACCCGCGTGAAAGCTGCGCACAGCTGTGTCTTCACAACCGATGCAACGCCAACAAAGTTCTTTATAACTGACCAACCCGGAGAATTCACTGGCAGTCTGGAGAGCACTGGAAGAACAAGACAGTCCGAATTTGTGATGGGCGACCCTGCTGATTATCAGCTCGGTGGTCCTAGACAGCGACCGTTTGTTGTTTGTTGTTTCATGGTTGATGCTGTCATCAGAGTTCCTTAGCACTCAATCCAGACTCCAGGCACCTAACGGTAGAAGATGCTAGCATGGCAGCTTGCATGTCAGCCGCAGCTCGGTGATCGTGGCAGCTGCAGATCTCTTGCAGATTAACGTTAGGCACCTTTGCTGAGCAATCCCTCCGTCCAGACATTGGATGCGCAGCGTCACGGATGGATGAGGGACTTAAGGCAGGCTAGCCAAGGCGCTCATCAGCCCAATGGAAGCTGGTTAACGTTAACTTGACGTTGATGGTGTCAGCCGAGTTTGTTAATCAGAAAGAAGGACTAAGAATAACAGAAAAACGATCGAAAATAACATAAATAAAGAGTGATTACATTTAACTAGAAAAATAAATACAACAAATTAACAGAACATTACATAAAATTACGAACATTACATAAAAACAAACAAAAACATGATTCCAGGCGGAGCGACGTGTCTCGCCAGCGTCCCCGTAACCTAGCAACAATTCATTTAATTGTTGTTGATTGATCTGTTATCAGAGATTTCAGTATCACCTGCCTTAAAATGAAATGAATAGAACACAGAATGCTGCTTTGCTTGCAATGAAATACTATAGGCTAGTATAGGTACCACTAACAGCTTGATGGTGCAACAACATGACTTATATATTTAAGTTGTATTGAGCAAGTGTGCAATTGCAGACATTCCTTGTTTTTGGTATAACTGTTTAACTTATTTGCTTTTGTATTTTAGGTTCCAGACCAGACCAGTGTAGTGATGACCATGTACCTGTCTGTGTGCACACCTGTCAATCATACATCACGGACAACATTGCTGACAATATTTCTTGCAACATACCTGCTAACATACTCTCCTACAAACATATCTCAACATATCTGTGCACATTGAACTATAGTGAGATTATCCTGAGATCTACTCTGAGACTTATTCTGAGAACTATATTGATGCGTGACTATACTATAATGCCTTGAAAACCAAAAGACAACAATTTTATCATCAAAATTCTATAGCTGATGTTTTTAGTAAGGTCCCACCTTTGAAGGTTTTAGAATATCTTACTAGCATAGATTTTAAAAAACATATTTAAGTTTCTATAACACACAATGCTCTGGGGCCGTATTCACAAAGAATTTTAAGGCTAAAAGTAGCTCCTAACTGGCGAATTTATGAGCAACTCCTAAAAATAATGGGCGTGTCACTCTTAACTTTAGGACTCCTAATTTTTTTCACTAAAAGTAATTCACAAAGCATTTCAGACCTAAAAGTAGCACCTAAGTCTGGGACAGCTTAAAAGAAGTCGAGAGGACTCCTAACTCACTAAGACCTATTCACTAAGGGTGTCACGATTTCGATTTTATATCGAAATCGATCGAAATTACATCTCAATCTCGAACTTCGAACTTAAAAGTAGAATCGACGATGCAGCCACACCCCCAATGTCACGTCCAGCATGTATGCCAAGATGCACAAACACACACGCACGTGCTGAACTGCAGTCAACACTCCTCTAATTTTAGGCTGCAGCCAGTCAAAATATAGCCTACACATCAATCTACCGAAATCAAAGCCCCTCTTGCTACTTTGAAATCACCGGTGTGGAAGTATTCATTCATTCACGTCAATTAAAACTAACTTAGCCTACTCAACTTAGCAAGTTAAAAGGTGATCTAGTTACAGTCCAAAGTTACTTTAAGGCTTAAAAGTACATATTCCATGAACACTAACCTTGGGTCTCTTTGGAGTGTGCTGAAACAATCAAATTATCATTCTGTGTTGTTTCATTTCACTATGTTCACGTCTCTGTTTTAGCCTAATAATGTTAGTTCTGTTTACATTACAACCTCGCGGTTGGAACGGTTTCAAAATAAAAAGCGGTTTCAAAATAAAAGCCCCCCGGAACAGAAAAGGAAAAGGCCAAAAAGAGTAAATAACATATAAGGAATGCATTAATAGTTATATTAAAATAAAGATCGAAAATCGAATCGAATCGTGACTTTAAAATCGAAAATTACATCGAATCGAGGATTTGGAGAATCGTGACACCCCTACTATTCACAAACCCTTTTTGTGGCATTTCACGTCGCGATGTTTTGAACTGCGTATGCGGCTACAGGAGCTTCCAATCGCGAGGGAACAATTTTGCATTGTAGGCAAAAAAGGGACGCAATAACGCCACCAACAACAACCAAAACTACTCATTGTCAACATGTAAATTAAATGTAACGTTTCATTGTGAATCAAATTAAAATGTTCTCCTCTTTGCAAATGTGGGCATAGGCTATGGTGACAGGTTCATTTAATAATGTTGCAAAGATACTGCATCAATCCGCATGTTTCATTAGGCTACTAGGCTATTTGTTTTGCCTTACTCTTTATTCATTTAGGCTAGGCCTTTTTATTCAGTTCAGTTTATTCATCATCTTCGGTCCTTCGCACGTGTGTAGCGCACACATTCTCAAACCTGTCATTCATCATCGTAAGGGAGGTGTTTGGAATCATTCACGCGTTACAATCATCAGCCAATCAAGGTGGTCACTTCAGTCAAGCTTGTGCATGAGTAATGACGTCATCCATAGCAACGAAGGCTCACTCTTAGTTTAGGAGTTGTCATTTTTCTTTACTAAAAGTAGGTCTGAAAGGCTTTGTGAATAACTTTTAAGAGAAAACTCCTAGCTAAAATATTTTAGTGTGATTTAGGAGTACTCCTAGTGGTAAGATAAAAAGCTTTGTGAATACGGCCCCTGGCCATTAAATAGCCTTAGTTGCTGAAATGGCCTTAAATTAAACAGACAAACAATATTGATGCGTAACAACTTACTGACAACTATACTGACAACCATATGAAACAAACATACCTGTAAATCATATCTGTCAACCATTCATACCTTTGAATCATACCTGTGCTGTGACATCTGTGAAACTTAGTAGCTGTTCTGTAGACCAGGGGCCGTATTCACAAAGCCTTTTATATTACCACTAGGAGTACTCCTAAATCGCACTAAAAGATTTTAGCTAAGAGTTTTCTCTTCAAAGTTATTCACAAAGCCTTTCAGACCTACTCTTAAGGAAAAATGACAACTCCTAAACTAAGAGTGAGTCTTCGTTGCTATGGATGACATCATTACTCATGCACGAGTTTGACTGAAGTGACCACCTTGATTGGCTGATGATTGTAATACGGGAATGATTCCAAACACCTCCCTTACAATGATGAGTGACAGGTGACAGGTCTGAGAATGCGTGCACTACATAAGGACGGAAGATGATGAATAACTGAATAAAAAGGCCTAGCCTAAATGAATCAAGAGTAAGGCTAATAGCCTAGTAGCCTAATGAAACATGCGGATTGATCCAGTATCTTTGCAACATTATTAAATTAACCTGTCACCATAGCCTATGCCTACGTTTGCAAAGAGGAGAACATTTTAATTTGATTCACAATGAAGCATTACATTTAATTTAGATGTTGACAATGAGTAGTTTTGGTTGTTGTTGGTGGCGTTATTGCATCCCTTTTATGCCTACAATGCAAAATTGTTCCCTCGCGATTGGAAGCTCCTGTTCAACGTGAAATGCCACAAAAAGGGTTTGTGAATAGGTCTTAGTGAGTTAGGAGTCCTCTCGACTTCTTTTAAGCTGTCCCAGACTTAGGTGCTACTTTTAGGTGTAAAATGCTTCGTGAATTACTTTTAGTGAAAAAAATTAGGAGTCCTAAAGTTAAGAGTGACACGCCCATTATTTTTAGGAGTTGCTCCTAAATTCGCCAGTTAGGAGCTACTTTTAGCCTTACAATTCTTTGTGAATACGGCCCCTGAGCTGTACTGTTTGGAAATTAAGATTCTAACCTAAGTTCTGTCTAAAACTGATCGTCTGAAGGGCTGACTATTTTATTCTTCAGTCTATAGTCTATATCACCTTCAAGTGTAAACTGTTACCATTAACTGAGATCTCTAGCTGTTGCTGCCTGTTCCGAATTACCACTGGTAAATATCTAAATATCTAAATATATTTTGGTTTCAACCATGTAGAATGTGTTCATTAGTGTATTCTGAGTATCATCCTGTAGTTGTTTCTACTGTACTATATTAAAACAAAGGATATTGATCAATATTGAATTAACAATTTATTTGTACTGACCGTCATATACTCTAAGCTAACATCTAACCTAGTAAGTGGTTTTCAAGATACTGTCTATGTAATATAAGTATAGTAAGTATATATACTCTTTTGATCACGTGAGGGAAATTTGGTCTCTGCATTTATCCCAATCCGTGAATTAGTGAAACACACTCAGCACACAGTGAACACACAGTAAGGTGAAGCACACACTAATCCCAGCGCAGTGAGTTGCCTGCAACAACAGCGGCACTCGGGGTTAGGTGCCTTGCTCAAGTGCACTTCAGCCGTGCCTACTGGTCAGGGTTCGAACCAGCAACCCTCCGGTTACAAGTCCGAAGCACTAACCAGTAGGCCACGGCTGCCCCTAATCTCAATAATCATACTGTAAGTAATTTGTATTTTAATACAATGTTTTACACAGCAGCCTTATTGCATTTACATGCAATGGTAATTCCTTCCTTTGAATTACATTTTCTAGTTATTATTATTATTACCAACTGTCCCCCTACCAGCTCCTCTCGACACAGAGAAAAGGCTCCACTTCAGTTATGACACCATGCTGGCCCGCATGCGTTTGGCTCACCGCCCTTAGCTAATCCAATGTTTGCGGTTTGGGGCTCAATTAACTAGAGATGCACCGATATGGAATTTTAGTGTCGATAACGATAACCGATATTTATTGGTTTGTTGTGGCCGATACCGATACGATATTGTGAATTGTGAAAAGTGATTTGGGGTATCATTTAATTGCAGTCATTTTTCCTACCACCAATGATGGACAGAACTCATAATAGTCCTCAATGGTACAGCAGTCAACAAAATAGCAGTAGCCTAGCCCTACAGTGGGCGTTGCTTTTAAATGGCCACTTCAGTCGCGCATTACGCAGTGTAAAGCTGAGTGAAACTTTAGTACCACTTTCAGCCACTGTGCGTCGCTCTGCCACTGTACATCGCTCTGTCAGTAGCCTGCCTGCCGCCCCTTCTGAAAAAGCAGGAGGCTACCGTTAAACATAATTGTTCCCGAGAGGAATCCCAGCCTACGAATTCAATAACAAAATAAATCATGCATAATTAAACATTACCTCGATTTAGACTACTTGGGTATGGCTTAAGGCTTGACTACACGGTGGTAATGAACATCGAAATCTGCTTTTGTTAGCCTACCGGTGCCGCTCCACAAAACGAAAAAATATCTTAATTTGCTGTCTAGGCTACGTTATTGTCAGTGTTGGGGGTAACGCAACTACGCAAATCAAAACAGTGTCTTGTGTGATAATTGAGCCAGTAGAGAAATAACTGTTCAGAATTAATCTGTAGCCTTGGGTACAGGCAGAAAACAATGTTGTTGGCGATTTAATACTATCTAGCGACGTTTTTAACAGGCTACGCAATAGAGGCTTAGACAACTATGACCACGTTTTGGTTTCGTAAATTAATTTGCCCTACTTCTTGACTGCAATGTAGTCAATTGACCTCTTGACATGTCATTTTTATTTTTCTGTACAATAAATAAATACATCTGCTTTATGCCGCAGAATTACATTCATATTTGGCTCACTCCTGCAGACGCGCAAAAAAACACTGCCACTTCCCTCCCCATATTCCAAGATTAAGATAGTAGCCTATACAAAAAGTACTTCATACTATTATAAAAATTCGTTAAAAAAGGGAAAGCACTGCTCATTGCAAAATGCTGAATGCAGAACCTTTAAAGGTAAACAGGCCTATAACTTGACTAAAACCGGCCTATAACTTGACTAAAACCGTGCAAAACTGGAGGTACACCTGTTATCTGAGCAGTCTGTATGTCCTCATTTTGAGAATGCGAGGACGATATGAGCCTGTTGCATTTCGTTAGATGTCCGAGTCACGCATAATGTTTGAAAACCACTGGCTCGTAATCACAATAATTTAACACACGACAGTTGGATACTTAATCATGTTCCCATGCCCACATTTTGGTGAGTAGCATAGAGATTGTTAAAAACAATAAAGTATGGCTCTCCGTTTGGGGCATCGAAAACTTATATTTTTAATAGGGTAGACTACTGTCGGAGATGCTGACTTGCAAAGGCCTCGGGATAACACGTTATCTCCACTATCATCAGTCAATGCCCCCTTGATCAAAGTGGGGAATGAAAGAAAAAGTTTGAGAACCACTGGCTTAACAAGTTACCTGCAGTCCAGAACACACAGAATATTGCAACACAAAGTTGCCTTTATAATCAACTACTATTTGTTCCAACAGCATTCAAACAAAGCCTTTATAAAAGTGAAAAAAAAAATATTCCATAAGAAGTAAAATAAAATACTGTTACTGTAGTAACTGTACCACATTATCCCAAGCTTCAAAGAGCTCCCCACGTCTGTGACAGGCAGACGTGACACCGCTAAATTCTCAAATTGTTTATACCCCACACTGAACGCGTAAGACCGCTAGGCCCATCACTGTGGGGTGCGGTAGCCTACTCTCTGGGATTTAAGTCAAGCAATATAGCTAACCATACAAATGCACAGCCTGCTCACTCATTGTTTCAAAATATGTAATTTCGGCTTTGTCTGAACTGGCCATTGTAGGCTACGTAAAAATAAACAAGTAGGCCTATCCCCCATCCAATGATATCGGCAAATGTTTGTTTTCCAAAGTAATAATTTCACTTCACCATGCACCTTCGACAATAAATAACTCATTACACTTATGTTACTGTTAACTGTTAGCGCAGGCTTTATATAAAATTATTCAACAGAAGGCCTGCCTCGAATGCAGGCTTGCCCAAAATAAAGGCCTGTGGTTTGCGCAGCCTACAGTAAGTAGGTTAAATAACAGACCCGCCACAATGTGCGGTATGATGATTTTTTACGAGCAAGATGTTTTTGGTACCCTACGCACACTGCATGTTCTTAAATAACAATGATCATCAGTAATATTCGACCATTATTTTGTGTAAATGGGCTATGCATTGGGTTAGACACCAGGGGCCATATTCACAAAGCCTTTTATCTTACCACTAGGAGTAGGCTACTCCTAAATAGCAATAAAATATTTTAGCTAGGAGTTTCTCTTATTAAGTTATTCACAAAGCCTTTCAGACCTACTCTAAGTAAGGAAAAATGACAACTCCTAAACTAAGAGCAAAGATTCTGGAGCGGAGCGCTCTAGAATCTTTGACTAAGAGTGAGTGAGTCGTCGTTGCTATGGATGACGTTATTACTCATGCACGAGCTTGACTGAAGTGACCACCTTGATTGACTGATGATTGTAACGCGGGAATGATTCCAAACACCTCCCTTACGATGATGAGTGACAGGTGACAGGTCTGAGAATGCGTGCGCTACACAAGGACGGAAGATGATGAATAACTGAATAAAAAGGCCTAGCCTAAATTAATCAAGAGTTAGTGTCAGGCATGTTAGTTATGCCTACAATGCAAAATTGCTTCCTCACGATTGGAAGCTCCTGTAGCCGCATAGGATTTCAAAACATGGCGAAATGCCACAAAAAACGTTTTCTGAATAGGTCTGAGAGTTAGGAGTCCTCTCGACTTCTTTTAAGCTGTCACAGAGGTGGGAAGGTGTGATTTGTTGGGGGCAGGGCTGGATTAACTGGGCACAAATGTCTGATGCCCCCCCCTGCCCCCCAGCCAACGTGAATCGGGGGGTCAGTTAATAGGCCTATATCGTGAAGATTTTTCTTGCCATCTAAGGCACAAGCGCATCTGTGAGGCCAAGCCTCACCAAGTAGCCAGTTTGTTTACAACTAACATTACATTTAATTAAACTGCTTATAGGCTATGCCGAAATAGTTTTCAACATTTTGAATATTAGTGTCGGGTGAATTAGGAAATGTTCTCAAAGTAGCCTTAAGGCTGAAAGCTGCTTGGGATAACCCCCTATCAAGCAATATAACCATACAAACGCGCGGCCTGCACTCATTGTTTCAAAAGGAGTAATTTCGGCTTTGTCGGAACTGAAGAGCTGTGGACGGCACAGCAGGGCATGCCCAATGAAAATAAATTAACGCAACACAACACAGACCCCGCTTCTCTCGCGTCAGTCACTGAAATGAACGCAACACAGAACCCGCTTCTCTCGCGGCAGTCACTGACAGTAGCCTAGAATAAATGCATGGGGAAAAACACTTCCCCATGACAAAGACATCATAAAACACTGAAAGTTAATATTTTGTCACTAACAACATATATCTGTCCTTTGTCAAATGCAGTTGCATGTATAGCTCTGAACAAAACCGTTCAAGAGTTATTTAAGGAGAAGTCGAACGTGTGTTTTGTTTCAATCGTCCCTCCTGGCTGGGACAAATGAAACAGCATGGGGGACGAATGAAACATCCTACAGCTTAAATTATGTAAACTTCCCAAGACTTCAATATTTGACAAAATATCATGAATGGTACTTCAAGTATGTGTTATTTTAGATAGGGGACCGTTCGGTATTTATGGAATGGACCACCGGAGGAAAATAGGGGAGGGTCATGTCTTTTTATTCTTTGTTGAGGGGAGGGTCACCCAACTTTTTTTAGTGTAGGAGGGGGGGTCACCCAAATTTTGTAATCATGAAAACAGCAACATTTCAAAGTGGCCTAGGTGCATATTTTTCCATGTAGCTCTCAGTCTCAGTCTTCACACTTCGGGCACCCCTCTCTGCACACCATGTTTACCCCTCATTTCCTTCTTTCTTGCAGAGTAGCAAGATAAAGGCCTCGCGCTGCGGCTTTCGTAGAGACTCAATGGAGACTGAGGGACATAGGCACTAGCAAAGGTTCTAGAGGGAATGTGATTTCTGGCGCCATATTACGTTCTCTTTCGTTCCATAGCTGTCAACATTGAACATTGAAAATAAGGGAGATGCCCTGGGTTTCTAACCCAAAAATACGGGAAAATGTCAACATCGTCCCCATTAACGTCGGAAGGGTTGTAGCAACAAAGTAGTCTACTTTATTCACGCCTAACAGCCTATATTACAGTAATTTGGTCAACATTTACCTTTGGCTTACTTTTAGTATACTGTGTAACGTTAAACAGCGTGCATGCTTAACATTAGTAAAGCATACTTGTGCTTCATTCATCCACATCCAGCTCCTAACGTTTTGACAAGCATATCTACCAATTGACCTTTTTCCTGCCCAATCTCTAGCTTTGCTGTCTCCACCCTTTCTGTTTTTGTTGTTTGCAAAAATATATAGTATTTATTGGTAAACAGCAACAAGTGCAATTTGTTAATCGCTGTCATTCTCTCTCCTGCGCAAACAAAAATGTGTTACGTTCCAAGTAGCCTAGTGCGTAATTCTGCTTCATAAAGTTGAACAAATACATTTGCTTATTTCACAGAAAAATATAAATAGCCAGTTTAGGGTCTACAGTGCAGAGTTGGTAAGTTATGGTAGGCCAACTTGGAGTGAACATACAAACAGGGGAAATTCTTTCTCTAGTAGCTGAGTAGCCTGATGGTAGGCAGGTGCGCATGTAGACATACGGCCGAACATGCAAGCGCCAATGAATCGCGCTCTCACGAAAATCAGGCCGTTAAACTTAAATAGGTTAACATCACTCTAAGTTCGCCTTCAAGCAAGGAAAACGATGATTTGAAGACATCTGTTTCGTTGGAAGGGCAAGGGGGTAGCAACAGGGCAACACAGAGACAGGCCCGATGGCAGGGCTAATGTTATGAGAGTATTCAAATATGGGCTATTCTACACGAAAATATTAAAACGGCAAGACAGCGGGGGGAAAGTTAAAATACGTGATAAACACAGAAAAAGTTGGCATGCATTGTTTCGTCCCCGTGCACAGGGATTATTTGTCACATTATTAATCACATATGATTATTTGTGAAATTGTGCAAACAGGTGCAACACATTTGAAAAGGAAGGCCTGGTAGCATGCAAGTTCCCGGGAAAGATTGATTTTAGAATGTTATCACAGTGTGGCGCAAAGCAGCGCGGGCGGAAGACAGCGACAATTGGCAGGGGAGGATCATGTCTTTTTTGACAATTCTGTAGGAGGGTCATTGAACAATTTCTAGCAGGCAAGGGAGGGTCATGCAACTTTTGACTGAAGCACTCAAAATCCCTCCGGTGGCCCCTTCAATAAATAACGAACAGTCCCCAAATTGCTGCTGGGCTATATGTCTTGGTTCATGTCCGTTAACAACTCATTGCCGTCAAGCGCGTATCTCGCGGTTGCATCCATTACAAACAAACATGCAATGTGAACATCTGGGATTGGGGAGAGCACTAAATGCTCTACTGAATAAGCACAAAGTCAAACCTTTAAATGAAAAACACTCTTTAATAATCAAAAAAATAAACCGCTAATGAAGTAAATTTGTGACCATCAACAATCGTTTATCGCCTGTAACTCTGTGAACAGGACGTAACAGGAAGGCATTTGGCTGAGCAACGGAGGTTAATATGCTCTATATTTTGTCCAAATTATGTCTGTCTATCATCGTTGCACTCGGAGAAAACAGGGCAGACATATTTTTGGCTATTAAATTATTTCTAAACCAGTCTGCTAAAGTCTGTAGTGAAGTCTGTGTAGGGTTTTCCAGAGGTTCCATTTATTTTTACGAGACACCCTGCTCACAAGAGACATCTGCCGGTTGTTTGGGTTGTTGCAGCGTCGTTGCAGCGTCACTGTAAAAATACATATTAAAGTTGCGTGATCCCGCGCGCGGACCGCGAGGGAAGCTGGCCAAATCGAAGCAATGGCCACTGTATGTGTGGCCCCTTTAAGTGAACCTGACATCAGTGAATTGGGAGTGAGTGGCTAGCGACAGTGTATGAATTGTTTTCATTTAGGAGTAAACACTCATAAACTGCTAAACTGGGAAAAAGATATAGCGACCAAATCAGAGTTTGTGAGGGAAACTTATGTTTAGTTTAAACTGCAGGTAACTGAATAAAGCTGCAACTCCTCAGACTGTAGCCTATCTTATGTCCATCTACTCTGTTGCGCACAACCTGCTGCAGGAGAAATGAAAGGGGTTAGCCCCGCTGATTTTAATAACTTATAATGATGACCTGTCTGGAACTGAAGCAGGAATGGTTAGCATATTTTCTTGGTAATATTACAAAACCCAAGCTAACAAAATGCAAATATATTACTAAAATACAACTTAGAACTAGGCCTACTTATGTACTCGTCCCACCGAAGAGTTTGTTTATTTGTTTCCCTGACTAGCGTGGTGAAGTGCAAACACACCAGCACAAGACGGCTCTAGATAGGGCTGGACTCCGCTCTGCTAAGGTTAAAGAGGCGGATCATTCACGAGAGGATTTTGGGATGCACAGATTCAACGCAGATCCACAGATCTTGTTAGAATGGTGAAAAACATTCATACCGCTGACATTACATTACATTGAGGAAGAAGTGTACCCAGATGGGCCTTACGTATGCCTAGTCTGGAAATTAGGGCTTTAAAAAATATCGGCGCCAATTATCCGGAATTCTCAGACCAATAATAATATTTTCATTTTTTCACTTATCGGCCAATAATATATTGCTCGCCGATATATCGTGCATCCCTACAATTAACCTAGTAATATTGATACGAGATATCTTCCATCCAACTTTCTATCCATCCATGTACTTCAACACGTCATCCATCCATTACACTACGTATAAATGAATGAATGTTAACTACAAATGTTGACTATGAATGTTGATAGACATTATATCTATCAACATTCATTGAAGTAACTCTATCAAATTGCAATAAACTATCTGCCAATGAACATCTATTAATCTGTCTATCCAACCTTTCATGTGTAATTCAATTACTACCTAGCAACCTCCATAGCAAACAATGATTACCCTAGCAATCAGCATAGCAACCATTTCATTTAACATAGCCACCACCATATTTACGCTACCATCAACCTAGCAACCATGTCAAATGCCCTAGTAATATGATACAACACACCTTCCATCCAACTTTCTCGCTATCCATCTACTTTAAATCAGTCATCCATCCATTAAACTATCTCTATATCAACATTCATTAAACTATCTTCCTATAAACATCCATTAAACCATCGTTTCCCAAACTTGGGGTTAGGACCCCATATGGGGTCGCCTCAAATGGGGTCATCTGTGATACTGTGTATCTTAACCCTATCTTAGCCTCAAAAATCCTGGCACCGGTTGCGTTACAGTGCCCCCACCCCCACCCCCCCGTACTGTGCATCAATTGTATGTACCATATCATGAAACACTATAGTGATACTATACATTGTTTGAAAGCTGAGACTCTCAGGAATCAATACATGTAAAACTTTTTATGAAAAAATGTGTTTTGTGTATTACTGTATTCGATTAACATCACTATGTATCATATCAATATGCTATAAAATGCCCCCCTCCACCCCTTTGTGAATCTGTGCTTCCGTGCCTTTTAGTCTGGGTTACACAAGGATGGCAATATCCCGACCAGTCATATATGGTCTTGAAATGTCGGTAAGAACGGAATGTAATGGAATATCCATGTTGTTTTGGTACATGTATACATACAAAAAATCAAAGAATTACAAACAAACAGTTTGCAAACTTATTTTCTGGTGATTCCCGTGTGCTGGAAGCGATTTCCCTCGATGATGGGCCAAAGTAGGTGGGAACATTGCCCTCCTAAGTAGATGATGTGCAATGTCGGGTAAAACAACTTAACCTTAAACCTTCGGTGCTAACCCCTTTCATTTCTGCTGCAGCAGGTTGTGCGCAACAGAGTGACACAAGATACAGTCGGAGGAGTTGCAGCTTTATTCAGTTACCCGCAGTTAAAACTAAACATAAGTTTCCCTCACAAACTGATTTACTCCATAAATATGAAAACGATTCATACACTGTGGCTGGCCACTCATTCGCAACTTACTGATGTCAGGTTCACTTAAAGGAGCCACATATAGGCCTAGGCTACTGCTATTTTGTTGACTGCTGTACCCTTGAGGACCAGTAGCGGCTCCTGGGTTGACAAATAGGCGGGGCAGAGTCTGATGATCAAGTAAAAAAATGTGGCATAGTTCCAGGTCACCGGCAGCTGGACGCACACTAAGGGCGGTCCACGGAGATTTTGTTCATTTTTACGGCTCTTTCTTTCGATGGCTAGGCTATGAGCGAAATCTGGGGAATGGAATCCCATAATGTTACCATGCATTTGCGGTCAAAACACCGTTTTGTTCATGCATTATTAACCTATGGTTAGCCTACTTAATGTTATTTTATTTATAAGAAGTGAAGTATAAAATTGTGAGATTCCAGACAAATAAAAGCTACAAGGCAGGTACCGGTAATCAGCTCATTAGCTCAGATCAGTGGAGAACTACTTTAGGGGAAAAGCTCAAGAAGGAAACAAATTAACCGAGAATTCGTTGCGAAATCAAAATTCCACTGGAGTTCCAAGCGTAGGCTTCATGCCACCTTACACCACTCAGCTCTCAGTCAAGTTCAAGTTGTTTATTGTCATGTAGGCCTACTCATAAAATAAATTATAAGTAACGAAATTATTGTGTTCAAGAGCCAGCTCAACTTCAAAGAGTAAATTAAAAGTAGGCTATTCATTAAAAAGGTAAACATTCTGTGTTTATGGGGGGGTTTTGGAATGAGTGCTTGCGTGTCCACCGTGGTTTGTATAGAAATTAATATTAAGTGACACATACACGTAAAAGGGCAGTTTTTTTACGAGCTCCTTGGGGAATGATTTGGAAAATTTGAGGAAGCTTGAACTATCAAATAGGATGGCGGCAGACAAATGGCCAGTGAATGTCGGTCGGAATCTGTCAGTGGCGGTATGATTGTCACACACTTCATAGGCAATTTGCGCAAAGTTAGAAGCGGACCTGCGCTTATCCTGGACACCGGTATGTTTTGCACAAATGCACGGGACCTCACGTAGGCCTATCGTTCTCATGTTGGCCACAAACTTGTCTGTAACCCTGTGTGCCTCCACGGCATCCATTGCTCTTTTCTGCAGCTGTGCATAGAGCACTACCCGGGGCATATTAACAGGTCTAAAAGGAATAAAAACTCGGGATCTAAGAGCATTCGAGAAATTAAACCCTTTAGCCTCTCTAACTGAGATTGTATCAAAATCTCCAGATGTTTCAATTATTTCGAAACACTCCAAAATAAGCTTTTAAATCTTTTCAGAGATCTTGTGAAAAAAGCGGAGAAACCATAAAGATCCGAGAAGAAGACACGCACTGAGGATGCTGCTGACGCAGCCTTTCCCATCACCAGGTTCAATTGATGTGCATAGCAAGGGCCTACACGTCTTGCACTTTCTTACGCACTCCACCAGATGCTCCTCTCGACATAGCCCCATCAAATGTCTGTGCAATCAGCCTTACTTTATCTGTGTCACTCTCAGGTGAACAAACTCGTACACGATTTCGCACTTACACTGTAGGCTAGCCCTCATTGAGTTGTGCTGCAATATTAGCTTTCCCCAGCATGGCTAATTTGCACAACTCAGATGCTAGCCTCATGTTTTTTGCCTTCTCTGAAAAATGTTTTATGTCACACATACCTACACTACCCTACTCCAAACATCCCCTTGTCCCCCAGAAGATCGGAAAAGCAGGCATGGAAAACAGAACATTTTATTGCGTTCAGGACAACTAGAGCTTCTTATCAGACATACTGTATGGCCTACCACGAACGTGAAAATGTCCGATTAAATGACCGACTCTTGTCCTTTGTTTGTTGGTATACGATGTTGTTGTCGGGCTGATCAGGTCCTAGGTCTTTGATAGCTAATTTAACTACAAACTCAAGTCTTTCGAATGAGTTCTTTAAGAGAAACTCCACACTATTGCACACACGCTGTTCACTCGCCATTTTCAACTGTCTGTCTGTCTGACCTCACAAACTTCGTGCGGACTAATACAGTAGGCATACCTACAGTACAGTAGGCATATTACAGTAAATTCTGACGTCGTATAGGGTGGGCAGTGGCATGATCTGCCCACCCGACCTTCTACTAACCGCGCTCTAGCTGCAGTTCCATTATCGGTCGACAGATTTACATAGACAAACAGCAGACGCTGTTCAATTTCTTCATGTAACGTTACAGTAGGCCTACAACAACTACGGATATGATCAACGAGATCTTTGCGATCTTTTCGAAATTTCTTTGCAAATCATACAAAAATGTAACATGATTGAGTAAGTTGCCACTGATTACAATAATAAACAAACAACATTTTATTTAAAAAATATTTTGTGATATTTTAGTAGGGCTCTGCCCCTCCTGCCCAAGTGAACGAGCCGTGTCTGTTGAGGACTATTATGAGTTCTGTCCATCATTGGTGGTAGGTAAAATTACTGCAATGCTTGCATGATGCTTATTAAATGCTGTCCCCAATTCACTTTTGGTAATGAAACAAGGAGGCGCACACAAGACTTGTGTGGAAAAATGTGTATTGTAGCCGAAAAGTTACAAAAGAAGTCAGAGGCTAAAACTGGAGCAACAGACGTTTCGGACCTAGTCCATTTTCAATGTCTCCAGTAGGACCTGAAAATGGACTAGGTCCGAAACGTCTGTGTGCGCCTCCTTGTTTCATTACCTTAAGTGATCACTACTTTTTGGGAGCGGACGCACCAAGCAATACACGGGTCAAAAGTGTAGGCGCAGACGCCGACCTTGCTGGTTTTTCCCAATTCATTTTTCACATGTTTTTTTTCAATAGGAATATTATCGGTTATCGTATTTGTAACAGCCACAACAGACCGATAACGGTTATTGCTAATGACCCTTAAACTTCCTTATCGGTGCATCTCTACAACCAACATGAATAGCCTAGCAACCGGTATACAGTAGCAGCTTCTTTAATTAGCATAGCAACCACCATGTCTATCCTGGTAACACCTTAGTAACTATCTCTACATTATCTGTTTTAACTATACATGATATTTTATATCACAATTTTTGCATTTTTATTCACTGGTAAGATAATTCCTTGAAATTGCATTTTAGTTATTGTTATTATTATTATTAGTAGTATTATTATATGTGCATGTGGGACACCTAACCTTTTCAGAGCAAATTTGATCTGGATATATGCTATATTTTCAGATATATGGATGGCTTGAAGAGCCTAGTGAACCGCTTTCATTCACTGATGGATTGTCTGAATGATGCAGAGTTTTATCTACTGTCAGAACAAATCCATGAGCTCCGGAGGGTAATGCGTGCTGGATTCAAACGATTGAATTGGAATGCCCTGGGTAGTTACATTTTAGTTTGACCATACTATCTTATTCTCGGTATGCATTATATTTTAAAAAATAATTCTGGTGATGTTTCACATAGATCTTTGTTTCTTGAGGTCAGTAGGCTAGAGGCATAGTTGATGATAACTGACAGTTGGAATAGTTGAACAGTTAAATAGTTGGATAGTTTAAATGGTTAAATTATTTAATAGGGAATTATTGTAGTGGAGACTTTTATTTTGAAACAGTTGTGGGCAGAGGAAACAGTTGAACAGGATATGTAGTCTTAAGAGAGCCAGATTGTATGCTTAAAGCCTGAGACAGACAGTGCTGGAGGTGGCCAGAACACTTGGCATAGGATTCTACTGTAAGTGCCCTATTGTGATGCCATAATCGCCAATGTTAAGTCTATGGGGACATTTGTAATAGTTTTTAATTAATAGTTCAAAAAGTATAAAAGTTACAAATATGAAAAATACATTCCACACCTGAGTACTATCAGTAGAAAACCCCCTGAAAACAATCAGTTCTACCTATCTTGAATTACTGCAGCCAACAGCTTGAGCTGCTAGGTAAACAGTGCTGCATTGGGAGCATGAACATAAGGACTCATGAACCCCAGAGTGTACCACTGTAGCTGCCTGGCAGCTCCAGCTGTTTTTTTGTACTGACAGTACTCGGTGACCTCGAGAAAGAGATCTATGTGAAAAATCACTAGAACTCTTCTTTAAGTTTGAAAAGCCAGAAAATGACATCATGAAGTCATGTCGTCTTGTATTGGACATCTGTGTCATTTTATTTAACACATTCATTGCATTGTGGTGTTTTACAGTTATCTATTTTTCTCCCAGGTATCTCTGAATTTATTAATCGTGGCTCCCAAGCGACCTCCAAATTTGAGTCACTTGTAAACCAAATTCAGAAAAATGAAAGGGACATAGATGCAAAACTCCTCTCCATGGAGACAGCAAACCTCTTCAAATTCCCAGCCCCAGACAAAACTGGAGATCTACCAGGTTGAATATTTTAATTCAATATTCTTTCAGGAACTAGGGTAATAGGTGTTTTATATCCTCTCTGTATTGTGGATGTTATTTAATTGTATGCCATTGATTTCATTGCTGAGCTTGCGGCAAAGCAAGACAATGTTTTTTCAGAGTCAGGATATGGCGAGTCAGTGTCATTTATTTGTCCAGTGTTAGCCTACAGACCAGTTTCCATAGTGCACATCTTATCAACAGTTTGAATGTTGTGTGTGTTTCTGCTCATTGACAAATACCGTTCAGCACAATGATTCATGCCCAATTAATTTCCCCTGTTAAAGTGTTCGCCTTTGTTACACTATTTGGTTTCGTGATGTAGCCTATGATAAACACCATATGGCCAAGTATGTGACTCAGCTAATGTTATAGGCTATACAATTTCCCCTCTTAAAGACAAGCTGGTGTAGCTTATTAGACTAGGCTACTAAAATGCACCGACGGTAGCCTTGGCTATGTGTAAAGTAAGCTATCGCATGATTTCATGCACGTAAGTTCATGCATCTGTCAAGTTCGCACAGGGCCTCGCACCCCCTTGCGACGGCCCTGCAGCTCCTCCTAAGACATCGAGGAAAAAGTTAAAATACGCGATAAACCCGGGAAAAGTTGACAGGTTTGTTTCGGTCCCGGTGATTATTTGTGGAATTGTGCAAATGACAGCCTTTTCAAGGCATTTCAAGGAAGGTGTCGTAGCATGCAAGCTCCCAAATTGACCCAGTAGCCTGCAGAAGGCATCAATAAATTGTTGGGACTGGGGAGGGTCATGCGTTTTTTCTCAATCACTTTGGAGGGTCATAGAAAAATTTCTTGCTGGCGAGGGAGGGTCACGTCTTTTTTGACTAATGCTCCCAAAACTCCTCCGGTAGCCCCTTAAATAAATAACGCAGTCCCTAATTGATTATAGCCTGTAGGCCTACACCAGCAATTGTTGAACATTTACCTGTACAGGTCATTGACAGTAGCCCAGCCTAACAAGCAGATGTTGCAAAAGACATCAAAAGACGCAATTAATCAGAAATAAATAATGTAATCTGCATCGCTTTATTTAACAAACTGCAAGTTCGCTGTGAGGCCAAACCCAAGAGCAGAGCCTATCTGTTAAGGCACTCGATAGGCTATATGGTAACGAGCTGTGTGCGCCTGGAAAGACAATAGAAGATGCTTTCTGAATAGCACAGCGAAGACGGCTCTGGTCATCCCATACCCTCCCCCCACTTCCTGTAGCCTACCATTATGACTTGTTGCCGTTTTGGGACATTAAGCTTTTTCACGTTAAGCCCCCCTCCCCCACCCCCTTCTTTCACAAGCAGTGGGGGAGCGCGGGGCACAAAGTAACACTTTTTGGTAGACAAAGGAGGGTTCTCCGCGCTTCTGTCGTTTGGCGACAATCCGGTGCAACCAGGCCAGGACAGATATTTTAGAGAGAAGGAGAGACGCCGGTGCAGCTCAGATGTCTTCTTAATTTTCTTTATTCTTTAGTAAAAGCTGCAGAACATTATTAAACTTTGACTAACGTTTCGATGTGTCGATGTTTTTGACTAACGAACATCGAAACGTTAGTCAAAGTTTAATAATGTTCTGCACCTTTTACTAAAGAATAAAGAAAATTAAGAAGACATCTGAGCTGCACCGGCGTCTCTCCTTCTCTCTAACACTTTTTGGCTTTGGCTAAATATTTCTAAAACCATTTGAGTTTCACTAGTCACATGTTTTAACAAGGAACACTTGTTATTGAACTAATAACAGACGTGTGTCGAAAACTGACTTTATTTTCCATACGGAGAAATAACATGCAGAGTCTAACCAAGGTCAATCTTGCCAAAAAAGCGCATATTTTTGTATTGCAATCATTGTAGCCTACAGTTGTAACAGCGCGTAACAGCCGTTTTACTCCCCGTATGCGCTCATTATAAAGAACGTTTAATGTGTCCCAAACACAGCTATCAGCTAATCACCAAACGTCTTATAAACAAGTATTGCCAGGAGCAACACCTTACAAAAAATGATAACAATAGGCCTTTATATGGCTCTGCTCCTGCCTAGATTCGAACTCAGAACTGCCTGAAAGTTGCAGACCTGTTCTGCACTGCAAAAACTGCTTATCTAACATAATCTAACCAAGTGTTATTAATCTTATATCAAGATAAAAATAACTAGTTGGTATTGTTTTCAGTATAAAGAGACTTACCTAGCGCTTTCTTGTGAAATCATTTGACTTAATTTAAAAATAAATTGACTTATTTTAAGACATCTCATCTTGAAAACAAGCAAATTTGTCTGCCAGTGCGTTAAGCAAATTTGTCCTAAAAACAAGCAAATTTGTCTGCCAGTGCGTTGAGCAAATTTGTCTTGATAAGACTCCTTAAAATAAGTTAGTCTTCTTAAATTAAGTCAAAATGATCTTTTGAGAGGGCGCTAGGTAAGTCTTTTCATACTAAAAACAATACCAAATAGATTTTTTAATCTTAATATAAGATCAATAACACTTGGTTAGAATTCATTTTTTGCAGTGTGGAAAAACGCGCATTAACCCACTCGACCGTCAGAACACTATCTGCTTCGATTAGGCCTATTGGGTAGGACATTTTAAAACATTACTGAGAGACAGGCACTGCACAATCAAGACATCTTGCCACTGAATCCAAAACTATGTTTAACATTATGTACAAAGCTTAAAGGCTACAGTGGACTAGCATGTTTCAGGGGCTGCTAAAAACACAGATAAAGGCACTGAAAACTCGGCCAATCACAGCCCTTGCTGTCGAATGCTCCGTCCGGTTCGACCGTGGAACGCCACAGCGGACTATGCTGCCCCCAAGCGGCTGCAGTTGTACTTACATTTCACCCAGCTGCGTGAATCACCTTGATGGTGAATGAAGTGTCAATTCTTAAAGGAGAATTCCGGTGTGATTTTGACCTAAAGTGTTTTGAAACATGATACAGAGTGTGAACGTATGTCTCATAGCCCATCTCGGCTTGTCCCCTGCACTCCGAAATCTGGCACTAGTTAGCCGATGCTACCAACAAGGCGGTTAATGGTGGTGCCTCGGGCATCGGCATAGCCATGCAAATAAATCACTGTTTTACACCATTTACGAGGCTCAATGTATCTCCACACTTCATTGGTAGACTTCCGAGGGCCCTGACATTTAAAACGAGACATTGAGAACTTTGAAAAAGCACTGGTAGTTTACTTACAAGACGATTTATACAGACAGTATCTTCTCGAAGTTTAGCGTTTGCAGCCATCTTGAATTTAGTCACGATAAGTTGAGCGACGAGTAAGAATGAACAGGTATCAGATTCCAAAAATAATTCCGTGGAAATGCATGGATTCCAGTTGCTGCTACTGGAAGAAACTGTAATCCATGCATTTCCACAGAATTATTTTTATTACTAATCTTTCACAGGTCACAAATTTTGTCCTTCAATGTGAGGATGCAAAATAATTTTGGTGTTTTTTGACCCCTAAGGGGCGCTGCAATTAGCCTAGGCGTTTTGCCATTTTGGACGTTGCATTAATGCATGTAACTTTTGACCTGTATGCCGGATTTTCAAAAATTAGGCACTGTACTGCTTGAATCCTTGGATCAAGCCAATTTCAACGCATTACGTCAATTTCCGCCAGGAACGGTATCGGCCATATTTTGGATTTTAGCGAAAGCAAAAGTACATTTTCATGGGTTACACATTTTGTCAGATATTCATGAAACTTGACGTAGATGATCTTCAGACCATGGGTTACAAAAGTTACCAGAAGGATTTTTGATTTTCAAAAGTGTTTTCAAATCAGCTGCGAAGCTGGCAAACAGTAAGTAAGGTCATATCTCAGCAACGCTTTTATGATAACAGAGTTGACATTTCCCATCATTTTGTGGCTTAGCTCCACATCCTAACCTCAAACTAGTTACTGCATGATATGTATAAAACCACAATTTCATGGCTTTTAATCATATTGTTGTTTTTTAAAGATTGAGTGAGAGTTTCACTCCAATAACGCAATAACAGAGTTGACGAATAATTAATCTACTGTTGGTGTATCCTCAACATTTTGTTCAAATTAATGAGAGAAGAAGCTTAACATCTCACTGCCTTTCTAAAGTTTCCTGTCAGAGGAATTGACATCTCTCATGCTTCATATTCAAAGTCTGTGTGGATTTTAAGCAGTTTTATAACAGAGTTAACAGAGTTGACAAGAACTTTGAGATGGACCAAAATTATATATTTTTTTAAACTTAAATCTTGCATAATACAGAAAATAGACATTGTATATAACTGATGTTATAACAGTTAGTAAATTAATCTCCAAAAAGTAGATCAGTAAATAATATGGGGTGTAGAAGTAATTTAATTAATATTTTGTCGATAAATTGGGTCTACAATAAATATAGGACATTGTTATTGGTGAAAAGGTGTTTTATTAGCATTTTGTTCAAAATGAATTCCATAAAGATTTATATTTTTGATAATAACTAAATCATGGAGACGGGAAATGTATCCTGAATTACAGTGGGCAGTGCTTCGACTTGGCCAGCTTCACTCGCGGTTAAGGCCGTAGCCAGGATTTTTCAAATACCGAGGTCAGGGGCGTCGCTAGAAATGCTAGGAGGTTCTTCCGAGCCATCAAATGTTGCATAATTAGCATGTTGCATAATTTGCAGGGTCATAGTCATAGGCTGCAGATCTTGTAGGCTACCTTCTGACACAGTGAGTGTCACATCTTGACTCTCACTTAGGAGGGCCCTTCACCTATCATTTCCCTCTTCTCCTCTTTCTTCTCAACTGCCTGATTTCTATCCCCTGTCTCCTGTGTTGGATTTCTTAAAACAACAAGTCTCTAAATTACTGAACAATAATATAATTGATATAATTTGACAATAGGTAATATTTGTGCCATGAGATAATATCCTTCACAACATTATCCATCCTATATAACATTGATATAGCTTTGTTTACAATGCAGCAGAGCCGGACAGTAACGGAGTAGCCTACATTTACTTGAGTACAGTACTTGAGTACAATTTTGAGGGATCTGTACTTTACTCGAGTATCATTTTTGGGGAGTACTCATGACTTTACTCAAGTACATTTGAGAGGCAAATATTGTACTCTTTACTCCACTACATTTCTATCCATAACCGTGAGTACAAAGGAAAAAATAAAAATCTCGGAAACCCTCAATTTGTTGTTTCCCTCTCAAATGTGATTGGATTGTGCAGGCGCCACTGATTGGGACAGCCTATCAGCAATCACCTTCAGACTTCTTCAAAGTCAACTCCATGGTCAGATTTAGATAAGAGCCGAAACCATGGACGAAACAATGGATGAAGACGCAGCAGGTCCATCCCGGGAATGTGCCAACCTGTGGCCCCACCTCGCCAGACTATTTCAATTTTCTGAACAAGTTAATGATAGTTTTCGCTTCAAGTGTTTCAATTACAAAATAGTATTTTGTATTTGAAATACGTATTTTAAATACATGTATTAGAAATACTGCCCCATCCCTGGCAACATGGTAAAAAGATGAAAATGACTTGATTTTACTTCCAATTCATTTTACATTCTCCAAGGTATTAACATTAAAATTTTTCATTACTCCATGTACGTTTCTGTACATAAATGTAAGCACTGTGGCAGTAGTAATGCAATATTTAGAAAATGTAGGCTACTCTTGTACTCTTGATACTCAAGTACTTTTAAAAACAAGTACTTCAGTACTTTTACTTAAGTAGACATCTGACTGTTCTACTTTTACTTGTATTTGAGTAAAATTTAGCAAAGGGTATCTGTACTTTTACTCAAGTAATGAAGCTGTGTACTCTGTCCGCCTCTGCAATGCAGGTTAGCTAACTGCATCTCCACTGAATTTCAACATACATTTTCGTTATTTACAGTAGCATCTCATTGGTAGCCCTATTGCATCTAGTTATTGTATTCAACCAATTAGGCCTACATTTCTCACCTTCCCTCCTTCTCTGTCTGCTCTTCTGCTGGCTTTCCAAACGTTAACTTTGTGACAGCCTTTGTTCAGGTCAGGTGAATTAGGATTAGCCTACTGGCAGAAATTAACAAGACGTCAAGTTTATTTTTCAGTTTATTTTTAAACTATGTGAGCTGCGTTGCGTTCGTTAATTAGTTTAGGACACACTCCGCGATAGCCGACTCGACTCTACTTTCGTTTTGACATGTCAGAGGTAGGCTATCACGTGACGGTCTGTTGATGCAAAGATAATTGTCTCGTCGGCTAGGCCTATTTGTAGCCTAGCCTACTTAATAGATGAAACTAAACTTGAAGAAAAAAATACCGAGGACATGACCTCGGTGTCCTCTATGGTAGCTACGGCCATGCTCGCGGTCCGCGCGTGGGATCACGCGGTATCACGCGACTTTAATTTGTATTTTCCCAGTGAGACGCTGCAACAACCCAAACAACCGGTAGATGGCTCAAGTGAGCAGGGTGTCTCGTAAAAAGAAATGGAGCCTGGAAAACCCTACACAGACTTCACTACAGACTTTAGCAGACTGGTTTAGAAATAATTTAATAGCCAGAAATATGCCTGCCCTGCCCTAATAAAGAAATATTTGGTTAACTGCGAGTGAATCCCGTTTGCAGCCGTAGAAGAAACGCAGGACAAATTAAACATTCTGGTTTTCTCCGAGTGCAACAATTTGGACAAAATATAGAGCATATTAACCTCCGTTGCTCAGCCAAATGCCTTCCTGTTACGTCCTGTTATCACGGAGTTACAGGCGATAAACGATTTTTGATGTTCACAAGTTTACTTTATTATTTTTTTGATTATTAAAAATTATTTTTTATGTTTTTCATTTAAAGGTTTGACTTTGTGCTTATTCAGTAGATCATTTAGTGCTCTTCCCAATCCCAGACGTTCACATTGCATGTTTGTTTGTAATGGATGCAACCGCGAGATAGGCTACGCGTTTGACGGCAATGAGTTGTTAACAGACATGAACCAAGACATATAGCCCAGCAGCAATCTAGGGACTGTTCGTTATTTATTGAAGGGGCCACCGGAGGAATTTTGAGTGCTTCAGTCAAAAGTTGCATGACCCTCCCTTGCCTGCTAGAAATTGTTCAATGACCCTCCGACAGAATTGTTAAAAAAGACATGACCCTCCCCTGCCAATTGTCGCTGTCTTCCGCCCGCGCTGCTTTGCGCCACAGCCACACACTGTGATAACGTTCTTAAATCAATCTTTCCCGTGAGCTTGCATGCTACCAGTCCTTCCTTTTCAAATGTGTTGCGCCTGTTTGCACAATTTCACAAATAATCATATGTGATTAATAATATGACAAATAATCCCTTTGCACGGGGACCGAAACAATGCATGCCAACTTTTTCTGTGTTTCTCACGTATTTTAACGCTGTCTTGCCATTTTCCTGTAGAATATCCCATATTTTAATACTCTCATAACAGCCCTGCCATCGGGCCTATCTCTGTGTTGCCCTGTTGCTACCCCTTGCCCTTCCAACGAAACAGATGTCTTCAAATCATCGTTTTCCTTGCTTGAAGGCGAACTTAGAGTGATGTTAACCTATTTAAGTTTAACGGCGTGATTGTCGTGAGAGCACGATTCATTGGCGCTTGCATGTTCGGCCTTATGTCTACGTGCGCACCTGAGGCTACTCAGCTACTAGAGAAAGAATTTCCCCTGTTTGTATGTTCACTCCAAGTTGGCCTACCATAACTTACCAACTCTGCACTGTAGACCCTAACTGGCTATTTATATTTTTCTGTGAAATAACAAAATATTTTGTCCAAATGATGTCTTCAAATCATCGTTTTCCTTGCTTGAAGGCGAACTTAGAGTGATGTTAACCTATTTAAGTTTAACGGCGTGATTGTCGTGAGAGCACGATTCATTGGCGCTTGCATGTTCGGCCTTATGTCTATGTGCGCACCTGAGGCTACTCAGCTACTAGAGAAAGAATTTCCCCTGTTTTTATGTTCACTCCAAGTTGGCCTACCATAACTTACCAACTCTGCACTGTAGACCCTAACTGGCTATTTATATTTTTCTGTGAAATAACCAAATGTATTTGTTTAACTTTATGAAGCAGAATTACGCACTAGGCTACTTGGAACATAACACATTTGACAAAGGACAGATGTATGTTATAGTGACAAAATATTAACTTTCAGTGTTTTACGATGTCTTTGTCATGGGGAAGTTTTTTTCCCCATGCATTTATTCTAGGCTACTGTCAGTGACTGCCGTGAGAGAAGCGGGTTCTGTGTTTCGTTCATGTCAGTGACTGACGCGAGAGAAGCGGGGTCTGTGTTGCGTTGCGTTAAAGGAAAATTCCGTTTTTTAGCACTTTAAGGCCCTTTCCTGGTTTGTTTTGGATGAACTAGAGTGGTGGACACCGAAATTTTGATGATTGGTCCTGTCTCGACTTTCCTAACTCGTTTTGAATCGCCTTTGACTTCTCAGGGTGGCTGGCAATGGGCATACTGTAGGCTACTCAAACATGTCCTAAAACAACCCTTAACGTTCGTTTTCAAAACTGTGCAACTCACCGAGTGGTTATCTTAGACTGTTAGTCAAAGATTCTAGAGCGCTCAGCTCCAGAATCTGTTCAGGAGTTGTCATTTTCCCTTACTAAGAGTAGCCTATGTCTGAAAGGCTGATACCAGTTAGGCCTACGTTCAACAGTAACATAAGTGTAATGAGCTATTCATTGTCGAAGGTGCATGGTGAAGTGAAATTCTTACTTTGGAAAACAAACATTTGCCGATATCATTGGATAGGGAATAGGCCTACTTGTTTATTTTTTACGTAGCCTACAATTGCCAGTTCAGACAAAGCCGAAATTACTCATTTTGAAACATTTGTATGGTTATATTGCTTGACTTAAATCCCAGAGAGTAGGCTAGGCTACCGCACCCCACAGTGATGGGCCTAGCGTTCAGTGTGGGGTATAAACAAGCTGAGAATTTAGCGGTCACGTCTGCCTGTCACAGACGTGGGGAGCTGAAGCTTGGGATACAGTTACTACAGTAACAGTATTTTATTTTACTTCTTATGGAATATATTTTTTTTCACTTTTATAAAGGCTTTGTTTGAATGCTGTTGGAACAAATAGTAGTTGATTATAAAGGCAACTTTCTGTTGCAATATTCTGCACTGCAAAAAATGTATTCTAACCGAGTGTTATTGATCTTATATTAAGATTAAAAAATCTATTTGGTATTGTTTTTAGTATAAAAAGACTTACCTAGCGCCCTCTCAAAAGATCATTTTGACTTAATTTAAGAAGACTTTAACTTATTTTATAGCCTAGAAATCTAGACGCGCCCCTAGCGGCAGCAAATTACATTTGCTGTCTAGCAACTCTCCGTTGACTTGTGAGCTCTAGAAATCGAAACTAAATCTGGCATTGAAATCGTGTATAGAGTCGTTTGTTGCTTAACATAATGATTGATGGCAGAGTTGCAACGGTTTGGCTTGAATTCCCTGCTACTTGAAAACAAATATCCTATTGCGTCCTATTGCGTGCAGAGGGAATTTGAAAGACAACTGATTATCCCGACCCTCGGACTGAGCACTGCGAACGGTGAGTGCCCAGACCCTACATTATAATGTGGGTCTGGCTCGCCAGGCTACTTATTTTAAGGAGTCTTATCAAGACAAATTTGCTCAACGCACTGGCAGACAAATTTGCTTGTTTTTAGGACAAATTTGCTTAACGCACTGGCAGACAAATTTGCTTGTTTTCAAGATGAGATGTCTTAAAATAAGTCATTTTTTTTTTTATTAAGTCAAATGATTTCACAAGAAAGCGCTAGGTAAGTCTCTTTATACTGAAAACAATACCAACTAGTTTTTTTTATCTTGATATAAGATTAATAGCACTTGCTTAGATAAGCAATTTTTGCAGTGTGTGTGTTCTGGACTGCAGGTAACTTGTTCACTGCAAAAACTGCTTATCTAACAAAATCTAACCAAGTGTTATTAATCTTATATCAAGATAAAAAAAAAACTAGTTGGTATTGTTTTCAGTATAAAGAGACTTACCTAGCGCTTTCTTGTGAAATCATTTGACTTAATAAAATAAAAAATGACTTATTTTAAGACATCTTGAAAAAAAGCAAATTTGTCTGCCAGTGCCTTAAGCAAATTTGTCCTAAAAACAAGCAAATTTGTCTGCCAATGCGTTGAGCAAATTTGTCTTGATAAGACTCCTTAAAATAAGTTAAAGTCTTCTTAAATTAAGTGAAAATTATCTTTTGAGAGGGCGCTAGGTAAGTCTTTTTATACTAAAAACAATACCAAATAGATTTTTTAATCTTAATATAAGATTAATAACACTTGGTTAGAATTCATTTTTTGCAGTGTACTTTATTGTTTTAACGATCTCTATGCTACTCACCAAAATGTAGGCATGGGAACATGATGAAGTATCCAACTGTCGTGTGTTAAATTATTGTGATTACGAGCCAGTGGTTTTCAAACATTATGTGTGACTCGGACAACTATGCAACAGACTCATATCGTCCTCGCATTTCGCAAAATGAGGACATACAGACTGCTCAGATAACAGGTGTACCTCCAGTTATGCACGGTTTTAGTCAAGTCATTTAAATGTGCTGGTGAAACAGTTGTGTACTCTGGGCACAGTTCTGGGCACAGTTCTTCCAGAGCTTCGTGCCAAGTAATAAGCGTTGAGTCGAGATGTTTGTGTGAATGAAACGAAGCGTATAGGCCATAGTGTGACATGCGTAAACCAATGGTGTAGAGATGACGCCACAGGGTTTTATTTAAGAGAGCCTACGTTTGTATGTAGGCAATTTATATTCACAATACTTAGGCCTACTAAAATAAATAGTATTTTATTTGTATTGGTTGTTTAGAGTAAAAAAAAATCGGTCGGTCTTAACGCAAGTTTACAACCGGCAAGTCGGTCGGACTAAAAGGGGAAAAAAAATAATATTTGTGTCGGTTCTAAATTGACAGGGTCGGTCGGGTTACGGCAAAAGAAAATATTTTTAAGGATGGCCTGGCAGTGTTTTGTTGCGCGTCTGCAGAAGTCAGCCAAATATGAATGTAATTCTGCGGCATAAAGCAGATGTATAATTTGTTTATTGTACAGAAAAATAAAAATGACATGTCAAGCAGTCAATTGACTACATTGCAGTCAAGAAGTAGGGCAAATTAATTTACGAAACCAAAACGTGGGTCATAGTTCTCTAAGCCTCTATTGCGTAGCCTGTTAAAAACGTTGCCAGATAGTATTAAATCGGCAACAACATTGTTTTCTGCAGAAGCCTACCCAAGGCTACAGATTAATTCTGAACAGTTATTTCTCTACTGGCTCAATTATCACACCACTGTTTTGATTTGCGTAGCTGCGTTACCCCCAACACTGACAATAATGTAGACAGCAAATTTCGATTTCGATTTTCGTTACCACCGTGTAGTCAAGCCTTAAGACATACCCAAGTAGCCTAAATCGAGGTAATGTTTAATTATGCATGATTTATTTTGTTATTGAATTCGTAGGCTGGGATTACTCTCGGCAAGTCTCCTGCTTTTTCAGTAGGGGCGGCAGGCAGAGCTATGTACAGTGGCAGAGCGACGCACAGTGGCTGAAAGTGGTACTAAAGCTTCACGCAGCTTCACGCCTCGTAATGCGCGACTGAAGTGGTCATTTGAAAGCGATGCCCACTGTATAGAATGACCCATGTATATAAATATCCTTCTTTTTAGTTTGATTACTGTAATGGATACTTGTCTATGCTGACTATTTCTGATAAATAAAAAATAAGTTCTAAACGTATGGTATGGTAACGTATGGTTCGCATGAAATAGTTACATTTGTAATTTTCATATTTGATATGTTTTCTTTCCTTTTTGCAGCTAAATGTGGGTTTATGAGATTTGCTGATTATCACATTCTGTTTTTATTTGCATTTTACACAATGTCCCAACTTTTTCTGTGTTGGGATTGTAAAAGATATTGTGAAATTATATTCTGGCTGTACAGCTTTCCTGTATGGTTTGGCTGCCAGGGCTACACCTCTCTGCAGTGTAATTTACCATTTGTATGGGTTTGTGATTGAACTGTTTCGGTTTATTTTAGGGGTAAAGGAGTTCTTTGAGAAAATCGAAAGAGAGAGGGTCAAGGATGTGAATCTGCTCGGCAGGAGATATACAGCCATAGGCCCTCTACTTACTAAGATGGAGAGTCTCATTATGCAGACCAATAGTGGTAAGGCTAGGCGCATGGCCCAGTATTACACATATTGGGAGCGTAAGGTCTTCAACTCCCTAATCAAGATGGTGCTCTGGTAAGTTCAGTAAGGATTCATTTAATTTCATGCTTCTTTTTTTTTGCAAGACAATCTAACCAAGTGTTATTAATGTTATATCAAGATAAAAAAAACTAGTTGGTATTGTTTTCAGTATAGAGACTTACCTAGCGCGTTTTCATGAAATCATTTGACTTAGTTTAAGAAAAGTTTGACTTATTTTAAGACATCTCATCCTGAAAACAAGCTAATTTGTCTGCCAGTGCGTTAAGCAAATTTGTCCTAAAAACAAGCAAATTTGTCTGCCAGTGCGTTGAGTAAATTTGTCTTGATAAGACTCCTTAACATAAGTCAAGGTCTTCTTAAATTAAGTCAAAATGATCTTACGGGAGAGCACTAGGTAAGTCTTTTCATACTAAAAACAATACCAAATAGATTATTTGATCTTAATAGAAGATTATTAACACTTGGTTAGATTAAATGTTTTGCAGTGCACTAGTGCTACATTGCAAAAACTGCTTATCTAACAAAATCTAACCAAGTGTTATTAATCTTATATCAAGATAAAAAACTAGTTGGTATTGTTTTCAGTATAAAGAGACTTTCTTGTGAAATCATTTGACTTAATAAAAAAAAAAAGACTTATTTTAAGACATCTCATCTTGAAAACAAGCAAATTTGTCTGCCAGTGCGTTAAGCAAATTTGGGTAACACTCCATAATAAAGTGCCATAATAAATAGCAAACTAGTAATTACCTAACCCTTTGTTAATATTTGTTAATTGTTACTAAAATATCTATTTGGCACAAGTTAATAGTTTTTTCATCATTAATTAAATATAATATTAAGGGTGTTAACAATAGAAAAGAAGATGAGAAAAGTGACAGCACTGACAATGTTTATTTAACAAGTTCTGTAAAAATGTTACATTGTACTCTCAATGAGCTCACAAAGCACAAAAAGACTAGCAAAAGCTAGTTTTAACTAGAACTGACAGGATAAGTCAAGTCAAGTCATTTTTATTTATAAAGTGCATTTAACATGTACTTAGTACAATCCAAAGCGCTCCACACACAACACATTGACACATAAAGACAAACGATGCTGGACGGAGCGGCGTAGTCGCCAGCGTACCCGTGACATCAAGACATAAACAAACAATTTACAAAATAACAAAAGACACAAGACAGGTGCCCCGGACAGAGCGGCGTAATCGCCAGCGTACCTGTGATAGGGTGACCAGACGTCCCCGGTTTCCGGGGACAGTCCCCGATTTCGGTGACCTGTCCCCGGCTGGAGCTGTCCCCGGAAAAGTCCCCGGTTTTCACTGTGACTGACAGACCCGAAATTGGAATAAAAAAAAGAAAGAGAACACTGACCAAACTTACATTTGCGCACCCTTCACGTACAGGCTCAAGCCAGTCAAAGCAAGCGCTCAGCTCAGACCTCAGAGATGTTCTAGAATGCCCATATTTCTGGTAGGCTATTTCGATTGGTGGAATAGCAGCGCGGTAAAATCTTTGAAATGAAACCACTTGTGCGGGGGACTTATTAAACTATTCATCACGAACGTGCCAGCTGCTCAAGTCCAGGTTAAACTAAAATTGCGGAGTACTCGTCACACAGATAGCATAGGCTACATATCATACGCAGATATCACGTGAACGGTCGGAATCTAAGCTTTCCAACGATATTAGCGCCAAGTTGCTGTGATAAATGGTTTGCGAGAAAATTAACTATGAACTTATGTAACAACTCTAGCGTATGCCTACAACAAGCGGTTCCTGAGTAGTCCGGTTTTGAAATTGCAACAAATTTCTACATGGTCTCCAACTTTGGGCCAAAATTATAATGTATACCTATTCTCATGTAAACTATTTATGTCAGTACAAACTTTTTTGTAAATTGTTTAGCCAGAGTAGGCCTATCCCACCATAATGGTTGTCATTTGCCAGATTCCAGACAATCACCTACAAATATCAATGTAGCCTATATTTCTACTGGTATGCTTCCTAGTGACAAAAATATAAAGGAAAGAAAAATCATGAGACGAGAGTTATTTTTTCTTGATATAAGACTGACAACACATAGGCCCTATTAGGCTACCTTAGACAAATATTATCATACATTCTCAGATCACAGACTGTCCTGAAAAAAAGAAGATAGGCATTACAATGACCAAGATTACTAGCTTAGATATCTGAACAACACGGCCACTAGGATATCATTTTATGGAGTGCTGAAATGTAGCCAATACTATTTTGGACCTTTAACTGTGAAACTGTGAAGAAAATATGCTTTGTGGTTGGGCAATATCATAACTTACTGCAATATTATAATTATTCCACCTGTATGTGCATGGTTAAAATTCTGAAGTGCAAGTTTAGGCTACAGCACAAATATTTCCATCCATACTGTAGATAATGAAGTCTAACCTCTGAATTTCTTTTCAAAGTGCACCAGATTGATGCATTTAAACGTTAAAATATACCAAATTTTCTTACGGGGGAGCATGCCCCCGAACCCCCCTAGGGGGATTGTGGACTAGTGCAGCTCTAGTGACGCCCGGGACAGTGTCCCCGTTTTAAGTTGACAAAGATTAAAATATTACATGTTTTAAGCTTCTCAACTGAAAATGTCCCCGGATTTTGTCTCAGAAATCTGGTCACCTTAACCTGTGACATCACACCAAGACAAACACAAATAAATAGACAGACAAATAGACAGTGACAGTAAAGCAAGCCTGTCTTTACAAAGACAGTAGGCTTACAGAACAACACCAGACATAAAACAAACGGACTCATCGCTCACGCAGACAAAGACAAACAAAAAACACTCAATAAGTCCACAGGCAGCTGATAGTGCTTTCGCCAGCAGTTTAGTCCACAAGTCCCCTTTCGGCCCCGGTGAGCAGATCAGCCAGCAGATTAGGGGGCAGTGGCCGTGGCGGTGGGCGGCTCTCTCTTCTCTCCAGCATGATGTTTAAAAAAAAGTCGCTTAAATGATGTTCCCGTACATTGCTCCTGGACAGTCCAGTGTTAAAACGTAGGCCTGCAGCTAGATGGCAGAGGTGTGAAAGTTGGCAGGCGGTGAGTTGAGTTCCCTTGGCAGACGATGTAAAAGTTCATACCAGCAACTTCTCAAGGTGAAATCCTGACACAGCTCGTGCGTTGACGTCTGTTGATGGTTGACGTTAGTGGCTAGCTAGTTGGTTAGCTAGCTAGCATCACAACGTCGACATCCAGATGACAGTTCAGATCAACTAAACACTCAAAAGCTCGCAGTCAGGTCCCACAGATGTTATCTCTCACCAGACACTGAGAAGTTATCTCTCGTAGTGCAGTCATCAGGCATATTAGCGACAGGCAGAATCCTCACTAGTGGACGTGGATGTTGTGGTCGGGGTCTCGGACTCAAAACAGGTGTTAGGCTAGCGACAAACCGCGTTGATAAAAGCGCCTATAGATGCTCATTGTGTTCATCTTAAAGAGTGCACACTTCAACAGGACACATTTTTACAGAAAAAGACGAACACTTAAACATAAACAAGAAGCTAGACGGAGCGGCGTGACTCGCCAGCGTACCCGTATCCTAGCAACACGTCTTTTAAACAAATAAAAAGGGCAAAAGAATTGTCATTCAACACATCTGTGGTGGTCTTCTTTGAAACGGGACCCACCTACCACATATCAAAAACGTGTACACAGCAGGCCTATTTGCCTGAAAACTACAGTAGCAGTAAAGAAATCACACAAAAGAACATTTGCTATTTACTTTCCAGAGTGGACTAGTATTTTATCAGTATTGGGAGAAGGTATTGCTAGTCTTTTTGTGCTTTGTGAGCTCATTGAGAGTACAATGTACAGTAACATGTTTACAGAACTTGTTAAATAAACATTGTCCCAGCCTCTACTTTAGAACAGGGACCATATTTTGAATGAACAATGTATGCACTAGCAATGTATTAAGGGTAAAGAATGTCTGTATTGACCAGGAGTTATAGTCTAGACTGTTCCCATCATATAATTCTTAATAATAATAATGCCTGACTTTAGAATATGGAACCAATTCATGACTAATAAGTACATTCTGCAGAGGTATTACTGATGATAATGTGCTTGCTACCAAGGAACCAGTTTCCACTTTAGAATGGGAGCCAATCTCCCAGTTATTAAGTGCTATTTCACACAGCAACCTGGGCAGTGAAATGCAGCAATGAGGTTGAGCCATACACTTGCTCATTCTACTGTTCTCCTACTATTTGGGATTTATTCAGACAGTATACAAGTAGGTTATGCATATTCTGTTTTGGTACTTACTACTAATTAGTATGTAGAGATCAAGGCTTACAAGGTCATTATTAAGATTATATCAATAATAAAGGCCTAATTCATCATGAACAAGAAATTTGTGAATACACACCTAACAAATGGTTAATGTTGCCTAACACATGCCTTACAAGTCACTAATACAGGTATTAATTAGGTATGTATTAGTGGCTAACATGTGGACCTTAAAATAAAGTGTTACCCAAATATTGTATTAATATATGTTAATAGTTAACTAAATATATTTTTGGCACTAATTAACAGTTATTTCTTACATCATTTAATTGTTAAATGTTTATTTACAAATTATATGCTAATATAAAAGTTAATGACATATTATTATTTAGCTAGCTTTTCTGATTAGCTTTGTGGAGAATTTATGGAATTTATGGTTTATGGCTTTATGGTCTTGTGGGGTGTATAAGGCACCCTACTGCCAGTGGTTGGTTGTGTGAGAGATTGCGCTCCTCTTCTTCCACTTCATCCTTATTGGATACCTCTGTGGTTGGCTGTACTGTAATTGGTGACCCTCTGTCTAGTGTTTGAAAGTAGTGTACTCTTTGCCTTTGGAAGTACTATTTGGTTGCTGCTTGAATTTGGTGAAATTCAGGGGAGAGGGGTGTCAGAAGCGGCATGCTTTGCATTGCGTAGGTTGACTGTATAAAGCTCTCCCCACTTTGTTTTAATTTTGTAACTGTAAAATGTTGTTTAAGTTGGAAACTTTGATATACCACCTGTATTATGTTACTTTACATGTATTGTTAAGATTTGGGTGCAATTCTAGCAACTTCGAGAACGTTTATTAATGTTTTCATTATGACCAGGAGTTCATACACACTGAGTCTAACGTGACTAGCTGTAAACTCCGCTAGCAACTTTCCATGCATTCAGTGTAGTTTAGCTTAGTGTGCATGGAAAGTGCAATTCAGTCTAGCAGGAAATTAATGTACATTTAGTTTAGCATTATGTTTATGCATTACCTCCGTATGGTCTACGTCTGTGAGTGTAGTGAGTCTCAGAATATTAATAAACTGTCTCCCTTGCTAGTAGGGCTGACAGTGATGGTATAGGAATGATACATGTAATAAAATTCAACTACTTGTTGTTTTGTTTTAACTTTTCCTAAAGGAATAAATGTGATAAGCCAGTTTTGGTCTCAGTCCCTTCACCGTCTGAGTAGTTATATATTACTAATATATTAATTAAGCTTAACCAACTTTATTATAAGGGGCTCCACACTGATAGCTATATACTACTAATATATTAATTAAAGGACAATTCCGGCGCAAAATGAACCTAGGGGTTAATAACACATGTGTACCGAGTTCGACCGTTCGCTGGGATGTATTTTCATGCTAGTCGAATGTGACCAGTTTTATTGCAAACCGCTTATTAGCGTTTAACGCTAGCCTTCGGGGCACACGTACTGTAGAAAGAAATCGCTATTTCTATACCACTAACAAGGCTCAAAATAGCACCACACTTACACAGTAGCATAATGAGGGTCTCTACATGTAAACCGAAGCATTGAGAACTTTGTAAGTATACAGGCAGTTTATTAAAAAGAAACACATTACCGTTCACGTCTGGTTCACATACAGGCAGGCGCCTTGGTTAAACAGCACTCTGGGAAGTGAATCTCGGGTGAAACGTTGTTGCAGAAGGACTGTGCAAAAGAGAAGCACTGAACGCAACAGGAGACATAAGAGATGGCAGGTTATTTGAACGAATTTGAAGACATCGAGGATGAACCCTTATTGGACGTCCTTATCTTTTCGAGTCGGAATATACCAACGAAGAGCTGCGGGAGCTCCGTGAAAGGGCTATGAGAGAGAGCTAGAAGCTACCTGTAGTCAATGCCACACAGGCGGCGGCGATCCATACCAGAGGGACCAGATGGACATCCACTAAGTACGTAAACTATACAAGTTATGTTACATCGGAGCTATTATTTCTGATAGGCCTATATTGAGCAAATTACGTTTGATTTTAGTTCACATCGCCTGCCTGTATATGTGAACCAGACGTGAACGGTAATGTGTTTCTTTTTAATAAACTGCCTGTACACTTACAAAGTTCTCAATGCTTCGGTTTACATGTAGAGACCCTCATTATGCTACTGTGTAAGTGTGGTGCTATTTTGAGCCTTGTTAGTGGTATAGAAATAGCGATTTCTTTCTACTGTACGTGTGCCCCGAAGGCTAGCGTTAAACGCTAATAAGCGGTTTGCAATAAAACTGGTCACATTCGACTAGCATGAAAATACATCCCAGCGAACGGTCGAACTCGGTACACATGTGTTATTAACCCCTAGGTTCATTTTGCGCCGGAATTGTCCTTTAAGCTTAACCAACTTTATTATAAGGGTCCCCCATGCTGATAGTTATATATTACTAATATATTAATTAAGCTTAACCAACTTTATTATAAGGGGCCCCACACTTATACCTATATACTACTAATATATTAATTAAGCTTAACCAACTTTATTGCAAGCGGTTCCGGCGCTGACAACAGTGGCAGCATGTCAAGGTAGCTCCGTGTTTTTTTCTTGAATTTCCCCTTGGGGATCAATAAAGTATCTATCTATTTATCTAAGGGTCCTATGGAGAGCGGTTCATATTGGGATAGGCAGAAGCACAGTTTAATAACAGTTAGTTAAATAATAATAAGTCATTAACTTTTCTATTAACAAATAGTTTGCAAATAAACATTTAACATTTAAATGATGCAAGAAATAACTGTTAATTAGTGCCAAAAAGACATTTAGTTAACTATTAACACATTTTAATACAATATTAGTTAATAGATTTGCTAAAACATTAACGTACAGATTTTATGCAAACAACTAATATTTAATTAATGATTAAAAAACTATTAACTTGTGCCAAATAGATATGTTAGTAACAATTAACAAATATTAACAAAGGGTTAGGTAATTACTAGTTTGCTATTTATTATGGCACCTTATTAAGCAAATTTGTCTGCCAGTGCGTTGAGCAAATTTGTCTTGATAAGACTCCTTAAAATAAGTTAAAGTCTTCTTAAATTAAAGTCAAAATGATCTTTTGAGAGGACGCTAGGTAAGTCTTTTCATACTAAAAACAATACCAAATAGATTTTTTAATCTTAATATAAGATCAATAACACTTGGTTAGAATTCATTTTTTGCAGTGTATAGAGGTTGCAAATTTATAGCATTGATGTCTCTAAAAACAATCATCTCATTGATGTCTCTAAAAACAAGTAGTAGAGTTCATCACAGTTCATCAAATGGGATTGGGATTGTGTGTGTGTGTGTGTGTGTGTGGTACTAATCTAGATTATTAATCTTATATCAAGATAAAAAACAACTAGTTTGTATTGTTTTCAGTATAAAGAGACTTACCTAGCGCTTTCTCGTGACATCATTTGACTTAATTTAAGAAAAGTTTGACTTATTTTAAGACATCTCATCCTGAAAACAAGCAATTTTTTCTGCCAGTGAGTTAAGCAAATTTGTCCTAAAAGCTAAGCTAATATTTTGTCAATTGCATTTGCATTTTCAGCTCTTCGTTCACGTTCAAACGAGCATTTTATTTCATTCGTCATTTCTAGCCGGCTGGATAAAGCAGGCATGGGGACGAGACTGAAACGTTCATAGCAATTATGCCGGAATTGTTTCAAGGCAAACACTGAAGTGTAGCTTAATGCAGCTAGTGGTCTGTAAATCATTTTCTTCCCATAAAAACTCTCGATGTTGCAATGTGTTTAGGCTAGCCTATTTCATTTTCTAAGCATTCTGGGCCAGATGTACGTACATTTGCGAACGTAGCGTTATCAGCGTCATGGACACACCGCAGATTTGCGAACGCTGTCAGACCCAAGTTTCCGTCGTATTTATCAATCATTCAATCCTTAGTGTAAACTGCGCCTTTCTCTGCCTTTCTCCGCCCATAAACGCAATTTACGAACGTCCACAACTGAATGGCAGCGCCTACATACAAGCGCCGTTGAATGAATTTAACTGATGAAACATTAAAAAGAATCAAACGTTTAGCGATCATGAAATAATACCATACATGATAAGATGTAAACAAGCAGGGAGATAATAAAGATCAGTAGTTCTACTCAAACTACTAGTGCACGTAGGCTATGGAAGATTGGTCAAATCTAGCAAGTAGGAAAGTGAATGACGTGAAAGTGAAAGTAAGACATTCGAAAGGCCAACGAAAGTTAAGGTTGCTTTTGGCAGTACAAATACTTTCACCACAAAAACTGGTGCTCTAAATAGCGATTCTGTTGTCTTTGAAAGGTTCTCTTATTTAGGCGCAGAATAGACGTGCGCTTTCAGGAGCAGTCTTTGTACATACCGCGGAATACATAATTAGGCGTTCTTTACTCTTCCCCTCCCATCTTTTTACGCTAAAGTCCCACTTTCCCCTGGATCCTCCCATGAATGCATATGCATGACATGACAAACGCAATCTGCCACGTTCAGCTCCCGCGACAGGCAGTTTGCGCTTTTACATCATTGCGGCCTGTTTGTACATACCTCGCAATTATTTTACACGCACATTGCGAAACAAATACGCCTGAAGTGGGTGCAAAAGCGTTAGTACATCTGGCCCTCTGAGTTTCTGGTTGAAACGGTGTAGCCTTAATGATAAAGAAGATGACCAGATATGGCGAAAATGGATATGATGACTAAATAAACCATTGTTGGCTTACATTTAACAAGTCAGCATAGCACATCAATTCAAAAATATGTGTTTTCTGTCGGCTACGTGCAGCTACTGTAGGCGTATAAATGAACAGAATATCAAACAGCTTTCAGTAGCCTACCACTGTTGCAGATATCACATAGGTATCCCTTACATTTTTGTAGGCTACATTGTTGCACATTCCAACATAAGGAAGCAGTTACGAGAACATTTCTTCCAACTCCCTGTCTAAAACCAACGTGATAGCAGGGTTATCAACAGGGTGCTCTATCGTCATCGTGTAAAGCCCGCCTCAATGGTGCCTAGATTTAGGAAAATTGGAAATGGGCTAGAATGGGCTCTAGGCCAGACAGACTTTCAGAGAAAATCTCAAATTTGCCAGAAGTTCGTCGGATAGTTCCCATTACCCCCAGGCTAGGGGGTAATGGGAACTATAATGGGAATATACTGGGATAATATAATGGGAATATACTATAACTGGGAAGGCTTGCTTTTAGGACAAATTTGCTACATAGCTATCTACCATATTGCCTTCCCGTATTTTTTTGGGGAAATCTGGTTTTATATAGATTATGTACACTGCAAAAACAACTTATCTAACCAAGTATTATTAATCTTATATTTAAATCAGGGTTCCCACAGGTCATGGAATTTCTGAAATATCATAGAAATTTGGAAAGTCTATTCCAGATTTGGAAAGTCAGGGAATTTTATCATTTTGGGGCCAATGTCATGGAATATCAGGGAATTATGTTGTAGCAGTTTGAAATGTTGCCAAAATACATTAATACAAATATATTTCAACTCAGAATTGGTGTATATCTGGTTATTAGCTTTACTGCTTGCTTGAGTAGTTGTGGTTAGTCCAACTTTGTTCATTCAATGGCAATTTATTCATCTCCCGCTCTAAAAAAAATAAAAGATTCTTGAACGCTACGCGACTGTTCTGAAATCTTTGGTCGGTATATTGTACCCTTCATTATAGTAGGTCATGGAAATTAAGGTTTTTTTTGTCAGGGAAAGTCAGGAAAAGTCATTGGGAACCCTGTTAGATCAAAATTCTAGTTTGTATTGTTTTTTAGTATAAAAAGACTTACCTAGTGCCTTTTCAGCAAGATCATTTTGACTTGATTTAAGCAAATGTTAAATGTTGTTCTTTTTAACTAGATACGAGAACCATATCTTTAACGCGTGCTCTTCAGGGATAAAAAAAATATATTTTAAGCACTAGTGTCAAAACAAAAACATCTAATTTCACATTATTTTCCCAGTGTAGTGAAGGTCACAATTCTTCTTAAGTTCTTTTTAACTAGATATAAGAACCAAATCTTTATAGGTATACGGGCCCTATCACACAGCACATTATTTCATCAGGAAGCTTCTCCAACACACATCCCAAACATACTTACAGCACACTGCACCCCCCCCCTCCCAATACACAGCACATTGTCTCATGAGGAAGCTTCTCCAACACACATATTGCACACTGCCCTCTCCCCACATACACAGCACACTATCCCATCTCCCTTGTCATCCCCCCAACACACACACCAAGACCCCTGGCAGTTGGGTTAGCCCCTTGAGCCGTGGATCTGCCCAAGGTTTCTTCCTTGGTAAGGGAGTTTTTCCTTGCCCAAGTTGCTCTTGGGTGCTCCTTGTTGGTGCCCCCCCCAATCCCAATCCTCCCCCACCTTTCCTTTGCAGCCCTTGCCACTTAATCTACTAAACCCCTCTTCTACTGCACTTTTTACCCCCCCATAAATGCACAAATAGGCTGACACCAGACATCATTTCACTGCATTTCTTACTTCCAGTAACTATATGCATGTGACAATAAACTTCCTTGTATCCTTGTATCCTATCATGGCATTCTAAAGTGCATCGTCACTCGTCAAAAGCTCATTCAAATTTAGTAGGATGTCCAGTCCACATTGGGAGGGGTTTCGTTATCAAACATCGAGCGCATGGCGCAACAAGGTGTTCCTAGGTTTTTTAATCAGTCATATGGGTGTGTTTGGGGCGTAACATAATTTAAACCAATGAGAATGACATCTGTCATTCCCTTTAACGGCGCAAAGCGCGATATGTCAAATAAATGCATCGGTATTTTGGCATTCAACGCCGCATTTGAAGGAGGCTGCTTGCGAGACTGTATGGAATTCCACTAAACCATGCTTCACGCATTTGCACTCGTCTATTATTTGAACTCATTGGCAGAGTGAAACTAACTTCACCAAGGTGTCAGTCAACGACAAGACAGTTATATGCAATTACTTTCACTATTGACTGATAATGGGTTACCGCTGCAAAAAGCAACACTTAAGCAATATTGCTCAAATGACTGAACAAAACCACATTTATCCTGCAGAGGAGTTGCTTATATCTCGTGACAGTGATTAATAATACTTGGTTAGATTTTCTAACTCTAAAAATAGTTTTAGAAGAGTGGAATTGAATTGGAGACCAAGCTGACTTTTGACTGTATTCTCATGGAGTTGTCCTGTTTTTTAACTAACCAGATGATTTCAGTTCTTCTTTGTGTTTGCAGTTTCCAGTGTTGTGATGCATCACTCAAACACCTCTAGCCATAAAATTGTCTTAATACAGAATATGAGGTTTTGCAGGAAAAAAAGATCATATGATGTACAGTTCTCCCATTTTTCCTCCAGGAATATACAGATGTTCAACACAGCTTTACTTGGTGACACACCTTTATTCCAAATTGAAACAATACTCTCTGCCCCAGAGATTATGCTTCATCCTAAAAGCAATGAAATATATAAACTGATTATGCAGTGTGTCCGAGACTGTGTGGAAAGCACTAAGGTAACAGCTCTGTATGTGCATTGATTCATTGTAGGAGGACCACTAAGTGAAATAGCATAATGGTGGTGCATACATGTGTTTTATTAACTTTCTAGAGTCTGGACCTTTGGTTAAAGTTTAATCCACTTCTTTGATGCACTTTTCAGAAGTTTACACGCTGGATGCATGGAACATGCATTGAATGTCCTCCCCAGCGTGTAGAGGGTGAGGATGAGCCTGCGATCTTCAGTTTCTACAACGAAATTTGCCAGCACCCACAGGTGACTGAGCGTGCTATAGCTGTCTCACAGAGTGCCCAGCGCCTTCTTAACTCTGTGGGCCGTTACCTCAACCGCTGGAAACGCTACCGTCCTCTTTGGAAATTGGACAAAGCCATCGTCATGGAGAAGTTTGCTGCCAAACGCCCCTCATGTGTTATGTATGATGAGAAACTGCAGTTTTACACCCGCATAAGCAAAGAGGTGACACAGCAACCATTTGTGAAAGATGAACACATTGTGCGGCTTAACCTTGAGCCACTGGCACATGCTGTACGTGAGAATTCCCAAGCTTGGGTCACTTCACTTGGTAGACTACTCAATGAGTCTGTCAGGGAGGACCTCCATAGCCTGCGCAACAATCTGTTGGTATGTTAGTGTACCCATTTGTTTTTAAGTTAATTCTATTTCATGGAAAATTTTGAAAATGTTGTTTGTCTGTGTGACAGCAATTTTCAGAGAATCTGAAGAGGAATCCAGATACCCTGGAAAATCTCAAGTTTGTTTTGGGCACAATCTCAGATATAAGAGATATGTCAATGGCTGTGGAGATGAGATTTACTGATATCCAGGAGAGATACAGGACACTAACCATGTATAATATAGAGGTATGCCAATATAGTCTACTTGGTATCTTACCTTTTCCTCCTGTTTGATTGTGACTTTCAGCACTATTCAACAGCTAATCACTACATGTATCATATCATAATGCTATATTAGCTTTATTATGCCTGCCAAATGTAATTGAGAAAAATACATTGTATTATATTGATTAGGCTTCAGACGAGGAGTTGGAGCTGGCAGCCAGTATAGGACAGCTCTGGAGTGAGCTGTTTGCAGAGTCCAGAAAAGTTGATCGCAGCCTGGGTAAAGTAAAGAAAACATTCACTCAAGTAAGTATATTTTCCCCCTCTTTGCTTATCTGTTATTACCTGTCTATCAGTGATATATCATGTCATAACATTGTTATCATGGATAGGTTGTTCTGAGCCACTTTGTTTTCCACTTACAAAGCTAGGATTGTATACCAACAACAATTTTGTACACACAGTCAGCTAGAGGACTGCAGAAGTGTAGATTAGAATCACTGACTGCGCCTTCAAGAATAATTTCTATTTCCTTCTATGGGCCCTATCATGACAGTCAAAAGCGCATCGTCACTCGTCAAAAGCTTATTCAAATTTAGTAGGATGTCCAGTCCACATTGGGAGGGTTTTCGTTATCAAACGTCAAGCGCATGGCGCAAGAAGGTGTTCCTAGGTTTCTTAATCAGTCATGGGTGTGTTTGGGGCGTAACATCATTTAAACCAATGAGAATGACATCTGTCATTCCCTTTAACGGTGCGATGTCAAAGAATGCATCGGTATTTTGACATTCAACGGCACATTTGAAGGAGACTGCTTGCGAGACCGTATGGAATAGTCATTCCACTAAACCATGCTTTACTAAAACCTAGCATAGCCGTCACACATTTGCACTCGTCTATTATTTGAACTCATTGGCAAAGTGAAACTAACTTCACCATGGTGTCAGTCAACGACAAGACAGTTATATGCAGTTACTTTCACTATTGACTGACAATGGGTTACCATCGAAAACATAGGCTGGAAAAAGCAACACTTACCCTAATATTGCTCAAATGACTGAATAAAAAAACATTTATCCTGCAGAGGAGTTGCTTATATCTTGTGACAGTGCATCTTCAGCTGTGCTCCATACGTGTCTCTCGCCTTTCCCCTAATCATTTTTAACCGTTACTACCAATTTGCAAATGATGGTGAATAACTACTCATCATGAGATGTACAGTATTTCGTAATATCTTTATTCTAATTATGTTTCCCATTGTAATCGTGCAATTAGTAATGTTTTGCATGGACGTGCGCTCTTAAAATAACATATAAACAACTCGCCATAGACTTCTGACCAGGTGTAGCGATTTTTAGACAATGCGCTAAGCCACTCCCTAAGTTGTTAATTGCCACACCCCTGGGCGCATTGTTTAAAAAATAAACGTGCAAAATAAGAAAATATACTTGCGCTGGGTGGAAAACGAGTTTTGCGCCAGGGTGCAAAATATGGCCCTATGTTTACGATGCATTTTTTTTAACTATATTTTTGGGGGCTTTTTATGCCTTTAGTCAGACAGGATAGTGGAGAATGACAGGAAGTGAGTGGGAGAGAGAGTTGGGGTGGGATCTGGAAAGGACTACGGAATCGAAACCGTACGTCGTACGGTGCAGGTGCCCCAGCCAGTCGTGCCACGGCCGGGGCCACAATGCATTTAAAGGCATTGGTTTGCTTCTATCGTGGAAAACAGTGAAGTGATCTCTTTCTGGAGTGAGATACAAAAAAAATTAAACTTCACACATTTTCTCACTTCAAGTTGGAGATTCGGGAAGAAGTTGCTGGAGCCTATTGTGAATGGTCTTTGGCTGCTAAGCAGCCAATCAGCGAAAGTCTGTGTCCACTAAACAGAAACAGTGTCCTAAGCCTCATTTTCAGAGTGCTTTATTCACAAACGTTTATTTTTGCTAGGTTGCCAAAACCCTTTGCCAACTCTTCCCTTTTGGAATGGCATTACAATAGAATAGGTCATCCCTCTAGCATTTGTAATTTGCATTCTGTTTGCAGTAGTCTTATATTTATGTGACTATATTTAGTCACATACGACTTGACTAATTGAGTTTTCTTCTGCCCCTCCCAACATTGTTGATAATGTAGGTCTTGCCCCTTACTCGATTTTAATTGGTCAACAAGAACGAGGTGACTGAGGGTGCTGAGTACTGTGAATGCTGAACTTCATAGGGTTTGTATAGAAAATAGACACTGCCAGTGCAAAAACGTGTGTGGTGGACACAGACCCTAATTCATATGAGAGCCAGATAACCATGACAGGGTGCTAGATATCTAGGTCTAGCCATTTTATTCCCCAGCTTAATGATAGACTAGGGTTTCTCAACGGGGGCGGTACCGTGGTACCTAGGGGGCGTTCATACAACCTAGGGGGGCGCTGGGAACGTGAGTTTTTTTTTTTTTTTTTTTTTTTTTTTTTTTTTTTTTTAACATTTTAAACTTCCATGGTTTTCACATATTTTTGGTGCAAAAATAGGCTACCTGAAATAAATAGACTATTTTCATTCATGGGTTTCTAACCCCTCTACCGTCCCAGCTACATTTTACTGTTTATCTATGCTCAGTGGTCATACAGTGCAGTTCGGGCCTGCACACGCCCGGACTCACGTCCCCAGCCCTGCTCGCTGCTCTGGGGGTCGTTTCTAGAAAGCATCGTTTGCTAACTTGCGTCGCAACCTTGGTAGTACGCTCCATCGTTCTTGGATTTGGTGTTTCTAGAAAGGGTAGTTCGAACTCTCAATCGCAAACAAGGACGCAAAGTTTGGTCGTTTGAACTACTGCCCCTAGGCAGTCGCACTTGTGTCGTTCCTTGGTAGTTCCTGTTGGTGTCCGGAGCGCCTAACCAAAAATCACAACCGCCTAAACCAAAATTTGCGAAGTGGATGTTTATCTCATGACTCAATGATTGATCTATCCTGTAGCTTAATTTTGATTAAGACACTGACTCCCCTACTTGGCTCATTCTTGCTATTTATGTTAATTCAAGTATTGCCTTGCTTTTAGTATTATAATCTTCACAGTCCCTTACATCAGCAGTGATAAATAGTGTAGTGGCTAAAGCAGATGACTTATTATCCCAACATTGTAGGTTCGATTTTCTTATGATATGAGATTGTCCTCTTGCTTCTCGCTACCTGCAGGTGAACTAGTGTGACATTCAATTGATTTTGACTGATGTATTATAGGCCTACCTATGGTCTCTCGATGTAGAGTAACTATATACATAAATATGTATGGTCAAAACCTATTGTTGTGTCTCGTAGGCCTACTCTTAGTCAGAGATGAAAAGAAGACATAGTACGCGAACTCCGGCCGAGCGCTCAGCGCACTGACGCGCTGCCGTTAAGCCACGAGACAGTTGATATCCTATGGGATACCCAGACATTTGTCCAGGCTATATATTTTTTCCAACATAGATATTTAACACAAATAATGACTCATATTGGGGTGATTCTCACGAAATCCAGATTTAGAAGGTGGCAAGCATCAGAATTTTTAAAATGCCCTTGAAGCCAATTTTCTTTTTGCACATATAAGATTAAGGTATGAACTTACTATAACCATTATTTTCAGAAGATTTAAAAAAATATTTCCTATATATTTATTTACATTTTTAGATGAAGTCCATAAAAAATTATCATTACCGCAACATGACATTACATTAATTATATGGTTAAAAATGTATATTTTTGGCTAATGTTAAAATAGACTCTTATTACTAATGTTCAAAGCTATGTAAAACTCTGGAGAGATTACTTTTTCATAATTATTATTTTTTGTAATTTCCTTATTTTCTCTCATTACCGAAACATACATGATGATTTACAACTTATTTTATTTAATTGTTTTACTAAAAGATAACATACACATTTTTTATGTAGCACACCTTAAATAAGTAGTGTTGTATAATATGTATATACATTTTAAAACAAAATATGATCATCTAATTATTACTTAATTTGTAAAGAAGATAGATGTTTCGGTAATGAGAGAGACATTTCGGGAATGAGGATCAATGTTTCGGAAATGAGATTTAGTTCAATACATTCACTGTTGACAGTGGTTTGATGCCTAACCCTATTTTATATATTTAAAACACAGAATTAAAAAAAAAAAGAATATTTATTTCATAAACAGTGTTTCATTTTCTCATTTATATTAATCATCACAGTATTGTGTTAACAAGTGTTGTATATACAAGTTACAATCTTGCTCATTAAAAAAATGTCATGTAGCCTGCCCTATGCTGTAGCACTAACAAATATACAACCATTAGTATGAATATTATTATTATAGTATAACATACAATCATGTGTTCATGAGAACTTTTTCAATGTAACATACCAGCATGTGTTCCTGAGAATCATTAATTTCCATGTAACATACCATCATGTGGTCATGAGAAAAACATTTAAATATAACAGCATCATGTGCTCTTGTAAAATTATTTTATTTTAGCTATAAAATATTGGTCCTGACATTCTATCAACCACACAATCTTTTTTCTGAGAATAATTTCATGTAAAAACTTGAACAGCAGCAACTAAAACAAACAACTGGAACCACTGCTTTGTACCAATTATGTTTTCCCTCAACTGTAACTCATGAGCGTTTTTTGTGTTTTGCCCATATGTCAGGTAAAATGCAGAAATGTCTAGCAGAGGAGGTGACAGGCAGTGGTTCTGGGATTATGTCCCGTATGTCCTGACGATAGTACCAGACCCTTTCTCCTGGAAATCTGATACTTGGCACATAAAAGCGGTTTCCCCCTGCACAAGTCATGGTGTCGACTTCATACTGCCCTTCAGCAATCTGTGTTACTGTGCCAGGGAACAAGTCACCATCGTACTCTACCAAGACCCACTGTCCAACCTCTATGGTCTCGGTTCTGTCAGGGTCCTCTTCACCTTCCTCGGAGAGCACATGGCAATGGGCAGAAAAACACTCGCAATTTCTTCCACAAAAGCAGGACACCTCCCGTGTGTTGATGACTCCTGCTTTTGTGGAAGTTATTTGATGTATTTTCATGGTTCCAGGAACAGTTTTCAGGTTGGGGGGAACTAATTCACAGCTGGCCTTTATTTTCTCCTCTGACACTTGGTACAGAATCACTGATGAGTTATTCCTCAGCTGCTCATACAGTGACTCTGCATCAGGGATACTGGTCCCATACGAAACTACTCTGTCCGCAACATTCTTCAAAGCCCCGCCTACTCCATCTGGTGCACCTTTGCCATGTGATGCCTCAGTAAAGTTCCAGGTCACCCACTGAAATCCATGCATAAAGGGCACAGTGGAGGCTAGATAGAAAGATGTTTTGTTTCTATACTGGGAAGTTGGGCCATCTGAAATGAAATGTATGTTGTGGACTTCAGGATACTTTCCTCGTATGTATCTTAGCACTGGGTCAAGATGAGCCCAGGTTGCCACTGCATCGTGCTGTAAGCAGTCTGAGAGGGATGCAAAGGCTTCCACTCTGCCCCTACTGAGATAGAGTACCCCAGTGTGGAGGGTTACCTGATCATTCCCAGTTCCAAAATGGGTGTCTTTGATTTCTTTGGCATATTTGCAGCTGTAATTTTCGCTGTAATCCACATGCACAGCAACAGCATCATCTGTCAGGGTATCTTTCATTGCTTTCAATGTCAAATACTGGTGCTTGACATTAAACATGTGAATGGCAAAACCTGGAAGGTGTTCTCTTGTTAGGGCCAGCAACCGCTCAATGGATGAGGTACGCTTTTCAAGGAAGGTTTTCTTTGTCTGCCTTTCCTCTGTAGATCCATCCTTGAGGGTCTTTGTTACAGTGATGGACCTTGTGATCCACTCTTGCCAGATGACAGTGTTCCCCTGAGTGAGAGGATCTAAGAATGTAGGAAAGGTCTTTTCGATGCATTTTTGACATCTGCCATACATGCAGGACATGTTGCCAGTGTCACACACACTGGACTGCACAAGATCCTCTGGGCTTGATGTTTCAATGATTCCCAGCTGTTCCATTCTTTTTATTTTAAAGGCAATGTTCTCGTGCATTTTACATGCACACGTCTCTCTGTCTTTAACTTTTGGCCTAATAATCCAAAATGGCCTCAATCTAAAGAACTGAGCTTTGGACACTGTTTGCTCAGGATGTTCAGCAAGGAATCGTCGATGGAGTTTTGCCAAGGTGTCTGTGAGTGCTCTTTTTCTATAAATTTGTCCCTTGCGACGAATCTCTCCAGCCTTGCCATTTATGACAGTCGAGACATCATCCCGATGTAGGAACATGCTCACAACCTTGCCAAGTTGTTTCCGCTTGCTATTGATCGGCAGTTTCTTTTTAGCCTCTCTGATCCTGGCCCTTTGTGAAATCTTTGCTGGTAGAATTGCACGTTTTGGTCTAGCCTCCAGCCTTCTAATTTTTCTGTTTAGTGACAGCAGTTGTGTTGTCTTTGCCCCAAGTTTCTCCTCAACATACCTTAACTTTGCTCTTAATTTGGCCATACTCTTTAATGCCCGCTCTCTTTTTTTAATGACTGGCCGTGTTCTCTGGGGGGTGGATGCCTCCATTGGCCCTGTCAGGTCTAAACTTTCTTCTGCTGGTGTTCTGTTCAGATTTTCATTATTTGTGTCCAGTTCCTGTCTGTTGGTTTCTTCATTTGCAAAGGAATTTTCTGCCTCACTTAATGAAGATGCTGGGGTGAGATCAAGAAGTGCTTGCTCTTGCTTTTTTTTCCTGTAATATTTTGTTGCATTTTTCCTCCATTGTATTTTTTTTCTCTCATGCTGTCTACTGGTGAGGTCCTGAGTAGTCTTAATTTTACCATTTTCTTTACGCTTCCGATACCTGGAAAAGGAAAAATGAATGAAAGGTGAAATGCAGTAAGCCCTGACATAAAAACAATAGTGTGTGATTGTAAACACGCGCAATGTGCATACACATGTCTGTGTGTGAGAGAGAGTGAGAGAGTATTTGACTGTGTGAAAGAGAGTGTATGTACAATACATAATAATTATGTCAGCCTTTATGTTTGTGTGTGTGTGTGTGTATATGCATACGCAGGCGCGCCTGCAGGTGTACGTCCGTACGCACCGTGCGTACCACCAGGCTACTCAACAACGAAAGAAAATGTCCCTTGTGTGTGTGTGTAATGTGTATTCACACCAAATTGGCCCACCATACCTTTCCAACTATGCACAGTATCCCATTAGCTGCATGCCATCAGGCTATTTACAAATTTCTATTACATAACTTATAACTTAGTGAACACATTATCAAAATTAACCGCACACATTTTGTTTGAGCAGGAGACAGAATACGCACGCAGGCACGCAACTAGGCTACTTTTCTTTTACTCGGCTATATATGGTTATCAGCACACAATGTTGAGCTAATTCACTAACTCATTACTCATCATGGATATTACAAGTTTAAACAACGAAAACAGAAAGTATGGAGTCAGCAAAGCTAGAGGAGTTATTCCAGATGGGCAAGAACAAGGTAGGCAATTGGTGTGCTTGTCAGAACGTTAGACTGCATTACAGCTGTTTAAAGCCTGGCGTCACGGTACGCTAGAACAAAACTAAAGGTAACTTTAGCCTGTAGGGCTGTATCAAGTTCAAATGAATAGGTCATTGTAGACGTTGTTGTTGTATTATTGCATATGGATGCATGGGGCTAAAACCGGGGAAACGGACTAATATTGTCCACGCGTGATATATTTTTTTGCGGGGGGGGGGGGGGGTGATGGGTGTGCGTACCATAGCGTTAATTCCTGCAGGCGCCTCTGTGCATACGCACATGCATGCATGTTTGTGTGTGTATTTGTGTTTCTGTGTATGTGCGCGTGCATGTGTCTGTGAGTGTGAGTGCAAGTGTTGGTCAAACAATGAATCCAATGTTTCCCTATTATCACCCTGTCCTCTAACCTCTCTCTCTCCTTTCTCCTGTAATCCTCAAGTAACACTGGATTGCTGTATATCTTTTCCCTATGCTTTGCCAGCCTGTCTTTCGCTGATGCCCTTTTCTTTTCAACGGATGCTTGCCTGTAACAAAATACACAATAGCCATCTTGAATGTAACATCTCGTAAAAAGACATAGAAACACGTTGTTTTACACAGTGTTTCCCACAGAATTGAATTCTATTTGTGGTGGTAGGTTTGCAAAATTAACTCGAATGCAACAGTTTTAAACAAATTAGTGCAGCGCAGTTATGATTCTAACCAGATTTAAGCACAATTTAGTACAACCTGGAAAATGATTGTGTGGTGGTCAATGTTGATATTGTGGTGGGCTGCCACAAATAACTCAATGTATGGGAAACACTGTCACAGTAAAATGATTTAATTATATTTCATTTATAGTAGGTGGCCTGTACTGCATTCACACAGTTTTTTGTGGAATCACTACATGAAAATGAAAAATTAGTGACCCCTGCTGGGGGGGTTGTAATAGCTATTTTGTTTACACAATCTGTTCAAGAAGTGTTTAAGGCAAATATCAAGTTATATTGAAATGAGTAAGAGTTTCATGAGTCTTCATAAGTCTCATTACCATTAGTCTTATTCTCATTCTCATTACCGAAACATTGAGTCTCTCCACCGCAACAGGCCCTCAATTGTTGCGGTGGATGATAATGGTGTTGCGGAGGATGAGTGACCTTAAACATTCTTGCTAACTGTGGAAGCACCATGAGGGTTAGCTAAACTTTCCCACACTTTTTATATTTAGACCATAATCGGGTATATAATAATACAAAATTAAAACGGCAAATTTTTTTTAAAACTTCACAAACTCATGTTTCGGTAATGAGAACAAAAAAGGCGTGTAGGTACTTTGACAAACAACATTTTAACTTTTACCTGGAGCGAAAAAATAAGAACTGCTTACCTGGTAGCCATCTTGAGTGTCACAGTCAATTATGTCCCTTCCAACAAAATTCCTTGAAAATGTAAGTTCCTTGAGGACTTAAATAATGATTGAAAATTGTTGCGGAGGATGAGAAAATTGGTCTTGGACACATTTATATTCCTTATTATTATCACGACATTTACCAATGATCACCAAATACCACATGTTTCTTTACTGTAAATGTTTATAGAATAACATGCACCAAAGCTTTTTCTTTTTTATATTTTTTAATTATTAATATTTCCATCTCAAAGACCCCAAATCCAGTCATGGACATGTTGCGGTAATGAGAAATTTCCCCTTAAATGTGGAAAAAACAACAAAATTGGTATTTATGATGATATTTGAAATGATGTGCTAAATAGTACATGGAGAGATGTTTATAACCATATCCTTCTTATTTTGATAGCATTTACTTTTATCGTCAAAATGCTTCATGACACCTTATGAGTCTAATTTCGTGAGAATGACCCATTGGTCTGCTTAAATTAACTGTTTTATATGCTTGCAATAGGTTTAGGTTTTGGCTGATGGCAATGACAATGCCAGCATTAATCACTCGGTTTAGATTAGAAAAGTGTCGACATAGGCCGTGACAGAACATTTCTAGGGGGTGGGGAATTATACGTTGCCACTGTTTCCACCAATGATATTTATCGCTGCATCATCAACAACGTTGTTGGAACTACGGTGTTCGAACGTCGGAGGTAGTGAATTGCGACACAGGTACGATGCTTTCTGGGAACAGGTGTAAGGGTGCATTCAGAGCACCTCGGAATGACAAGGACCGCCCCCATGGCTACTTTGTTTTTCCGACAGCAAGTGTTCAAGTGCTTTGCCATCGAATGTGTGACAAACACGGATGCCACAACAAAGGTTAAAACATACACTCACTAATCCTAAGAAAAAAAACTGTATTTGCTTAAAATATAGTGTAAGATGCTCGTTAAAGAAAGATATGCAGCTTTTCAAGTGATAAAAAGGGCAAATTCCCAAGTTCACATTAAAACTGTTGGACATGAAAGGCCACATGGACTACAAACGAACTACAACGTGACGACAAAAGTGATGACGAGCCCCTAACTGGGCAACTCTGTTAGCAAAATCTAGCCCCAGTTTCCGACCTCTGACTCACACATTAAGTGACGTGAATGACGCTGAATGATGATGTTTTCACTCGGAGAAAGGTTTTTCCGAAGCACATGAACACTAGGTAACAGTGTCGTTGTTTGGTCGCAAGTTGCGTCGTACCATGGTGGTTGAGCAACGTCGTTGCTAACTTTTCTAGAAACGACCACCTGACCGTAGTCTCCACGAAAAACACCGTTGCTAATCAAATACGAAATATAGGCCTAAACAGGCCTCACGCGCAGAATCTGTTTTGTGATTGGTTGGATTGTTGCGATGGTGCATATGTTGTTCACGTGATGTGCACTTGATTTTTGTCCATGATAAAATGACACGTCTTGTTGCCTACATTTAATGTTCCTATTAATTAAAAAAAAAAAAAATCATTACAACCAATGCTGATGTGGTAGTGTTTTTTTTTTTATCCAACCAGTCTCCTATTGCTTCTAACAGTGGGCTAAATCTGCTTAATAATAAAATAGGCTCATAGGGACATTTTCTTATAATTCCAGAAGAAACCTAGCCTAGAAATCTAGACGCACCCTAGCAGCGGCAAATTAATTTGCTCAGCTTGTACGTCTAGTATCGAACCATAGTAATTTCTATTGGCTTAACACCGTGGATGACGGCCAATCACAGCGCTCTATTTCGTTAGAGAGTCTTAAGGCGGGCTTAACAGGATAACGACATCCTGCGACGGTGAACAACAAGGAAGGTGGCTATGGCAAACGAAGATCGGTTGTTTGAATCGGCGTTGGCGTCAACTTTGGAGGAGTTGGACTTGTGCTTTTCTTTGAAAGTAGATCAACACAGTGCACTTAAGTCATTCCTTTCGAAGAAGGATGTATTTGCCGTTTTGCCGACCGGATACGGATATGGTCGTAGCGCTGGCCTATTGCATGCCTAGGCAGTTTGAAAGACAATTCTCTGCCCGCCCCTTGGATTAAGCGAGGTGAATGATTCGATGCCAGGCTATACATGTCAATGATATAGGATGGCCCGCCAGGCTAGAAGAAACCAAAACAGCACAGAAATGGGCTCGTTTTTTTACTTAAGTAATATAGCATGAGTGTGAGTGGCCTATAGCCTACCCGGGAGTGTAGTTTTTTTTTTTTTTAATTGTGTGTGTGTGTGTGTGTGGGGGGGGGGGCGCCAGAGGATCAAAGTAAGGTCAGGGGGGCGTTTGCTCAAAAAAGGTTGAGAACCACTGTGATAGACCCTTTCAACAATAAAAACAAAAACAATGCTTGAACGTTCTATTTGGTTCCCAATCTATTTCCTCTGCATTAAGATAACATATGGAATGTTAAAACGGAAGCCTTGTGGGGCCAACTATGATGCTGATAATGGAACTCTCTTGAAAGGGTCTATTCACCTTATTCCGCGCGCAAACATGGGGGCGCTAGCTTTGCCCACATTGTCTCCGAACTTCCGATTGAGCAGTACATCCATTGCGATACATTGAGATAGCAGAGCTCTATCGAGACATTATATGTTATGGGTCATCCTAAAGTTAGGAACGTTTATTTAGGATTTTGGTGACTTAAAGGGGAACTTGGCAACTATTTCAACGTAATAAACCCGTTTAGAAATCATTTGGATGGTTAAATGACCTGTTCCCGTGAAAATGGTGACTTTCCCCGCTGCGCCTAGCGTCCCCAGGCGGAAAACCAACCTTGCAACATTGAGACTACCGTCCCGGAAAGAGAAGTGAGAAACAAGAAACTTGTTTTAAATCGTGTTTCTTACCTTGTAACATCCACATAGTTCTACCAAACTTATGCTAACCGTTCGCTAGCTTGTAAACAAATCCATGTGCTTTATTGTTACCTTTTCCCACAGTTTGAAATAGCATAATGCACAATTTATCCAGCAGAGGGGGAAATCCTGCCAAGTTTCCCTTTAAGACATTTCTGTTATACAGCTTTCCTATCTAAAGTTAGGAAAAAACTGACTTTGGAGCGGCTGTTCTGTAATGACTTTCTAAACTAGTTACCATAGTTACCAAACAGATAAGGATTTGCGAGTTTCTCCATACGATACAGCGGCCACTGCCGCATCGTCTACCCACTCCGTAGGGGTGAATAGCTTTGGGTAGCGAAGTACAATATTGCAATCTGACCTCCTGATGGCATTTGTCGTTTTCCTCCCAAGTTAGCCTCTCTATCCTCTTCTGCCGTGTTATCCCAATGAAGCTAACTAGACGTAGCTAGCCGACCGGAAGTTTAAAGACAACGTGGAATTTAAAAAAATGGGCGGGGCTGAATAAGGTGAATAGGATTGTAAATCATTCCATGTCAAATCAGATAAGGTTGTTGCTGCACCGTCTCAGATTTTGTTCAAACCTTGTCTATATCATCAATGGGTCCTAAAACCAAGGCCTGTGAAATATTTCTGTGCAAATATTTCTGTGCAAATCTGTCGTCATATCTTTTTCAGACCTTGAAATTCTTAAATTTTTACAGCTGCCATGTGCCATGTTTGGGCATTAATATCTTGACAATATTTTCCCTGGCCTCAAATTTTCTAGGGTTGAAGACCAACTCGTAAAAAGCATGTGTAAACAATTTAAAGTCCGTACTAAATGTCTCCTGACTTTCGAAAGGGCCCTAGATTTAGGAAAAATTTACCTTAAAGCAACACCAAAGAACTTTCCTCTGTCGCACGCACGCTATTTGTTTATCCAGCACCGGCTTTGCAAATAACGATGTCCACAGACAAGGTAGAATATGTTGCATGATTTTATGAAAGTACGATGTATTGCGACATCAGATGCAAGTCAAATTTGTAGTTTCTTATGTCTCATTCCATCGAACTACAGATCCGCTACCCGATCTGGCAAACTTACATAGTGCGGTTATAGCTGATAGAGGGCCGCGAAGTGAATGCAGAAGTGCCGTTCACCCTTATTTGAAGGTACAAAAAACTCTTTGGTGTTGCTTTAAGTGTAATATTGAGGGTATTTGTTTTATTTTTTTAATTTTTTTAATAAGTTTTTTTTTTTTTTCAATTTGGTATCAGTCACTATTTCCTCTTCAAATACATCAGATTATTAATGTTTTCCCACAATTTGAAGTCTCCACATCAAATGACCATGGCAATAATAAGGATAAAACAAGGCGTGTTTGTATTTTTGGGTCATTTTCAAGCAACTGAAGTGGCATTTTGCTCTCTTTATAAGGCATTAACTCCTTTAGGATTAGGAAGAACTTAACATATTCTTTACACTATGCTCACACCAGTTGAAGAGATGATTAGCTGAGAGGATCTGGTCATCCTCTGGACTCTGGAGGCTAGCCCTGGCAGCTAGACGCTTAACAGTGCCACCAATGCCAACACATTTAATCTTACTATGGCTTGTAGAAAATAAATGCTGAAGAATGCAAAAAAAAGGCCTGTGTACTGCTACTTTTAGCACTTATATGATGCAGCACAGGTGTGGTTGATAGGAACACTAGTAAGTGGTGCAGTCAGCCTGTATACCCAAATATTGTTCTGAGTCAGAAATGAATGTCCAAACATGGCCTCCAATAAAAGGCCGTTTAGAGAGTGTAAACAATCAAGGGCAAAAAGACTATGAAAACAATAGAATTGAACAAAAATATTTTACAGGCTTTAGTTATGGAACCTAAACATTGTGTAGACAGACTTTGAGGAACCATTTTCCTAGAATTTGTCTGATTCGTCACGGAATGACTCAAATGGGCTTGTAAAATGGCATCTGAACATGCTTTCTGACAGACCAAATTAGCATACTGTTGTATCAGAGAACAAGATAAAACTATAATTGTATCTCCAAGGAACTGCAAGAGTGGGCTTGATTAGGTGCAGCTCTCAAATGATTCCAACAGTACCTCATTTTTGAAAATCTGGCACACAGGTCAAAAGTTACGTGCATTAACGCAACATCAAGAAAGCCAAAATGCATGTTTGCTAAATGCAATGCCCCTTAGGTCAAAGGACTCCACATTTTATGTGCATCCTTGAAGTGGATCCATTTGTCCACGTAAACATTTGTGTGGCATCACACACACACACACACACACCATCACACATGCAGAAATTTACATAGATACGCGCACACAAACACATACTCAAATGCACACACACATACTCAAACACACACACGCACACATACATTAACACAGTGGTTCTTAAACTTTTTATCTGGCGACCCCACAAAAAAGTATGGCGAGGTCTGGCGACCCCACTTTCCCCAAACCCATTCTAAGTCCTTACTCAAATACCCCCCTCAAACGTTAACAACTAAATCAAGCAAAAACTAGAAAGAAAAGTCATTTGTTTTATTTACTCCATATGAACAAGAACCGAGAAAACCAAACAATCACGATTAAACAAGTGTAGGCTGCCGCCATATCAGATCAGAGCGCTATGTGCGTAGCGCGCGCGCACACACAAGCACGCACACACACATACCAGCATTAGGCCTACAACGTTACATGAATTATATTTATGGCGATAACAATAACAGTAGGCCTATTTTTTTTATTTCCCTTTCTGGTTTACTATCTTTAACAATTTCAATGGGAAGGGTGGGCATGCTTCCGTGAACATAGCAAGTTAATTCTAGGAGGAATGCTGCATACGGCGACACGGAGATTTTCCTCCACGGTGCTGAGCCGACATCTGTATTTTGAAATGTCGTTTCATTTTGACAGGTTTTAAGCTCGCCAGAACATCGCAAATCACACATTGTGGGTGGTCGAGGTTATCTTTAACTTGGCAAGTGAATGCATATTTCAAAAATTCTTTCTGATAAAGCCGACGCGCCGTTTGTTCTTTTTGTTCTCACCGGCCTGTAGACTTGTCCCATCTGAGGATCACGGAGGAGAAGACGCACTGGTAGATGGCACTAACGAGCTTTTGTTCAATTTTTTAAGCAGCCACCTGTCCATTTTGGCTAGTAGGCTATGTTTTTTGTTTTGTTTTACTTAAAATAGCGGGAACAAGTTGATCTGCATAGTGGGAGCAGATTGTTTCTATCAGCGGACCAGTAGCCCATAGGCTGAACCAGATCTCGTTGAAAGACGAAAACATTTCTCTCTCTTCTCTTAACTGCGTGTAAATAAGAAAAAGGCAGAAAAGGCAAATATTATTTCCCTTTGTTTCACCTAATAATAATTTCAGACTGAATACAGAAAATAATTGGCGACCCCACGGAAGTTTTTGGCGACCCCATTTGGGGTCGCGACCCCTAGTTTAAAGGAACACGCCACCCAAAATCAGTAGTGATATATGTTCTTACCGTAACTTTCACGAGTTGAGTCGTACCTCTCCCGCGTCGGTAGGTGCACTCAAACGCTCTGTCGCGTGGCGCGAATGTGTTAGCATGTTGCTATGCTAGCGGGCTCTGCCGTGGCCGTAGAGAGAGGCACATAGCAGTATTCAAACACCTCCACGTTTTACCTACTTAAATACAGTTGCACGAGTAGTTGATGAAAAATGTTAGGGCACACAACATGAAACGTGACGATTTTCCAAGCGAATAAACATGAGAACTACAATGTGTGGCGCAATAGCACTTGGGAGTACTTCGACCTAGCGTGGTAATATTATTAACACCTAATTGTAGATCCTATCCACCACAGAGTTTAGAATCCATGCTGGATCGACCCTCAGCCTCTCCCTCCCCTCTGAGCGAGAGAGGCACACACACTAGAGATGCGCTGATGGGCTATTATTTCAACCATAACTGCATAGCAAAACTTAAAACGTGGAGGTGTTTGAATACTGCTATGTGCCTCTCTCTACGGCCACGGCAGAGCCCGCTAGCATAGCAACATGCTAACACATTCGCGCCGTGCGACAGAGCGTTTGAGTGCACCTACCGACGCGGGAGAGGTACGACTCAACTCGTGAAAGTTACGGTAAGAACATATATCACTACTGATTTTGGGTGGTGTGTTCCTTTAAGAATCACTGCATTAACACATATAAGCATACATTATATGAAATACACACACACATATACACACATACTCAAACATGTGGGCAGTTGTGGCCTACTGGTTAGGGCTTCAGGCTTGGAACCGAATGGTTGCCGGTTCGATCCCCGACTGGTGGGAATGGCTAAAGTGCCATTGAGCAAATTGAGTAAAGAGAGACTGAAGCTGCAGCATATTGATTGACATGTTTTAATATGCAAAGACATGTTCAAGGAGTTCAGATACAGCCTGCATCAGGACCATATTTAGTTCAATGTGTTATAGGTACTATTTTTGGTAGCCTACTGTCAGGGGCGGACTGGGATCAAAAAATCGGCCCTGGCATATTTGGCCCAAGCGGCCCTCAAATCGGTCGGGCACACCTAATTAAATACAAAATCTTTGCATTACCCTTGAATATGCATATATTTTCAACTGTCATGGAGCACTGAAAGTGATGTAGGCCTCATTGGTTATTTCTCTGACTGATCAGAGGTAGGCATGGAGCATATGATATATTCAAGTAGGCTAACAAGCAATTATTAAAGAAGAGTTTCTGCTTGAATTCAAAGTATCATTTTAAATTATTCAATGGGCTAAAATTGACAGCAGCACCAAAAATTACTGAAGCCTATGTGTAAGATTGTCTTAGACATTAATGTAATTTATACCAGTTATCACTGTAGGACAACTGCAGGGTGTCCGCGCGGTAGTAAAAGGTAGTAAATAGAATCTACCAAAATTAAGGCCCTTGAAAGGTAGTAAAAGGTAATAAATGCAATTTGACTTGGTAGTAAATTTTTCATCACCACCTCAATATATGATTTTACATTTTTTGCTTAATATTTGTGTCTACATGTTTTAACTGTATCTTGCCTAATTAAAAAATATATACGTGCTAACAGGACCTGAGTGAGTCGGAGTCGATAGCAATGATGTAGAAGTAAACTGTGTAGAGTTCCGTGGTTGACAGCCTATCAGCGACGCCAACAAACAACATTTTCGCCTTTTTGCTTCAGTTGATATTACAGGGATACAAACAACGCGCTTTTCGGTGACTCCTTCACGTTGCTTTTGGCGACTTATATGAATCGTGCAGATCCGAAGAGTTTTTTAGGGGCCAGGGATGCAGGGATGCTTTTCGGCGACTCTCGCGTTTTTCACGTCATCTATCTAGGCCCTACCGCAGGCTACCAGAGCAGCGTTTATCATATGGGCCTGCTGGTCCGGTGTCCGGTGCTTCTGTCACTCATCTAATAATATTTGTTCATGTAGCAAAGGAGCGGTAGATGTAGGCCTAGGCTAGCCTATCACTCTGATAGCAGCTAAAAAAATATAGGCTACACTCACTCCGTTAGGAGGCAACTCTCTCAGTTTACACTAGGCTACTTCAGCTGGAAGTTTTAACAACTGTGGACTTGACTAGTGTAAGCTTTCGTTCAGCTGACGGTAGCGCTGCCATCTGACTGTGATCATCCAGAACCGTGCAATAAAATTCCACCTATCCCATCAGTAACAAAGTTCGAACTAGTCACTGACATAGTAACCGACAACATTTTTTAACGTAACCTAGACCTAGTATCTGTAATGTGCGTGTATGTCGTTCACACATACGTCCGTATAAGGTCAGTATTAGGTCCGCAGGTTAGCATCATATCTGAATCATCTGAAGGGTAGGACCTCCGTTTGACAAACCTCCTCATATACTCCGGAGGTTATATCTAAAAGCGCTTACTGTGACCTCTCAAAAAACAACATGGGCCTACTGTATTTTTACACCTTGAACACAATATCCTGGAAACACCTTGAGGGAGTTATTTCAAATTTAGCACAACTTAGGCCCTGTACACACATAACCAGATATTTTATGTTTGGGTCTTTCGTCCACACATAAAAAGTGTTTTAGCCCACACAGATATTTTTTTTAAAACCTTCTAAAGAGAATGCTGGTTTACTTGGATCTGTGGACATCCAAAATGGAGATTTTTACATACAAGTACAGTATATACGTATATATACTCTTTTGAGTCCCGTGAGGGAAATTTGGTCTCTGCATTTATCCCAATCCGTTAATTAGTGAAACACACACGCAGCACACAGTGAACACACATAACAGTGAGGTGAAGCACACACTAATCCCGACGAAGTGAGCTGCCTGCTACAGCGCTCGGGGAGCAGTGAGGGGTTAGGTGTCTTGCTCAAGGGCACTTCAGCCGTTCCTACTGGTCGGGGTTCGAACCGGCAACCCTCCGGTTACAAGGCCGAAGCACTAACCAGTAGGCCACGGCTGCCCCCGTGGACAAGGATGTGATGGTTACTTTGGGTATTGGGTGTTCGTATATATAGCAAGTCAGTCAGTACTCTCCTGGGCTTTACTTGTTTTGTAGCCTACTGTACCTCGATGTCCATCCATCGTAAAAACATGTCTGTAGACCCTGCTTATTAGTACAAGTTGTTTTAAAGCAGAGACTCTGATATGGTAGAACCACCTAGCGTCATGTTAGGGTCCCACAAGGAAATCTGTCTGAAACATTGAAAACATGATAATGTACATTACTTGTGAATCTGTTTCCATTGCATGGCACATGACCAGTGGTTAAAGTGGGATTTGGCAGGTGGGGGAACCCTAAAATCCAGTGTCGGTGCAACGGGGAAAAATGACTCACCGTTGGACAACATATTGAGTATCGTGGTGTAGCAATACTTTTTGGACAATTGATAGCTTCTTGGTAACCTCTGTACACACGATAATTAACTCCCCAATTATTTTAACAATATAATCGCGCTGTATTGTAGGTATGAAAGAATATATTTATTATTAAATTATCCGAGGTGGCGGAACTGTGTTCCTCCCACTTTAATTCCTGCATATGACTGCTGTCTGCTGTGTTGGGCTAATGGAGTAATGCCAAGCTAGATTAACATTTTCCCATGTTAAAACAATTCATCACATGAAAAATAACAATGTTATTATCATGTGATAATAACAAAAATAACAATACTCTGTGTTTCCAGGATATCATGTTAAAGTTGTAAAAATATTTTTTAGTGAATAGTGAAATAGTTTTTTTTTTGTGAGGTCAGAGTAGTATTGACCTTTCACCACCCAAATATAATCAGCCACAAAACTTCTGTTAGACTTTTTTTGAGGACGGTCACTAAAAGGAGCTGTAACAAATATCGGAAGCTGCTGAAAAGGCAAGCCAATGGCTATGGCACTCACATGCTATTTGGGGTCATTTTGTAACCCGAATTGACTCTGAAACGCTGCTGCTGTGTTTCCGGAGTGGTAGTTGTTGGTGCCTACATCAAGGGCTTGCGTGTCGGCTGTGTATGTTGTTGATCAGATCATAAGTGTCCACAGTAATGAGGAGGAATGACTGGAGAATTTATGATATTGTTTGGTATGTTGCTGATCGGATCATAAATGGCCATAGCAACAACCAGGAATGACTGAAGAATTTGTGACAATGGTTGGTAGTTGGTATCTAAATATTTGTTGGTATTTGTTGGTGTCTGCATCAAAGGCTTGCGGTTTGACTGGGTATGTTAATGATCAGATAATAAACCACCAAAGCAATGAAGAGGATTGACTGAAGAATGTGTAGGTATTTGTGGGTGCCCACATCAAGGGCTTACAGTTGGTCTGGTTATGTTGCTGATTGGATCAGAAACTGTGGGAGCAAAGAAGAGGAATGACCAAAGACTTTGGTGGTACTTCTTGGTGCCCTCATTAAGGGTTGGTGTTTTGTTTGTTGTATAGTTGCTGATGGGATCATAAATGGCCACAGCAAAAAAAATGATTAACTGAAGAATTTGTTGGTATTTGTGGGTGCCCACATCAAGGGACTGCAGTTTGCTTGGCTGTGTGGCTAATCGGATCATAAACGGCCACAGCAAAGAACACAAATTACCAAAAATGTGTTGGTATTGGTTGGTAGACAACCTATCATGAGTGTGGAGGGTGCTGGGACTGAGATGCCAGATACCACTGTTGAGCCTTCTGAACGTCACCGATGAAAGACGAAGACAAAAGTGCAAGTGAATATTTGTACCAAATTTGAAAAAAACATCCCTACAGGCATTTATGATATATAATTTTCTCAAGAATGCAAGGTCCTTGACCTCGATCTTTGACCACCAGATTCAAATATTTGTTACCTGTGAGTCAAAGTGAATATTTGTATCACATATGAAATTATGTCAGGGATTTTTTGAGATTTATCCACCACAAAGGGATATACATAAGGTCACAGTGACCTTGACCTTTGACCTTTGGCTACCAAAATGTTACAAGTTATTATTTGAATCCATTTGCAAATATTGGACCTACGGGTATACTGGTGTATGTCCCCCAATGAAGTCATTTTCAGCTACCTTAAGGAATACATTGCACTTAGGACATTAAATCTAGCTTGGATTTGATCAGTAGACATGATTGATGATAATATATCTCCATTTGTCCACCATAAATGACCTAAACATTATGTTTCAACCAATCATTGAAATAGATATGTATTTGAAATCACTGGCTGGATCACACTATTTAGGCGGTTACAGCGACAAAAATAATAAAAAGGCCGAGCATTTTTCTTTTGATTTATGAAGTCCACAGATGGCCCTTTCATGTGCAGAAAGAATTTTGAAAAAAGGAGGTTGCTCATCGGAGATATTCAGGTCTGAATATTGCTATTTTTTGGGTATTCGCCAAAAGGCATGTGACATAGTGGATACGTGCAGTCCTGGACTGACACCGGTCACACCTTACGCCTTGTAACTCCAGTTTTAAACTAACCTTGGATGGACCTTTGATGGCATGGACTGTTACTTTGCTGTGTTTAAATCTGACAGCAGGAGGGATGTCAGCATTTTATGCAATTTTGGGCCTTTTTTTGAGTTTTTTTGGCCTAAAACAAGGATAGGGGCCTAACTCCCCCTGGGTTGTTTCAAATTTTGTACTATTTTGGCTTTTTGAGTTTTTAGGTGGACCCTTCAAACTGGCCAAGTTTCATCAAAATCGGTGACGTAGCATGTGTCACTCCCGCCTGGTCCTCTCATGGACACACTCTTAAAGGGACAGCGATCACTCAAGACAGACCTACACCACAACTGAGTGATGAACGTGAAATTCTTTGAATAGCCTACAAAACACTGCATTTAGATGACAACTGCGTGAAGAACCACGCTAAAGTTGATGGCGAATTAAGTTTATGGCATTCACATTTAAATCATTCAATAGCCTATGAAAACTTGATCAGTTAAATTGTTCTCATAAAAGGAACAGCAGGCCTACAAAATATTCCAAATAGGCTAGTTTTATTGCAGTGACAGAAAACTGCAACATATGAGTTTAAAACCATGTTAAATTTGAAAGCATCTAGCTAGTGACAGGAGGTTTTAGGGGGGGAAAGAAACTCTGTAACCTACTTGATTCCACAGTCAATGTTCAGTATTTGGCCTATAATTTAGCCTATAATATTGGCATTTGAATCCATGAAAACTAACCAAAATCTATAATTTCCTATCGACAACAGACCAGTAATGCATCGAATTGCATTGCTACACATTTTGAAGTATTGAAAAGAATCAAATCAATGGCTTAAAGAATCTATATTTTATCAAATTGTGATTAAACTTGATTTACACTCCTAAATGGCATCCTTACCTACCTACCTAACTGTTGTTTTGGGAAGTATTTATCATGCAAGCATCGTGCATCCATGCTGAGTAATGCAATGAAATAATAGTTTTCAATTTTGCATCAGTAAAGCAGTCCACTGATGTGCATGTTTTCACGGACTGCTTTGTGTCAAATGTGCAACAACAATACCATACCAATAATAATGGCTTTATCCATATAAATAGATTTCTGGGCCTATCCTTAGACTGGAGTTGTTTTTTTTTTTTTTTTGTTTGTTTTTTTTGGGGGGGCGGGGTAGTCGGTGTTTGTTCTTCATTTTTCACCACACATGTTTGGTGTTTTAGCGTCATTTGTGCCAAGGTTATCATTCACCTTATTAGGGCTAAGGGCTGGTTAGGATAACTCAAGAGCTAGGGTTAGGGTAAGGACAACTGAAACTGAACTCCTCGACACTACAAAAAAACATTGTCATTGACAATGACCATACTTAATGATCACAATTAGAAATTATTAGTGTACCTAATATTTATGATTTATACCTTTATAGTAAGTGGTACCACCCCCCCCAAAAAAAAAGGGCTGCTGCTTGATGTCGTGTTGGTAGTAAAAAATATTGTGGAGGTAGTAAAAAAGGTAGTAAAAAGTAGTAAATTCAACTCTATGATTCCTGCATATACCCTGAACTGAAACAACACAAAATAAACAGGGCTGTTGCTGGAAATATTTTATTCCTGTAGGCTAAACTACCTACCTACATTGCTGGTACATTTTGGAACAGTACAGCTACTGTACATGAACTAATTATCTTTAGTGTCTTCCAGTAGCCTATCGTATAGGTTATATATACTGTAGCTTAGTTGGCTTGTGCATGACGTGACGTTTTGTAACCTACATTTCCGTCAGTCTACAGTCTTTTAGCCCTTCTTTACCATGATAACCCTTCCAAGATAGAACCCTTCTCTACTTTGAGAGACCAACCACCACTCATGCCATCGATGTTTAATTTTGGGCGTCTGACGGAAACTGATCAATCTGACCAACAATTAACGTCGATTTGACACTATTTTGCTGTCCGGGTTTGCAAATCATTAATTTAGAAAATTTAAGTTGCGCTATTTGTTATTATAATCACAGCACGGCCTTACTATGTTATCATTAGGCTACCATATCATTACATTATCGCAATTTATAAGTCATCATAATCATAGTCAGCATGACATGTCACAGCCTACCTGCTCCACCACGGAGTTCTTATCATGTGTCCTCAACTAGGCTCGCACTCTCCACCTGCTCACTGCACCTTGCTCTGTATGCTTGTTTACATCCTCGTTCAAACTCAACGAACTTCAACATGTTGCTGACATATGCTAGCCTACTTGCAATATTGTATTTTTGAAGCTTCTACATTGGTGATAATTTTGCACAATTGTCACTACCGGCACCCGCCGTAATTTCGTGTAGGCAACTTCGATTAACTTTTGACGTGCTCACAGAATCCTGGCTCTGAGCCAAAATGGGAAGGGTGGGGCCTGACGTGAGCTGTTATTGGATCAGTCCAGTGTCAATATTGAAATGTAACCAATGGGCCGCTGATTGTCCTTCCTTTGGGCCGATCGTTGGCCAAAATAATTAAATTAAAGGCCCAAAAGGTGCGTCGGCCCACCGGGAAAATGCCCGGTATGCCAGATGACCAGTCTGCCCATGCCTACTGTACTTCAATAGCCAGTATTTTCATTATTCATTGAAGCCTCTATGTTAACAGGCTTGTGGCGATGCGCAATATGCTATAAGTGCCAAAAATATATGTCTGGTACTGCCAATTTGTTTTGTTTTGTCATGATTCATGGTTGCAATAAACATTACACTTTGTGAGGAAAAAAATCTTGGCAGAGATATCAATTCTAAGCTAAAAAATCAAGATTCATATTGTGATGCAGTCCTACTGGCAACGACCCTTGCGATAACTAGCAAAACCATCGCTAGTTAGATAAATCCCATTCAATCTGAATGGAGAACTGGTAGCTAACAATTTACTGGGGAAAAAAAGATGTCTTCTTAACAACCCCAACACATAAACATACAGTAGATAGTAGTTGTTTTTTGACGCACACAAACTTGATGAGAGGGTGATCCGAGGTAGTGAGGGGGCGGGGAATGAGAGTTGTAAACATTAAACATTTAAAAAAGTCCCCTCAATCTGTCAGACTTTCCAACTGCAGCTTTAACGTTTGTTTTTAAAACTGTGCAACTCACTGAGTGGTTAGTGATGTTCGTTGATGTTCCAAAACAATTAGCGTAGCGAAATACAGTTTCTGTCATGTTTTATTTGCCATTTTGTAAAATCCCATTGATTTCTGTTGAAAGACTCATTACTCGCTGATATTACTGCACTACCGGAAACGGAAAGGGGGTCTGTATACATTTAGTTGTAGTCTTTCCGCGAGACCTTGTTTTACTGTCTATGCTTCAGGCTCAAATATTGAAGCGGAAGTTTATACGCGGTTGTGAGGTATTTGAAAAAATAGTTCCACAATAGCAAATAAAACGGCTTGAAATCATACATTGCGCCGATATATTTGTTTTTAATACTCAACTAACACCACTAACCACTCGGTGAGTTGCACAGTTTTTTAAACGAACCTTAAAGGGATATTCCAGCATTTGGGGAATTACACTCATTTTCCACCTCCCCTTGAGTTAAACAATTGATTTTTACCTTTCTCCAGTTCATCCAGCCGTTCTGAGTCTGGCAATACTACTTTTAGCTCCAGCATAGATCATTGAATAGGATTAGACCTTGGCTTAAAGGAGAAGTTCGGTGTGATATTGACCTAAAGTGTGTTGAAACATGATACCGAGTGTGAACTTTTGTCCCATAGCTCATCTCGGATTGTCCCCTGCACTCCGAAATCTGGCGCTAGTTAGCCGATGCTACCAACAGGTTTTCGATAGGGGTGCCTCGGGCATCGGCCTAGCCATGCCAATAAATCACTGTTTTACACCATTTCGGCTCAAAGTAGCTCCACACTTCATTGGTAGAGTTCCGAGGGCCCTGACATTTAAAACGAGACATTGAGAACTTTGAAAAAGCACTGGCAGTTTATTTACAAGATGATTTATACAGACAGTACCTTCAGGAAGTTTACCGTTCGCCGCCATCTTGAATTTAGTCACGATAAGTCGAGCGACGAGTACGAATGAACAGGTATGATAAGGGATCAGATTCCAAAAACAATTCTGTGGAAATGCATGAATTCCAGTTGCTTCCAGTAGCATCGGCTAACTAGTGCCAGATTTCGGAGTGCAGGGGACAAGCCGAGATGAGCTATGAGACAAAAGTTCACACTCGGTATCATGTTTCAACACACTTTAGGTCAATATCACACCGAACTTCTCCTTTTCCAGTAATTTTCCTATGTAAAACTTGTCTGTTCTCAAGTTAGAAAGTGTAATAAGACCAACGGAAAATGAAACGTGGTGATTTTCTAGGCTGATTTGACATGGAACTATACTCTCATTCAGGCATAATAATCCAGTCGCTAACCAATTCGTCTGCTGCAGCACAGCCTTGTTGCTGGAAGTTAGCCCACGGGGACTATTTTCAGGTGCTGCATGATATCACTGTGCTGCTGCGCCTATGGTGTTCCTTGATTATTACGCTGGAAATAGAGTATAGTTCTATGTCAAATCAGCCTAGAAAATCGACACGTTTCATTTTCCGTTGGTCTTATTACACTTTCTAACTTGAACAGACAAGTTTTAAATACAAGTTTTAAACATGATGCTAGCAGGCGAGATGCTAATGGTCTAATCCGATTCAATGATCTATGCTAGGCTGGAGCTAAAAGTAGTATTGCCAGACTCAGAGAACGGCTGGATGAACTGGAGAAAGGTAATTGTTTAACTCAATTGGAGGTGGAAAATGAGTGTAAGCTTAATTCCCCAAATGTTGGAATATCCCTTTAATATAAGATATAACACTTGGTTAGATTTTATTAGATAAGCAGATTTTGCAGTGTATTATACAAGCAATGAGTGTGGCAGCAGTGCCGTTCACCCTATTGAGTTTATGTGCCATCAAAATGATCTTGGAAACAATATTTCATGGTAAAAGAAAACTCTTTAAGGGGGCCTTTAATGATATTCACATGGAACCTGTTTTGATCTTCCTCTTTTAGATCACAAAAGAACAAATAGACGAATACAAACAGGAGTTAAGCATTTTTGCTGAGAGCTTTAATATGCATGGCCCAGGAGCAGTGGGAGACGACCTGGAGAAAGGTAGATAAAGCCCACCTTACCCTTTTCATGGCGACAGAAAATACCCTTTATGGAGGAATTTGTGTGACATACAGTATCTTGTATCAATCTATCTTTCATTGTATGTGTCAATCTATTGGTCAATTAATATTTGTGTCAGTCTATCTTGTGTTACATGTGGAAACAATAGAAATATATCAGTATATCTTTCAAGTTATTGTATACACATTATTTCAAAATATTTCATAATTTCAAATTGATGGATTAATTGAAAATTAGATTGAAGGATAGATTGTCATAGTTTGACAATTTGAAGGATTCTAGTATTAATGCAAATAGGTCTTTTCTGATTGGTCAGTGGAAAACTAATCCAAGATGGTGGAGATAAGCTAACTCATAGACAGCAGCAGTCGGTTGCACCAGTAGAACGTAAGGTTGATCGTAAGTTTAGGTGTAAGGTGTGTCTTAAACCTAACGTTGAAACTAACTAGTTAAACTAGCGCTGCATTCTTTTCCTGTTGCACCATTGCCACTTAAGATACACCGTAGTTAGCAAAATATTGTCGCATAGAATGACGTTTTTACCCTTGACAACCAATCAATATCACTAATGATATCGGAAGTGCAGCACTTGTGTTGGTAACGTTAACATTCGCTGTAACGTTGTATGTTAAAGCCGCATTTAGGTTTGACTTCCTCCGCAATTACTTTGTTGTATGGAATAAAATAACACTGTATTTTTAAATAACAGACTTTATTTTGTTGTATATGTGCTTTGGGAATATTTCAGCCACCACTGTTATATGTCATGGGGTGTGTTATGTTATATGTTATATGTTTTTCAACAGGCCAAATTTAAAATTCTAAAAATAAGAATTTCTGTTTCAATTGTTCAAACATTAAGAATGTTGGGTATATGAAAATCCCAAATTTCAAGTGTAGGAGTCTTATTGCTGAGTGTGTTGTAACACACTCTGGAAATTCACAATTGCGTCGCCGTTTAAAAAAAAAAAAAAACATAGTTTTTTTGAGACATAAGTGTTCATTGAATCGATTGTAAAATCGATTTTCTATGTCTAAAGACGTTTCCATTTTCAACTCCAAATATAGGTCAATCGACGGACAACTAACAGGCATTAGGACGAACGTAAAGAGGGCGCTTGAAGACGCACAAGCCAGCAATATTTCTGATGATTTATTGGCGTGAATTTTCGTGCACAATGACAAACAGGAGTGCAACATTCTCGAAAAACAATAAGCAGAGCGGACTGCCATAACATCAGTGAAAAGCATTACTGCAGGCTTCAACGTGGCTGTTTACGATTAAAAATGTCAAACAAATTTCGCCTACGTAGGAACTCACGACTGCACAGTTTGCATACCGCTTTGTCCTTCTCCATAGTTTGATCTACCCAAAACCCGAAGTGCTTCCATATCAAACTCCTCAAGTTATTAGGGCTTATCACTCGTCTCTCTCTCATGTCGCACAGGTTGATCGCGTTGTCTTTCTTTTTAGCTTTCGCAATGCCTACTGCACTTTCATAATTCTTTTTCTGCTTGTTTGTGGGTTTTGTTAGATCTATCTTTTTTATTTGTTTAATTTGTTTAAAATCAAGTGTACATATTTGGTTAAAATCGATTCCCTATTTTAGTTTTCGAAACTTGTGTTGGTTGGTCCAATCAATTGTGCAATCGATTTTCGAACGTAAAGTGACAGCCCTAGTTTTGAGCAACATATACTGAGGAGGCTGCGGTCCTTCAATGTGTGCAGCAAGCTCCTCAGGATGTTCTACCAGTCTGTTGTTGCCAGCGTCCTCTTCTATGCAGTGGTATGCTGGGGAGGAAGCACAAAGAAGAAGGATGCTGGGCGACTTGACAGGCTGGTAAGGAAAGCTGGCTCTGTAGTGGGAGCTGAACTGGAGTGCATCACTTCAATATCTGACAAAAGGACCCTGAACAAACTGATCAACATTTTGGACAATGAGTGTCATCCACTCCACAGCACTATTGTAAAGCAGAAGAGCCTGATCAGCTGGAGACTTCGCTCACTGCCTTGCACAACAGACTGAGGAAGTAATTTGTCCCCAGGGCCATTGAACTGTTCAATGCTTCACTTAAGGGAAGAGGAGAGATAGACTTCTCCGCATAGTCTGTCTGCCTCTCCACCCTCTCCATGTTTGGGTACTGTCTGTCCACTATCCACTTTTTAACCCCTGTCTTACTGCCTCACTGTTTGCGTGCTATATTAGCACATATGCATAACCCCTCCCTCCATCCCACAGCCGGATTGTGGCCACACTTATACCTTTACTTAATAGTTTATATATATATCACTGATTCTTGAGATAAGGGACAAAACATGTCCCCCATCAAAATGTTGCAATTTTCCTTAAAAAACAATACATTATTTCATTTAAAAAGGCTTTAAAAGTTGGATATGAAAGACTTGTGTACAGTATGTTTAGACTCTTAGTTTTGACTATATTTATATTATTTCATAGTAATTTCATAAAATACTGGCACTGTACTATGAAAGCCCATGCAAATGAACTTGTCCTCCGCAGAGGTTACAGTATCAAACTGCAAAAATAAAGTGTTTTAAAATGCCCAAAATGCACAAATATGATTATGAGGTTAATTGGATGGCTTAATAAAATATCACAAAATACTTAAAGTGAACATTGCATTATTTTATACATTAACAACACCCCTTCAAAATCTGTCCTCAATTCATGTCAACTCTGTCAGGTATTTTTCAAATTCGAAATAAATCAGGCATATTTTGGTCAGCTTTAACCATGACTTCTTTCTGTGGATGGATGCAGCAGTCCAACACATGGTCTCGTAAGTGTTTTTTAAATATAAACATTCAGCAAACAAGTTGAAATCCCTGTGGTCACAGCTTTTATGTGTCAACACTGTCTTCAAAGTAGAGCTGAATTCAATCAAGAAGTTTGAAATAAAAGTTGGTATTTTGGTTTAGTTTAGTGGCAGCTGGCAACTGAAGAAAATCAAAATGGCTACCATCTACTACACATGTTTAAGTTAAAAAAACATGTTGTTTTGTCAACTCCGTCAGACGTCTACTCTGTCAGATATTTTGTCTGACAGTGTTGACATGTAAGCTGACGGAGTGGAAAAGTGCTCCCAAATACTCATTAAGTAATGTTTAACAACTACATAACATGATAATATGATCTAAGTATGCATGTTGATTGACTTAAAACATCTTAATATACCCAAATGGCAAATAACTTATAATAATAACTCATAAAAAGTATTGTTTGTATCTGTACTCTAGGCCGACATGGCTAGACAAAAATTGTCAGTGGAGGAGCAAAGACAAAGAAACAGTACCAGAGAAAAGGGAGAGAAAGAATTAACAGTGACCCAGAAAGCAGAAGAGACGGTTAGACAGTAAACAGCAGTTAGAAAAGGAGAGACAGAGATGGAAGGACAGGGTCCACAACAAAAAAGTAAAACAAGTAGGAGAATTAGGACCAAGAGCAAAAAGGCACTGCAGAAAGTATTGGAGGAAAGCAAAGAAAAGGTCCAGAGCTATGCAGAATAGATGGCTAAATGAAATAGACACCCCATCAGAATGTCCTCTGGACCAGGCTGTTGAGGAGACTACTTCAACCCAGCGTGCCCTTGCAGCTGAGAGAGAAAGGAGAAAAACCAGGAAAAGACATGCAAGGGAGATAAAAGCATTGAAAGAAAAGGTTAAGAAATTCTGGGCACTCACCGTTTGCAGTGCTCAGTCCGAGGGGCGGGATAATCAGTTGTCTTTCAAATTCCCTCTGCACGCAATAGGACAGCGCTATGAGTCCCATGCGTTTCCCACCAGCGGAGCTAGTTGCCTAGTTCAAACTTTTGCCAACTTAATAAAAGCTTAACTCGTGTCACACTGTTCGCCAACAGCAACATCCATCTTATTTGTTTTCAAGTAGCAGGGAATTCAAGCCAAACCGTTGCAACTCTGCCATCAATCATTATGTTAAGCCCACCTAACGACTCTATACACAATTTGTTTGGCCTGATCGAAGTTAAATTTTTCGAGCTCACAAGCCAACGGAGAGTTGCTAGACTAGCCTTGGCAGCAAATGTAATTTGCTGCCGCTAGGGTGCGTCTAGATTTCTAGGCTAGCAAGGGCCAGGTCCATGTTAATGGAGGAAATGGAAAACGAGTAGGGAGAAGCAGAGGATTTGGTCGATGAAATGTAAGATTTGGTGGATGAAATGGAAGAGGAGCCATTGAAAGATCCTGTGGGTGCTACTGTTGATATAATTATCAACAGTATTGAGACAGGGGATTGGCTGGCAGTGGTGTATGATGATCACTGGTGGTTAGGAAAGTCCATTGATGTAGGTATAGAACACCAAGATGTGAAAGTTGAGTTATTGCATCCTCGTGGTCCTACTGCCAATTTTCACCCTAAATATGGGAGGAGGGTAGCCTAGAAATCTAGATGTACCCTAGCAGCAGCAAATGTAATTTGCAGCCAGGGTAGTCTAGCAACTCTCTGTTGGCTTGTGAGCTGGAAAAATCTAACTTTGATCAGGCCAATCATATTGTGTGTAGAGTCGGTGGGCGGGCTTAACATTATGATGACAGAGTTGCGACGGTTCCATGTGAATTCCCTGCTACTTGAAAGCAAAAAAGATGGATGCTGTTGCTGGAAAACAGTGGTCTTTGAAACGCGACTGGAGTTAAGCTTTTTTTTATAAGTTGGCAAAAGTTCAACTAGCCAACTAGCTCCACTGGTGGGAAAGCGCATGGGACTCATGAGATGTAGGCAGTGTTGGGAAGGATACTTTAAAAAAGTATTCTGTTACAGAATACATGCCCAAAAATTTATTTTGTAACATATTCAATCTGAGTAACGTATTCTGAATACTTGGATTACTTCCGCATTGAATTGCAATGCAGCCATCAAATCCTGCTTACTAAACAGGCCTATTCTGGTGTGTTCTTCTGTTCCAAATGGCTGAAGTGTTAGGCCCACATAGGAGAATGTAAAGTCAACTAAGCTACTATAAAATAGCAAGGTGACCAGTATGTCTGGGATGTCTGTTTCTGTCCAGAGAAAGATTTTGAAACTGACAGGGACAGCTTGTCCCCTCCAAGCAAGCCAGACCAGGGAGCTCTATGCCATAGCCCCTGATGTTATGGACTTCATAGAGCGTAGGCATGTTCAACACCTCTTGTCCAATGCCCAAGTCCCGCAGGTTAGACAAACTATTATATATAAATATCTAATACTTGGCTCTACACCGAAGGCAGTAATGACAGATAAAACTCTATATTTACTTACTTGCTGAGCAAATCATAGAACTTACTTGCCTGAGGTCCTGTAGAAACTCTTTGTTTGAAGTTTGATACCCTTTCCCTTGATACTGCCATGTCAAAACTAGGTAAATATCTTTAATCAGTTTGATTCTCAATTAATTTGTCAACACTGTCAATTGTGTGACAACACCGTCAGTTGTCTGTCAACACCGTAAGATGGAGGTTTTTCATTTTTATAAAAAATGTATGTTTCTTTTGTTCAATTGAGTGTGTTCATACATTAAAACAACAACTTATCTACATGCATCAGTGTCTTGTGTGCACAAAACCACTAATTGTATTTATTAAAAATTAAAAAATAGTAAACAAAATTAAGGTAATTTAAAATGTCTTATTCCAAAACAATGTAAAATGATATTAAAAGTGTATACAATGCAGTTTATCACTAAACCTTGCTAAGGCACACCATTTCTACACACTTAAAGACTTTAGAGTGTTCTTGAATTGATCAAACACACAAAAAAATATATTTTCATATGTCCGACGGAGTTGACAAATGACAAGTTACTAAGTCAGTAAATGTCAATTTTTATAAAAAGTGGTTAATAAAAAAACTGTTCCTTTTCAGGCATGATAGATGAGATCTATGTTTATCCAATGATATCCAATTCAAATTAATGTAGTATCGATTTTTTGTTTGTCACTTTTCAAAAGTACTTTTGTCCCTTATCTCAAGAATCAGTGATATATAGTTTTTCTATAGTTTTTTTTTATATTACCTTGCCTACTCTCTTATATGTCCATATTTATTTTATGCTGGTCTCTACACTTTATTCTTGCACTGTTGGACTTACTCATTTGCACCATCACCATGACACTCACTCACACAGAGCACCTTACCTTACTATGCACAGAGAATCACAGGCTCAGTCCCTGCCTCTGTCATGGCAAGCGCCTTATGATTAATCACCCACTATGTGGATACTGTTTTTAGACTTGATTTAGATGTAGTGTTATTTAGTATAATTTGTATTTTAGTATATTCTTTATCTTCTACTGTCCTTATTGCTTAGTTGTGTTTTTTATATTATATACTTTTAATTACTTTTTTTTCTGCTGTTAGTGAATGTTGTGTGTGATGTGTCTTTATGCTACTGAGACCTTGAATTTCCCCTTGGGGATCAATAAAGTATCTATCTATCTATCTATCTATCTATCTATCTATCTACCTATCTATCTATACTGCCATCTGGGCAATGTCTATTCCAGGGAAGACCTTGAATATTTCAGGAAATGAATGAAAATTAATTCTGCAGATATTTAAACAGTATTTCTCCATAAAAGAATATTCCAGGTGCTAAAGTGGCCTATCTGCAGTCCAGACTCAAATTAGGTGCATCATGGAATGAAAAACATGACTAAGAATACCCCATTCTGCTGAGCAACTAAAATCCTATATCGGGGAGTAATGGGACAACATTTCATTCTCAAAACTCTAGCAACTGGTCTCCTCAGTTCCTAAACATTTACAGAATTGTGTTAAATTAAGTGGTGAAGCAGCACAGTGGCAAATATTCCCTGTCCAAACTTTTTTGAAACATGGTGCTGGCATCAAATTCAAAATGAACATATATGTTCCATGAAATAGTCCAAATTTTCATTTTCAACATTTGAATGTCCTTTTTGCTGCTAAATATGAGTTTGCGAGACTTGTATATTATCACATTCTGTTTTTATTTGCATTTTACACAGCATCCCAACTTTTTCTGATTTGGGGTTGTAATTAAAGATATATAACAAAAAAATCCTTCACTGTCAATTCAACCTACTTTTTATTGTCATTTATGTACAAGGGCTAATGGTCATGGGATCTTATGAGACTGAATTAGCCAAGATTGAGGCTGGCCGGCAGGAGCTAGCGAATGCTGAGAAGCTGTTTGACCTTCCTATCACCATGTACCCAGAACTTGTGAACGCACAAAGAGAGATGCGTGGACTTCGTCAGATATATGATATCTACAAAGCCCAGAAAGTAAGAATCAGTAGACCAAGTTCTGAAATGTTCAACAATTACAATATTTTTTTTTTGTCTTTGTCAATTGTGTTTTTATGCATTTTTGTCTTTAAGGCAGCAAAGACAGAGTGGTCTCAGACTTTGTGGGTGAACCTGAATATTCAGCTTTTGCAAGAGGGTATTGAGAGTTTCATTAAAACTCTTAGGAAGCTTCCCAAGGATGTGCGTGCTCTGCCTGTTGCCTTTTTCCTTGAGGGTCGCATGAAGGAGTTTAAGGAGTCGCTGCCACTTTTGCTGGACCTTAAAAATGATGCCCTTCGAGAAAGGCAAGCGCAAACCACATACTGTATCCGGTTGTAGTCCTACTTGCTAGCAAACTCATTTGATTAATGTTTTGGGCCAAAGTTTACTTGGATAGTCCCTTTTAGACCCCTTGCACTGCAAAAGATAAATGTATTTGGTATTGTTTTTAGTATGAAGAGACTTACCTAGTGCTCTCTTAAAAACTTTTGACCTAATTTAAGAAATAAAAGATTTGACTTATTTGGAGGAGTCTTATCAAGACAAATTTGCTCAACACACTGGCAGCCAAATTTGCTTCTTTTCATGATGAAACTTCTTAAAATAAGTCATACTGAAAACAATACCATCTAGATCTTGATCTTGGTATAGAGTATACTGTATGAAAGGTTCCTAGACAAACTATCCAGCAAAGTGTTACCATATTTACCGAAACAGTGTACTATAACAGCACAATAAAATGGGTAACAAGCATTTGGACCAAGCATTTTCACATTATTGTGTATTTTATATTATTTAACTTGAAAAGTATGAATTATGAGGAATATCACTGTTCAGGCATTGGAAGGCGCTCATGGATCGTACAGGCACAACTTTTGAGATGAACCCTGATACCTTCACCCTAGAGAACATGTTTGCCATGGAGCTGCACAAATATGGCAGTGTGATCGGAGACATTGTCACCTCAGCAGTCAAAGAACTCAGTATTGAGAAGGTAAAGTCACAAAATAATTCTCATTGTGGGAAATTCTAAAGTACTAAATTACCTGTAAACTGTAATGTTGTAAAATGCATTCAGAGTGCGTAAGGTGTAACTGTCACTTAATGTACAAAAAATATTTCTCTTTGTTTATACAGGGAGTAAAAGAAGTGGTAGACACCTGGGAGAGCATGAAGTTCACTGTACAACGTTACTTCAAAGGCACACAGGAGCGGGGCTCCATACTAGGCGCAGTTGATGAAATACTTCAGAACTTGGATGACAATGCTATGAACCTGCAGAGCATGGCTGGAAGTCGCTTTGTGGGGCCCTTCCTGGCTACTGTACAGCAATGGGAGAAGAACCTCTCACTAATCAGTGAGGTCATTGAGGTCAGTAGATGGTGATTAGAGAACAAGCAGTATCTATTAATCAATGTCTCTGGTATGTACAAAATAGTATATGGTAATAAAAAGAATATCCTTTTCAATCAACTCCACAATGGCCTCAATATAGTCAAATAAAGTCAAGTAAGGTTTATTTTATTTCAGCTGCGAAATAGCCATCCTCTTGTCTCAGCCCAAGTCCAATTGAAGTTCAACTTCAGATCAGAAAATTCACTGTTTTTCCTTCTCAATAGCCCCATTTATACTGTGGGCCAATCCTAGTGCTTGAACTCAATTCTTGGCCTCAGGAAGGGTTTATATTGTCCTGGGCTAGGTTTAAACCTGTAGGCTGTTTAGCAGGGCCGTAGTCACCATAGACCAGGGGTCGTCAAATGGTGGACCGCGGTCCGAGTCCGGACCCTGACGTGATCCTATCGGTACCCGGACCATAATAGCCTAATTTAGATTTTCACGTAAGATTTCAAAGCTGGACTAAATGTTTCGTAGGTTAGGAAAACAGCATTTACTTCAGTAGCTTCAGGAACCATCATTTCGCTTGATGCTACTCAGCCAGTGAAATCTTTGCATTCTGACAAAGTCGAGTCAGTGAGTAAAGTTAACCTACTATGGTGAAGAGACTCATTGATAGCCTGAAACGAGCGAGGAGAGGAGACGGGACAAGAAACAATCAGATGGATATCTAAGTTAGCGATAAGTAAGTTATTTTCAAATCATGGATTGCTCAAAGAGGAGAAAGCTAGACGGCGAAAACAGAGCTTTATATAATGATACGGGGGCAATACCACGCAAAACTGTCAAGTCCATAACGGCAACTAAATAGGCTACCATGGCATTGTGTTGGCCTTGTGGATGTGACAGTTTTGCGCGGAATTGCCCTTGACCGACTCTTCTACATATTCTGAGACAGGCGATTTTTAAAAGCGCCAATTTTAAGCACCTCTACTAGACAAAGCATATATTTTGAGCAAGCATAGGGTAGGCTAGACCTACCCATTCAACAGTGAACTGAGACCACAGAATATTTTACGATTTAAATTAAGAGGGCAATATGATTGATCCACCACAATCTAGTTAGGCCTACATCCATTCACTGGCCAACAACATGATGTTCCTGGGTTTCCAGGATTTCGGGTCAACATAAAAAAAAACAAAAAAAAAATTAAATTAAACTTGCTGATTGATGGGTTCAAGGAACCAGCTGTGGAATATCCATCCTTATCTCAGCTCAAAGTAACGTTAAGATCTTAAAAATAGCCAAGCTACTCAGTGTTTCTCCCCAATTACTCTTATCTTGCCTTATTTCTCCTTATTTCGAATGTTGCCTTTTAGGCTACTTATTTTATTTCAAATTAAACATTAGGCCTAGGCCTACAACTAGGCTCCATCCATCCATCTATCCATCCAAATATATATATACACCCTGCCATAGACAATATTCAGATATGACCAAAATGCCCCCCCAATATTCGGACATAGAAAAACGCTAGACTACAGGAAACCCAATAAGCACCACCGTCTGAAATGTAATCAAACGTTGATTACGCAACGTAAATAATGCATAAATGAGTAATTTGTGATTCCAGAGAGAGTACACCCCTGAATGGTGTGTCCTGGTGGTTTTACGTGGTGCACGCTATGAAAAGCTTGTGTGGTGTGCGCTATCAAAAGCACCATACTGCGGTGCAGGCCCGCATTTCAACAATATCTCAAAAGCTACCAGTACAATTCTCACAAAACCTGTTGGAAAGGTGTAGCACAGTAGCCTGGCTAGCCAGACCCACATTATAATGTAGGGTCTGGGCACTCACCGTTCGCAGTGCTCAGTCCGAGGGTCGGGATAATCAGTTGTCTTTCAAATTCCCTCTGCACGCAATAGGACGCAATAGGATATTTGTTTTCAAGTAGCAGGGAATTCAAGCCAAACCGTTGCAACTCTGCCATCAATCATTATGTTAAGCCCAACAAACGACTCTATACACGATTTCAATGCCAGATTTAATTTCGATTTCTAGAGCTCACAAGTCAACGGAGAGTTGCTAGACTAGCCCTGGCAGCAAATTAATTTGCTGCCGCTAGGGGCGCGTCTAGATTTCTAGGCTAGTAGCACAGGCTAAGGAAACCCCATTCGTTTTTGGAGCCGATTACGCTCAAAGGGAACTTTGAAGCATTTTCCATACTGTAGCCTATTTTCTCGCAATGATAACGAAAGTTAAACTTACAGTGCCCTTTTAGTTTAAATGATGAATTTGTGCGTGCCTGCGTCAGCCATTTCACCTCTTACAACATAAATAATGCATTCATAATGTCAGAAATGAATCGGTTTATAGGCTTCTTACAAAAAGGTTGTTGCATCTTGCATGTTACATTTAGATACACAATCGCACATCCATGCAGGCAAAACGTAGAAAACACAACTTAGAAAAAACGTTTACAATGCACTGGCGGTGATACCATGCATTGTAGCCTGGTTTCTGACAGAAATTATGTTTTGTGCCAACATGTAGAAATACTACTACAGCTTTTATTTGAATGGAGGTAGGCCTTAGTTAAAAAAAATACTGTAAGTAATTAGTCCTAAAGACCTATTATATTCTGTGTAATATAGAGGTTAACAAAGATACTCTAGTTTGTAATTTATTTTTAAATATGAATTTTGGAGACAAATGGAGGGATACCACAGGTCTATGTCCAGGGATGGATTACTGTATGGGCCTACTGGGCCCAAGAGCTCAGGGGGCCCTGAAGCCCAAGCCTCTGTGTGAAGTTGTTTCTTCTCCACCTGTTGTGTTTTCTGTGGAGTTCTGTCATTTGTAAAGTTTTGTTATTTCTAATTTACATGTTTGATAAAATGTTTACCTTAAACCAGAGCTTTAAATGCTGCCAGTAACACTTATGGAGAAATTCAGAAAAGATGGATTCGGCAGAATTAGTGGCCCTAAAAGGAAAGTGCTCAACAGCACAGGGCTCTTTCAGCAAGAGAGCCAGAAAGCTGGAGACCTCCTAGAAAAAAGAGTGCTTATTGACGAGATCAGAGAACTTGGTGTGGACTTTGGAAAGGTGCACGACACTGGTCTTGAATATGTTGATGCTCTAGGAGAAGTGGAAAGTGAGGAAGAAAAAGCAAGAAAAGAAGCGGCTCATGTAGAGGAGAAGATGGCGACGTGCCTTGCCACCTATAAAGAAACGATCCAGCTCGCTAAGGAGATGTTATGGTCCAAATTCGCCTATGTCGACCTTAAATTGTACACTGACGGTGCAGAAGAGAAATGTGCTGAAGTGGAGAACACTGATGTCAAGGAGTTGCCGGAGGAAGACTTTCTAGTCCTGAGAGAGGGCCTGCTGGAGAGAATCAAAATGCTTGAGCAGAAGGTGCTTTAATGGGAAGGTTTTGTCTCTGGAGCCAAGATAACAGTCTACAAGCTGGTCAACAGACTACATGACTGGGTGCGGAGCTGGCAAAAGTTAAAGCGGACAGAAGAGGTCGATGAAGAGGTTGAAGAAGCAAATTCTGTCCGGCAAGGGGCCCACTGAAGCTGGCACGCAGCCCCAAAAGACCCCAAAAGCCCCTGAAGACCCCAGTGTAACACCTGTACCCGTGCTACAGCACCTGCGTTTCCATATGCACCACCACACACAAAGCATCCTTGGCCTGCATCCCGGGGCATATGGCTTCAGACCACAGTTCAGTCTTGAAAGAACATGCCTGCACACGTTCTCAGGAGACATGAGGACGGCTGAATGGGAAGAGCTGGAACAGCGGGGGTGACAGGGTGAAAAAAGACTTGGTTCTGTCCAGCTGTGCGTCTCGGGCACCTCGACAACTGCTTCGGGAACAAGGCGAAAATCGTTCTGAAGATATCCGAGGAGGTTCAGGGCCTACAAGGGAGACAACCCTAGAGAAGCAATTGAGCTGATCCAAGCAGTGGAGCTTAGTAACCTTGTGATCCTGGGAGAAGAGGATGTTATAAAGAACCGTTGGGTAGTGCAGTCCCTTGAAAGCAAGCTACCAAGCTCTCGGAAGGAGAAATGGATTACACACAAGACCAAGCCTGTGAATAGTTTTGCTACACATAACCACTTCGACTGCTTACTGCGCTTTCTGAAAAAGCAGGAGGCAATCCTAGAAGAGCTGGATCAGCTGGAGGCAAGCCCTAGAGAGGGAAGCTCCTCAGTGAAAGGCCCGGCAGACAAGCCAGAAAGAGGAGTTAAGAAAGCATTCTCCAAAGCTACCTCTGGCCAAAGAGAGTCAGTCGAAGCCACGCTTGGGCTCGTGCACTGCCTGTGCCGATGAGACACACGCTGGCAGGCTGTTTGCCTGCAAAGCCTTCAGGGAGATGGATCTCCAGAGGAGAAAGGCCCATCTGAAGACCCATGGAATATGCAATCAGTGCCTATGCTTTCACCTGAAGGATGGCCGTCCCAAATGTCCAAAGGATGCAATCCAAAGTTCCTCTGCACTAAAATGGACTGCCGCAGAGAAGAGCCTCACCACTATCTGCTCTGCCCCAAATCCATTGCTCAAGAGAAAGATGCTGGCGTGAGGGGCAAGGTACCAAAAGGATGGAGAGAAAAGGCCTCGGGCTGACCAGCAAGCAAGAACAGCTCCTGGTGAAAGTCACTCCGGAACTAAGAGCAGAATTCAGGAAGGCATTTTCCAGCAAAGCCTCAACCATAATCTGCACTGCTGGAGGTGGACTGAAAGAGTACCCAGTTATAATGATGTTACTGGAAGTGACAACTAACTCAGGCCAGCTGATAGGCACTCTTATTGACCTTGCCTCTGACACCAACTATATAACAAACAATGCTGCCCAGCGCCTTGGACTGATTGGTGAGAGCATCAAGTTAATTGTCCACAGAATAGGAGGAATGAGACCGACAGTCACAACCAAGAGGTACTACCTGCGTCTAAGAGTGAAGAACACCAAGGGGACGGTAATGGAAGACAAACTACTCTGCTACGGCCTGGATAGTATTGCAGAGATAAGTCAACCTGTCACTCTGCAACAACTGCAAACAACAACAACTTTCCTGAAATCGCTGCAGAAGAGCTGGTCTGTCCTGAGAACATTGATCTTCTGATCAGCCACAGGGAAGGTCGTCTAGTTCCACAGCCATTTAAATTGGATGGAGATAGGGATGTCCGATATTGGCTTTTTTGCCGATATCCGATATGCCGATATTGTGCAACTCTCAAATTTCGATTCCGATATCAGCCGATACCGATGTCGATATGTGGGTTATTTTTCCTCAAAACTAATTTAGGTAACATCACATATCTCCTGTTGTGGAATTAACACAACATGCTTAATGTTATTGTGATGCCCCACTGGATGCATTCTTGAATGCAACAAGGCTTTCCAAATGTTAACATTGTCTGTGCAAAATAAGAAAAATACTTCAACTTAATTTAGGGAAAAAGTGCCATGTTTATTTATTTTTTTTAAATTGTCTCAAACAATTGGATGTGGATTACACTCTCCCTGAGATAATCTTGACAATGCCCACAACAAATAGGGCAAATTTGACTTCTTCACAAATTATAAAACATTGTACCTGAACAACTATGTGCAACATAGCAGAATGTAAAGCCAACTAAAATAACAGGCATAGTGTATGACAGGCTACCCTTTTTCTGTGTTAAATGAGCCTGCATTTGTAGGATGCTTCATGAACTGTTTCTTTAACTAAAACTCAATCACCTTAATTGAATGAATGCACAAATATGAGTCAATTACAATGTGGCAACTATACTGCACAATTTTGAAAACATTTGTTTGAGCTACAAAAAATACTTCAGGCTTGAGGTGAAGTACAAAAAATGAAACATTTAAGGTGTACAAATCTAAGCAGCCTGTGTCCCTAGCCCATTACTTGGGCTAATGCAATCATTTAAATTATAAACTGGGCTCAATCAGCACTGCTCTACATGAGCAACAACAAAGAGATGCAACATGAAGGTAGTGTGCAATAAGAACAAGGAAGGCACAAAGTTTCAGTCCAGACCTTCCAGAGTAGTAAACAAAGTCCTCCTTTAGTATTAGTCCAATGAACGGGGCTAAAAGACTGACTGGCCTTCATAACGGGCCATACCCACAATCAGGCTTAGAATTTCACCATTTTAGGGGCAAGGCCACTTGGCCTTCAGTTGGGCATATTTGGTGGGGGGCACAAAGGCCACATGTCAGGGCACCAAGGCCAAATTTAACTATACAGTAGTAGGCTATAAACATGATCAAAGTTGTATTCACTGCAGTAGACCTGCATCACTGTATGAAACATTACAAAAACATAAAACATGACATATTACATATAACTGTAAATCATCTGATCATCTAATATTTTCAGATATCTAGGCTATATTTAACATTTACTTTATATTTGGCCTGTTATGAAATCATGTATTGAACAATTTAAGCACAGCTCAGCTTTAAGAAACTCAATAGATGCATGCTTAGCATTTTGTGATCATGAACTTTCACAAACTCTTATAGTCAGCTGTCCTCTGATTTACCGATATCTAGGCGACATTTGTAATATTTGTTTTGGCCCGTTATGAAATAATGTTGAACAATTTAAACACAGTGTAAAACTTAAATCCCAAATTTGGAGACATCCATGTATGTTGAAATTTACTGCAAATTCAAAACGGGATTAGTCTGGAACGGCTAACTGTACAGGGGACTGCTTTACACCTTTCTGTTCGGTAAGGTCTGCTGTTTATTCTGATATATGGTTTGTCATATGTTAAACGAAGGGTTCTGAAGTATTCCACCGAGATGAATGGGTAGGGAGATGGACGCAAAACCTTCGGTAGAATTTATGATTAAATTGACTGATATTATTTACTTTTCTCGCGAACCGTTCACCACAGCAATTAGCAGCTAACATCGTTTAAAAGCTGAGAAAAAGCTCTTTCATGTGATACTTGTGATGTCTGTGTGATGAGTAGGATGGGTTAATTCGGACGCACTTTCTTTCTTGCGCTGTCACTTTCTCCACTGCATAATTTGGCCATAGGCCATAGGCTAAATATATATCCTATTAGTAGGACGCAAAGCAGAATATTTAAAGAAGGGGGCACCAAGGCCACCGTGGCCTGTAAACCTCTGATTTTCAAAGGGGCGTCACGGCCAACGCAAGGGGCTACTACGGCCACGAGCAAGTTTGTTACTGCAGCCATCCACGCTTGTTTGTATGCTTCAAGACGCAGATTGATGAGGTCATCATCTGTGCGCCGGTAAACGCTTCAGGAGCGCATAGGCACTATTTGGGTGTAACGCAAGCATTATTTTATCGGTTTTAAGGCAAAAAAAATCCGATAACGATATTAACAGATATTACATTTTTATGCTAATATCGGGCCGATAATATCGGTTGGCCGATATTATCGGACATCTCTAGATGGAGATATAGTCCTCTGGAACGGCCCATTGGGCAAAACTTTTGGCGGTACTCACCCTGAACTCTTCAAGGTGGTCGCCCTAACGCTGCACCAGTCTGAAACTCACTTTGCAAGATCTATGAGAACATCCTCAAGGGTGTACAAGGAGGTCCTTGTGGACACCAAAGACCTGAGTGACGACCCAACTTGGATTGAAGAAGTGGCCCTCAGCAGCACCACTGCCACAAATAAGGAGGTGTTAGAGTGGTTCAAGTGGGATAGTATTGGAGCAGTGTGTGACCCGAAATGCGGGAGCAAGTGCCATCCAGGAGGCAGAGAGATGACCCTTGGAGAAGAAAGGGACTTAGAAAGGATAAAGGACTGCCTCTCTTATGTGCTAGCTGACAAACACAGTGACGCCCCACACTGGGATGTGGCCTACCCATGGAAAGTGAACCCAGCGATTCTGCCAGATAACCGCTGAGCAGTGGAAGCAACCTTCCGGAACACCAAGGCTCGGCTGGCAAGAGAACCTGTGTGGAAAGCGGCATATGGAGAGCAGATCCGCAAGACGATATCAAGAGGAGCAGCCATCAGGCTCACAAAGGAAGAGCTCAAGGGCTGGAACGGCCCAATCTGGTACATCAGCCATCTGGTAGCCAGGGGTTTAAAGGGTTGAGCCTGAACAACCTCCTGCACAAAGGCCCTGATGTCCTCAACTCAATCCGAGGTGTCCTGCTGAGATTCAGGAGCAGATTGTATGCTGCTCTTGGCGATGTTAAGAAAATGTATGATTCAGTGTGGCTGAAGGACGAGGAGGTCCACCTCCATCGATTCCTCTGGAGGGATAACCCCGAAGATGAAATCGGTTGCCATGAGAGAAACGGCAAACCTGCCCCAGTTTACATCCATGGTTGAAGAGCCCCGGATCCTTACAGAGGACTGCTATGTGGACGATGTCCTGACATCGCATGATGATCTCCAAACTCTGGTTAGGATGACCGAAGGAGTGAAAGAAATCCTAAAAGCAGGTGGCTTCTCCCTCAAGCCCTGGGTCCTGACAGGCGAAAGTGGGAGGAGTGAGAAACCCACTGTAAGAGAATCCTCGTAACCCATCGACCCTCGTAAGAGAATCCTTCCAGGAAGCAGGAAGTGACCATCTTTCCAAGGACACCTGGGACGATCCTCTTTCGCCTCTTTTGCAGCTTCTTCGAGAAGCTGCAATAAAACTCTTTGAGCAATATGTGAGACTTGGCCAACTCAGATTCGACAGGAGTCTCACACCTCATGGAGCCATAGGCCGCCCAATGGGGATCACATTTTCCGATGGTAGTGAAGCTTCCTACGGCGCTGTTCTTTAACTACGGTGGGAGACAGAAGATGAAGTCGTAGTGAAGCTGGTTGAATCAAATGCCAAGCTAACCCCTCTAGACCAGAAAGGTGATGTCATTAAAGCAGAGCTGTGCGGGGCTGTCTTTGCATCCCGCCTGAAGACATACTTCGAGAAGCACTGCTACATCAATGTCAATCGGTGGATTAATTTTGTTGATAGTCAGACAATTCTGGGAGCCATCCAGAAGAATAGCTATGGCTATCAGACATTTTTTGCTAACCGGATTGGAGAAATCCAAAAGGCCGGATCAGTAGATAGCTGGAGGTGGGTCGAAGGAAGACAGAACGTCGCCGACATCATCACAAGGGGGGCATCCCCTGATAGTCCAGTTGACAGAAAGGTGAACCCGGAAATGTTGAGTACACCAAAGTTTTATGATAGAAATATATATTATGGGTCCCCAGCATGCAGAAACTGCTGGATGCTAATTTGCATATGTTGGGCAATTTGTGTAATTGTGGCTAATTAGCATAAATTAGCATAATCACCTATATTGATCATATTATAGGAGCTGCTTGGCCAAAATGGACAATGCTAGTATGTGTTTAGGGGTTACTGGAGATGCTGAGTCCATATCTGACATTTTCAAGATTCAAAATCACTATTTAAACATGGTTTGGTCACGTTCTTATTCTCATTAACCCTCTAACCGCCCATGTCGCAATATTGCGACAAGCTTCATTACTGAATAAAACAGACGATAGACGCGAGTACAGTGTAAAATCTCATTTGTACTCTTGACCACTAGTTGGCAGACACCCAGAGCTTAGATTCAAGCTCAACCTTTTTTTTCAAAGTTTTCAGGAAGCATGCGAAAACACACAAGAAACACACGAAGAAGACGTGCATTTCCTCCATAACGCGGAAGCGATGCGGGCCATAGTTTTGGACAAATTGAAGCAGAAATACACCAAATGTTGAAAAAACAATTCACGTGTGACGAAGTCTTGGATCTGTTATTCACCTATTATGATTCTGAAGGAGAATATCTGCCTTTTGGAGAATATGATCGATCGTCTATTGACTGATAGTCATGGTGCGTCTGTGAATGGAGGTACGTCTTTGCGACAGTGTCCACTAAGCATACCATGCTTATTTAGACCGATTTCGACCCTCTGCCCAACATAGCTGGAGGTGCCAGTGGCAATAGTGATGATAGTGTCCGTAATGGACGTGGTATAGACAGCAGGGGTTGTAAAAATAGGGCTCTGAAGAACTACAAAGTCACCCACGATATGGAACTGATTTGACCAGGCTACTTTATTGTATAGTAGCATAGGATTTGTGATTATAGTAATAGTTTACTATTGTTGGTTTACATGTGACTGTATTCCTGTTCATTTGTTATGTCGGTGAAATGACAAAAAAAGAAAGAAAAACTGCTCAAATATGTTCAACGTCTAGTATTTACTGAAATGTGCATAATTCACGGTGGTTACCATCCAGTGACGTCATAATATGCAAATTAGATGAGTAAATTTACCCCCTTCATAAACTTGTTCATGCTAAATGATTTTCACATTTACAGTAGGACTTTATCTCTGACCACTTGCAAGCCATGGCCTTTTGAAATTTTTATGTACAAATCCAATTTATTCTTTTTAAACCCTGGCGGCTAAAGGGTTAAGCTGATTTTGGGGGCGATTTAAGAGTTTTTGGGGGCGATTTAGACGGATTTTTGGAGGATAAAAATGTTCAGTGTTTAGGAATAATTTGGATCCTCAAGTTATTTCTGAATTCCATAATAATTTTGGAAATAGCTATTCACTGGCCCTCTGCTGTGACTCACAATTGAGTAACAAAGGGAAGAACTAGCTTCTACTACTCCTCACTGTCCTCATCCGTTGTCATGTCGCCATCTTCTCCAGACTCTTCATCCCTGTCCTTCTGCTCTTTTTGCTGTGCACTTTCCAGATACATGTGTACACAGTTTTAACCCAGCTTTGCAGTTACAGCTGATAACATCTAACAAATCAGGAGGAGCAACATGACTTGAATCGAGGGTGGGCGAGTTCCTCTCCTTTCTTCATACCTGTCTTCTTACTCCACTTAAACGCGGTGATATCCACAGCCGGTGGATCAGGATGGTCTGCTGCTTTCCAAAGGAGTCCCTGTAGATGGGCACGTTTTCCATGGAACGTCCTGATCCACCAAGTTGTGTTCTGTAGGAGACAGTGTCTTCAGTGCTGGAGGAGCCGGGAGTGGGAGACCTCACCGCCAGGGATGGATTACTGCACGGGCCTACCTGGCCCAGGGTCAGGGGGCCCTGAAGCCCAAGCCTTTGCATGAAATCATTGCCTCAATATCAACACATCAGGATGTAGGCTATGAATCTGATTGAATTTAGTATTGACCATCCCCAAAATGCACCAGAATACAGGAAATCACATCAAACAAATTAAAACATTTCTGAGGGAGGACCCCCAAACACATTCCACATATGCGACAATTAGTGGGGGGCCCTTAATACATCTGGGCCCAGGGGCACGAAAGTTCATAATCTGTCCATGCTCACCGCTAGGTGGAGGCCCAAGCAAAAGGATCAGAAGAGAGCCCTTGTAAGGGGTACTAAAAAGCTTACAGAGGCCTTCAGTAGAAGGCGCGGGAGGAGACCAGCTGTCGCCTGGGCCTGGTTACGGGAGAAATGCTTGCCTGAAGAGGATCTCGATGCAGTGGCCACGGCGGAGAAGGACTTCACGCGACCGGGAGAGCGGCCTGAGGAAGCGGCCTTGGAAGATGAGGTGGTGATGCCGGCCTGGGCGCTGACTTCACCGAGAGAAGACCTGGAGCCCCTGCCCCCGCCTGGCGGCTTTAGGCTGGAGTTGGCGGTGGCCCTGGCTGCGGAGCAGAGCACAGGTGGAGCGGCAAGGAAGTGGTGCCTTGAGGACGGACGGTTGGCGGCGACTGTTCGAGTCGGCCTGTTTGCCGGCGCTCTTTAGAAAAATAAGGGGAAAAAAAAGTTTGTTGTGTGAAATCCGATGGCACGAGCCAGAGAGAAAGTCTAGGCCTTGGCGCGACCGTGGCGGAGTGGAGCGGCCGGAGCAGCGGAGGACAGCTCTGCGACAAGGCAGCAGAGGAGGGACACCAACGTCGGTAGCTGTAGCCTGATTGCGCAGCGTGGTCCGGCTGCGATGGAGCTGGAGTCTGCTGCCCCGACTGGCGAGACGATAAATATCATACATTCAGTATTCTCTCTTTTTATATCAGGATAGAAAATAATACAGATCTATTATATTGTAATCCTCTGGTGTTCTAAGGTAGGCTATTGAAATGTCTAGCCCCCCCCCCCCCCTCCAAAAAAAATGAAAAATCGAGGTTTGTATCACCGTGGGTAAAAAATCGTGATACAAATCGAATTGTTAGATTGGTGTATCATTACAGCCCTACTGTATATTGCTACAGCCCTATCCTCCAAAAATCTGTCTAAATTGGACCAAAACACTCAGCAAAATCAGCTTAATGAGAGTAAAAACGTGACCAAACCGAGTTTAAATAGTGATTTTGAATCTTGAAAATGTCAGATATGGACTCAGCATCTCCAGTAACCCTAAAAACATACTAACATTGTCCATTTTGTCCAAGCAGCTCTTATAATATGATCAATATAGGTGATTATGCTAATTTATGCTAATTAGCTCAATTACACAAATTGCCCATACTTTATATTTCCATCATAAAACTTTGGTGTACTCAACATTTCCGGGTCCACAATGGGGCTCTATGGGCTGTCAACCGGACTATGAGGAGCTTGCTGAAGGATCAGTCTGGCAGGAAGACCCAGAATTTTTTAAGTTGCCTGAATCAGATTGGCCTGTGAAAACTGCCAGAGAGATCAACTTCTCTATTGCTGAGATCGGAGAACTTCGGAAGAAAGGCGTTCTTGGCACTGGTCACAGCAGGAGCCAAGCCCAGGAAATGGTCAGACCCATCCAGTGTTGCGCTTGTACGCCTTGTGGACCCCCGACGGTTCAGTTCACTGGCACGACTGTGCGGGACCATCGCCTGGATGAGAAGAGCAGTAGAAATCTGGCTGGGTAACAGCCAGGCCCCAGTTCAGTCAAAGTGGGAGGCAAGACCATACCTGTCTGTGGAAGAAAGATCAACAGCTTTCAAAGATCTAGCTCTCGCAGCTCAAGAGTTCCGCGACATAACCCTGGATCGCCTGGTTGTCAGAAGGAGGAAAATACAGGACTCCAATGCTGGGATGAGGATAGAGTGGCTGTACCGCTAATCCCATGCCAGTCGTGGCTCGCAACCCTACTGGCCAGGGAGGCACATGAGGAAAACCATGAAGGTGTCGCCTCTACCCTTCTATGAACCAGAAGGAAAGCCTGGATCATGCAGGGACGAAGAACAGTTAAGAAGGTGCTGAACAACTGTGTCATCTGCAGAAAGAAAAGAGCCAAGATGTGCCAGCAAGTAATGAGTGATCTCCCTCGAGTGTACCAAAAGAGCAAGCCAATTCGAGTATGCAACCCTCGACCTTTTTGGCCCCTTCGAGGTGAAAGACACTGTTAAAAGAAGGACAAGCAAGAAGGTCTGGGGCATTGTTTTTTTGTTGTATGGCCTCGAGAGCCGTCCATGCGGACCTCACCAATGACCAGTCGGCAGAAAGCTTCCTCCAAGCATACTCCTGCTTTGTTGCTTTGAGGGGGCATCCAAGGAAACTATGGTCCAACAGAGGCACCAACATCTGCGTGAGCTGCATAAACATCTGGCTTGCCTGCAGGCTGCGTCCATAGAAGATGTAGCTGCTAAGAACGGGACTGAATGGAAGTGGGATTTTCAACCTGCAGATGCACCCCACAGGAATGGAGCTGCGAGGCAGCTGTGAAGCTTTTGAAGAGGGCGCTAATGAGCCTCGGAGGAGCTACAGGGTCTCTCACATGGGGGGAGCTCCAAACTATGTTCTATCAGGCAGCCAACCTGACAAACGAACACCCAATTGATGCCAGAGCTCAAGAACAGGAGGACTCGGTCTAGTACTTAACACCCAACTCCCTCATACTGGGTCAAGCATTGCTTGGAGGAGACACCATCAGGCTTGACCTAGAGACCCATCCCTGGCATCGTTTAAGGGCTATTCAAATCGGAGTGCACCGGTTCTGGGCAAAGTGGAGGGAATTAGCTGGCCCAAATCTGTTCATTCGACACAAGTGGCACCGGACAGAGAGGAACGTCAAAGTCTGCGACCTCGTGTTGATTGCTGACCCAAATGCTTTGAGAGGTGAGTGATTTTGGTAAGTTCCCTGGATCAAAAGATCAGAATATGATCAAAAGATTTTTTTGATCATATTCACTGAAACCGACACTATGCTCCGACAAAACAACATAAATCAGCCGGTTTTAGAAAAAAACAGCACTTCTACCTCTACCTAGAGCCTGTTATTTGTTTTGCAAAAATCCACAGCTCCCGGTTCTTCTGGTCCAATCAGAGCAGGGCTGTGTGAGATCTGACTGTCAATCACAGTCTGGTGCAGTCTGGTGCGCACTGACGAGCACAAACTTGATGAGAGGGTGCTCTGTGGTAGTGGGTAATACATTTCTTATTTACATGCTTGATAAAATGTTTACCTTAAACCAGAGCTATAAATGCTGCCAGTAACACTTATGGAGAAACGTTTGAGGTTTAGCAGCCCAATAGTGTAGTGCCTCTTTAGGAGAAGAGTGTCCTGTGAGTACATGTGACAGGTGTTTACTACGTGAAATGACTTTCGACCCAGTGTGCAACCACTTGGTTTTTTACCTCATTCACCACCACAGATTTGCCCCCCCCCCCCCCTACGGCTTTGCTGTATAGGACCAAACCTGCAACAAACCCAACTTAAAGGACCAGTATGTAGGAAATAATGGAAAATAAATTGTAACCATTGCAAAAATGATCACCATATGTCGTCAGAGAGTAAGGAAACACGATGAACTGAAGTAATGGCTTATTTTACAACATTACTATAACCCGTAAAACCCGTAAAAAAAAATGAGTTACGGGCCGGAATCTCTTAGAATTTTCGTTTATGTTTTGAATGATTTAATTCTAGAATATCATATTAATAATGGGCTGGCGCGTTCTCCTATTTGGGTTGCCAGTTTAGCAAAGGCCACCATCAACAGCTGTCAGTTCATGAACGAGTTGCCTATGAGAGGCAGGCAAATTTCCAAAATTAAAACAAGAAACCAATTAAGAGGACACCGGACGAGCCTTCCTGAGATGGCGACGTCTTCGTCAAACGAAGAAGATTAAGTCTGACGCAGAGCTGGCCATATTTCTCCACAACAGGTAGCCTAGGCTAAAGGTCATCTGCATCATTAACTTCAGCGAAATATGTTAGGTTGGTTAGCGAGGCATTTTTTGTTTTCACCATTTCCGTAATGTGTAGCTGGGTCATGGTTTGAGACAGGAGCGCCGCTAGGGTTGTATTCCATAGTAGTAATAAAATATTAGCTGCTGATTTCTTTTCATGACGAGCACTACGCTTGAATGATTTATGACTGAATGGAACGTTGCATTTTTAAGCGCCAGAACTGCTTATCATGTGACAAAGTTTAAGCTTACACCAATCATCATCTTCTAATGTATCCTTATGTTGAGATGTCCATTCGCTTTAAACACTGCAAAAACTGCTTATCTAACAAAATCTAACCAAGTGTTATTAATCTTATATCAAGATAAGAAAAACTAGTTGGTATTGTTTTCAGTATAAAGAGACTTACCTAGCGCTTTCTTGTGAAATCATTTGACTTAATTTAAAAAATAATTCACTTATTTTAAGACATCTTATCTTGAAAACAAGCAAATTTCTCTGCCAGTGCGTTAAGCAAATTTGTCCTAAAAACAAGCAAATTTGTCTGCCAGTGTGTTGAGCAAATTTGTCTTGATAAGACTCCTTAAAATAAGTTAAAGTCTTCTTAAATGAAGTCAAAATGATCTTTTGAGAGGGCTCTATGTAAGTCTTTTCATACTAAAAACTAGATTTTAGATTTAAAATTAGATTTTTTAATCTTAATATAAGATCAATAACACTTGGTTAGAATTAATTTTTTGCAGTGTAGGCATTTGTGCGCAAAGCATATTTAAATTAAGACAATACACAAGCTATTTTTATTGTTGTAATATTGAATGATTTCATGAATAAAAGCGTTGAAAAGTTGTACGCACAGTGCGCATGGTTGGAGAAATGTTAAAGCAGCTGCAGGTAAACTAACATTAGCTAAGTCTTCATTACATCTGGCAACCCAGAAGAGGCTCGCGTCTAGGTAGTCTTGAGAACGTTCACCAGTGTTTTGATTTTGGCCTACAGAATGTTCGGTAACAATCCTACAAACCGCTCCTTTAATGGTCAGGGCCACTGATCTAGCACCAGGTGCTTACACATCACAATGAATGTTGCTATGGTTACATGGTAACTGTGTCATGTAGCGCAGTATCTTGTTTTGATGAATTTATGTATACATTTTGGCAGTTGGTAAAATGGCCTATGATGATGTGAACCCAGCAGGAACTCTAGCCCTGGTGCTTGTAGCCTAGGCCAAAGTTCCTGGGTTTAAGTTCCTGGATGGGCCACAGTATTAACGAGGCTATTCTATTCTTATCTCACTTTATTTCGCATAATGGTCCCTTAGGAGAATCAGGTGCACTGCAAAAACTGCTTATCTAACAAAATCTAACCAAGTGTTATTAATCTTATATCAAGATAAAAAAAAACTAGTTGGTATTGTTTTCAGTATAAAGAGACTTACCTAGCGCTTTCTTGTGAAATCATTTGACTTAATAAAAAAAAAAAATTGACTTATTTTAAGACATCTCATCTTGAAAACAAGCAAATTTGTCTGCCAGTGCCTTAAGCAAATTTGTCCTAAAAACAAGCAAATTTGTCTGCCTGTGTGTTGAGCAAATTTGTCTTGATAAGACTCCGTAAAATAAGTTAAAGTCTTCTTAAATTAAGTGAAAATGATCTTTTGAGAGGGCGCTAGGTAAGTCTTTTTATACTAAAAACAATACCAAATATATTTTTTAATCTTAATATAAGATCAATAACTACATTATGTTATATTCATTTTTTGCGATGTGAGCAGGGTTCAACATAAGCTCTGGACACTGTTATGCTGGACACTACAGATTAGATTTCATTTCATATGTTACTTTCCTATCATCCTCAAACACTTCAATTTCTGATGCCGCACTGACACTCAGTGAATCTAAAGAAGGCTTGTTTTGTTGCTTTTTCAGGTTATCAAACACAACATGCCACAGGAACACAGTAATGTTGGTCTTGATGGACCTCTGTATACTTACTGCCATTTCCAATCATTCCCAACATTATGGTTGTGGAAGGTGTAAACACTTGTGTGACTGACATGAATGAATCTCATCTATGAATCTAAACATTTTTTTTTTTCAAGGTTTGGATGTTGGTGCAACGTAAATGGATGTACTTGGAGAGCATCTTCATTGGAGGAGATATTCGTTCCCAACTTCCTGAGGAGGCCAAGAAGTTTGACAATATTGACAAAATGTTCAAAAAGGTTTTTATTTTTTTAGTTTATTTTCGTTGACTGGGATTTTACACCAATAGCAAGATGTAGGTGTGAATGCAATGTAAATCAATCAACTTAGACTGCCTTTATCTCTGACATGACGTAACAATGTGGTAAACATTGTTAGTACGTGTATGTTTCATAACTGCTCAAAAAATAGAATTGAAAGTGTAAACATGCTCTGGTTGGATGGAAAACATGTGTAAACCACTGCCTGTCTAAATTGCTTTATTAGTGACCCTTAGTGGCAAATTGCAACAAAATTCACACCCTTTCTTCACTGTTAAATTGCTCGCCGAGTACTCATCACACAGATATTACATGCATGAAGTGAATTGCTGGTATAAATTTTCAGAAGAAAATGAAATTGAATTGATAGGAAATGTAAGCATATTTACGTTCTGCTGTGAGTGACCAGGGCGGCCAACCCATGTTTTGGGATGTGAGCTGGTGTAGGAAAAGTGGAAGTCTTATCAAGACAAATTTGCTCGACGGACTGGCAGCCAGATTTGCTTGTTTTTAGGACAAACTTGCTTAACGCACTGGCAGACACATTTGCTTGTTTTTAGGATGAGATGTCTTTAAATAAGGCAAACTCTTCTTAAATTGTGTTAAATTATTTTACGAGTTAGGTACTCTTTTGGTGATTTATTGGAATCTCACAATGAAAACAATGAGGAAAAATCCAGCCTTGAAGGGAAGCAAATTTATTCTGAGAAAAAGAAAATCTCATAAAGAAATAAATATTTTCAACAAAAACATGTCACCCACAATTATCCCTGATTGTAATATCTTCTTAAGCCTCCCTTTGACAGTAAAACAGCCCTGTAATATTTAATTCAATACCAACATTGCTTGGCGTGTTTAACCATGTTTTTGTTTTTTTCCAAACAGATTATGGCAGATACAGTGAAGGACCCTGGTATTAAGAGGTGCTGCCTCATGCCAAATCGCTTGATTGACTTACTGAGTTTGAGTGATGGATTAGAACGATGTCAGAAAAGCCTGAATGACTACTTGGATTCTAAGCGTAATGCCTTTCCCAGATTTTTTTTTATTTCTGATGATGAGCTGCTCAGTATTCTGGGAAGCAGTGAGCCAACATGTGTACAAGAGCACATGATCAAGGTAATTAATGAGCACAGTTTCATACAAGTTGTTTTCTATGTCAACTCAACCAGGGGTTCCTACCTCTGTCTGTCTCTCTGTCTGTCTTTATGTATATGTATGAGTATTAGGGCCACACATGAAGAAAAATATTTTTGCCATGGCGAGATTAAACTCGACATGTTGACTTTAAAGTCGCCATGTCGACATTAAACTCGACATTTCAAGAATAAAGTTGAAATATCATATCTACTTTAATCTCGACGTGTCAACTTTAAAGTCAACATGTTGACATTAAACTCGAAATACAGTTTAAACATAGCCTACAGTTTAAGCTAGGGCTCTTCAATTGGCGGCCCACGAGGTCATTTGTACTGGCCCTTTAAAAAAAATGTAATCTCTAGCAAGCGCATGAGCTGTTGTCCACTCTTGCATCTCTCACTCGCTTTAGTCCTGCAGCCACTGCACCTCAGCCCATTGAACAAGTTAGGCTACATTACAATTCATTACATTTGTACATTTATAAGCTGAACGTAAGTGCCATAGTTTAGTTTCAACCTAAATTGGCACGTTGGAGTTTATCTACTAATATTTAACAGGTTGCACCACACAAATAGTTTCTGTCAACAATATCGCAAAAAAACACGGGCACAATTTCTGCAAAACTTGGTGGAAAGGTGGAGCAGATCCGACTCAAAGGGAATTCCAAAGTATTTCTATATAGTAGCCTGGCTATTGCCGATGTCCTTCATTTCTTCATGTCTTAACATAAACAAATGCAATTATAGACTAGCGAAGTCTGAAATGAGCCTGTCTAAAAGCCTCTTGGAAATCATGTGGCATGTTCCATTAAATGCGCACTCAATTGCGATTCGAAGCAAAAAGTAGGCTATGATAGCCTAACAAAGGTAAATTGCATATTTGTAAATGGCGACGGCAAAACGTTAAAGTGAATCGTAGACTTTATAATAAAGAAAGTAAAGGAGATGATTTGCACCTCCGTTCACCAAATAAAGGCTGTGGTTGTGTTTCTACAATATGTTGGCACAAAACGTAATTTCTGTCAGAAACCAAGTAGGCTAAACGTTTTCATTGTCATCGTGAACTATGACGATGCCCATGTTCAGTAGGCTATGTGTTTCATTTATTCAAGCAGTGACATTTGGTTTAATGCATAGGGTAACGTGAGGTGCGTCAGAAAAAAGATGGGCCTGTCCCTCTCAAAACATGTTAAAATAGCGTGATTAGCAACCAGAAAATAAAAAAAATCCCGGGGGACACACCCCCGGACCCCCGTGTTATTATTATTAGGCTATTATGACTGGCCTGCCCCCACTGCTAAAAAAAATCTAGGGGTCACGGTCATCTCAAAAATGGTGGGAACGTCAAATGTAACAAGTAGGCCTATTCATGGGTTTCATCAGGTCCCTTTCCACAGGTGTATAAAATCAAGCACCTTGATTATCAATGCAGGCTGCATGGTGCTTTGATACACCTGTGGAAAGGGACCTGATGAAACCCATGAATAAGTCAGAAGAGCTGCATATGCGACTGATTACACATTTAATTCACCTGAACAGTGTTTGAATCCTGTTTGTACTCACTGGAAATCTTGGACCCATCCATCTATGGATTTCATTCCATATTAGCCACCATCAACCAGCCAATGATGTTGTTATGCATGTACAAAATACAACATTTGAACACCCATATTGCTGCTGTTGTAATTCATTGTATACAGCGGGGAAAATAAGTATTGAACACGTCAAAATTTTTTTCAGTAAGTATACTTCCAGTGAGGCTATTTGCATGAAATTTTTACCAGACATTTGTATTAACTTAGGTAATCCACACATATAAAAACATCCAAACATTAATGTTCATAAGTAGAGTTATGAGTAAAAAAGTGGAATGGCACAGGGAAAAAGATCTCATTGCAGTCATCGTGAAGCGCTGTATCTCGCGGTTATGGAAATACCATGCACTATGCCATTTATATAGCTAGAAACATAGAAACATAGATGATATAATGTTTCTATAGTACAAAATGTTATTTCACTCTGTTTTACGTGGGTAAGGCCACCGCACATCCAAATAACTGCCCTTCATGACCCACAGGCCGTCACTCTCCATAGGTTAACATGGCAGAACTCATTTTTCTAAAACTGCTTTTCCATGTCTCACCTACAATAAATATAGTAGGCTATAAACACAGATATGTGTGCATTTACTTAGAATACATAGGGTTGCCTGGTCGGGAGGACAGCTTCATCCGTCCCTCCTTAGACATAGAAAACAACCAAATATCAAGATCTCGAGAAAACAACACATTAAGCGTTAAGACTCATGCCCCCTTTTTGCTTGACTTCTTTCAAATTCACTGCAAAAAATGAAATCTAACCAAGTGTTATTAATCTTATAATAAGATCAAAAAATCTATTTGGTATTGTTTTTAGTATGAAAAGACGCTTAACGCACTGGCAGAAAAATTTGCTTGTTTTTAGGATGAGATGTCTTAAAATAAGTCAAACTTTTCTTAAATTAAGTCAAATGATTTCACGAGAAAGCACTAGGTAAGTCTCTTTATACTGAAAACAAAACAAACTAATTCTTTTTATCTTGATATTAAGACTAATAATCTTGGTTAGATTTTATTAGATAAGCAGTTTTTTGCAGTGTTTGTAGGCTACTTTTTCTTCATCGTCATGTCTGGAATAATCGACCAGCTGATAGGGGAATATTTTGATCAGGGGTTGACATAGGGGGAGATTGCACTGCGTTTCCTAATTGTGCACTGCGTTTTCTAATTGGGAATAATTTTAAGATTAGTCCGTGGCACCTCCAGAAGACTGGCCCGGCTCATCTTTAGGCTACTGGCGGAGATAGTCGCGTTTCCATCAAACTTCCTTATGCGCATTTTAACTACGTGAAATGTGCATAAAAATTCTAATCGCTAGAGGGGGGTTGATTACCTCTCGATGCGCATAAGGTTGATGGAAACAGGTTATTCTCATAGTGTGACGTAGCCTAACCTTCACAGAAACTCAGCAGTCTCTTGCGCTTCCCCAACATTAGGCAACTTGATGTGCTCTCTTGCTTGTTCCCGTAGGATAAAACAAACTGAATACACACATCGGTGCACAGTTGTTTTGCTGACGCCAAAGGTTTCGCACACGTAGCAAGTTTACAACTGTGCAGTGCCCGTTCAAACATGCCATTCCTGTAGAAAACCCGTAGCAGGTACGCCTGCTTTAAAAAATAAGACGATAGGGAAAAACATCATTCCAGCTAAGCATTCAATAATAGCCTACTGAATAATAAATTAGATGACGGAATGAATTCCGACCACAGAGAGGAGGGTGTCCATTTCACTCAACGTAGGCAAAGTGTCCCATAATTGGAATCAATAGGTGTTGCATTTTATTTATGCACATTACCACGGATGTGCATCACTAATTCCCATGAGTTGGATGGAAACGCTGAGGTCGTGACTAGCTAGACGTCTCGGTCGTTTTCCCGTGATCATGAATTAATTGTGTTGTTTTCCCGAGATCACAAATTAATTATTTTGATACCTCGAGATAACAAGGTGAAATAAATAATGATATGACCTGGCCTCTCTCGGCTTCCGTAATAAACCGCTAATGACGTTTACTTTTGACCATCGCATTTATCGCCTGTAACTCTGTGATAAAAGGACCTACAGTGGGCAGTGCTTCGACTTGGCCAGCTTCCCTCGCGGTCCGCGCGCGGGATCACGCGACTTTAATTTGTATTTTTCCAGTGACGCTGCAACGACGCTGCAACAACCGGCAGAGGTCTCAAGTGAGCAGGGTGTCTCGTAAAAAGAAATGGAGCTGGAAAACCCTACACAGACTTCACTACAGACTTTAGCAGACTGGTTTAGAAATAATTTAATAGCCAGAAATATGCCTGCCCTGCCCTAATAAAGAAATATTTGGTTAACGGCGAGTGAATCCCGTTTGCAGCCGTAGAAGAAACGCAGGACAAATTAAACATTCTGGTTTTCTCCGAGTGCAACGATGATAGACAGACATCATTTGGACAAAATATAGAGCATATTAACCTCCGTTGCTCAGCCAAAATGCCTTCCTGTTACGTCCTGTTATCACGGAGTTACAGGCGATAAACGATTTTTGATGGTCACAAGTTTACTTCATTAGCGTTTATTTTTTTTATTATTAAAGAGTGTTTTTCATTTAAAGGCTTGACTTCGTGCTTATTCAGAAGAGCATTTAGTGCTCTCCCCAATCCCAGACGTTCACATTGCATGTTTGTTTGTAATGGATGCAACCGCGAGATACGCTTGTCATAGGCGCCGATACCGTGGGTGCTCCGTCTCTCGGGCACCCACTGAAAACATTGAGCACCCACGTATGCCAGCTTACAGTCCCGGCTAAATTTACATTAATTTAAAATCAAACATCGCAGTTTATGTTAAATTCAGCATCTCTCATAATGTGATTGGATATGTTGCTGTCAATTCCCTACTCCATATACTAACCACCAATGAGAGCGTCTCTTGTATGAAAATTCCTGACACTTCCCACCTGAAGAATTAACGCAAGGCTTTGTCGGGTCTTCAGCCCCGAATGTATATAGCCCTGAATATAATTTTAAAAGTAGTCTGACAAAGCTTATTGTTTTGTGACACAGCTAAACACTGGTACCTCATAGAACGTCTATAACATAGCCTAGGTGGTCGCAACTCACAAAAGTAAAGCAGATAGAAAGAACTCACGCAAATCTAGCCTACAACACGCAGACAGCTTCATGTGCAGGGGAGAGAGCGCGCACAGGTGCTTTATGATTGTTGGCTTCTGATGGTATCTTGCTAATTCACTGAACTGCATTAGGTGACACAAATGGTATTGCCTTTATCTTATAACTCCTTGTCTGAGCGACTACCAGGCCTATGGTTTGTAAAAGTCAGATGTTCCCTGACAAAGACATTCGAAAATGTTTATTGACTTGAAAAATATACTAATTTTTGCAAACTCCCTTCATTCAACCCTTGAAGACATCTTGAAGAGGTCTGGTGCGCTATGTAGATCGTTTCTCGTACCATTTAATTTCTCATAATTTAGGTCTACTAGGCCTACAATAACGTCATCACCAAATACATCTTTTATTTTTAGTTGATCAACCACAAAGAGTAGCATAGGCCTACTGTGCACAGTGCACTGACGACTGTAGCAGCCCAAGGTAACCAGTTGTTGTAGATGAGAGGCAACCCCTTGTTTCAGATAGCCTGGACAGGCGCCGTTGCACAGCAGTTACCAGTCCCCTGTCCAAGAGTTCGAATCTGAGTAAAGATTTTGACAACAATATTGACATCATTGTTTACCTAAGTTTATCTTTTGTGCAGATCATATTATCAAAATCAGAATCAGCCTTCTTGGCTTGGTTTGCGTAAACTAACAAGGACCCCCCCCTCCATGAAAATCAAAGGCTACATATTCTCAGCTGACTCGTCAAAAAGTGCGCACCACCTTATTATTATCTGCAGGTGTGTGACTTTTACTTACGTGCATATGTATTTTCTGCCTTAGGCATTTTAAAATATGGATGTATGGTGGTTAGAAGTGTAAATATCAATTAGAAACCTAAATATATTTATAATTATTAATTTGCAAACAAATAACTGGCGTCAGTGACGTCTTTGACATGAAGATCCCTGGAACTATGCTTCTACTAGCATTCTACCACAGGTCGAGAGGTGTCGTTGTAACTACACAACTTTACAATAGTGGTTGCGAACGTTCGTTGCTACTATGGTTTTGGGAAACACTAACGTAGTGTAACGATGCATTGGACTATGTAAGTTCCAAATATGAATGTAATTCTGCGGCATAAAGCAGATGTATTTGTTTATTGTACAGAAAAATAAAAATGACATGTCAAGCAGTCAATTGACTACATTGCAGTCAAGAAGTAGAGCAAATTAATTTATGAAACCAAAACATGGGTCATAGTTGTCTAAGCCTCTATAGCGTAGCCTGTTAAAAACATCGCTAGATAGTATTACATCGTAGCCTCCTGCTTTTTCAGAAGGGGCGGCAGGCAGAGCGATGTACAGTGGCAGAGCGACGCACAGTGGCTGAAAGTGGTACTAAAGCTTCACGCAGCTTCACGCCTCGTAATGCGCGACTGAAGTGGTCATTTGAAAACGATGCCCACTGTAACAGGAAAGTATTTGGCTGAGCAACGGAGGTTAAAGCCTGTGGTGCAGGTTAAACAACACTTTCAATTAATGGGTACATTAAGCACTCAAGATATGTATATAAAGTTAGATATGTCTCCAAAGTCCAGTTTTTTTAATTTTTTGTTAGTAACGGTTATTTTTTACGCAATTCGGCGATGACGTCATATGAGGTAGACGTGGTGGAAGCTATCTTTTACAGTCTATGGGTGGAAGCAGAGATAAGAAGGAATCCGACCTGCAGTCATATCCCTGTCCCACCCCATCTCTCTCTCCCACTTACTTACTGTCTCACTATTCACTGTCCTATACAAATAAAGGCAAAAAGCCCAAAAAATATACTATACTATAAATATAAAAAAGATCTTTGGTGGAAGTAGCCTCAGCCTTATAGCAGCTACTAGAACTATCACTGGCGTCTAACTGGGATGAGGAAGAGGTGGCAAGACCCAAAGTTAACATTTATAATGGCCCACAGCCATATAATTTTGAACCGGTTAGACGTGAGAGGGCGAATGGGGAAATACCGAGAGCTGATGGCCATCAAAGAGAAATACATGCATGGTCAGAGGAGAATCACTGGAGAGTTGGTGAAGTGTCCTGGTGAGTTGCGCAGCAACAAGCGCTGGAGCTAGCAGTGGGTAGGCCTATAATAACAACTTTTTTTTACTGTCGAGTGAAAGTCGTTTTCGTTATATCTAGTGACAGTGATTATGTCGTTGGCTCAGATAGTACCCTAAACTTAGTCAGAAGATCTAGAAATAGAAGGCATATTATGCTAGCTATGTAGCTTGACCCACTTGTGAACCCCTAGTGTTTATTTCTAAGCTTTCAAGCTAGCAGCTACCTCTTTCTCCGGTGAAAATGTGGTTTGCAAACGTAGCCGACGCCGAGTAGGCTGGTTGTGTCTTCAGTGTGATTATAGTGCTAGTTTTCCCCGTGATTGACATTGTCATTGACACCGTCAGGGTACCGCTTACCGGGAGAGAGTTATAAGCGTGTCTGTTTCGCTGTGTTTGGCAAATTGGCAGGTGTCTGTGTGGGCGGTGTCGTCCCATGGAAACTGTGGTGGAGAGCTTGTGTTGTAGGGAGGTGAGCGCGTTTTGGTCGCTGAGGAGCTCACCCCGCGGCCAGCAAATAACGTGCCTAACACAGCGTCCCGGATTTGAGGCATGCTGCCTGAATCCGTTTGTGCTACACATAGCATACTCACACTCCAGGCAAGATCATTGTGTGCTGTAAGTATGTTGGGGATGTGTGTTGGAGAAGCTTCCTGATGAAATAATGTGCTGTGTATGTAGGGGAGAGGGGGGAGCAGTGTACTGCAAGTATGGTGAAGGGACTTACTATTGCAAGCAGAGTACTGTATGTATGATGTATGTGAGTGATGACAGTGAAGATGTGTGTGTGGGCGGGAGGGGAGTGGAGCAGTGACTGTGTGTGTGTGTGGGTAGGTGGGGGCAGTGTGCTGTAAGTATGTAGAGGATGTGTGTTGGAGAAGATCCTGAAGACAATGTGCTGTGTATGTAGGGAGGGGGGGGGGGGGGGGGGCAGTGTGCAGCAAGTATGTAGAGGAGGCTTACTGTAGCAAGCAGTGTGCTGTATGTATGTGAGGTGATGACAGTGATGATGTAAGTGTGTGTGTTTTTTGTGTGTGTGTTGGGGATGGGGGTGGGGTGGGGGGGTACACATACAAGGAACACTGATGAAGGGCTAGACGCGAAACGTTTGCACCTTGTTTCTTTGGCCTGCAATAGTGTGGTCTTACCTTGAGGGTCAGCTGATGGTTCTCTTTGTCACACACAAACCCATGATATTTCATGCATGCATACATGCAGTGATACATATGCAAAAGCACATCAAGCAGACACACAGTGAGCCCAGACAACACCGCACACAGAGGTTGACAAGGCACAGGTAAAATGATTGGTAAATTATTTTGAATTACATACAAGAAATGTCATGCAAATAACAACAAAAAAGAAAATCCAAGCACACAGACAGAGGAGCAGACATGCAGCACCCCTTGAATGGGGTACAGCGACAATTATTACCACTTACATAACCAATACAGTATAACACTCAAATATGATGACATCACAAACCAACAGACTAAAGCCAGCCTGGTACACCTGTGTCCCAGCATCAGAAGTGGAGGTGGGCAAGGGCTGATCCCCAGTATCACACTGTCCATGGTCTCCTGCTGTGAGGCGTCTGTCAACATCTTGTGAAAACAAATATAAAAAAGGTCAGCGAAGAGGGTACACAAGAGAAAAAAGATTACAGTACAGTGGACCCTGATATGCGCTACTCGATGTATTAAAAAATACATGAAAGACATTCAGAACATATTTGATGATGTTGAAGGTTACTGTTAAATGTTTACATCAATATTAGTGGTAATAAATGTCTAGAGTGCATGTGGTGCATAAACTCTATGAGGTAGTGCATTTACTGTATTGGTAGGTAGCTAAACTCTGAAGTGAGAAGTGGATAAACTCTGTTTCTGAAATGTCAGAGGTGGGTAAACTGTGTTTACTTGCGTTAGCCTCCACTACAGCCCTGGTGACACGGTCATGGCCAAATATATGTGAAAGAGAACCGTAGCAGTCTAACACAAAACGCAAACACACTGTTTAGTTGTGAAGGCTGCTTGATGATCACCACCACTGATCCCAACGCTAGCCATGATGCTTTCATGACGATATGGACATTTACTTCAGCGCAATTTTGTTTTGGCTCATATTCGTGAATCACTAAATATCCTCTAATGTCAGACTGATCATGATTGTAGTGGAGGCTGTGTCAAAGGGAACACGGTATGCAAAATACACACAGAGCTAGCTAACGCGCAGCTTGTAAACATTAGCATGATGCTTACCGTGGCAATATCTCGCTTGCGGCAGACGGTGTCTCTGGACCTCGGGACAGGGCAGGCAGAGAGGTTTGCATGCACAGACGGCAAAGCGGTAGGAATTAACTTCGCCATCCTCTCACTCTTTAAACCAAGTGAGACCATCTTGGCATCCCCTGAGTGGTAATCCTCCTCCTTGATATGCGCGCTACATATTCTCGAGAAGGCGGTGACGGAGCTAGCTGAAAAATCTGCCCACCTAACCTTGACAAATTGCACCTAGCTTCGGAAGATCGATCCCTTTGTCCTTGGGGAAGCAATGGACCCTAAGTCCAGTTTTGCTGGAGTTCTTGCACCCGGCACAAACACAGTAGTAAACCATTTTATCTATTTATTTATCTACTCTCTCCCTCTCTCCATCAGCTATCTATGTTATGTTATGCGATGCTATCTCTCTCTCTCTCACTATCTATCTATCTATCTATCTATCTATCTATCTATCTATCTATCTCTATATATCTATCTATCTAGGCTATCTCTATCTTTATATTTACTTATATATCTGACACTGTTACTCTCTCACTAGCTGCTACTCTCACTAATCGTCGTCTCTCTCAATGGTATCAAGGCGGCCTTTCCTATGTCGTCCCAAAACGAGTACCTCATGTGACGTCATGGAATGCATTGTGGGAGAAATAAGAATCTTCGCAAACCTGTTGCTAACCGTTAAATATCACCTACTTTTCCTTATTATATTTCTTTTTTGTGATACTTTACAACATCAAATACAATTTATAATTGTTTAAATGTTTATTACCAACTACAAAATTGCCAGAAAAGACAAAAAAAAAAAACCTGCACCACAGGCTTTAATATGTTCTATGTTTTGTCCACATGCTGTAGGCCTATGTCTATCATTGTTGCACTCGAAGAAAACTGGAATGTTTAATTCGTCCTCCTTTTCAATCGTCCCAAGCGGTCGTTCTCTCTCCAAACTAACTTTATTCTCAAAATGTTGAGTTTAATGTCGACACGTCGAGATTACAGTCGACATGACATTTCAACTTTATTCTTGAAATGTCGAGTTTAATGTCGACATGGCTGATATGTACGTTGTCAAAAAGGGGGGTAGATAGTAAAGTCGATATGCTGCAAAAATTTCATTCAAAAGCATTTAATTATGCAAACTTTTCTTTCTTCTTATGATACACAATTGTCTATCCACTTGCAGCACTTGCAAGTGTATATCCTGTGTAGGCCTATCATGTTAATCCAAGAGCTGAGTTATAGCAATTATTTTCATAGAGTAGACCTACACAATGGGCTATGTGCTTGTTAAGGGACCTGTCACAAAGAGGATGCTTTGCCATTGTGTGTGTGAGTGCACGAGAGAGGGAGAGGGAGAGGAAGAGGTGCATGCGTGATGGCAAGTGTTACGGTTGAATAGTTTAACAAAACAGTTTTAAAATAGTTCTTAGGCTATTTAAGCATGCAATTTGTGTCCATATGCTAAAAGCTACACTTTTGAGAGCCTAAAAGGCACGTTAATAGCTCAAGACGCGATTTAGTTCAGGTCGGATTAAATTACGACTGGCCCTGAGTGCATGTAGTCTTTTCTGACAGTCCGTTTCAAAAAGGAGCAATTCGACTTTTTGACGTTCGCTATCGCATAATTTAGGACTTGTCTGTACTATGTCTGCAGGGCTGCCAACTTTTCAAAAAACCTTGGAGTGAGATTTGGTGGGGGCCAACCAAAGTTTTGCTGCGTATATAGGCTGCATAGGACATTTTTGTTTGGCTCATTCAGCATTATTACCGTACAATAAAAATCGTCCTAAGGGTGTTTTGTAAGAATTTTAAGAAATGTTTGTATATTTTAACTTTTAAATGCATCAATCAGGTGCACTTTCAGAGGTCAGACTTGCTTATTTTTATGGAAATATTTGTGCTGTAGCCTAAACTATTTTGCACTTCAGAATTATATGCACACACAGGTGGAATAGTTATGGTGATATTGCAATAAGTGCACAACCACAAAACATATGCTACATTTCACAGTTCAGAAATGGTCAAAAATGTGTGTATATTTCAGCACTTCATGAAATTATGCAGAAGTGGTCACTTGTGTTATTCAGCTAGTTAATTTAAGATACGATGTTGGTCATTGTAATGGCCATCTAGCCTATAGCCTACATGCTCTTCCTTTTTCAGGATGTATCCATATCTGGGAACGTATGATGTGAATGTTTGCATATGGCTTATGTCAGGCTTTATATCAAGAAGAAAAATATTTGTGTCTCATTATTTGATGTTCTTCATATTTTTGCATTAATGTCACTAGGAAACATGCCAATAGAAATATATTAATTTATCTGTGTAGGCCTAAGTGGGATTGGCTGGAACCTGGCAATATAAGAACCATGATAGTGGGATAATCTATGGCTGAGCAATTTACAAAAATGTATGTACTGACAAATACTGTAGTTTACATTAGAATACATTATAGTTTCGCCCCAATGAGACTATGTAGAAATGCAATTTCAAAACCGGATTACTCAGGAACCACTTATTGCACAGAGGCATGCTTTATATCCTCGTATTCTGTAAGGTTTGCTGTTTATTGTGATATTGGGTTTGCCATGTGTTGTGTGAAGGGTTAGTGAGATATTAAACCGAGAGTAATGGGTGTGCACTGTGTGCAAAATGCAAATATGATTAAATTGCATGTCAGTTCAATGTTAATTTTCTCACGTACCATTTATCACAGCAACAGCGCTAATATCATTGGAAAGCTTAGATTCCGCTCGTTCACGTGATGTATGATATGTATAGGTTTAGTTTAGTTGAACCTCATCTGCCAGGTATTTGACCTACCAGGTTGACACTTCAGCGTGAAAAATACTCAATAAATACTCAAAGCATACCTGAAGCCGGCAAAAAATGCCGGGGGAAATGGATGGCTGTAGTATAGCATCGCAAATGAGAGAACATTTTGAAAATTCCACAGTCAGGTGCTCTTGAACCCTCTCACCGTCTCTGAAAGCATAACTAGTCGATCAGTGGCTCAACAGGTAGATCTAGGCTATAGATAAACTCATCTATCAGGCATTTGACCGACCGGGGTTGACACTTCAGCGTGAGAAATCGGGGGGTGTGGCGTGTGAGCGTGTGAAACTAATCAAATGTGTGTGTCTCACGGCCAATGCGTGAGAGTTGGCAGCCCTGTGTCCGCCGAGGTATCCCGTTATTCACAATTAACGGACGAGGCGGAGGCAGAGAACTCGAGTTTGTAGGCTAACCAGTAAACAGCATACCACTAACGTGCATAAATCGGGAATTCGCTAAATGAAGGAAGTGGGTGCTTTACATATTGATTCGGATCAAAGAGACAATAGCTTACAAAGTGGTGTTTTTGTAACTTCAGTGTAGATGGTTGTGATTCATCGCAACTTCAGCAATGTAGGCTACCTTCCTTACCTTCAAAAAATAGCTCCGTACAGCTGAAGCCCAGTCTACAGTCTGCCTCAGTGAGAATCCTAAACTTTCTCTGTGTTCAGTCTTCGATCCTGATTGGCTGCATTCGTGCTAACTAACAAGACGGTGTAGTGGGCGGGACAATGCTCTTGACCACACAGTAGCAAATGCAGGGAGTGAGAGACGCTTTACAGACAAAGTAGCGCGCTTCATTCTTTATCCATTTCAATATCGGCTTATCGGTGGAAAAAATGACCGATACCGATTATTATAAAAATGCTAAATATCAGCCCTAATAATCGGCCAGGCCGATAATTGGTCGACCCCTAATTGCAGGCACAGATGAGGTCTCTTATCCAAGTACTAACTAAGCCTGCTTAGCTTCAGTAATTCAGCAAAGTCAGGGTATCTGCTGGTCTGGCTGCTGGCTAAAAACAAAAGGTGAAAGGCATATAATTCTAACTGTCTCACTGAATTGCATTATGCACACTCAATTCTCACTGGTATCTGCTAGACACAGGGTTCCTACGCAGTATGGAAAACCTGGAAAAGTATGGAATTTGATTTTAGTAATTTCCAGGTCTGGATAAGTATGGAAAAAAGAAACAAGGGTATGGAGAAATATTTGTGTTTCCAGACTATTGCATCTACAGTACTAATCACTTCACTCAGGTCATAATGAACCATTCCTACTGTTGTGTAGCTTAACTGTCAGTCCACATCGTCAACATACAATTGAATGGGGGTCCTCAGAAAAAACAATTCTCCCACAAGGGGATCCTGGAACCAAAACTAAATTGAGAACCCCTGCTCTATGCACGTGCCCTACACCATTGTGCACTGGTATGTTTGCGTAGCTCTGCTATTTTCGGCTAAAACACTGGTAGACTTTTTTGATTTTGTAAAAGATACCAAGACATGGATACTGCATTATCTGATAAACTGTTATTGCAAACAAATAATATTGTTTATGGTGATTTCTGAGGCCTCTGCCAGCAGTGCACTAGTCTCCAACATATGTAGGCTATGCTGTATCTACAGAGAACTAAAAATGTGAGTGCAGCTTCCAACACAGCACTTCCCCCAACAAAAAGTATCCAAGGGCTACCAAGTTAATAATAAATTGACAATGCTAGTAGAACGCTCCATTGACAATGTATAAGTATAAGTATATATACTCTTTTGATCCCGTGAGGGAAATTTGGTCTCTGCATTTATCCCAATCCGTGAATTAGTGAAACACACAGCACACAGTGTACACACAGTGAGGTGAAGCACACACTAATCCCGGCGCAGTGAGCTGCCTGCATCAACAGCGGCGCTCGGGGAGCAGTGAGGGGTTAGGTGCCTTGCTCAAGGGCACTTCAGCCGTGCCTACTGGTCGGGGTTCGAACCGGCAGCCCTCCGGTTACAGGTCTGAAGTGCTAACCAGTAGGCTGCCCACAATGTCTATAATATGGTCAGAAAAATGTACCGTGGCCCCAGCCGTGGTGCAACTGGCAGGGGCACCTGCACCGTACGCCGGCGACCCGGGTTCGATTCCCGCCCCATGCTCCTTTCCGGATCCCATCCCCATTCTCTCTCCCACTCACTTCCTGTCACTCTCCACTATCCTGTCGCATTAAAGGCATAAAAGCCCAAAAATATATACTTAAAAAAAAAAAAAATGTAACGAGAAGTTTGAACATTTGAGTGAAAAAAAATGGAATTTTGAAATGGAAAATGTTTAGGAACCCTGTAGACAACAAGTACCAAAACATGATTAGTTTATAGATTTCACATGTAAAATACATTTTATACAAATACATTTTATACAACCCCACCCCCATCTTGAATTCTGAGAAATTCTGGAATTGTGTGCGTGTACGTGTTTATGTTTATGTGTTTGTGCGTGCGTGCATGTGCTTGTGTGTGTGCCTGTGTGTGTCTACTGTGTGTGAATGTGTCATACGTATGATTACTGTGAATGTATGTATGTGTGTGTGTGTGTGTGTATCTGTTTAATGCATGTATGTGTGCATATGGGATGGGTTAACATGGCCCCTGGAGGCAAACATATGCAAAAAATTGGTCAGATATTCACAGAAAACTCTGCTGGTGTACAGTCACTAAATGTACACATAAATGAATTTATTGTATGGCCCCCCATGAACGAAAGTCCACGAAACTTGGCATGCATTCAGAGGGTGTCATAATGATCCTACACTTTCAATTTTGTGCAGTTTTGACCATGTCAGGTCAGAGATACTTGCGTTCACAACGTCTCATTTTTGCTTTTTCATTTTTAACTAGGTGGCGCTATGCATGAAATGAGTGGTTATGGGATGGGTTGACATGGTCCCTTAAGACCAACATCCAAAAAAAAGGTGGTCCTCCTGGGCCCTACAATTTTCGAGATATTTGCAGAAAACTGTCCGCCCTACCCTCCTTTTGGGGGTCCAGTCCGGCGGAGTGGGGGGGGGCGGGGGCGATGGATCAAAACAAAAAACAATGGTACCATGCTATCCTTGTGGGGCTACATGCCCACCAAGTTTCGTGCACCCCGGTCTTTCAGTGTCCCGGGAATCCTTGATGGAAAATTACACGCAAAAAAAAACGGAAGAAAAAACTCTGACTAAACCTATATGACTTATTGACCTTGACCTATCAAACTTACAGAGTACTTACAAAAAACTAATCAAAACATAAACATTACATACAATTATATAATAACAAAAACAATAGTAACCTAGCAACCAGAAAAGAGACAACATGTGGATGAAAGCGTATTTCGCCTGCAACTGGAGCACAGAATGGAAATGCGCTTTTCTTAGTTATGCATTTATGCATTTATGGGAAGGTTGAGTGGAAAGTGAGAGAATTGCGTAAAACATGGGAGAAGTGTTATTAGCGATTGATTAGGTATTCCGTATGAAAACAGTGCACATCTGTTTTGCGGTCAAAAAAATTGCCTTTGAAAAGCAGGTGTAATCCAAATTGCAGTCAGATGCGTCAATTATGGAATCTTTCAGAGACAACAGAATTAGTATTCAGAGCACCAGTTTTTCTTCATGGTACTGTATAAAAAGCAATGTTAACTTTTGTTTGACTTTCTAATGTCGTACTTTCACTTTCAGTGTCATCCACTTCCCAATCTGCTTAACTTGGGTATTAAGTCTGTCATAGCCTACGTGCAGTAAATACCGTATTTTCCGGACTGTAAGTCGCTCCGGAGTATAAGTCGCATCAGTCAAAAAATGTGTCATGAACAGGAAAAAAACATATATAAGTAGCACCGAACTATAAGTTGCATTTATTATTTAGAAATGTATTTCACAAAATCCAAAACCAAAAACAGATAGAGACTATGTAACCGGACACGTACAGGCCAAACATTTTTTTTTTAATGAAGATGAAGGAGAGGCTACAAAAGATTCACTGAAAGAAAATGCTGATGTGGTACACCAAAATGTAGCTAAAATGTGGAGAATACAATGCAATCAAGCATTTTGAGCGGTGTGGAGTCACAAGCCGGCAGCAGATTAAATGATCACGAGAGAGAGAAAAAGATGCGGTTTTAAAAGTATGTGACCGAAGCTTAGGCAAGCCAGGCGATAAGAGTAGGCCTACTGTAGGGCCCGACGGCAATTGTAAAGCAATTTACAAAAGATTCACTGAACAAAAATGCTGATATGGTACATGAAAATTTAGCTAAAAATGTAGAGAATGCAGTTCAATCAAGCATTTTGGCAACATGGAGGCACAAGCCAGCAGCAGAGCAAATTTTCGGAGGCCACCTCCCAGAACGAGAGAGAAAACGATGCATGTTTTAAAAGAACATGCAGAGGAAGAAGTGAATAGCTGCCAGCTGAGGCGAGCCAGGCGATAAAGAAGGCTGCCAATGAGGGCCCGACGCTAATTGTAAAGCAATTTACAAAAGATTCACTGAACAAAAAAAATGCTGATGTGGTACATGAAAATTTTGCTAAAAATGTGGAGAATGCAATGCAATCAAGCATTTTGGACGATATATAGGCACAAGCTGGCAGCAGAGCAAATGCTTGGCAGGCCACCTCAGAGAGAGCGAGAGAAAAAAAGATGCATTTAAAACCAGGGCCTAAATTTCAGCGCGGGATTGCGGGTATTGCGTATAATTTATTAAGTCCCGCAACTCTAGCCATCATAATGTGAGAAATTCCCGCACACATTTTACAGCGCTGTCTGATAACGTTAATTTAATAATGGAGCGGCCTGAATGTGGGACTATTGACTGGACGGACCAACTCTGACTTCAATTGAACGTAGCCCCATGCAGAGACACACGCGCGCAGAACCACTTTGCGGGTGCCTCTCTCTCTCTCTCAGCAGGATTTGTCACCGCTGCTTGTTGACATCTTATTATCATGTATGATCGCTAAACTTTTGATTCTTTTTAATGTTGCCATCAGTTAACTCCATTCAGCTGCACTTGTGGTTAAATTAAACTGTTCAGCTAAGGGCACCGCAAATTGTTTTTGAGGGTGATGATTGGTGGTGGGGAGCGCTGTTTACGTAATGAAGTGAAAGCTTAGTAAGTTCCATGCAAAATAGCAAGAATTTTCTGTCGCTTTCAGCGGTCAGAAAAACACGCTATTTTCGCTGTCCATTTGTACACTGAGCCTTCAGACTCAAGACTCAGAATGGAGAATGGAACACTACCAAATTGAAAATGTTTATATTTGTTTATTTCATTTTCTCCTTTACAGGAGTGAGCTACCTCTTTTTGTAACAACAATTACCATCAACATTGTTGTGTGGCTATAAAGTATATCTATTTATCAGTCATACTTAAGATGTTATGCATGTGCAAACTTGCCTTTACTGTGGGGTCAAAATATGTGAAAATTTTTTGAGATTGAAAAGTGGAACTTCAATAGAGCTGTCTGTTTTTCCATCACACACCCAAACACACAGATGTATGACAACATTGCATCTCTACAATTTGATGTGGGGAGCAATGGAGAAACTATGGCGAAGGCATTGGTGTCAGCAGAAGGAGAGGTGATGACATTGAGGCAGGCTGTGCCAGCAGAGGGGCGAGTGGAGGACTGGATGACCAAAGTACTGCTGGAGATGAGGAGAACGAACAAACTCATCACCAAGGAGGCCATTTTTTTCTACAGCCACCAAAAGAGCAGGTAATAAAGGTGTTCTGTTGGAATACTGAATCTAATAAGATGGGTTGCCAAATAGTGAGTACATAGCAGATATTTGCCTGCAGTTTGCCTGCAGTACACATGCCATCATTGACATAATTCCATAGCATAATTCTTATCTTATATTATTAATCTGGGCACTTTCTTAATTGTTAGCCACTTGATTGTGGTTCTCAACCTTTTTTCAGTGATGTACCCCCTGTGAAATATTTTTTCAGCCAAGTACCCCCTAACCAGTGCAAAGCATTTTTACTTGAGAAAAAAAGACTTAAAACAGAGCACTGTGCCATCAGTGACTAATTTATTAATTATGACAGTGATTGACACGTGATGGTGGCATGTGACAGGTTGGGTCGAACCATCAATGAAACAATGAAATTGAATAGCCTACTGAAATATAAAATTCATTTTATGAACTTATATTTTCCTGAAATATTTATTAAATAATTGTTTTTAAAGTATTTTTGCATGGATTCTACTTTTTAAATATATGTATATTTTAAAATCTCACGTACCCCCATTTGAGAACCGCTGGTATATGCTGTATATCCCCCCTTTCTATCTCTAACCAGTTGTCGAGGGTTCAGTGCCTCAAAGGGACACGCTGACTTTTTGGGACTTTAGCTTATTCACGGTATTCCCCAGAGTTTGATAGGTCGATGGATGCATACCCTTCTCATCTCTGTGCGTCTAGTTACTCCCACCGCTAGCCTAGCTTAGCACAAGCGCTTCAAAGTGGCCGACTTCGTTAGCCTACACCTCCCAATAGTGAAAAAAGAATTCCAATATAGATTTGAAACATCTGCACTGGTAGGGATTTGAACAAACAAACAATAAATGTCAGTTCAAGTTTTGTATAGATTTCTAAAAACGAACAGTAAAACCTCCATACTGGTAGAGATTTGAGCAAACAATAAATATCAGTTCAAGTTTTGTATAGATTTCAGTTCCGGTCTGCGCGAGCATGGAGTAGCCACACTTACTTCACGCTCCCACCTACTATATAAATTCTAGTTCTCAGCTCCTTTTTATTCACACCGGCGAATAAACACCAATAACTGTTAACCCCCTACTGATCGACCTCAATGAGAAGATGGCCACAAAACCCAGCAGAGGTACGAAAAAGGATGAAATCGCTGCCAAAAATGACACAGCTGCTGGCCGCGTGGATATGGAGGCCATAGCTGCCATGCTTGAGGAGCACAGAGCAGCCCTTTCGACCGACTTCAAATCTGCGTTTTCAACCCTTGAGTCAAAATTGGTCACAATTCAATCGAAGGTAGAGGACCAGGAAAGACGGGTGCTTTCCCTCGAGTCTAATGCCAATGCAATCAGCGAGAGTATCGGGGCTTTGGAGACTAGCTGCTCAGTGCTAGCCAATGAGAATGCTAAGTTACAAGCTAAGGTCTTGGAGGGACGAAGCAGGAGGAATAACATACGTATTATCGGCCTACCTGAGTCTATCGAGGGCGCCCGTCCCACAGAATTCTTCGCCGGCCTCCTGGTAGAAGTTCTTACTTCAACACCAGAATTAGACCGTGCCCATCGTGCCCTCACCTCCAAGCCAAGCCCGGGCGAGAAACCTCGATCAATCGTCATCTGCTTTCACAAGTTCCAAACTCGAGACCTGGTGATTCGCGAATCCCGCAAGATGAGGGGAAGACTCCTGTATCGCGGCGATCCCATACACATCTTTGAGGTCTACAGCCCCGACGTGTTGAACAAGCGGTCTGAATACCGGGACGTCATGAAAGAGCTCTACAATCTGGGTCTTAAACCTGCTCTGCACTACCCAGCTAAGCTTTTTGTCACACTTAAACACGAAGGCAAGAAACGGCTTTTCTCTCCCCTGGAAGCCCGAGAGCTTGTGTCATCATATCGCCGTCCACAGCCAGACGAGTAGATGGAGCTCTTTAGTCGTTCTCAGCTGTTCCTCAGCTAAGACTTTGGGAGTCGTGGCCCATTTGGGGATTGTCCTACGTGCCGTGAGTTTGACTTTTAAACGGCCAGTGGTTAGGTTTTGTAGGCTTTGCAGCAAAGTTACCTGTTTAATAAGCAAGTGCCTATAAGGTTTTTTTTTTTTTTTTTTTTTTTTCCTGATGTGGCATTCTTAAGTCTATTCTATATGTGCCTTATCACTATTGTGATTAGGCTACTCTTAACTGGGTGTTAACTTTGCCACCATTTCAATTTCATTTGTATGCAAATGTCACCAGGTTATTCTAACCTTGCACAAACTAACTTTACAATGACATTTTGGTCTTAGACTTGCTGATGGCTTAAGCATTTCTCTGAACGTAGGAAGGGGTTTTACAACTAAAACTTGTTGGTTTCTACTAAGGTGTTTATTAATAGTCTTACTGTAAGTTATGGGGCATACTTTACAGTATGGTGGGTTGCGAATTCGAGACATGAGAGCCTTCCAGCAGTTGGAGTTACCCTTTGGGTAGTCTCCTGGCTAGGGATGGGAGGGGGGTGGGTTATTGTTTAGGGTTTTCTTTTTCTTTGCCAGCTAATATATGTTACTTTTGCTTCCTCTGTGACAGTGCATGTTTACTTTACTTTACATACTTAGAAAATAGCACATAACATTTCTGCAACTCAGGTGCAAGCTAGGGGCTATAAGTTGGTTAGTTGGAATGTGAGGGGCCTTGGTCATATTGTGAAACGTGCTAAAGCATTTGCACATTTGAAGTCCCTCTCAGGAAACACACATAAAGCACACCGCTAAAGGCAAACTTAAGGTCAGCTGGGTAGACCAACTATATGAAGCAAATTTCACAACTAAAGCAAGGGGGGTGGCGATTCTAATTAGGAAAAATGTCCCTTTTATTCAATCCACTACCATTTCTGATCCCAACGGTAGGTTTGTAATAGTGGCTGGACCCCTAAATTCTGTCCCTATAACACTGGTCAACCTGTATGCACCTAATTTTGACAACCCTGATTTTTTTCAGAAGGTTTTTAACTCAATTCCAGACATTTCCAGTACTAACATTGTAATTGGGGGAGACTTCAACTGCGTGTTAGATCCTCTTCTAGATAAACAGTTTTCTAACTCCCTCCAAAAATCAAACTCCTGTATTCGCCTAAACACTTTGATTGAGAACCTCAATCTAGTTGATGTATGGAGGCTGAGGCATCCAACTGTAAGGGACTATTCCTTCTTCTCTCCAGTGCATAAGTCATACTCCCGCATTGACTATTTCTTAATGGACTCTAAACTGTTAGCATTAGTGGACTCAGTAACATACCAACCCATTATGATATCAGACCATGCCCCTTTGGCCATGGTACTAAAAATTGGGGAGGTTAGAGCTAGACGCAATCAGTGGCGCCTTGACCCCACGCTCTTTTCAGATGAGCAGTTCACCAACATCCTACAAGAACAGATTTCTCACTTCATCACAGACAATGATACAGGCGATGTCAACGATTCCATTCTGTGGGAAACGCTAAAGGCTGTCATCAGGGGACATGTCATAGCCTATGTTTCCAGTAAAAGGAGAATGGAAGGCAGTAGACTCAAAGACATAGAACATGAGCTTTCTCTTCAAGAAGATGTATATAAAAATAACCCCAATGATGCCACTCTTGAAACAATTACCAACTTAAAATATGAATATAACACTATCCTTTCGCAAAGAGTTGGCCAATTACTTGTAAAAACACGACAAAATTACTTTGAGCTGGGGGACAAGCCTCACAGACTCCTTGCAAGGCAGTTGCGACACTCGCAGGCTACACGCGCTATTCATAAAATAAGAGACCATCAAGGTTACGTCACAACAGATCCAATCAAGATAAACAAGGCATTTGCTTCATTTTATGAGGACATGTACCAGTCTGGAGTCAATGCTACTGATTCTCAGAAAATGAACGACTTCCTAGACAATAGCCAACTCCCCACATTAGACGAAACAGCGGCCAAAGCGATGGATGCTGCCATAACCCTGGAGGAGATCCAAACCGCTATTTCTCAATTTCCTAACAATAAAGCCCCCGGCCCCGATGGGTTCACCATTGAATTCTACAAGAGATACTCATCTAATCTGGCCCCTCTGTTACTGCGCATGTTCACTCATTCTAAGGAGACCACAGAACTACCTCCCTCACTGTACAGTGCAAACATTGCTCTGATCCTTAAAAAGGACAGGGATCCTTTGGAAATGCCATCATATCGTCCCATATCTCTCCTCCAGATGGAAACAAAAATACTCAGCAAAGTGTTGGCCAACAGACTCAGGACCCAGGTAGACATATATATTTCAACCTACGTCGTCTATTCAACATTATATACCATAAACAAAAGGAGGAATCAGTGGTAATTGCATTAGATGCCGAAAAAGGCTTTTGATTATATTGAATGGAGTTACATGCTGACTTCCCTGAAATACTTTGGCTTTGGTCCAGACTTTATTAAATGGATAGAAATTATCTATGCTCACCCCCAAGCCTCAATACTTACTAATGGTGACCTCTCCCAACCATTCCGTCTTCACAGGGGCGTCCGCCAGGGATGTTCGTGTTCACCCTATATATTCAACCTAGCCATTGAAGCCCTAGCCAGTCAAATTAGATTGAACCAGGAGATAGTCCCAATCAAACTTCATGGCATAGAGAATAAGATATCCCTTTTTGCAGACGACATCACACTATTCCCTACCCCAAAACATCCATTCCACCATTATTGCAGACTATTGACACCTTTGGCAGTTTTTCTGGCTATAAGATCAATTGGGGAAAGAGTGAGCTAATGCCCATATCTGATGGAGTGGACTTAAACTTTCTGGGCACCGCTCCATTTAAATTAGCAAGAGACCAATTCAAAACGTTGGGTATCATTGCGACGCGGGAGCATGGAAAACTCCTCAACAGTAACTGGGAATCCAAAATACAACAATTGAAACAGAATATTCAATTTTGGAACACACTGCCCATTTCTATGGTCGGTCGCATCAACGCTATAAAAATGGTTGTCCTTCCTAGATTTTTATACATTTTCCAGAGTATCCCTGTCTTTATTCCCCTCTATTACTTCAAAAAGCTGGACTCTATCATATCCTCCTTTCCATGGAACAATAAGCTAGCCAGAATATCCAAAAAACACCTGTTTAAGTGTAGAGCGGAGGGAGGCTTTGGTTTACCTTACTTTAAGCTTTACTACTGGGCCGCCAATTTGAATGCAATACTTCACTGGCGTAAAGGTTTCCCGACAGCCCACTACAATCAAGAAGATGTGCCCTCTTGGCTTCAGATAGAAATATCTGCATGTGGTGCCACCTCCCTCCCAGCACTCCTTAATAACCCTGCAAAAATAAAGACACCTCTCTATATAAAAAATCCAATTATACTTCACTCCTTAAGAATTTGGAAACAAATTAAATCTTTTCTTGATTTGCCCTTAGTCTACATAGACAGTCCAATCTGTCACAATCATGCTTTCCCCCCTGCTTTGATGGATCCAGCCTTTTCCATCTGGAAAGCCAAAAACATTTTGTTCATACAGTACCTGTACCTTGAAGGAAACCTAATGTCATTTCAAAATCTCCAACAGACATATGACTTACCGTCCACACACTTATTCAGGTTCCTCCAGATCAGGCATTATATCAGGACTCATATACCACAATACGAACACACGCCCAAACACAACACATTTGACAGTCTTAGACGTCTTGTACTAGGAAGCAGAGGCACAGTTTCCTCCCTGTATGGTATCCTATTGGCCCATGAAGGAGTGTCCACTGATAAGTTGAAGAATGATTGGGAGCAGGAACTTAATATGGAGATTTCAGGAACGGTTTGGGAGGGAATTCTGGATAGAGTTCATAGCACCTCTATAAACTCCAGACATTCCTTAATACAGTTTAAAGTAGTCCACAGGCTCCATTACTCTAAAGCCAGGCTCCATGCCATATACCCTAACATTTCCCCCTTATGTAATAAGTGTAAACAACAAACAGGGACTCTTACACATCATTTTTGGTATTGTTCTAAGTTAACTCTTTTCTGGTATCTTATATTCGACTACATTTCAAAGGCACTTCACAAAACTATTGCACCTGACCCTCTCCTTGCCATCTTTGGTTCAGTTGTTTATAATCCCAACATCACAAACTATGAGGGGCAAGCCATGTCTCTATGTACTCTGTTGGCCAGGCGCCTCATTTTGCAACAGTGGAAGTCAGACACCAGCCCTCTTTTCCAGCAGTGGCTTAGAGAGTTAGGCAATGTACTTCACATGGAAAGACTCCGCTATACGATGTCGTACAAAGAAAGGATCTTCCAAAGAATATGGCAGCCTCTGCTGGACAAATGGTCAGAAGCGTGTGAAACTAATAATGCCCAGGGTGACACCCCTAGCACTTGAGTGTGCGGCTTTCTATCTTTCTTTTTCCTGAATATGTCTTGTGCACTATGTTGACTGTCATTATTACTTTTTTCTGTCTAGCTGGCTTTTCTTTTCTCTTTTTTTTTGTTTTGTTTGAGGGGTGGGGGGGGGGTATAGGCTTTGTGGGTTTTTGCTGTTTTGTTGCTGAATTTCTGTCAGAAAATCCTGAGGGAAATCTCTTGTATTGTTATCCTGTATATTCCCTGTATAAACGTTTCCTTCAATAAACATATTTAATAAAAAAAAATTAAAAAAAGTTTTGTATAGATTTCTAAAAATGAACAGTAAAACCTCCACACTGGTAGAGATTTGAACAAACAAACAGTAAATATCAGTTCAAGTTTTGTATAGATTTCTAAAAATGAACATTAACTGATTGGAAGAACTAATCATTTGAACTGATTGAAAGAACTGATCATTTGAACTGATTGAAAGAACTGATCATTTGAACTGATTGAAAGAACTGATCCTTTGAACTGATTGTAAGAACGGCTGATTTAACTGATTGAAAGTGCTCCTAGACGACCTAGGCTGGTAGTGGTGGATGCCTGAGATGGAGGATTCTGTAAAAGAAAAAAAAAACTATATTTAGAGAAGAAAATTCAAACAAAATGGAACATTTTGGCAAATGTCTACATTTATAGTTATTAGCAGTGTAATTTAACGTGCATAAATAACTTTTATATAATCAATAGTAGTAATTATTACGTTGTATGAAACAAGGAAAATGCATATCAACATGTGCATATTAAAATTAATGTAATTTACCAGATACTAGCAGATACGCATACTAGATAGCCTACTATAATAAGCAAACAACATCTCACCAGTGTTTGTACACAAGCTTTGTATGGTACATCTCAAAGCAGTCAGTGGGGCACAGTGCAGGGTAGTCTGGACAGGTCTTGCAGAAGAAAGGTGTCTGCTTCCTCCCTCTTCGTACGTCATCTGGACTGCGCTTCCGCGTGGAACAGACGTTGCAGTCCGGACGCGATTTCTCGTGTTGTCCGAGAAAATGCCGACCAGTGAGACGCACGGGCACTAACGGTGTGCTGATTGGCCTGGGAGGTGGAGTGAGCTCAATTTGCCCCAGTAGCCCCTTCACCACAAGCTCGCGGAATCCAGCCGACTGCATTATTGTATTGCCACTTTCTTTGTGCAAGATGTAGGCATTCACAAGTGCGACCTCTCGGATATGATGGAACAACCGATGGTACCACTTCATTGCACAGTGTTGGTAGCTGTAATAGGAGCATAGCTGGTCTCCGCGATCTACCCCTCCCATGAAGCGGTTGTAGTCCTCCATGCTCTTTGGCTTGCGCAAAGTTCTGTAGCCATCAGGCCCTTTGCTACGCACTCGTTTGGTGATAACGAGATTATTGTGCACTGTGGAGAGGACGGTGACTGTACCAGCATCACGAAAAGACGCAGTTAAAAGTGGACGTTTTTCAAAAAACACAGGGGGATCTGAAGGCCGCAGTTTCAGACCATGGAGTTGAGGGGGCATACCTTTCCTGTTCACACGAACAGTTCCACACGCGCCGGTGTTTTGCCGGTGGAGCTCTTGGAAAAGAGCGGGTGAGGTGTAGTAGCTGTCAGTATACAGAGTGTGTCCCTTCCCCAAAAGCTTGGCTTCACTTAGCAAGCCAACAACTGAACTATGGCCAATACCCAGACAGTGATCGTAGTTGAAGGGCCCTCCAGTATATACGTGCCACAGGTATGTGTAATTACTTGTCGCGTCTAACAGGACAAAATTCTTCAGACCAAACCGGTGTCTTTTATTTGGCACGTACTGACGAAAAAACACCCTTCCACAAAATGAAACCATGGACTCGTAAATGGACAGGTGTTCGTGGGGGTAGTACTCGCTCTGAAAACTCTTCAGGACTAGATCCATAAGTGGGCGGATTTTAAAAAGTGGATCATAACCCGGCTGACCAAGAGCTGAAAGCGGTTGCGTGTCATTACAGGAGCTAAATTTGGTGTCAAGCCCAGGGAATTTTGGGTGCTCCAGTAATCTGAGATTTGAGGCTTTCTAGTCAGACCCATGCTGATCTGAATGGCCAAAAACGCCTCCATCTCAGAACGATCAGTGGGCTTATAATCACGTAAACGTGACTGACTCGCTAGCTCGGTGGAAGCTAACGCCTCAGCATAGCAGTTTGTCTCAGCCACCATGAGATCAACAGCACAATCGCTAAAAAAGGCTTTAAAAAAAAGGTATGGATCACTACAATCCCAAACTCTCTGCGGACCAGGTCGTGGGTTGGTGTGTACAAAAGGGATCCTCCCATCGGATCGCTTCCTCTCCCCCTCAGTGGCCACCGTCTTGCCTGTCACATCTAGCCACTCCCGCGGGGCGTCTCCCTCACCACAGCCAGTGAAGTCGCCGGCCTCTGTGAAGTCGCCGGCCGCTCCTCCTTCTTCGACTCCCTCCTCGTCCTCCCCTGGACCACACAGGACCCCCTCCAAGTCCTCCTCCAAATCCGAAAAACTCCTCTTCGCTGTCACTGTCCCAGTTGAAATTAAAACTCTCCTCCATGGTCATAAATTCACGGTACCGCAATCGCAAACTCTCTCTATGTGCTAGCTAGATAGCTTGATATTTAGCTGATGCTAATTTGTTTCTTTAAGTTTGTGAATGAAGTAATTAGCATATTTGTGAAATATTAACCAATCGTGATCTGTCTAGAACATGTTTACTATCATATCAACATAGCAACAGCACACTAACGATGTTTTACTTGGCTACATGTTATCGCGGCAATGATGATGCTCCTTGGGCACACATATGCACCCTTGGCATTCTAGAACACACTCATTGTGGGCGCATATATGCACCGTTGGCAGTAAACGGGTTAATACTTATTGAGGTGGTATGAGGTCCTATTCCTCATCGCACTGTCCCTCCTTCCTGAGGGAAGCAGCCTAAAAATGCCACTTGCTGGATGGGACTGATCAGCAGCAATTTTGACTGCCCTCTTCCTGACTCTGGCCTCATACAAGTCACTGATTGAAAGCTGCCTCTGTCCAGTCAGCTTCTCTGCTGTGCGCACAATGCGCTGCAGTCTGTTCTTTGCCTGGGCAGATGCTGAGGCAAACCATACTGTAATGGATGTCAACAGGCTTTCCACAGTGGCTCTGTAAAACCTGGACCGAACAGAGCTGGAAACGTTCAGTTTGGATAACTACCTTAGGCAAAACATTCCACTGTGAGCCCTCTTAATAATGGAGGTGGTGTTTTCCTCCCATTTCAGGTTGTTTGTAATAACAGTGCCTAGGAATTTGAATGACTCCACCTCCTTAACAACAGAGCTCTTGATGGTTAGGGGTGGGAGAGAAGAGGGGGCTCTGCGGAAGTCTATCACCATTTCCAGTCTTTTGTTGGTTAAGCTCCAGGTTGTTCTTGTCACACCACGCAGCCAAGTGAGACACCTCCTGTCTATAAGCAGACTCGTCATTGACCAAGACCAAGGTGGTATCGTCAGCACATTTAATCAACTTGATGGAACTGTTGATGGAAGTGCAATCATCATTACTGGTGTCCAGTGAGTAGAGAAATGGAGACAGCACACACCCCTGAGGTGCTCCAATGTTGGTTTAGAGGGGATCAGACATGTGCTGGCTGAGCCACACATGCTGTTGCCTGTTACTAAGAAAATCCATGATCCAGCGGCAGATAGAGGGTTCCACCCCCATCAATGACAGCTTCCACTGCAGCCGCTCGGGTAGGATGGTGTTAAAGGTGGCACTGAAATCTACAAACAGCATCACCTGAGTTAACTGCATCATCTACAGAGCGGTTTGCTCTGTAAGCAAACTGCAGTGGATCAAGATGGGGAGCTGTGATGGGTTTGAGATGGAATAGAACCAACCGCTCAAAACATTTCATGACCACTGATGTAAGGGCCACTGTCTGTAGTCATTTAGGCCTACGGCACTGTTCTTCTTTGGTACTGGAATAATGGTTGATGACTTAAGACAAGCCGGAACCTTGCATAAGACAATTGACTGACTGAATAAAAATGTCTGTGAAAACTGGAGCGAGCTGACTGGCGGAGTGCTTCAGGGTGGCAGGTGAGATCACATCGGGGCCACCTGCTTTCCTTACATTCTTACGACTAAATAGCCAGTGCACGTCCTTCTCCTCAATGTCAATGTCAAAGGGGACTTGATTGTGAGGGGCAGAGTTCTCCTCCTCCCTGAGTGGGACTTCATGGTTATGGGGCTGTGTTGTGATGACACCCAGATTCCACCTGGATGGGCAAAGGGAGGGGGGAGGGCAGGGAGATCTCAAGGGGCGGGGGGAGGAAAGGGAGATCTCTCAAATCTGGTATAAAATACATTAAAATCATTGGCCAGTTTAGCAGATGGAGTGACTTGTGTTTGTCAGGTTCTTCAGTGACCTCCAGGCTGAAGTAGAGTCATTGGTGCTAAATTGTTCCTCCATCCTCACCCTGTAGGCCCCTTTTGCTTTCCTGATGGCCTTATTTTAATTTATGTAGCAACACAGACCTCCAACTGATGACTTCCCACTTAGTCCTTTGTCGCGGTCGGCTTTGATCAAATTAAATCAAGGTAATTCCACAGCTGAATCCGGGCTGTCGGCATTCAGCCAGGTCTCAGTGAATACAAAAGCCGCATTCCTACTGAAATCACTGTTGGTCCGTAACAGCAGATTAAGCTCGTCGATTTTGTTACTGAGGGATCACACGTTAGAAAAGCAGACAGCAGAGAGAGGAACTCGGTGCCCCCGCTTTCTCCACCTGTAGAGAGCCCCAGCTCGCTTCCCTCTGGCTCGGCTGCGTTGATTGACTCTTGTGCTGACTTAACCCTTTAGCCGCCAGGGTTTAAAAAGAATAAATTGGATTTGTACATAAAAATTTCAAAAGGCCATGGCTTGCAAGTGGTCAGAGATAAAGTCCTACTGTAAATGTGAAAATCATTTAGTATGAACAGAAGTTTATGAAGGGGGTAAATTTACTCATCTAATTTGCATATTATGACGTCACTGGATGGTAACCACGGTGAATTATGCACATTTCAGTAAATACTAGATGTTGAACATATTTGAGCAGTTTTTCTTTCTTTTTTTGTCATTTCACCGACATAACAACTGAACAGGAATACAGTCACATGTAAACCAACAATAGTAAACTATTACTATAATCACAAACCCTATGCTACTATACAATAAAGTAGCCTGGTCAAATCAGTTCCATATCGTGGGTGACTTTGTAGTTCTTCAGAGCCCTATTTTTACAACCCCTGCTGTCTATACCACATCCATTACGGACACTATCATCACTATTGCCACTGGCACCTCCAGCTATGTTGGGCAGAGGGTCGAAATCGGTCGAAATAAGCATGGTATGCTTAGTGGACACTGTCGCAAAGACGTACCTCCATTCACAGACGCACCGTGACTATCAGTCAATAGACGATCGATCATATTCTCCAAAAGGCAGATATTCTCCTTCAGAATCAGAATAGGTGAATAACAGATCCAAGACTTCATCACACGTGAATTTTTTTTTCAACATTTGGTGTATTTCTGCTTCAATTTGTGCAAAACTATGGCCCGCATCGCTTCCGCGTTACGGGGAAATGCACGTCTTCTTCGTGTGTTTCTCGCGTGTTTTCGCATGCTTCCTGAAAACTTTGAAAAAAAAGGTTGAGCTTGAATCGAAGCTCTGGGTGTCTGCCAACTAGTGGTCAAGAGTACAAATGAGATTTTACACTGTACTCGCGTCTATCGTCTGTTAGAGGGTTAATGATATCGTCAGCAGAAACCAGAAATCCGGGGATCAAGCTGGCAGGGATTGTTCCCCTAATGTTCATAAGTATCTGTCGATTGTAGCTAAAACGCATATTGCTAAAACAGCGAAACAAAGAAACACAGCACTGAAACGTCGCAGCTGCCCTACGTAGTGGGAGGTGCCACTATTCCACTGAAGAGTTAACCTCAAGACTAAAAAATACATAGTTCCAAGTATGCATATGCTTACAAAAGGGCTGTGTCTCATTTGACATTGTTATTTGTACATCATGTAACTATACAAATCACAGCATGTAAATAGGAAAATGTTTGAATTCATTTTTCCCTAATCGGAGGTGTAGGCTAATGAAGCCAGCCACTTCGAGGCACTTGTGCTAAGCTAGGCAAGCGGTGGGTGCGTCAGACAGAGGAACTACTGTATAGGCACGGAGATGAGAAGGGTATAGGCTTATCGAACTCTGGGGAATACGGTGAATGAGCTAAAGTCCCAAAAAGTCGGTGTGTTCCTTTAAGACAATTTCAGTTATTATAATAGTCATGAAAATACTATTTTAAAATAGTCATTAAAATAGAATTGAATGCTGCAAGCTCTTACGGTTCAGAATGCACTGCAAAAACTGCTTCTCTAATTTAATCTAATAAAATCTAACCAAGTCTCATTAATCTTATATCAAGATCAAAAAATCTAGTTGGTATTGTTTTCAGTAAAAAGAGACTTACCTAGCACTTTCTTGTAAAATCATTTGACTTAATTTAAGAAGAGTTTGATTTCTTTTAAGGCGTCTCGTCCTGAAAACAAGCAAATTTGTCTGCCAGTGCTTTGAGTAAATTTGTCTTGATAAGACTCCTTAAAATAGGTCAAAGTGTTCTTAAATTAAGTCAAAATGATCTTTCGTGAGAGCGCTATGTTAGATTCTTAATACTAAAAACAATACCAAATAGCTTTTTTGAACTTAATATAAGATTATTTGGCCCCAGCTGTGGCGCGGCTGGCTGGGGCACCTGCACCGTACGCCGGCGACCCAGGTTCGATTCCCGCCCCGTTGTCCTTTCCGGATCCCACCCCTGCTCTCTCTCCCTTTCACTTCCTGTCAATCTCCACTGTCCTATAATTAAAGGCATAAAAAGCCCCAAAAAATATACTAAAAAAAAATATATATAAGATTATTAACACTTGTTGGATTTTATTTATTGCAGTGTGTTATCCGTCATATGCGGTATAATTGTATTGGCCACGTCTTTTAGCCTATGTTGATATGCTGGTTTGAGAAAAATAGCCTCTTAAAGGAATAGTTGTCTGTATTTAACATCCATAAATACTGTAACGTAGGGTCTATTTAAGGATGATACTGAGTTCAAACTTTTGTTTGGTAGCAAAATTACATTGATCAGATGGATTTTGAGCTAGACCATGGTTTACACTATTAACGTAATGGCGTAGCTTGTAGCAGTGGGCAGAACCACATCAAAATAAATATCTAATTTCAAACCACTGACAAGTATCAAAATAGCACTTTGGTGGTAGTGTGGAGAGGGTCCCTACAGACTAATCAAAGTATTGTAAACTTTGAAAGCGTACAGAGAGTTCACTGCAAAAAATGAAATCTAACCAAGTGTTGATAATCTTATATTAAGATCAAAAAATCTATTTGGTATTGTTTTTAGTATGAAAAGACTTACCTAGCGCTCTCTCGAAAGATCATTATGACTTAATTTAAGAAGACTTTGACTTATTTTAAGGAGTCTTATCAAGACAAATTTGCTTAATGCACTGGCAGACAAATTTGCTTGTTTTCAGGATGAGATGTCTTAATTTAAGAAAAGTTTGACTGATTTTAAGTCAAATGATTTCATGAGAAAGTGCTAGTTAAGTGTCTTTATGCTAAAAACAATACCAACTGTTTTTTTTATCTTGATATAAGATTAATATCACTTGGTTAGATTTTGTTAGATAAGCAGTTTTTGCAGTGTTTATAGTATAAAAAAATAAAGTTTATAAAGTCAGTGCATTACTTTAACTCGTCTTCTGGTTGCCATTAACTTGAACAAATCAGTGGCACCTTCCACTTCTTGCTGTACTTCGCAGATCTGGCTAAATGTGAAACATGTTGGCATTGTAATGTTAAATCACATCTTCGCAGTGCTGCAAGAAGTCAAATGTGCCCACTTATTTGAAGCGACTAGAAGATGAGCTAAGATAATGCAAACAATTGTCTAGCTCAAAACTCCTCCAATTAACATAATTTTGCACCGAAATGAAGGTCTGAACTCGTTATCATCCATAAATAGACCCTAGGGTGGGACCATTCTTTTATTTTTTTTAACTGGAAAAACATACTGTATGATATAGTAATTTATAATAATGACAAATACTTTTTTTGTGAAGGGTGGATTGGATGTTGGACTATCAGGGCATGGTTGTGCTGGCTGGAAACCAGGTTTGGTGGACATGGGAGGTAGAGGATGTCTTTAAGAAGGTGAAGAAGGGTGAGAAGCAAGCACTGAAAAACTACTCAAAGAAGATGCACCAGCAGATAGATGAACTGGTAAAACGTATCTCTCGGCCCATGAAAAAGAATGATCGCCGCAAAATTAATACTGTCCTTATCATTGATGTTCATGCAAGGGATATTGTCGACAGTTTTGTTCGGGACAGGTGAGAAGTGTTTATTTAAAAAATCACAGCCACAGTTAAGGTAATGAAAACGTGAAATTGTGACAAACATTTAAGATAACCCTATTCATTTTGTCTTATATTATCCAGTATAATGGATGCACGTGAATTTGAGTGGGAGAGTCAGCTGCGCTTCTACTGGGATAAGGAGCCAGATGATTTGTTTGTGCGTCAGTGCAGTGCTCAGTTCTCCTATGGTTATGAGTACATGGGTCTAAATGGACGGTTGGTCATCACTCCACTTACAGACCGTATTTATCTGACACTCACTCAGGTACAGTCTTTGGATATGAATTGATTCACTCAGTAAGCATAGCAGGCCCAATACAGGCTGTATAGTTTTGTTTATGCATCTAATATTTAACCCTTTATAAACTGTCCATCCGTCCAACTGCTTTTGAAATCTGAACTTGAATTTGTTGTTTTTGCGTGTCAGGCCTTGTCAATGTATCTCGGTGGAGCCCCTGCAGGTCCAGCTGGAACAGGAAAGACAGAATCCACCAAGGATCTGGCCAAGGCTCTAGGGCTCCTGTGTGTTGTCACAAATTGTGGTGAAGGAATGGATTATATGGTGAGGAGGTATTTTACCTACTTTCGTATAAAATGCAGCCAACTAGTTTTTTTTATCTTGATATAAGATTAATAACACTTGGTTAGATTGTGTTAGATAAGCAGTTTTTGCAGTGCATAACATTAATTAGGTAGCACACTTTTTTTTCTTCTTTTTTGTTTTTCCTACCGACAGTACTCTGTGACCTCGAGCAACAGGGCTCTGTAATAAAAACAGCTGGAGTGTTCCTTTAAGTAAAACATCCATGTAGTGATCTTTGACCTGAGCTAACAAGACATAGGTATGACATAGGTATACTCTTGTTGTAGGCGATAAAACATCAACCTATCTAAATAAGTTCTGGACACACTCACACACCTCACTTACCCACTTGATTCAAATTGTTTTATCATCATGGTAGTCTAGTATACAGTAACACCACTGTGACCAAGTCAGTTGGCCACACCAGTATTCATCAATATATTCTAACTTGTTTTGTCTGTGAGAAAATTAAATTTTTGTTAGTCTGTGGGCTCATATTTCAGTTAGGAAACTTTGAGATGTGTTGAGTTGAGAAGAAGTGCCACTTAAATCAGTCATTTCAAAAGCGTTCACCATTTATGTTAATTTAGTACACTAATTGCAAGCAGATCCAATTTGGCAAAATTGAATTTGTCAAAAAATGTACATTACTTTTTTAGGAAAAATAAGGTGACTTAGACTCTGACTTGACTGGACTAGTAACCCCTTACTTGGGACTTGTCTATCTTTGGCTTTGGCAGATTTAACATAACATTTGGTAAACCAGTCTCGCTTCTGGTTTCCTATCCGAATACAGATACAGGTTGTTTTGTTGGTTGAACATACAGATACAGATAATGTCACTGTGCACTTCTAGTGAAAACACTAGTAAAAAATGTTTTTTGTAAATCAGTGTTAAATGAACATTGGGACATAAAGGACATTTTGGGGAATTAGCTTATTCACTGTCTCCCCCAGAATTAGATAAGATGATGCATACCCTTTTCGTCTCTGTGCATGCAGTAACTTGGCCTGAAGCACCCACCGATAGGATAGCTTAGCATAACTCATTGAGGTGGGCAGTTCCAACTAGCCTGTAGCACCCAAAAGTGACTTAAAAACACCAACATTTTCTCATTTACATGTTGTGACCTGTATAGTTACACCATGTAGGCTACAAATAGGTGATTTTCTATACAAACTTGGAATTATGTTCTCACTCAGGAAAAGCACTGCTTCTTGGGCTAAGTGATTTGCGCACAGCACCTGAAAAGCTGCAGCAGTGCTTAGCAGAGAATGTAGTTTCAAGCATGTATATGCTTAGAAAACCGCTGTGTGGGTTTTACATTGAAATGTATACACATTGTAAGTATACTAGTCACAACATGTAAATAGAACAGTGTTTAAGTTCTTTTGTCACTTTTGGGAGATAGGCTAGTTGGAACTGCCTACCTCAATGAGCTATGCTAATGGTGGGTGCTTCAGACTGAGTTACTGCATGGACAGAGACGAGAAGGGTATGTATCATCTTATCCAACTCTGGGGGGGATGGTGAATAAGCTAATTTCCCATAATGTTGGCGTGTTCCTTTAAAATAACTATTCTGTGAAACTATTCTGTGAAAAAGTGATGGGTCTTTTACAATACAACTTTTACAATACAACTTTCCTATTGTATTATGTTCCTGTGGTAGTTTTGGGTCGTTTAAGAGGGGTCTAAAGACATTCCTATTCAACATATACTTAGTTGTTTAAGCGCTTATGTGTTATGGTTTGTATTATGTTGTTTTATTTTAATTGGGCTGTTAATTAATTTGACATTATTGTTTATTATTGATTAATGTAGTCTTAGCATGTCATTGTTTTTATATTATTGATTGAATGGACATTATTGTTTTATTATTGCCTTTCCCTTTTTTTCCATTGCTTTTTATTAGGCTATTGATTGATTTGATATTATTGTGTATTATAACTATTCTCCTTATTATATTTGACCTACATTCTAATCTGTTCCCTGTTCAATTTTAAATATTATTATGTTGTTTTGTATTTATGTGTCGCTTTGGACAAAGGCGTCTGCTAAATCCATAACCATATATTTTATGTGACAATTATGTAATTTGTACTGGGCCCAGTTCCCCGAAAGCATCTTAAGCCTAAGAGCGTCGTAAAGTCCCTCTTACGAACGTCTTAAGATTTGCCGACTGTTTCCCGAAACCATCGTAGCTTAAGAGCGTCGTGAAAACACTCGTAGATCTACGAGTGCTCCAGAGTTACCGGCTAAGAGCGTCTTAACAGTACTTCTTACTGAGGTCACCAACAGGATATACAGAGGAATTACAACTTAGAATACATAATCCAACTTACGTTCCCATTCTTTATTGTGTTTACCTGTGATGAATTAGATTTTAGCGTGCAAAACAGCATAGCCTACATTTAATGGTCATAATAATGTGATGAAAAGCGGACAAAAATGCAATCAAGTTATGAAATGAGACGTTGCCAGAATAGTTTGCCATTATCTTTGCTAAGTGAGCGCTATATGTTATTAGGCCTATAAGGGTACAAGGAGAGAAAGGAACATGTGGTTTAGTCTGTAGGCCTACTGCATCAAAATCTAAGCCTACACATTTCCTCACTTTACTCGACTTCTTTCTTATCTTCAAATGTGTTCTTAAGTGACACAGCGAAAAAGTAGCCTATTGCATGGTGCAACAATCTAATCTTAAATAATTACAATTATTTATGTCTGTGTGTGGTATATAACCTACTTGGGATGCTTACATGCAGATGTCAAAGTGTTTCTATTTTCATATTGATGTGAATTAATGTGTAGATCCCAAGCTTAAACGGTAGGCCTATAGCTGTGACGTGCAGTCACCTGACATCACCATCAAATCAGAGGATATTTCAGAACTATTAACGTGGACAGCTCCCCTTAAAGATGAACTGAACTGAAATAATCAACATTGATAATGTGTTGATTATGACAATTAAAAATAAATTACACTAAAAAATTCAATTAAAAAAATCAATACGTAGCCTTTTTTAAGCATCACCAAAATTGCGTTTGTTAGTATTAGAACGCTGCCAGTTTCAATGACGTCACTGGCATGGTAGGACCTGAGAAGTTCTATAGGCAACAGCTGCAGCATATTATGTATACACGAAAATTAGTCATTTTAATGGCATGGGTTACACATTTGAGCCTGTGAGGGACAGGCCTGCAGTGTCTTGACTACCACTAGATGGGGGACGATCGGTTTCAGGCTCCAGCTCAACCTTCAGTAGGATCATTTGGGTGAAAATGACTGTGTGGGCACTGCTGGAGCATGGACACTGGAAACACTCGTAACAGCAACTCACACGGGCTCTCTCTCCCTCCCTTGAAACTGTTAAAAACGTTGTTACCCCAAGTTGACCCCAGATACACGGAGGATACACGAGTTTTGCCGTTTATTTTAGGCTAACGTTAGTGGAGAGTTTGCAGATTTGTACCTTGTGGATGTTGATATTGCACGAGTCTCTTGGATAGCAGCTCTGCGAGTTAAACTCCCTCGCATCAACAATCTGCCCTGAGACGGTGACCAACTGGCTTCAGGGTGAGTAGAAAGGGACATTGGATTCTGTTTACAGACCCGCTGTGGTTACCAGCTAGTAAACGCATTATTATCGATCTGTGATATCGTCGGAGTCATGGTTTATACTCTCTATGGTCGGAGTGCTAGCTTGTGGAGTTTGACATTGTTTCCAAGGTGTTTAGCTGCTAGCCCTTTCCTAGGTTGGATCGTATGGTAGCCTATCTAACACTGGACCTCATCTGAGGCTACTTAGAGATATTATTCCAAAGGGGACAGATAGGCTACTGCACTTAAAACTTTAAAAGATTGAACGAACCTTCCCGGACTTTGTAATTGCGACCAGTGACTGCATTGGGTGAACGAAGCCGAAGTTGAAACTTAGGCTCCATGGCACATAGACTGTGTGCTCGCCCTTCTATGAATTGAAAAAGACTAGCTGCCCCACCGAGTTTGCGATAAAGTAAGCAAGAAAAGGGTTTTTTAAGTCAGGATATGGCGAGTCAATGGCATTTATTCGTCCAAAGTTACAGACCAGTTTCCATAGTGCACATCTTATCAATAGTTTGAATGTCGTGTGTGTTTCTGCTCATTGACAAAATAGCGTTCAGTATGATTCATGCCCAATTAATTTCCCCTGTTAAAGTGTTCGCCTTTGTTTCACTAGTTTGGTTTCATTTTGTATGAGATTTTGTGATGTAGGCTAGCCTATGATAAACGGCTTATGGTCAATATGTAACTCAGCTAGGCCTAATGTTAGTTTTCTCAGCCATGTCAGCTAGCCTCAGACTCATTATCTGCTATGGCTGCTAGTGCTAGTGCGGAGTAGCTTACCATGCAAGTGACACTTCAACGTACAATTTTATCCCCTTTTTAATAAATTCAGCCATTTTAATCATTGTACCAATGAGAAGAAATAAAATACATCTGTTATATCACCTTTACTTCAAATTCCAGTTCAGTTCATCTTTAAGAGCGTCTTAAGGGCAGTGCGAAAGGGCAGTCGGAAAAACCAAACGAACGATCGTAAGATGAATCGTAGAAAACCTTAAGAGCGTGTCTCCGTCGTTATCGGGAAACTGGGCCCTGTTCTATAAAAGCTTGTTTGTATCTCTCCTCACTGCTTTTATTCATACAGGCAGTTGGAAAGATTCTCTCTGGGCTTGCTCAATGTGGGGCCTGGGGCTGCTTTGACGAGTTCAACAGGATTGATGCATCAGTGCTCTCAGTCATTTCTTCTCAAATTCAAACAATCCGCAATGCTCTGATTTTACATCTGAAACGGTTCCATGTAAGTCGTTTTGTCTTCTGCTTTAAATGATTTGCTTGTACCAGAGAAAATGCATACAGGATTGTTATGGTAGGTTTCCATTGCAGCGAATTTCTCTTTGCTTCTCTTCAGAACTCTGAAATGACACGCATAGCACACAACAGCCATTGCAGGTGTCTAATCCAAGTGGTTGAGACACTGCAAAAAATAAAATCTAACAAAGTTTGATTAATCTTACTAGGCTAGCAAGAGAGAAGTGACATTGACGAACACAGCGCTGTTCTAAAAGTTGAAGATTTCAACTTGAAGCGCCCTGAGTGTGCGTGCTGTAAACACTGAACTTCATAGGATTTGTGTGGACACAGGCCCTATAATATGAAACATTGTTTTGTTGTTTACACCTTTTGTGCTTACTACATAATCCCATGTGTGCTCTTTTAGAGTTTTGACCTTCAGTTTTGTTCTATGCCTACAGTGTAAAATAAAGAGAGAAACACAAATGATTAGGTGTGTCTAAACTCTTAACCGGTACTGAATATTTGTTGTTTCTGCTGTCTTAAAGTTTGAGGGCCAAGAGATCAACCTTGATGACCGCATGGGGATTTTCATCACCATGAACCCAGGCTATGCAGGTCGTACAGAGTTGCCTGAATCAGTAAAAGCGTTATTCCGACCTGTGGTGGTTATCGTTCCTGACCTGCAGCAGATCTGTGAGATCATGTTGTTCTCTGAGGGCTTCCTCATGGCTAAAGTAAGACACTGGTCACACAAGTGATATCAAAACAAAATGTGTTGGGATATTCCGTTCCATTTCACTTCCTGTAAATTAATTTCTTCTATTTTACATAGATTGAAAGGTATTTTTTCTCCCACAAACAGACTTTGGCCAAGAAGATGACTGTGTTGTATAAATTGGCACGTGAACAGTTATCCAAGCAATCTCATTATGATTTTGGGCTGCGTGCTCTGAAGTCTGTGTTGGTGATGGCTGGAGAATTGAAGAGAGGTTCACCAGACCTTAATGAGGTAAGCTTAACAACTACTGGCCCAAAATAATATGGCTTAAAGAAATTATATTTTGTGGTCCAGAGCTGTCTTTTTATGGCCTCTCCTTAGTTTATTGCCATAGCTGCATTCGGACGCCTTTCATTTTCCCCTTAGACTGTTTTGACCTTTTTACTGTGTTTTTACCTGATAAAGTTCCCTTGGCATTTGGAATTCAAATAGCCCCACATCATCACACACCCTTCACCATATCTCACGATTCCACAAGATTATCTCTCAATGCAAATCAAACCAGCTATTAGGCTGACTGAAATAAAAACCATGCCAATCTCTAGGTATGGTGAAGGGAATGTGATGATGAGGGACTATTTTAATTCCAAAGGCCAAGGGAACTTTATCAGGATGCATAGTATCCCGGATCCATGAAATAACTGGCCTTTAAAAATAAAAATCTGCCTGCCTCTATGGGAATTTAACATAGGGGTATGTATACTTATGGCCCCTGTTTTTTTTGCAGAAGAAAATGTTATTTATTTACGATACATTATTCATTCACTAAGAAATTTGTCCTTAAAGGTTGGATTTTTCCTCATTTTGTTAATTAAGATCACTTTCTAAAAGATTGTTTTATTCCTCTATTTAGTCAACTTTAGTATGTGTATGTACAGGGTGTGTAAATTTATGAGCACAACTGTATATTGTTTTATTTAGTTTTAATGTCATGTTTATCCTGTAGCATTTTGGGGTTTTTTGAAAATGTAAACTGCATTACAAATCAAATGTATTGTTATTATTATTAATAATAATAATATTATTATTATTATTATTATTATTATTATTATTATTATTATTATTATTATATCAATCTGTCTACATATTTGTTTCAGTTTTTTTGTTTTGGTTCTTTGGACAATTTCTGTATGTTATAATACTCTATAGTAAGGCGGCATTCACACTGACACAAGTTTTTCACCGCCAGCATGCGAGTATTTCAAAGTAGTGAGTGTTAAAAATATGCAATGTAGATATTGATTGTGTACATGTTGTTGCTATGATACAACGTTATAACTTAATTGCTAGCTCCCTGACTTAGCTAAGACCGGCAGCTAAGCAACAACCCATTGCTGAAAAAAATGCAACCTCAAACGTTGAAACCGCATGTCATTCTGAACACCGCCTAATACTATATTTCCTCTTTCTAACAGGATGTAGTGTTGATGCGTGCTCTGAGAGACATGAATCTCCCCAAGTTTGTATTTGAGGATGTTCCTCTGTTTCTTGGCTTAATCTCGGACCTATTTCCAGGGCTAGACTGCCCTCGTGTACGTTATCCCAGCTTCAACGATGCAGTGGAGCAGATCCTCCAGGAAAACAAATTTGTCATGCTACCCAACCAGGTCAAACTTTAAGTTACACAAATGACTTACCATCACAATAATGCATCACACCTTTTTCCTTCACAATGCTGATAAATTTTTTCTGACTCATAAAGGTGGACAAAGTAGTGCAGATGTACGAAACTATGATGACCAGACACACTACAATGGTGGTGGGACCAACAGGTGGAGGAAAGTCTGTGGTTATTAACACCCTGTGTCAGTCCCAGACAAGGTTGTTATTACAGAATTATATTCACTGTCAATGCTAAGCTTTACATTAAAAGGCCACAAGTCTCTATCAAGTCATGTTTTTACTAACTACTGTATGGGCATGTGTTGATGTGCATGTGTTTGCATTTGAGCATGTGGTATATCTGGTATACATATGTTAATGCTGTCAGTGTTTGCACAGTATGAAAACTATGGATAATTTGTGAACTAAGTCTTTTGTGTTAATGTAGGTTGGGCCTGTTAACCAAACTATATGCACTAAACGCCAAAGCCATGAGTGTTATTGAACTCTACGGAATCCTTGATCCTGTGACCCGTGACTGGACAGATGGAATACTTTCAAACATATTTCGAGACATCAACAAGCCCACTGACAAAAAAGAAAGAAGGTGAGATTATGGATTTTATCTAAAGGGTTAACCGATGCTGTTACCAATTAGTAATAATGGAGACTGATAACCAATATTTGGAACCTATACACTGTATATTCCACTAAAAAACAGCGGAAAAATTGGGCCCAATCCCATTTCTACCCCTTTCCCTTCATTTTGCGTGTTCACGTTATATATATAGGGATGCCCCTTCCCCTAATTGCTGTCATATATTGCTGTCATATATATATGACAGCAATATATACAAACCATCACGCCTAAGCTTTTTTTTTTTTTTTAAGTATATTTTTGGGCTTTTTATGCCTTTAATGTGACAGGACAGTAGAGAATGACAGGAAGTTAGTGGGAGAGAGAGTCGGGGAGGGATCCGGAAAGGACCACGGGGCGGGAATCGACGAACCCGGGTCGCTGGCGTACGGTGCAGGTGCACCACACTGCAAAAAATGAAATCTAACCAAGTGTTCGGCCCTACAAAGCCAAAAGGCAGTAACTGCATTTTTGGTCAAAAATGAGTTATTGACATTTTTGGGATATTAAAGACTTCCTTTATCATGTGGATAAATATCTATACTCAATGTGACTGTTTTTTCGAAAAAATAGAGGGTTGTGTTCACAGTAACTCCCAAAACCATACTGCCCTACAAAGGCAAAAGGCAGTAACTGACCAGAGTGTCAAACTGAGAAAAGTGACTTCAAAGTTTTTTGTTTTGTCTACACAAATGTATTATAGGTAGAGCAATGAAAATCTGGTGACTTGTTGCCCTGATTAAGAAATGTGTGTATATAAAAAATATTGTGCTTAAAGTTGACCTTTAACCCTTATTTGTCAGATACTGTACTCTGCCTTTGTATTATGTACTAAAAATAAGGAGTCGTGCAAAGGCAACAGGCAGTAACTGGGGCATTGAGGAGACAAAGAAAGAAGACATTGTAAAAAACATTGTCCTCTTATGCCCCCCAATAGAAAGGCTTTTTGGCTCTCACGTCTTGTGGAGGAGTGACAGCATAATTCAAATCAAGTTTATTGCATCCAAAACAATGGAAATTACATTGCTTATGTTATGCCCACCGTCATAAGAAACCTCAATTTTAAGAATGGGTCACTTGTTTTTATCTCCATACATGAATTTTAAACCATCCATTAATTTGCTATCTTTGCGTTCTCTTTCAAATAAATTATTGTTTTTAATTATCAGAGATAGTTGTTGTATTTATTCATACTGTACACTCTTGTGTCATCTATCTGCAGTCACCCTGTTGGTTTTGCTGCACACAAAATTGAAGTTCTTTAGTCAAAGTGTTGGCTCCAACTGAATGCACTCCCAGCACTGGATAGCAACAACTAAATGTCTAAGTAATTGTGTGTCATCTAAAACAAATGCCTTGATTTAGACTCTAATGAAGGTGTTTAGTTAATGATCTATATGGTGGTAAGCAAATATTGATTATATGTCAGTTACTGCCTTTTGCCTTTGCACGACTCCTTATTTTTTAATACATAATACAAAGGCAGAGTACAGTATCTGACAAATAAGGGTCAAAGGTGAACTTTGAGCACAATATTTTTTATATACACACATTTTTCATCAGGGCAACAAGTCACCAGATTTTCATTGCTCTACCTATAATACATTTGTGTAGACAAATCAAACAACTTTAAAGTCATTTTTCTCAGTTTGACACTCTGGTCAGTTACTGCCTTTTGGCTTTGTATGGCAGTGTTAGTCTTAAAATAAGGTCAAAAAATTGGTTTGTTTTGTTTTTAGTATGAAGACTTACCTACAGTAGCGCTCTCTCGAAAGATCATTTTGACCTAATTTAAGAAGACTTTGACTTATTTTAAGGAGTCTTATCAAGACAAATTTACTTAACGCACCGGCAGACAAATTTGCTTGTTTTTAGTACAAATTTGCTTAATGCACCCAGTACACTAAGGGTGACCCGAGTTCGGGCAAATACAGTGCCCCCCACCTCCCCCCAACAACCCCCATGCATTTTTTTGCACCTTATCATGAACTACCATAGTCATAACCTGACTCCGCCAGATGGATTTGCTCCGCATATCCATCTGGGAACTTTTCATTGAAGAACCTTTGGGAAGGGGCGGAAATACTGGTTAGCTGATTGGATAAACCATCTGTCTATCACTACCTTTGTTGGTTATCGACGGGCCAAATCAACCAATTAGATGAACAAAGTGTTCTTCTAATGCCTTCGTTTAACATACAATTAAGTTAGGTAACATGACTAACGTTAAGATGTTTTAACTTACCATTTGTATGACATGAACCTAATCAACGACAATTCCCATCAAGTTTTCACGGTATGCCCTACACTTCGGAAGAAAGTATATTGCTCCATTGTGAACTGAAATCAGCCGTGGAGGATGTCTGTGTCTTTCATTCCTCCCAGCTGCATGGCTGAGACTCATAGCTTCACAGCTTGCCCAGGAATACTTTCTAATTTGAATAAAACTTGCGCGATAGCTATGCTCATCTCTGTGGATGCCGTCATGTTGTTCGTTGCGTCACACCTCAACCCGCCTCAAAGCCAACGCTGATTGGACGTTCGTTTGGTGAACTGCTCCAAATTCTCTTTAACGGAAAGTATCCAGACTGATCTGCGAGTGAAACCCTGAAGCTCGCGAGATCAGGATGGTCTCACGAGGCTACCATAGTCATGCTATATACCATTTTAAAGCTGAGAATCTCAAGAATCGATATATGTAAAGCTTTCCATGAATTAACATATATTTCGTGTGTAAAATATAAGTTTATCCCGATATATAACATATCAGAAAACCCCCCTCCACCACCCCCCAATGTTGCTGCGTTGATACTTTGTCACTTGTCTGTATGGCCGTACCAATAAGTTAGCCCAGCATGCTTGGTCTTGAAATGTTCGTAAGAATCCATAGATGTGAAATATTTACATTGTTTTATTGCCAATATACGCCAGTGCAAACAAAACAGATACATAAGAAAAGAAGCGAAGTGAAAACGTATTTTCCGCGGAAATCCAGGTATTTCGGTTTGACTTCCATTATTGTCGCTGGATTCCATCGATACCAATTACATGTCTGTAGGACCAATGAGAGTCGAGATAGATGCCATCAAAGCCAATGAATCACGTAAGCGATGAATTTGACAACCAGGCTTTGAATGGCCATAGCGCTGGCACATCGTCACATTCTACTTCCTTGTCGGCTAAACTCCATGCGCAAAGCTCACGCGTAACCAGACTCTCCGAAGCAGTGGTTTGGAAGTTTGTTACTAAACAAGCAAGAGACATGTTTTTGAAGTTTTTTGTTCGTAAAACATGCCAAAGAGACAAAAAAAGACGAAACATGTCGAAGAACCTGAGGACATTGAAGATCTGGAGGACATCGATGAAGGAGAAGAAAGCAATTTCTCGGAATGCGATTCCGAGGAGCAGAACTTTTTAGCTGGGAAGGACCCTGATTTTGAGCTGTGAGTAGACTACTTATATCCATATACAGTTACAGATACAGTTTAGTTTGCTTTTGTAATGTTTAGTGCATAGTTTTTCATTTAGCTTTGTTTCATAGTGTGACCTGGGGGAGGTGTGAACAGTGTTCTGGTACCTGGGGGGAGGGGAGTTAGGTGAGAATGCAGTGTGGGTTTGTGTGTGTGTGTGTGCAAAAGAGAGAGCAGGGGGAGGTGTGACCCGAGTACACACATTTATATCAGTTGTATAAGTTGTTGGGAAGGGTTTTCATATACTTTAGTGGGTCTGAGCCCAACTTCCACCTGTACAATTGTTTCAGTGACAGCGATGAAGACTGGGCCCCGCCAAGCAAAAAAACAAGAGCTGAGGATCCTGTGTCTGAGGAAGAGGAGCCGGTGGCCGAGACCAGTGGGACAAGAAAAGGAAAGGGTGCTGCAAGAAGCAGGGGGAGAGGCAGAGGAAGAGGGAGAGGCCAAGGCAGGGGAAGAGGGTGCTCCCGCAGCAGACAGGAGAGCGGAGACGCAGAACCATGGCTTAGGACGGACATCCAGGACACCATACCACCACAGCCCACGTTTCGCCCTATGAGCACTCCTGGCCCCCAGCGTATCTCTGCACAGTACACAATATTAGAACTATTTCAGTTGTTCATAACACGCTCCATTTTGTTGACCGTTGTATTGCATTGAATATGAATCATTTGATGTTTCGTTTGCCAGGGTATTGTTATTTTTTGAATTTTTGCACTGCATTTCATTTTTTACCTTTTATATTTATAATATTTACTGTTTTTTACCTTTGTTTCATTTTATAATACAAATGTTCACTGCATTACCTTGTTTGTCCTTTTTTCATGGAAATCTCAAAGGCGTAGGAGCAAAAGTAAGAGTTTCAGGTCAGATAATGCTTCTCTGGACTCATGGCACAGCCACTGCAAAGCACTCCAGGTACAAGCAACATGACACAGAGTGTAACCTTTCATTTGACACCAAGATCATGGTTCTACATAAAGGGGTTCTTGTATAGGAAGAGTTTTTTTGTCAGTATGTGTTTTGGTAACCAAAGGTCCTTTTGGAGTCTCCAAAGCAAAACGCATGTGTATGCCCACACAAATATGGGTCCCACACAGTAGAGGGTGACACGGGAAGCAATTTTCACTCCCGTCCCATCCCGAGCCCGCACAAATACTCCCGTCATATCCCGATCACGTGACAGCCCCCCCAAAAAAATTCTGTCCCGCAAAATCCCGAGAGAAAGACTCCCGAATCCCGTCCCGCTCCCTATGTTGATGTCTAAAGTTATCCGACTGTTAGGCTACAGTAGCGTGCGGTGACCATACATTTTGGTAGGGCAGAAAGCCTTGTCTAACTTTTCTTTAATAGCCGATCATTTTGGGCTATATTAAAATTACATATTTTACAGTACTTTGCTGTAGGCTATGCTTAAATCATTTCATAGTTAGATCTCATCCCATCAGTTAAGTTTGCACCGTTCTCACGTTAAACCAGCGAAGCATAGCAACGTTGCTATGAGTAAACAAAACATTTTTTTGTGTTCCGCCAGGGTTATGCGATAAATATATTGAGGAATGCGATCGTCAAGGTGTCATGCCCCAACATTGCATGACACATTAAACTCAACGAGAATCGCTTTCCCGGACAGCTCGTGCAATTGAATAGAGTTGTCCTTTGCTGATACTTTCGCCTGTAACTGTTTCTTTGCATCCATTTTGCCTTAGGGCCTATCGCTGAAGCTGATTGATTGTGAACAGGGCAGCTGCTTGTCTTGCTCTGATAGGCTACCAATCAACAACAAACGTATTGTGGGTTGTAATTGGTTCTCTTTTCTAAAACGAAATGCCTCACGTCTTTGGGCGCACTCACTGCATTGCAGCGTCATTTTTTAAGTTAATAATCTCTGGCTTCCCGCCAGCTCCCGTTTATTATTTCCTGTCCCGTCCCAATCACGTTACCAACAGTGAAATTTACTCCCGTACTGCGGGAAACCCGCGGGAATACCGTGACCCGCGGGAGTCCCGAAAAATTGTCACCCTCTACCACACAGTCATACTTCATCCTATAGGGATCTACTTTGAGATACAGATTCACAAGACCTGGTAGTGGGCCTCAGTGGTGTTTTCAAGACAATACAAGTGACCAAGAGGGCAGAATGTGGTCATTTCTAGAGATTAAGGGTGTCACGATTTCGATTTTATTTCGAAATCGATCGAAATTACATCTCAATCTCGAACTTCGAACTTAAAAGTAGAATCGACGATGCAGCCACACCCCCAATGTCACGTCCAGCATGTATGCCAAGAGCACAAACACACATGCACGTGCTGAACTGCAGCGTCAACACTCCTCTAATTTTAGGCTGCAGCCAGTTAAAATATAGGCCTACACATCAACCTACCGAAATCAAAGCCCCTCTTGCTACTTTGAAATCACCGGTGTGGAAGTATTCGTTCATTCACGTCAATTAAAACTAACTTAGCCTACTCAACTTAGCAAGTGAAAAGATGGTCTAATTACAGTCCAAAGTTACTTTAAGGCTTAAAATGCAAATGTATAAGTACATATTCCATGAACACTAACCTTGGGTCCCTTCGGAGTGTGCTGAAACAATCAAATTAACATTCTGTGTTGTTTCATTTTACTATGTTCACGTCTCTGTTTTAGCCTAAAGTTCTGTTTACATTACAACCTCGCGGTTGGAACGGTTTCAAAATAAAAGCCCCCCGAAAAAGAAAAGGCCAAAAAGAGTAAATAACATATAAGGAATGCATTAATAGTAATATTTAAAAAAGATCGAAAATCGAATCGAATCGTGACTTTAAAATCGAAAATTACATCGAATCGAGGATTTGGAGAATCGTGACACCCCTACTAGAGATGTACATAACCGCCTATAAGAAAAACTATCATTCTACCCTTTGCCACTCTCTGATAGTTCATCACACAGTCAATCTATTGGTACCAAAAAATTCTACAAGGCCTTAGCTTTCCAAAGAGGTCAGGCACTTGATTGTAAGTCAAAGTATGTGGCAACAGGGCCATTGTAAGTAGGCGGTGTGCAATTTTGAGGAAAAACTCAAAATAGGGGGGTAAATGCTATGGGTTATTAATGCACTGGCAGAAAAATTTGCTTGTTTTCAGGATGAGATGTCTAAAAATAAGTCATATCTTAATATAAGATTAATAATCTTGGTTAGATTTGATTAGATGAGCAGTTTTTGCAGTGTAACACCGAGTTTTTCTATGCGCAGAAAGCGAACGCTGTGCTCTACAACGCTAATTGCGTGTCCACAGTTGAATAGAGTTAACCAATTGTGATATTAAAAAGAATCAAACTTCAGCGATCATACATGATGTGACATACTGAGTAGGCCTAGTAGCTCTACTCATCTACTTAAAAAATACTTGAACTATTTACTGCACGTAAACTGTAGGGCTATGACCTAGTCTAGCAGATTGGAAAGTGTACATCGTGAAAGTGAAAATACGATATTAGAAAGGCAAACAAAAGTTAAGGTTGCTTTTGACATAGTACAATGAAGAAAATCGATGCTCTGAATACTGATTCAGCTGTCTCTAAAGGTTTCTCTAATTGACGCATTTAACTACAATGTGGATTACACAGGCGCAAGAGTTTCACCGCAAAACAGACGTGCGCTGTTTTCATACATATGGCGGAATACCTAAACAATCGCTATTAGTCTGCGCTTTTTCCTCAGTGTGGCCTGTTTGTACATACCCCGCCACGTTTTTTACGTGCATGTTGCGAAACAAATACACCTGAAGTGGGCGCAAAAACGTTAGTACATCTGGCCCTGATGTAAATCCGGTTTCTAGGCCAAGTATACTTGCGTATACAAGGAATTTGGTCTCTGCATTTATCCCAACCGTGAATTAGTGAACACACAGAGCATACAGTTTGAACTTATATGGAATATCCCAAAGAGGTCATTACAAGTAACATCAAAGTAACTCCTAACCACTACGGGACGGTATATATTCATAAGGTATATATTCATAAGATGATTGTCCCACCCCACAGTTTCTGTCCCTGGTATCCAGAATGGTCAAGGCATTAAACAGAACTTTACTGTACACCCTTTTGTCCAGCATATGGCTATTCTATGGCATGTACCTTGATTTCCCTTTCTCCCTCACTTTGCATACCAGTTCTTCAAAAAGTAAAACAATTTATTCTGAATTTCATAGGTACATATTATTTGATGGGGATGTTGATGCTCTGTGGGTGGAAAACATGAACTCTGTGATGGATGATAATAAGCTGCTAACCTTGGCCAATGGAGAGAGGATTCGTTTGCAGAATCACTGTGCACTACTGTTTGAGGTACATTTTCAGTTGTGCTTTTTTATTACTATTTAGCCTCTTCTCTGTCATATTTCTACATTTATGTAAGGTATTTTGTTATGTTATCATATTTTCAATGTATACCTACTAGCTGAATCAGACTGTTTTAAATTAGCTCAGTGAATAGTTAAGTCAATTATTCTGATTATTGCACTGGCTCACAGGCATATTGGTTGAGCTGGAGAGAGAAAAGAGAAAGCATGGTTTTAATCTATAGTTTATGACAAAGTTTATGACATGCAAAGCAATACACTGTATTGTTGTTAAGTGGATTGATGGTTATGTCATATTTGTAACTCTCAATCTGTCCATTTAATTCAACAACATTTGTCAGAATTCACCATTTAAGGACCCAGACCCTTAATAGCACAGTTACCAACTTACTGCAACAGCACCACTGCTGGTAAAAATTCAAAGGGAAGCACTGTGGTGTTGTCATAGTTTATTCAAAAATTAGACTTAAAAAAAGATCACAATGTATTGCCTCATATACACTGCAAAGATTATTAATCTTATATCAAGATAAAAAAAATTGTTTGTATTGTTTTCAGTATAAAGAGACTTACCTAGCGCTTTCTCGTGAAATCATTTGACTTAATTTAAGAAAAGTCTGACTTATTTTAAGACATATTATCCTGAAAACAAGCTAATTTTTCTGCCAGTGCATTAAGCAAATTTGTCTTGATAAGACTCCTTAAAGTCTTCTTAAATTAAGTCAAAATGATATTTCGAGAGAGCACTAGGTAAGTCTTTTCATACTAAAAACAATACCAAATAGACATTTTTTGCAGTGCACAGTTTCGAATTATATTGCAATATATTGTATTAATCCTATATTAAGATAGAAAACGATTTGCTATTGTTTTTAGTGTGAAGAGACTTACCTAGCGCTGTCTCAAAATATCATTTTGACTTAATTTAAAAAGATTTAAGAAGTCTCATTGAGACAAATTAGCATTACAGTAATTTGCTTAATGCACTGGCATACAAATTTGCTTGTTTTCAGGATGAGACATCTTAAAATAGGTCAAACTCTTCTTAGATTAAGCCAAATGATTTCATGAGAAAACACTTGGTAAGTCTCTTTATACGGAAAACAATACCAACAAGACTTTTAAATCTTAATATAAGATTAATAACACTTGGTTAAATTTTAGATAAGCAGTTTTTGTGGTGTTTATGCTATTAATTGTATAACTTTGGGTCATAACTTTTTGCCCATGGGAAATGGCAGATCCAGAGGTCTGATCAGTTGAGAGTCACTGTGTCCAACTCAAGTCAATTTTCATCCTACATTTTGGGTAAAGTATTAAGTGTAAAGTGTTGTGTAAAATAGCTGTAAAAATTGTTGTCTAAAATACAGGTGGGAGATTTGCAGTATGCATCCCCTGCCACTGTCTCCCGCTGTGGAATGGTGTTTGTTGACCCCAAAAACCTGCGTTTCACTCCATACTGGCAGAAGTGGGTTAGCAACAGATCTATAAAGGTAAAGTGATTATATTGTTGTTTTATATTGTTGGTGACTATATGAGTGTAGGATCTATACAGCACCCTTCACAATGATTGATACCTCTGGTAAAGTTATGTAAAAAGAGGTAAGAAAAAAATAAATGTCTGATCAAAGTATAATTATCTTTTAACAAAAAGACTCATTCTTCAATTGTTGGCACCACTGTATTTAATACATTTAAATTAACATTTATTCATTTAACAGACACATTTAATACAAAGTGATTTACATATGTAACTCATTTGACAAGGAATTACATTGTCCCTGGAGCGACTTGGGGTTAAGGGGCCAGTTGCACAAAACACCTTAGGTTAAGTTTTTTCCCCCCGTAAAATCTGATTTAAAGCCCCCTTAAAATAACATGAGTTGCACAAAGTATTCTCCTTAAGGTTTCCTTAAAATTTTCCCTCAAGTTTTTAAGGTTTTCTCCTTATCTTATAAGAAATAAGATTATGTATCAAACCGTTGCACAAACAACCTTAGCAGCCTAAATAAGGGGGTATATAAAATAAGGGACCTCTGACTCTACCTTATTATTATATGAGTTAATGCTGATAAATTAACCACTTTTGACAATTGAAAATTAAACTTCTCCGCTAATATCAATACTCTTCTATCAAATAGCCTATCAGAAACATGCCAAATACTATTATTATGTGGTTAGTATAGTGGTAACATACTCAAGTCGGATGTCCCAACTGTTGGCCTACCATGAGCTTTGGTTCAGTTCGCCAGGCAAAACGTAACAAGAAAAGTTTGTTTTGGTGCACTGATAACAGTCGGGATAATATCTAACTAGCTAGCTAGTATTGTTCAGTTCATGTCTATATCAGGCTTTACTAGATGAATAGATAAATGTCATTGAAAATTATTAAGTTAAGATTATAAGATCATTAAGCTTTAGGCTATTGTGTTTGGTGAGTTGCTGACTAACGGCATAAATTACTAGCAAGGTAGTTACAACTATGTCTGTTGATCATACCGGTTGAGTTATTTATTGCTAACATTAACAAGGTGCATTAATCACTATAGCTAACATTGTGAAATTAATGTCACTGCTCTAAGGTGCGTCGTGTTTGGCTGTCACCCTTCAAACGTTTTTCCTTAACTAAGGAAACCATTTAAGGTATTCTGTGCAACACCTACAAATAAATCCCTTACCTAAGGAGAAATTAAGCCTTTAATTTCCATTAAGGGTCATACTTAAGGGAGAAAAGCTTAAAGTGTTTTGTGAAACCGGCCCAAGGGCCTTGCTCAAGGGCACAACTGTGGAAACTGGGAATTGAACCCACAACCTTTTGGGTACTGCATGCTAGCCTAGCTCCTTAACCACTACGCTTACACAGTCCCATAATACTTCTTAGTCTTATTTAGTCACAATTCAAATACAATACTGACAATAAAAAACTGATGTTGATAGTGAGATTAATGCAGTTAATGCAACTCCATAGAAAAAAGATGCATCTCACTGCAAGATTAGTGTGCTGTCTCATCACGTTCTAAAGAGTCAGTGGAATCAAATTTCCTCAAAATAAAGGTCTTGCCTGTTTACACTCTGGCAGCATGATAAGTGAAAATGTATAGTAAATTAGCCATTCTGGAAGACAGATCTTGGGCAAGGCTTGCAGTTCTGTTCCATTTATTGCTGCTCCACTCCAAAAGCTCCCTTTCTCTCTGTCAGCAAATTTCATGGAAATCGGGGCAGTAGTTTTTGTAAACCGTATTTTCCGGACTATAAGTCACACTTTTTTTCATACAGTAGTTTGGCTGGTGACTTATAGTCAGGTGCGACTTATATATGAAAAAATATATAAGTTGAACATGTTATCATAATTAATAATTGCCTACATTGTTTCGAGGGAGAGCAGCTTCACAGAAGAGAGAACTTCTGACGCCAAATTTGAGGAAAAGTTGGTAAACCATAACCTGACTCTCGCCAGATTAATTTCGTTCCGCCTAGCTCCACTCATCCATCTGGGATCAATCCATTGGAGTGTTGCTTCAGAAGGCTGGGCCTAATCAAAAAATGCTTGCATATGATTGAATAAGCCACCTGTCCGTCATCTATTGACGTGCTACTTCAACCACTCACATCGAAGCCAACCCGTGACGCTGATAACAGTCTCACAGTCGCTTCTACGCTATGTCTATCTATGAAACTCCCGCCCTGCGTCCTAATTGGCTCTACCATAAAATCTGGTGCAGAAATCACTCTCAACGGAAGAGGTCCCAGATGGATGTGAGTGAAGCTAGGCGGAGCTAAGCGGAACGAAATTCATCTGGCGATAGTCAGGTTAGGTAAACCACCCTTCTTACCTAATTTGAGGGTGCTGATTTTGAATATTTAGTTTACCAAGCTCAATTCTGAGTTCTAAGCCGCATAATCATAGCCTGACGAGCCAGACCCACATTAAAATGTAGGGTCTGGGCACTCACCGTTCGCAGTGCTCAGTCCGAGAGGCGGGATAATCGGTTGTCTTTCAAATTCTCTCTGTGCGCAATAGGACAGCGCTGAGTCCCATGCGTTTTCCCACCAGCGGAGCTAGTTGGCTAGTTCAAACTTTTGCCATCTTAAAACAAGCTTAACTCGTGTCACACTGTTGGCCAACAGCAACATCCATCTTCTTTGTTTTCAAGTAGCACGGAATTCAAGCCAAACCGTTGCAACTCTACCATCAATCATTATGTTAAGATAACATAGTGTCACTCATGTGGTGTTTAATGTGTTTCATCACAATAACAAGTTGCACAGATAACCTTCAACTCAGAATATATCCTACAGTACATATGAACTTAGATAGCGGGAATAAGCCTTATGCAGAATTGCATCTACCGTCAGCAACAACCGACAAGTAAAAAACATTTTACTTCTAGTAACACTGGATTTGGTATGTGTGCTTGCCTCCATAATAGAGCTTGATAATGTGCTCTTCTAATATGCCATTGAGCAGCATCACTTGTTGATGGTAGAGCCTCCGATCCTCGACATCTAGAAAACAGAGTGGCTCTGGCATAGTGTTGTCACGATACCAAAATTATGACTTCGATACAATACCAGCCATAAATATCTTGATACTCGATACTGAAACGATATCCAAATCCTAAAATATCTGGAGAAGAAAGAACACAGGCCTCCTCCAGGTGTATTGAGTCATTTGTGTTGAATTTGGTGCACTTTTGGTGCACGTTTTAAACTTAAACGTCCTACATAATTATTATTTTTGTAGTCAGTAAAATAGTAGTTTGTGTGTGATTAAGTCCTTTATTGTTTGTTATAGCTCATTTATATTGTGTGGTGTATTGGCAATAAATTACCTTTAAATAGCCAAAGTAGGCTAGATCAAGGTCAGTGTTCAAATTACTGCATGCAAATCACTTAATGCTATGCAGAAGAGCCTAATCTTTAGGCCATCTGATGTAGGCTACCCTAGGCCTTCCCGTGCTTATGGGATTTCTTTGACAGTTGCAAAGGGAAAAGAGTGAAGATAGTCTTCCGATAGGTTGCCGGTTCGAACCCCGACCAGTAGGCACGGCTGAAGTGTCCTTGAGCAAGGCACCTAACCCCTCACTGCTCCCCGAGCGCCGCTGTTGTTGCAGGCAGCTCACTGCACCGGGATTAGTGTGTGCTTCACCTCACTGTGTGTTCACTGTGTGCTGAGTGTGTTTCACTAATTCACGGATTGGGATAAATGCAGAGACCAAATTTCCCTCACGGGATCAAAAGAGTATATATACTTATACTTATACGTATACATTGTCAATGGAGCGTTCTACTAGCATTGTCAATGTTTATTATTAACTTGGTAGCCCTTGGATACTTTTTGTTGGGGGAAGTGCTGTGTTGGAAGGTGCACTCACATTTTTAGTTCTCTGTAGATACAGTATAGCCTACATATGTTGGAGACTAGTGCACTGCTGGCAGAGGCCTCAGAAATCACCATAAACAATATTATTTGTTTGCAATAACAGTTTATCAGATAATGCAGTATCCATGTCTTGGTATCTTTTACAAAATCAAAAAAGTCTACCAGTGTTTTAGCCGAAAATAGCAGAGCTACGCAAACATACCAGTGCACAATGGTGTAGGGCACGTGCATAGAGCAGGGGTTCTCAATTTGGTTTTGGTTCCAGGGTCCCCTTGTGGGAGAATTGTTTTTTATGAGGACCCCCATTCAATTGTATGTTGACGATGTGGACTGACAGTTAAGCTACACAACAGTAGGAATGGTTCATTATGACCTGAGTGAAGTGATTAGTACTGTAGATGCAATAGTCTGGAAACACAAATATTTCTCCATACCCTTGTTTCTTTTTTCCATACTTATCCAGACCTGGAAATTACTAAAACCATTTTTCCAGGTTTTCCATAATGCGTAGGAACCCTGTAACCAGTAGGCCACGGCTGCCCCCAGTGTAATTTAATTCTTTGCTCCCAGTGTAATTTAATAAGTATGTTTCAACCACTCAGGTCTTAATCAGATAGGCCTACACCATATCTGTTGCAATATATGTGTGCATTCCTACATTAGGTCTATTTCTTTGATAGTTAACATCATTTGCTACCACATAACAAATACCAAATAACAATACAAAAGTTTCTTACAAACTTTCCTGCATACTTTTTAAATGTGCTGCAGTCAGATGGGTGTCCTAAAGACATAACTAGATCTTGAGCATCTATTACCAGTGTTGAATGAGCAGTTTTTGAAGTGATCACTACCGGACATTCCACATTGTTAGACAGCACTTGAGTGAGGATGACTTATTTCCACTTCACAAATAACCATCACTATCTGCAATAGCTACAGTACAGGGACAAGAATCAGTTCATAGCTGAGGATTTGTCCTAGGTCCACTTCCCTTTCAGCATCAGTAATGATGCACTGGAGAATATTTATTTTTGTTGCACTATAAAGGATATCTTGTCTAAATGTTTTGCAAATAATCTCCATAGCACTCTTCAGCACTCCTCAAACATGCACACTCTTCCATTTTTCTGCATGGCTGGAATTTGAATGATAGGAAAGAGCACCAGTGAGATGTTTTAACTATGCAAGCACAGTAGCCTTAACAGTAAAATAATAGTGTAAATCCTCTGTAAAGACTGACAACTGTTCATAATAGTTAGTGACAAAATACTTTCTACAGAAAAATGAGTAGACACCTACTATTCTATCAATTTATTAGCAAGGAATCTATTTTGTTTCTATGTCATACTGAATTTTAGCTATTATTTAAATTGATATTTTAATTTTAGCTTATTTTAATTTGCTACTTGAGGGTCTTTGGGGTAATTCCTGTCCTGTCCTACAACATATCTGATACATAAAGAGTATATTAATGCCTTATTTTTTTCAATTCCTATGATATCTGATGGCAAAACCAAAAAGTATGTGAATTATGCTAATTATGCTAATTAGCCAGCTTAAAACTCAAAATTGAGCTTGGTAAACAAAATATTTGTATTCAGCACCCTCAAATTGTGTGAAATAGCCCCTTTACCGACTTTTCCTCAAATTTGCCAACAGGACTTTTTCTGAACGTTTGTTAGCTATCTGCTCTCCCTCTTCTTAATATTTAATATTGTTGGTTAGTTTAATACTGTTGCCAACGAAAAGTCGTTGTCTTACACCATAGGTCTCCAACACGTCACTCTCAAACTACCAGTTGCTTGCCGCCCCCTTCTGAGCTTGCCAGAGGCTGTGAGGCATTCCAGCCTACAAATTTTATAAAAAAGTAAATCTTACATAATTTAAAAAATAACTTAATTTAGGCTACCGTAGACCTATTTGGATATTCGCAATAAGATTTCCATTACAGCACAGTGCAAGTTCAATTAATGAATGAAAGCGGGTACCTTGTCTCGCAATAAACAGCGGATGGAAATCCCGACACTCTTTCAACTACATGAAACTTAATAGTGAACCATCAGATACCCCCCAGATTTCAGTGGCCATCAGTCCCAACATTTAGCAATATAATCAAAGAGTCCAAACGTAAATTAAATCCCAAACCAAACCGGACATCTTCTGCTTTTGATAGCCTACCAGTATGCCACTCCAAATGAAACGAAGCGCATGTCTCACAATAAAATGCACCAGGTAAGAAATAAAGGTCTGCCTCGAATACAAGCCTGCTCCAAATAAAGGTGTTGTGCTTTGCGCAGCCTGAGTAAATAAAAGACCCCAGCCATAATTTGAGGATTTACGATAGTCTGTCTCCTAAACATTCCTCACCCATTATCCAGACATGCATGAAAACATTTGAAAACAAAACTCACAGCCATAGCTTATTTTGACTGATGACTTTCTCTTCTGCATTGTCCTAACCGTTAAAATGAGGCATATGACGAGGCATTGCAACAATGTTTACAGAGATACACTATACGGTTGGCTGCAAAGATTGATATGCAGACTGTTACGATTGGCCAGGCGCTTTAGGCTATAGTCTTTCTACGTAAGGGATAATGTATAGAACGCCGGCCATTATTGGAAAAATAAGTCCTGACAGGGCGAACCGGACCCAGACGCGCTAGTGGAGGGGTCTTGCTTTGCCCTGAAGGGACTTATTTTCCCAAAAATGACCGGCGTTCTATACATTGTCCCGCTTATTATACGGCTACTTGCCAAAACAAAAAAATTAACTAGAAGATCAGTTCTAAAGAGGTGGGTTTTAAAATACTGTACACATTTTATGAATGTACTTTGGTAGACACTTGATTGAATAGGAGTAAGCAGGTCATTCCACCACCCAGCTACCACTAATAACACATTTTAATTGCCAACAAAGTAGTTGAGTTCATTGTATCTTGATAAGTTGTTTTACACACCGTTAATGGAGACCATCAACTCATTTTGATACATTGATTAATTCATATTTTAATTGCAGAATTTGTGTTTTCTGCCTATGTGTGCCACAGTTTCAGTAGGTCATTGCTGTTACTATGACATTGATGATGTTTTACTGTCAATCAAACAGATCAATAAAGCAACAATAACCTTCACATAGCATCCACCAATCACATCTAACAATAGCATCCACCAATAGCATCTATCAATCAATAGCAACAACAATAAAACAATAATAGTGATAATAAATGCCTACATTACAGTATGTATCATTGTGGAAATGCCTTTTCAGTTCATAACACATTTATTTTCTTACAGGAAATTGGAGAGCTTTGCAAATTGTTTGAAAAGTATGTTCCTCACACCATTGATATGATCATCGATGGTATAGTGGATGGCAGACAAGGAGAAAAGCTGAAAACCATTGTCCCTCAAACAGATTTAAATATGGTTGGTCCATCATTATACTCAGTTGTATAGATTTAACGGTTCCTGCTGTCTAAATCATTAAGACCACCGCGCTAGCGAAGCGGCGGTCATATATGTTTAGTCAGAGCGTATTTTTTTCTGCATTTTTCATTTTTTTATGAGTAATTTTATGTCAACGATTCCAGGGACACTGAAAGACCGGGCTGCACGAAACTTGGTGGGCATGTAGCCCAACAGGGATGACATCAAACTATCGATTTTTGTTTTGATCTGTTGCCCAACCGCCGCACCAAACCCCCCAAAAGAGGAGGGTAGGACGGACACAGTTTTCTGTGACTTTCTCGAGAACTATAGGACCTAGGATGGCCAAATTTATTTTGTATGTTGGTCTCAAGGGGCCATCTCAACCCATCTGTAACCACTCATTTGCAGTATAGCACCACCTAGTTAAAAATGAAAAAGCAAAAATTAGGTGTTGTAATTACATGTTTGGCTGACATGTTCAAAATTGCACGAAATTTGAAGTCTAGGATCATTATGACACTCTCTGAATGCATGACAAGTTTTGTGGAATTGTGTTCATGTGGAGGCCATACAATAAATTAAGGGCCTGTTTACACGTATCTAGATTTTTAAAAAAACGGATATTTTGTATGCGTTTGTTTTTTTAATCGCGTTTACACGACATTCGATTAGAAAATATATCCATACACACTAGAACGCAAAATGATTCCAAAGGCGAATGTTTATGTAGAACCTAAAGTGTCGTCTAGGTCATCTACTTGTCTGTGTTGCCCTCCTCCCCTCAATTAGCCTAATAGCAGGAGAGGAAAGACGCTTTGGTTTACCAGTACTAGTTTATCAGTTTGGCAGAAATTACATGCACAACACAGTAGGCTATGATAGGCCAACAATACACAATATGAGATGGAGATGAGTTGTCAGTTATGTTATTTCGTGGCAAGGAACGATTAAAATGTGCAAAAGCCTACCAACATCTCACTGTTCACTTTACACAACTCTGCGTCTGTAACACGCCAGGCCAACATATTGCACTATCCCAGTCAAAGTTCAATTGCATATCCGAGAATAAACTTAGGTAAATTTAAAATGTACAGAAGGCTACGCGTTTTAGGCTGATTAAACCGAAGGGAAATTATGGCAAAAAGCGACTCATAAAGCAACTCATAGCCTACATGTGGACCGACGAGGTAGAACTAGGCTACTTTCTCTTAGTACAGTATAAAGTGAGGAAAGTTCAAGAGGGCACGGATTACATGCTAGCCTACTAATAGCCTATAAACATTAGCTCTCGCCCATGTTCATTTTGTCAAAGCAGCTCTTGGATGAAAATAGGTTGGCGCCTGCTTTATATTAACGCCACACCAAATCAGTAATGAAAACACTGATGAGCTGTTATGTCTCTCATTGGTTTTACACCCAAAAGACACCCATGACTGGTTAAAAACATTAGGCTACATTTATTTAGCTATCCACAACGTAAACAGGCGATTTAGAATGCCGTGCGTGTATACCGTACGCCCACACATCCTGCGATCTTAATTACATCCAATAATAGGCCTAGGCTAATTCATGAGAATATATCTGCATTTTAATAAAGACATGTAATAACACTGCCGTGATGTAAGTGTGGTAGGATATTGAGTATCCATGAGTTGCTAGGCTAGTGTTCATGGACAATGATCGATCCAGCTAGTCTGCACGCACACATAGGGCCTTTTAACTGAGAAGGTCGGGGGAATGGGGCTGTTTTAATGACAGTGTTGGCAGCATGCAGAGCCAACATCACAACACGTTTCAATGTGCTAATAACGCTAAAACTCGCACGTCATGCCAAAACTAACTAGAATAGCAAACCCATTTAAAACTCACCATAGCATAACTTCTCAGATACGGTAATTAATCATGCCACAGCGGGCCAGAATAACAAACATAGCCTACCTTATCTTCTACATACATGTACATCCTCTAGGTTTGGAAATGAAGATGATTTAATCCAACATGTTATAATCCATTGAGTAGGCCTAGCCTAGGCTATGTTAGCGTCACAAGACGATACTTACTTACTTACTAACTTACTTCTACATGAAGTAAACAACTAAACAACTCTATAATTAACAATATAACAACTCAGAAGTCAACGGACAGTTGCTGTGTGAACCTGTGTGAGGTGAGCACGAAATAGTATGCGAAATATTAAAAATAATCGCATATCACGTGGTGTGTAGGCTACAGTTTGTGTGAAATGTAAATGTTCAGGCAGGCACTGCACGTCAAAAGCTCCGCTCTAGAATCTTTGCTGCACATATTAAATCGAATTGACCCACGACACAATTGAACGCGTCATCGTTTTAAGAAATCTTCACTTTAGAGTGCGTTTGTAAAAGTATGCGTTAGAGGGAGATAAATCTCTGTTTACGTGTAAACGAAAGGGCCAAACGCATACAAAAGTATGCGTTTATTCTAGGGATGTCCGATATTGGCTTTTTTGCCGATATCCGATATGCCGATATTGTCCAACTCTCAAATTTCGATTCCGATATCAGCCGATACCGATGTCGATATGTGGGTTATTTTTCCTCAAAACTAATTTAGGTAACATCACATATCTCCTGTTGTGGAATTAACACAACATGCTTAATGTTATTGTGATGCCCCACTGGATGCATTCTTGAATGCAACAAGGCTTTCCAAATGTTAACATTGTCTGTGCAAAATAAGAAAAATACTTCAACTTAATTTAGGGAAAAAGTGCCATGTTTATTTTTTATTTTTTAATTGTCTCAAACAACAGTTCGGATTACACTCTCCCTGAGATAATCTTGACAATGCCCACAACAAATAGGGCAAATTTGACTTCTTCACAAATGATAAAAACATTGTACCTGAACAACTATGTGCAACATAGCAGAATGTAAAGCCAACTAAAATAACAGGCATAGTGTATGACAGGCTACCCTTTTTCTGTGTTAAATGAGCCTGCATTTGTAGGATGCTTCATGAACTGTTTCTTTAACTAAAACTCAATCACCTTAATTGAATGAATGCACAAATATGAGTCACGGGTGTTTGTTTTTACAGACAAGACAGACCCTCACTCTAAACCCGTCCTTCCTCATATACAGATATCTAGGCTATATTTAACATTTATTTTATATTTGGCCTGTTATAAAATCATGTATTGAACATTTTAAGCACAGCTCAGCTTTAAGAAACTCAAATAGCCTAGATGCATGCTTAGCATTTTGTGATCATGAAGGCTACTTTCACAAACTCTTATAGTCAGCTGTCCTCTGATTTACCGATATCTAGGCGACATTTGTAATATTTGTTTTGTATTTGGCCCGTTAATGAAATAATGTGGAACAATTTAAACACAGTGTAAAACTTAAATCCCAAATTTGGAGACATCAAGGTATGTTGAAATTTACTGCAAATTCAAAACGGGATTAGTCTGGAACGGCTAACTGTACAGGGGACTGCTTTACACCTTTCTGTTCGGTAAGGTCTGCTGTTTATTCTGATATATGGTTTGTCATGTGTTAAACGAAGGGTTCTGAAGTATTCCACCGAGATGAATGGGTAGGGAGATGGACGCAAAACCTTCGGTAGAATTTATGATTAAATTGAATTATTTACTTTTCTCGCGAACCGTTCACCACAGCAATTAGCGGCTAACATCGATTAAAAGCTGAGAAAAAGCTCTTTCACGTGATACGTGTGATGTCTGTGTGATGAGTAGGATGGGTTAATTTGGACGCACTTTCTTTCTTGCGCTGTCACTTTCTCCACTGCGTAATTTGGCCATAGGCCATAGGCTAAATATATATCGCTATTAGTAGGACGCAAAGCAGAATATTTAAAGAGGCCCTATGCAACAATTTTAGCAAAAATGACCTTAATTATGCAGGTTGAGAGTCGTTCTGATGGTTCTACAACACTTTTTGGGTCGTTTGGTGGGTGCTTCATCTCCCCCTAGTGCTTCTCCGCGGAAAAACCGAATATGCAACTTTCTGGTCACGGTCGGAACACATCCGGATGTAACTCGGCGGAAATACTCGAAAATGTAGTCAGATTTAGTCAGATTGTAGTTTCTAAGAAGACTGCAAAACGGACTCCGACTTGGCTTTGTTGCTGTTGAAATTGTAAGTAGCCTACCTTTGGGTGAACTTCGTTTTTGTAATGTGATTTTTGCTCGACCGTTTTATTGTGAGCCCTATGTGTTTAGCTTGGTTTATTGATGCTAGCTCGCTAGCTATTGGGGGTTTAGCGTAGCAGTCACTTGCTACCGAAGCTGCAGGGGGAGCTATGTCGTGAATAATGCGAGCCCAAATCAGGCGAAAACCCAGAAACAGCGAAGGAATAACCAGACCTGCATAAGGCTTCTTTAAAGAAGGGGGCAAGGCCACCGTGGCCTGTAAACCTCTGATTTTCAAAGGGGCGTCACAGCCAATGCAAGGGGCTACTACGGCCACGAGCAAGTTTGTTACTGTAGCCATCCACGCTTGTTTGTATGCTTCAAGACGCAGATTGATGAGGTCATCATCTGTGCGCCGGTAAACGCTTCAGGAGCGCATAGGCACTATTTGTGTGTAACGCAAGCATTATGTTATCGGTTTTAAGGCAAAAAAAAATCCGATAACGATATTAACAGATATTACATTTTTATGCTAATATCGGGCAGATAATATCGGTTGGCCGATATTATCGGACATCTCTAGTTTATTCAAATATCTAGATACGTGTAAACAGGCCCTAAAGCAACACCAAAGCACTTCCTCTGTCGCACGCACGCTATTTGTTTATCCAGCACCGGCTTTGCAAATAACGATGTCCACAGACAAGGTAGAGTATGTTGCATGATTTTATGATGTATGATGTATTGCGACATCAGAAGCAAGTCAAATTCGTAGTCTCATTCCATCGAACTGCACATCCGCTACCCGATCTGGCAAACTTGCAGAGTGCGGTTATAGCCGATAGAGGGTCTTGAATTGAATGCAGAAGTGCCGTTCACCCTGTTACGAGTTGATGAACCACTGGAACGATTTTGGAAACTTTATTTTAAGGTACAAAAAACTCTTTGGTGTTGCTTTAAAGTGTCTGAGAAATGAGCTAGTTGAGAAGTTTATATAGTTAAATTACTTAATAGTGAATTATTGTAGTGAGGACATTTTTTTTTTAAAACAGTTGTGGACAGAGGAAACAGTTGGCGGGAGTCATAGTTGATGACAACTGAGTTGGAATGGCTGAATAGTTAAATAGTTGAGTAGTTTAAATGGTTAAATTATTTAATAGGGAATTATTGTAAAAATTGTAAATATTTTTATAAAAACTTGGATGGAATGTGCCTTATATCCTTGTAGAATGGAGAGGCACAGACAGTTGGCTTAGTTGAGCAGAAAGCAGTTGATACAGATGCAGTCAGCTTAATTGACTCTTTGAGGGGGCCTAGTTGAGCAGCTGGCAGTTGATACAGGTGCAAATCAATTTAATTAGCCCATTGTGATGTCATAGTGCCAATGCAAAGTCTATGGGGAAAAATAAGCTTGATTTTATTAACTCATTGAGTGCCAAAAACGTAATATTAAGTTTTTCCTTCCCATGCGTTGAGTGCCAAAAACGTAATATTACGTTTTTAGCTTTTTTTTTTTAATTCCGAAACTAGACACTCTAACACACCTTATATGTGATTTTGGGAACTCTGTGATGAATGGAAATTAAATATATGACGATCGAAAACTCATGAAAACGCAAAATCTGGACATTTTATCTGGACATTTTATCATAACTCGGTTGCCGCTTTGGGTCGAATCAGTGACGCATGCACGTCATCTCAAAACCAGGCCATTTTCGTGGGTCTATCACTAGGTAGCAGTCTCGCCAGGTCTCGCTGATCACTTCCCGGAAAGTTTACAGGCAACACCAGGTCTCACCTTTTAAACGAGCCATTGTATGTGTTCATAGCTATAACACAGAATATGCTGTGGCTGTACAAAAATCATCAACAATGGTCTAGATTGCTGGCACTCTAGGACAAAGCTTCCGAAAACAGCTTGGCATTCAATGAGTTAATATTTTGAAAAAGTATAAAGTTTACAGAAACGAAAAGTACATTGCACAGGTGTCATTTTCAAGACCTACTAAGAATAATAATAACAAGGAGATTTAAAGCGATGGTTCGGAGTAATTTCACCCTAGGGTCCTTTGCACCATGACCCTGAGCCAAACACCCTCCCAGAACCTGTTTTCCCTTGGTCGAACCCTGGTCGAGTAGCGCTGTCAGAAACTAATGACTGTCTGCAGGCGCTTATGGAACCTATAAAGTGTCTCGTAAATTACCCCACTAATAATGCCCTGAATGGTACAAAACTTCTACAGTAGTAGAACTATGTTCTTTACTCATAAAACGAGGCATTGAAAAGTTTGTAAGTACACCAGGAGTTTATTTAAATAACACTTGCCTGATGGATTCTACTCTCTGCTACTGTCTACCGCTGCGTCGACGTTACTTCCGTGATTTGGGAAAAGCCCGTAAAAGTCCTGGCAGGAAGCATGCATAAGGATGTAGATCCAGGAATGCACTAATATGTTGTTCGTAGTACCAGTTTGCAAAAATTATTTGTTAACACTATGTTGTAAACACTTCGCAAAAAAAAATATAAAAAACTGTATATACCAAAAAACGTTGATGTAATCGCTTCCTGCCAGGACTTTTACGGGCTTTTCCCAAATCACTGAAGTAACGTTGACGCAGCAGTAGATAGCAGCAGAGTAGCTATCAGGAAAGTGTTATTTAAATAAACTCTTGGTGTACTTCCAAACTTTTAATTATTTATTTATTTTTACACAAATTGGCAAAAAAAAACAAAAATACATAATTAAACTTTTTCACACATTGATTATATTACATTAGATTATATTTTCGTAACGTCTTTGACACATTCCGGTCATTGTACATGTTTTTAAAATGACAATAATGTTGGTTCTACTTCATGGATCCGAAAATTGTGTGATCCCTGAACCCTTCCATTTCGATAGACACCAGCGGCACCTCCGAACAACGAGTGTAAGTCCGTTAAAGTTAGTCATTTCCCTAGGGTGCGTTAGGGGCCGTGCTGCTGGAGTTCTAAGAGTTAACAAACTAGCTTTCCTCAATGAATGGTATAAGCCAGGCCTTTTACACAACCTAAATTGTAACTATGCTGGCGATCCAAATAAAATCTCCTGCGACCCAGTCTTTGGGAACCAATGCATTAAATTATTCATTACATCTGAAAGAGTGATTTATTGGGATCATACACATTATAGACCGTACTACTGTACACACAGTTATGTTTATCTGCTCTTATTGCTTGTTAAGAGAAAAAGTTACTGCAGTGATGTAAGATGACATTCCCAGTCAGTGTTTCCCACAGAATTGGATTAAATTTGTGGCGGTAGCTGACTTGGACAAGGGGGGTGGGGGGGGCGGGGTGGTATTAAGATCGTCTTGGTAGTGTATACAGTAGGTCTAATTGAGTGCCTCACATAAGACGTTCGTGAGTAACACAGTTAAAAGGCTGCTGATGTGTGAATGCAATTCATAACGTTTTCTACATAGTTAAAATAAAGGTTGTACTTCTCCTTGGGACAAGCACTTTGCACTTTGGAATTTTGGAAAACACTTTTCCATTTATATCGGGATTTTGTAAACATTCAGTGTCAGTCAATAAAATGAGCCCTTCAACGAGACAAGCAGCTGTAAGTAGGCTACGCATGCTAAATTCGACATCCAAACAGTATTCTAACGTTAGCTTTGAGATACTGCTTGATTGCATAACTTAACTTAGTTTAGTCTCTTCAATGTAGCCTACTATGTTGTGATAAGACCTTAGCAGAGTTCACTTCAATGCAGCAGTTTTGAACAAATTTGCACAGCATGGTAACGATGCTAAGCGGATTTAATAGCAATTTAGCCAGACGTCTTCTATGCAATGCTTCTATGTGGCAACAACAATCCTTCAACAATCGTGAATATTTTGTTAAATGCACATGCAGAGGAGGGGCAGCAGGCTACGAGAGAGAGCGGGGCGGGGTAAGGAAAGGCTGCGTGCGTAAATAGCGCAGCTCAATGGCAATGCAAGGATTTGATCTTATATTTAATTTAATTTCAATTAAATTAAATTAAACATAGAATATTAATATGTGGCGGCCGATTTTGATTTAATGGCGCACCGCCACAGATTAGTCAATGTATGGGAAACACTGCCAGTTATGCAGACCGGCACTGTCCCCCTTTTGCTCCCCTAGAAACAAATGATGTTGCTATTAATAGTAAGGATCTTTGATAAAATTGATGCATATCTGAGCATATGAAGCCATGTTGAAGATTGCTTGGCTGACTGTCCCTGTGTTTACCTTTTACTTCAGGTAACTCAGCTAAGCATGATGTTAGAGGCTCTACTACCTGATGGATTTAATGCTGAGGAACTGGAATGTTTCTTCCTAGAGGCACTTTATTGTTCACTAGGAGCCACTCTTCTAGACAGTTACAGGACACAGTTTGATGAATACATCAAGAAACTGTCCAGCATGACTGTGGTACATGATCCTGAAGTGCTAGCTGGACCTGGAGAGATACCTGGTGAGATGAAATACATTAAAAAGGGAAACATTTATTTACCAAAAGTTCAAAATGAAATTATGACTATTTTATTTTGCATGCACACAGGGTATTTGCCAACACTATATGATTTCCACTTTGATGTGTGCAAAAAGAAATGGGTGCCCTGGACTTCCCTTGTCACTAGCTATGTACACTGTCCTGATGTGAAGTTTATTGACATCCTTGGTAATACATTTCTTAATGCAATCTTATTGTGTCAATACCTACTGATTATTTTAGGTTTTACTTATGTCCTTTTTCTGTGCTGTTTCATTCTCAGTTCCAACTGTCGACACAACTCGTGCTAACTGGATTTTGGAACAAATGGTGAAGATAAAAAGGCCCGTGGTGTTGGTGGGGGAGTCTGGCACCTCTAAAACAGCCACCACACAGAACTTCCTTAACAGCCTCAATACTGATACCACAGTGAGAATGATACACTATCCAACATGTTTTAATTATTCAGCTCTTATTGCTTTGCAAAATTAAGCTTATGCCACAAATTAGTAATAGTGTCACGATTTCAGTCTTAAGCCGAAAATCGATTGAAATTACATCTCGATCTTGAACTTCGAAATCAAATGTAGAATCGACGATGCAGCCACATTCCCAATGTCACGTCCAGCATACATGCCAAGAGACCAAAAAAACACACGTGTTGAACTGCAGCGCGTTATCTACTCTAACTTCTAACTTCAACTAAAGCTGCAACCAGTTAAAAAAAATAAACACATAAACCGAACTCGAAGCCTCTTCTACTCTGAAATATCTAGTATGGAACTAGGCTATTTTGTCATTCATTTACGTCAGTTAACGCTAACTTACTAAACTTAGCAAGTACAAAGAAGCTCTAGTTAGAGTCCAAAATTAGGCTTAGGCTACTTTAAGGCATAACATGCAATATTCCATGAACACCTTGTGTCTCTTTGGAGTGTGCTGAAACAATCAAATTATTGTTCTGTGTTTCATTTCATGTTCACGTCTATATTTAATAACTGTTCTGTTTAAGGTAGACTAAACATGAAATCTAGGCTACTTCTGTCTAAACTTTTGAGAGGGATAGAGACAATGAGTGTAGCACAGCACACACATCATTTATTTTAAAGGGTGACATGGAATGATTGAACGGGGTATTTATCCTTGTTCTGTGATATGACATATAGACAACAACATTTTGTTTCCTAAAGCTTCCTAAAAACCCTATGTCAGAAAGCTATGGCAGGGTGGGGCATTTTCAATGCGTGGTTTGTCACCTATTTGGCATCCTTTGACGCTGATTGGCTGCCTTTGCTGCCACTCAAAAGAATGTAACTTTGCTGGCTTCGGAACACGGACAAACCAACTTTTTACAGCTATGGCCCATTCACAGATTCAGCCTTATACTCTAATGCATATGCCCGGAGGCTGTTTGTGTCTTGGGCTGACGGTAGCCTACCGATCGAGCAGAACGAAAATAGAACCGTTTCAACTAGGCCTATTTGGAATAATATGAGCATCTAAATAGACAGAGGCAGCTCGCTCAAAGGCTGATGCTTAGCCTATATGTTTTGTATTAAAAGTCGAAATGTCTTAGGACAACAGTTGGAATACAAACGTTACAAATGTTTCCCATTACCAATGTCTCGGAGACAGCTAGGCTACTTTCATGTTTTCGCACCAGGCGAAACATATTCACAAACTAAAGACGCAGATGCCGACATGCCATCGTCTTAGCGTGAGCATGGCAACAACTTGGCAACAACTGATTCAGCTAAAGCTTGGCCAAGGGGGTAATCCATGCTTCGAAGTTTGATGCCAAGGGTTCTAACCATGCCTCCACATTTTACGAGTTCGGAGTGACACACAAACGTGAAGGGCACTACATACACTTGACCATCAATAAACTTTCTCATCCAATAAAAGCTTACTATATATTGCTACTGTAAGACCGCCAATGCAATCACTTTAGACCAACCTTCTTAGTGTAGGCTAGGTGTTGAAATTAGATTGACCACTGTCCACTCCTCACTCACCAGGTGCTTATGTGGAAACTGTGTTCGCATGCCCATAGAGAGAGAAAATGTAGTATGCTGCCAGGAAATACAACCAGTGCTAACACTTTAAACAATTCCATACAGATGTACAAATACATCTGTACATACCAAAGTTTCAGTATGGCCTATCTTAATGTAGTGGGAATCTGATTAAAAATGAACAGCATCTCGTGCATTTCTTTCAGTAATGAAAAGTTTGCACACCGCTTGCACAGCCTGAAAGGGCACACCTTGGAACGTCGTGAACACTGCTGCAATCTGCTTGCCGTATATAGGGGTGTTCTTGAATGCGGATATACTACCGTTATTTAACAAAGACTAGGTAAAACGGTTTTTGATTCTCTGTCACCTTTAAACATAGAGCGAGTGCATTAGTGTCTTTTAGTGCCTGGAAGGCTATAGGCTAACTTACAATATGATAAGGCTTATGTGTTATGAATATGAGATACTTTTCAAGCAGAGGTGAAGGTGAAGAAATTTGCTGGATCAGCAGGTAAGCTGGGACGGGAATGCCACTCGCCCAAGTTCCAGGTTCGGTAGTGGAAACTGCCACACATACACCATTACACCATACAAGAGGACCAGCATTTTGAGTATTTGTTATATTTGCATTGATTTAGCTTTATTTAAATCTATGTGATGTCACTTTGGTACATACAAGTGTAAGTGAAAACGTGAACATTTACTTACCCATGAACATTGAAAATTGTTTGAATGTCCATATGTGTATATTTTTCCACAGATGATGCTGACAATAAATTTCTCATCAAGGACCACATCAACGGATGTTCAAAGAAATTTGGAGGCCAGTGTAGAGAAAAGGACTAAGGATACATATGGTCCTTCTATGGGGAAAAGGTTGTTGGTATTCATGGATGATCTTAACATGCCACTGGTGAGTTATACATTTACCAGTATCAGTGTTTTATAGTCTAGGGTAGTTTCACAGTCAGGGTAAACACTTGATGTTATCCACATACAGATCTATGTACCTCACAGAGGTGGAAAAAGTATGAAAATATTGTACTCAAGTAAAAGTACCAGGGGGGTACCAGAACAACCAGTTTTACCAGAGACTTTCTAATGAGGAGACAGCACTCAAAATATCCTCCATAGTAATGCATGGGGTTAGTTTGTAACACCAATATGGCAGTTGTCTACACATATCACAACCCTTCCGCGGCAAAACGTCGACATGCGAATACATTGAACCAATCTTGTGGTGTGTTGTGAATACATTGAGCCAATCATGTGGTGAGCTGTGAAGACATCGTGCCAATCATCTGTTGTGATCTCGCCGCTGGAGCAAGATTGGTGTCGTGAAGCCTTACGCACACGCATTTCTGCAGAAATAGATGCCCGATAAGTGCCCAAAAAGCGTTGCAATATGGCCGCAGAGTGGATGTACTTGCCTAAAAGGACTTTGGTCCTAGCTCGAGTTGCTGCAGCCAGCAGCTAAGGCAGCCATGTTCATGCTCGCAGTGTGTAGCGCTGTAGCTGCAGCAACTCGAGCTAGGTAAAACCTATTGTTTCAGTTTTGTTCATACCGACAGTACTCGGTGACGTTGAAAAATGTCAAAAATGTGGAGTTCTCCTTTAAGTTTGAGCAGTAGTTGATTTTCGAAGTTAGTTGCACTCATCCTTGGTCACTTTGCAGTGAACAGTAATCCAGCACAACTGAAAAGCCCCTGCAGGCAGCTGAGGCAGGCAGGCCAATGTTGAGTTGCAGATAGTTTTTTTATATTTGGAAACGAGCAGAAGGTTCAGCAGATTAAAGGGCGTCGAACTGGGGGTGAAAGTGGGAAGTATAGGGCCCCAATGGAGGAGAGGGCCCTTGAAAAGTGGAATACGGTGGGCACAACATTTTCACCAGGCATTAGTAATAACTCAGGTAATCCACACATTAAAAATCCAAACAAGTCCATTAGTCATGTGTAATGAAGTGGAATAACACAGGGGAAAAGTATTGAACACGCTAAGAAAAGGCACTAAGGCAAGGAAAGGGAAGGAGCGAGCTGGAATCTGTAAGTAGTTAGAGAGTACTTATCCTTTCTATCTGTGCAAATTAATATAAGCTTGGTTAGTAGCCTAGGTGTCACACAAGAAACATTTCATGATGGATAAAAGCAAAAAGCTCTCCAAAGACCTTTGCAACGTTATTGTTGCAAAACATATCAATGAAACTGGTTACAGATGCATTTCAAAGCTTCAGAATCTTCCAGTAAGCAGCATGGGAGCCATTATCTGCAAGTGGAAGGAACATCACTGCATCATCAACCGGCCATATTTATGACCAGGGAGTCAGAAGGATAGTCAATTCCAATAGCCAAGGACCACTCGGAGAAAGCTCCAGAAAGACTTGAAGGCAGCCAATTCAATTAAATTCAATTAAACAGTTCTGGAAGTAACTAAAGATCAGGATTCACAAGAGGGACCCCTGGAATCTGTTTAGAACAATGGGCCAATATCACACCTGATACTGTGACTAATAAGTTTTGTCATACAGGAAATGTCTTGAAGCTGTCATTACAAACAAAGGCTTTTCCACAAAGTATTGAAGAAATTTCAGTAGGCACGTTCAATACTTTTTTCCTGTGTCATTCTACTTTATTACACATAACTCTTATGTTGGGATTTTTTGTTAACGTGGTGAACATTTTGAATAGACTCATTGGAAGTTTAGGCTAATTACTGAAAAAAACATTTAAGCGTTCAATACTTATTTCCACCATATATTTATTTTACCTGAATATTTTAACTTCCTTCCTTTTAACTTCCTTCCTTACTTTAAATGTCAAAATGAATGTCAGACGAAATTTAAAGTTTGACTGACTGTGATTTTGTATACAACATAGTGAAAACTGTCTAAGGTCATTGTCACTCTCTCTTGCTAAAGAGCTAAATGGTTTAGTCCGCCTGCACGATTCATAAGGTAGTCTATCTTTTGTTTATTTAGTTGAGCATCGCTAGTAGGCCTAGTGGACCGCTAATTGTTGTGCTGCTGGTGCAATGTCTTTCTCCAAGGAAGCCAAGTCAGGTTACCAAAAACAAAGGCCAAAACAGGAAAAAGAGATATTAAAATAAGGGGAAACAACTGCTAATAAACTTCTTTCCAAAGAAAGGTGAGCACAAACGTCAAAACACGAAATCCCATGGGGTTTGCTTGAATATCTCCGCAATCATTAGAGCTAAAACGAACTGAGACAACCCATTGAAATAGCGGAAAATACATACACATGTAATCTGATGCATCTCGTGATCCAGCTCCATCTCCATCACTTTCAGAAAGACTGCATGGCGCCAGCTTGATTCATGTCCTGTTGTAGGCTAGCCTACATCAGAGCCCGTTTATTAGACATTCTCTGCCTACATGCTGATCATTATCACTAGGCTAGTGGTTTAAGGCGCAATTTTTTTCTCTCCCTTCCTGTTTTCGTTAGTCTTAACTTTTTTTTTTTTTACTCAAGTAACGGATAGGATTTTTGATGTAGCGAAGTACAATACTTCACTCAAAATGTAATCAAGTAAAATTTAAAATACCGATTTTATAAACTACTTAAAAAATACAAAATACACAGAAAAACTACTCAATACAGTAACATGAGTAAATGTATTTCGTTACTTTCCACCTCTGGTACCTCAAAATATGTGATTATGTTGGATAATTCTTAACTGTAAAAAACTTGACTGTGGGCAGAAAACTGGACCACACTTTAGTTAGTTTGTAAAACTAAAATAATATCTAAGGCTGAAATAGGATGAGTGAAAAATTCTCACAGGATTTGAACAGAAATATTTTACACCTTGGTTTTGGGACTCATTCATGATATAGACAAGGTTGACAATAGGAACAAAATCGGTGACAGTGCAGCAAGTCTTTCGACCCAGGAGTCCAAGTGGAAAAAAAGTTGTTTTGTGGTTTAAGTGGTTCTGAAAATCTCTGTTCATGTGTATGTATGTTTTAAGGTGGATGAATATGGTACGCAGCAGCCCATTGCTCTTCTAAAGTTATTACTGGACCGTGGGGGCATGTATGACCGTGGAAAAGAGCTGAACTACAAGATCCTTAAGGACCTGGGCTTTATTGCTGCCATGGGCAAGGCTGGAGGTGGCCGTAATGAAGTCGATCCACGTTTCATTTCTCTCTTTAGTGTATTCAACATACCCTTCCCTGCAGAAGAGGCCTTACATGTCATATATTCCTCGATACTCAAAGGCCACACCAAGGTGATCTGTGCTAACATTTACCTTTGAAGTAACACTCTTCTTGTCAAATATAGATATTCATATTATATTTAATTTGATTACTTTGCCTCCCATATTAGTCATTTGAGGAATGCATCCAGAAAATGTGTGATAAGTTGACCTTTTGCACCTTGGAGCTGTACAAAATGATTGTTAAAGGTCTTCCACCCACACCCTCCAAGTTTCATTATATTTTCAACTTGAGAGATCTCTCTAGGGTCTACAGTGGTTTAACTCTGACCAATGCTGAGAGGTGTGTATACTCTCAGCTGCTCTTATGTTTTTTTTCCTCACATTCACATAATTATGCAAATATTTTTTAATAATTGACATCATAGTTGATCATCACTCATCACTCATTACTTTACAGATTTCTTACAGTCACCCAGTTTGTCCGTGTGTGGAGAAATGAATGTCTCAGAGTGTTCCATGACAGACTCATCAATGAAACGGATAAAACACTTGTGAGTCTCTCTCCATACTGAGTATTTTCAGTGCTGAGCTTAGTAATTGCAAGCAGTTAGGTTTGAAGATGCATTGTACATTGTCTGTACAGGTTCAGAATCATGTAAAGACACTGATAGAAGAACACTTCGCAGCAGACCTGGAGTCAGCTATGAGAGATCCTATCCTTTTTGGCGATTATAGGGCAGCCCTAACTGAGGCTGAGCCTCGTGTCTATGAGGACATCCAGGATTATGACGCTTCCAAAGCATTGTTTCAGGTGAAGGAAATAAAAAGAATAAATGTTAGAAAGGAAACACTGCCAGAATTAATACATGCTAGAAAGAAAACTTTATACATGTAACTTTGCTGCAGGAAATTCTGGAGGAGTATAATGAATGCAAGACCCGAATGAACTTAGTTTTGTTTGACGATGCATTGGAACACCTGACCCGAGTACACCGTATTATCCGTATGGACCGCGGGCATGCCCTCTTGGTTGGGGTGGGTGGATCAGGCAAGCAGTCACTTACCAAACTGGCTGCCTTTACTGCGGGATGTGAGGTATTGTATCATAATGTATCTTATTTTAAGTAAAAGCTTAATCAATATAACCATACTTGCTTTATTCTGTGTATCATACTGTATCTGATTGTAATGCTACTAATCAAGTTTTGGAGTATTGGGATCATTTATTTGGTGTTTTTCTATGTCTTAAGGTATTTGAGATTGTGCTGAGCAGAGGTTACTCTGAGACCACCTTCCGTGAAGATTTAAAGACTTTGTACCTGAAGCTTGGTATTGAGAACAGGAAAACTGTTTTCCTCTTTACTGATGCTCACGTGGCTGAGGAGGGTTTCCTGGAGCTCATAAACAATATGCTGACCTCAGGTAGTTATGATATACCATGTCTTGGGGTTTAAACAATTCCATAGTTTATTTGTTTAATTTTACTAAATATCATACTTATTGTGATGAAGATGTCATCTCCATGTGAATATTAGATGTGAAGCCCTGTAGTCAGTTTCACTTTGTGCACTATTCCTTTATCCACTACCACTACCTACAAGCTTGTAAAGTGGTTATTACAGCATCCTACACTATTATTGCCACCACTGGTGTTGTAATAAATTCACCTCTTGGTGAATCAGCTCTCGCTGAAAATGGGAAAAATCTTCTTACCCTTTGGCAAATTATTCAAAAATATATTTTTTTAAGATAATCACACCTACTATCGGTGATCCTGTGGGCCTTCTCTGACACACCCGTCCCAAGGAGGTGTGCAAAAGCACTCAACGTTTTCAAGATAATCACACCTGCCACAACTCTTGGCACCCCTAGAAAATGTTACAAACAAAATGTATTTTGCAACATTTTATTTTATGTTAATCAGAGTGTATTATGGACTTTCAATATAAAAAAGTAATCCATGACTTCCTGTTTCACCTGTATAAAAAATAAAGTAATATAGAGGTCAAAACCCTCTTCATGGGAAAGATATGAGAGTATACACAAGGTAAATGTGTTCCGTAAGTAAAGGAAGGGCTAGAAAATAAAAACAACAGTTACTCAGCTGAAAGTAGAGTGGCAGTAGTAAGGACACCAGTGGTAGATTGGCAAGGCCTGCTAAGAATTCTTTGAAAGTCTAAACGTTTTTAAAAAGTAAAAAAATGTATGTATTCATCGATAATATTTTAGTTTACTGTTAATTATCTGTCTGCGTATTCACACTATCCTCTCTTGTTTCCTACTCCTAACACATTTAAACATAGTTTAATTGCATGAAACTAGGTAGGAGAGAAGATTTTATTCAGTCATTTTTGTTCTTTGTGATGCACAAAGCACGATTATGATGATGATGATGATGATGATAAGTATTTTATCGAATTCATGATCAATGTCTGTCTATGGATGCATTAATTTTCTAATGGCAAAAAAGATTTGGTCTTGATGACCAATCAATATCAAACATTCTTTTTTTGTTGTTTTTTTTTCCTCTTTTTTTTTTTGAAGGGATGGTTCCGGCTCTGTTCTTGGATGATGAGAAGGAGTCTGTGTTGGGACAGATCCGTGATGAGGCCATGAAGATGGGAGTTGGTCCATCTAAGGAAAGTGTGTGGCAGTATTTTGTAAACAAGAGTGCCAACAATCTTCATGTTGTCTTAGGAATGTCTCCAGTTGGGGAAACCCTTAGAACACGGTGCAGGAATTTTCCAGGTACAAGTATATGCATTGAGTTTGTTTATTTATGTCATATAGGTGAAGGATAATCTGAGGTATTCATTGTTTTGGTGATCATTTAATATTTATCATACTCTGTTTCTGCTGTATCTCAGGTCTTGTGAATAACACAGGCATTGACTGGTTCCTACCATGGCCTCCTCAAGCATTACATGCTGTAGCACAGACTTTTTTGGGTATGTCTTTAAGAAATTCATACCATGTGGGTTACAAATTATTAGTTGTCTCACCAAATCCACCATAGTCAGTTTAAGCTTTCATAAGGTTTCTGTATACTGTACATGGTCATTGATGTTTGCAACTGAACATTTTCTGTATCCATTTGAACCACCATATTCTCCCGTAGGTGAGAATCCCATGGTTCCAGATTCACATGTTGAGGCAGTCATAGGTCATGTGTGCATGGTGCATGCCTCTGTGGGAGATTACAGTAAGAAGTTCCTCCAGAAGCTCCGCCGTAGTAACTATGTTACTCCAAAGAACTACCTTGACTTCATCAACACCTACTCCAATTTGCTGGAAGACAAAGACAAATACATTCTGGGTAAGACATTTTCTCAGTTAATGTTTTTTTTCAGTAAATTTCCAAGTGAACTGAATTTAACTGTAAGAGGACCATTAGCTTTTGTTCAAATAGGTTTAAACAATGATTACGGAACATTATTGTAATTCTTTTGGACATTATCAAATCTGTCATCTATGTATGTTTTCTATTTGTGTATTTATGTTTTCCAGTTTTTCTATTTGTGTATTTCCAGTTTTTCTATTTGTGTATTAAATGTTTTCCAGTTTTTTCCAGAAAGTATTTCTTATATTGCTTGGTATGTTAATATGTTGCTGATCGGATTATGAATGGGCACAGCAACACAGTGGAATGACTAAAGAACTTGTAGGTAATTGTTGGTATCTGTAGAGGCCCGCAACAAGGGTTTGCGGTTTGTAGGGTTATGTTGCTGATCGGTAGCCTCGTGAGACCATCCTAGAGAAAATTTGGAGCAGTTCGCCAAACGAACGGCCAATCAGCGTTGGTGTTGAGGCAGGTTTAGGTGTGACGCAATGAACAACATGGTGGCAACAACAGATGAGATGTAGCTATCGCGTACGTTTTATCCTAATTAGAAAGTATTCCTGGGGACGCTGTGAAGCTATGAGTCTCAGGCATGCAGCTGGGAGGAATGAACGACACAGACATCCTCCACGGCAGATTCCAGTCCGTAATGGAGGAATATACTTTCTTCAGAAGTGTAGGGCCTACCATGAAAACTTGATGGGGATTGTCGTTGATGAGGTTCATGTCACATACAAACGTTAGTTACGTTACCTAACATAATTGTATGTTAAACGAAGGCATTAGAAGAATACTGTGTTCATCTGATTGGTTGATTTGGCCCGTCGATAACCAACATAGGTGGTGATAGACAGATGGTTTATCCAATCAGCTAACCAGTATTTTTGCCCCTTCCCAAAAGTTCTCCAACGGAAAGTTCCCAGATGGACATGCAGAGCAAATGCGAAGCATCCATCTGGTGGAGTCAGGTTAGCTAATCGGATCATAAACAGCCACAGCAAAGAAAAGAAATGACCAAATAATTTTCTGCTAACTGTTGGTGCCCGAATTGAGGAATTGCGGTTTGTCTGGTTATGTTGCTGATCGGATCATAAGCGGCCACAGCAATGAAGAGGATCAAATCATTTGGCGGTATTTGTTGGTAGAGAACCCATCATGAATGTGGAGGGGGCTGGGTCTGGGATGCCAGATACCACTGTTGAGCCTTCTGGAGGTGTTGAAGGTGGGCCTAATTCAATAAAATGCCCATGAAGGGGGTGCCTGATAACCCCAGTGAAATGCTCTTGGAGGCTGTTGGTGATGTTTTTGTTAGTGATTTGTTAGTGATTTTAGTTTTGATGGTAAATAGGCTTGGTTGTTGATTAGCCGCTGTGTGAAATCCCCTACCTATTGCACTAGGAATTTAACATTGAGATTGTTGTCCTGGTACATTCATATGCTAGATTCATTACACAAAAGTGATTTATTTCAAGTCTTTTTGTTCTTTTGTTTTAGTCTTGATGATTACAGCTCTCAGCTCATGGAAATCAAATCTCAAAATGTTAAAAAAAAAATATAAAAAAAGAGTTTATAATACTGAAAAATAATTAACTATTCTGACTAATCTGAAATAGCTAATTTATGCACTCAATACTTTGTTGGGCCGTCCTCTGCATATATGCGATGCGGCATGGAGGCAATCGGCCTGTGACACTGCTAAGGTGTGCCCAGGTTGCTTTGATAGCGGCCTTAAACTTGTCTGCATTGTTGTGTCTGGCATCTTTCATTTTCCTCTTGACAATACCCTATAGATTCTCCAGGTTCACGTCAGGCAACAGTTGGCTGGCCAACCAAGTACAGTATGCCATGGTCAGCAAACCAGTTTATAGTAGTTTTGGCATTGTGGGCAGGTGCCAAGTCCTGCTGTAAGACAAAATCAGCATCTCCACAGAGCTTGCCAGCAGATGGAGGCATGAAGTGCTGTACAATCTCCTGCTTGACAGCTGCATTGTTTCTGGACTTGATAAAACACTGTGGACCAACATCACGGCACCCCAAATCATCAGAGGGTTAAAGAGACATATAGAGTATTGTGATTTACGTTTCTCAACAGAATGATTTATCTTTCCTGTGTGTTTGTATTATAGCTCAGTGTAAACGCCTTGAGGGAGGTTTGGATAAACTTGAGGAAGCTAGTGGACAACTAGCTGAACTCAATACCAAGCTTGCAGAGCAGAAAGTTGTGTTGGCTGAAAAATCCAATGCGTGTGAGGTATTACTACAGGAGATCTCCACTAACACTGGTGTCGGTCAGTATGGTGTGGGTATGGGTATTGCCACACAGTTTACTCTTAATTGTTTTATTCTAAGCATATTGGCATGCTGTCATTGAACCACATAAGCTAAATAACTATTGAATTGGCCTGTGGTTGGTTGACTGGTTGAGTTTACAGACTTAAATAAAGAAAGGTTTTGTTCAATGCAGCTGAGGAGAAGAAAAAACTGGCAGAGGACAAAGCTAAAGAGATTGAGGAGCAGAACAAGGTGATTGCAGTGGAGAAGAAAGATGCAGAGAGCTCTCTGGCTGAAGCCTTGCCAGCCTTGGAGGCTGCTCGCATTGCTTTGCAGGACCTTGACAAATCTGATGTTACTGAGATCAGGTAGGAGTCACATCCCTGGAGTCAATATTCCATGATGAAAATATTCTGTCTGGGTTTTTAGAATAATCATTGATCCTTTTAAAGTTCCGTTAAGCTGCTCGAGCAAGCCACTCGAGTTCACTTGCGTGTCGTGCCTAACATCGCCCCTTAGCTGTTGTAAAATCAGTGTAACCTACGGCCTCTCGGGGCTTATTGCTTAAATAAAACATTAATAAAAAAATGCTCGTGGGGTGTTTTCTACTGTCATTTATTTCTGCATGTTTGCACCGCTATGAGGGTGAAGTTAGTCCGTGAACACTTCAGTGAGGTGTGTTTAACAAACGAGACCATCTAATTCAATGACAATTCATGGGGTGGTTATGACTGCGTTGGGGGGGGGGATCACGAGGTCTATATGCAGAAAAGAGCTACAAAACTCATTCACTAATTCTCTATAGTTATTTAAAAAGTTCTCACGCAGTTAGTAGATCATTTATGTCTTCATTTGACCACTATCAGCTGTTGCTTTAATGTTGCTTTTTAACATGGTCAACATGGCCGTTTGCTTTGCATTCTCACTCTGTATGTACAGATCCTTTGCCAAACCACCTAAACAGGTGCAGGTGGTATGTGAGTGCATCCTTGTTATGCGTGGCCACAAGGAGATCAATTGGAAAACAGCTAAGGGTATGATGTCCGAGGCCAACTTCTTGCGTTCTCTGATGGAAATGGATTGTGACTCTATCAGTGCTAGCCAAGTCAAGACTGTTCGAGGTGAGATACACTCAGAATAGTTGAGTTTCCTTGAGGTGGTGATTGTTATGTAAACACATAGAGCCATGCCTTTGTATAATATTACAGCAGTTACTGTTATGAACACAACTGTACATGCTTTTATTTTAGTACAGATAAATGTAGCGTTTGTATAGGTATGTATGACAGAAGGGCTTCTTATGTTGGAGCAAATCTACCATGTTTTTTTGGTTGTTTGTTCACATTCTCCACCAGGCTTCTTGAAACATCTAAACACCAGCTCTGAGGAAATGCAGGCCATCAGTAAAGCTGGTTCAGGGATGCTGAAGTTTGTGGAGGCTGTCATGGGCTACTGTGATGTTGCCAGAGAGATCAAACCAAAGCGAGAGAAGGTGAGAAACTACCAATCAATTATAACAGATGTGTGAAGATTACAACTGGTTGAGATAAAAAAAAAAAAATAATTGTGATGCAATTTTTATTCAGAATAAGCTTTTGATCTCACTTATTCAACGTCAGACGTCAGTACGTGTTCAGTTGGTGGTGAGACGGAACGAGAGAATTTTGAAATGGGTGTACCGCCCAGCGTTAAGTCAACATTGTAGCAGGTTTCTGGCTTATCTGTATTTATGAATGCAAACACTAAGAAAATCAGACCTACACTAGTACAACCAACATGTTGCAGCATGTAATTACAGTGGGCATTGCTTCGATTTGCCCAGCTTCCCTCGTGGTCCGCGTGCGGGATTACGCGGTATCACGCGACTTTAATTTGTATTTTTCCAGTGACACTGTAACGATGCTGCAACAACCCAAACAACCGGCAGATGTGAGCAGGGTGTCTCGTAAAAAGAAATGGAGCCTGGAAAACCCTACACAGACTTCACTACAGACTTTAGGAGACTGGTTTAGAAATAGTGAATCCCGTTTGCAGCCATAGAAGAAACGCAGGACAAATGAAACATTCCGGTTTTCTCCGAGTGCAACGATGATAGACAGACATCATTTGGACAAAATATAGAGCATATTAACCTCCGTTGCTCAGCCAAATGCCTTCCTGTTACGTCCTGTTATCACGGAGTTACAGGCGATAAACGATTTTTGATGGTCACAAGTTTACTTCATTAGCGGTTTATTTTTTTGATTATTAAAGAGTGTTTTTTCATTTAAAGGTTTGACTTCGTGCTTATTCAGTAGAGCAGCGGTTCCCAAACTTTTCCCCCCGCGTACCACCGCCTACATTCCGACTCGGCTCGCGTACCCCCACCATCCGACACATAAACACATAAAAACGTAACGCATTCTATAATCCCCCCCCCGCGTTGACAATATTTGTCCGTTTCCCGGTTTTAGGTGCGTGCATTTGGTCAGTTAAAAAGTTATGAAAAGTAGCCTGCATAGTAGCCTAACTACATCCACATACAATATCTTATAATAGGCCTACAGTACAACAATGCCTGACAAGGATATATTCGTTTGGACAACATTAGGCTATACAGCCTAGAAAGGCTAAACTTAGGCTACCTTTAGTTTGTTAAATGTAAAGCCTAGCTTAATGTTACCTTTCTTGCCCATCTGAAATAACTCCTAGCTTTGCTCCTTCCCTCCTTTCTGTTTTTGTTGTTTTCAAAAACCTGTTATATCCGCGAAACTTTCCCCCCACGGACCACGGACCATCCAACGCATTCAAAAGTAACGCATTCTATTAGCTATTCCAGGCGTCATGTTTAATAAGCTGCCCTTTTTTTGATGAACACATACAGAGTTTATAAATTATATCCTTTAATTTCATGTTTCCATATCATTATGACCTGATTCGAAATTATGTATTTATTCATGAATTAATTACAAAAGATTTAAAATTTAAATTTTACACCTGTCCGCCATAGCCCTTTGCATCTCGCGTACCCCCTAGAAGCAGCTCACGTACCACCGGGGGTACGCGTACCACAGTTTGGGAATCCCTGCAGTAGAGCATTTAGTGCTCTCCCCAATCCCAGACGTTCACATGTTTGTTTGTAATGGATGCAACCGCGAGATACGCGCTTGACGGCAATGAGTTGTTAACAGACATGAACCAAGACATATAGCCCAGCAGCAATCTAGGGACTGTTCGTTATTTAGGGATCCGGAGGGATTTTGAGTGCTTCAGTCAAAAGTTGCATGACCCTCCTAGAAATTGTTCAATGACCCTCCGACAGAATTGTCAAAAAAGACATGACCCTCCCCTGCCAATTGTCGCTGTCTTCCGCCCGCACTTTGCGCCACGAAGACACACTGTGATAACGTTCTTAAATCAATCTTTCCCGGGAGCTTGCATGCTACCAGTCCTTCCTTTTCAAATGTGTTGCACCTGTTTGCACAATTTCACAAATAATCATATGTGATTAATAATGTGACAAATAATCCCTGTGCAAGGGGACCGAAACAATGCATGCCATCTTTTTCAGTGTTTATCACGTATTTTAACTTTCCCCCCACTGTCTTGCAGTTTTAATATTTTCCCGTAGAATATCCCATATTTTAATACTCTCATAACATTATCCCTGCCATCGGGCCTGTCTCTGTGTTGCCCTGTTGCTACCCCCTTACCCTTCCAACAAAACAGATGTCTTCAAATCAGTGATGTTAACCTATTTAAGTTTAACGGCCTGATTGTCGCGAGAGCACGATTCATTGGCGCTTGCATATTCGGCCGTATGTCTACGTGCGCACCTGCCTACCATCAGGCTACTCAGCTACTAGAGAAAGAAAGAAAGAACTCTGCACTGTAGACCCTAAACTGGCTATTTATATTACTTGGAACGTAACACATTTTTGTTTGCGCAGGAGAGAGAATGACAGCGATTAACAAATTGCACTTGTTGCTGTTTACCAATAAATACTATATATTTTTGCAAACAACAAAAACAGAAAGGATGGAGACAGCAAAGCTAGAGATTGGGCAGGAACAAGGTCAATTGGTAGATATGCTTGTCGTTAGGAGCTGGATGTGGATGCATGAAGCACAAGTATGCTTAACTAGTGTTAAGCATGCACGCTGTTTAACGTTATACGGTATACTAAAAGTAAGCCAAAGGTAAATGTAGCCTGTGTAAAGTTGACCAAATTACTGTAGTATAGGATGTTAGGCGTGAATAAAGTAGGCTACTTTGTTGCTACAACCATTCCGACGTTAATGGGGACGATGTTGACATTTTCCCGTATTTTGGGTGAGAAACCCGGGGCATCTACCTTATTTTCAATGTTCAATGTTGACAGCTATGGAACGAAGAGAACGTAATATGGCGCCAGAAATCACATTCCTTCTAGAACCTTTGCTAGTGCCTATGTCCCTCAATCTCCATTGAGTCTCTACGAAAGCCGCAGCATGAGGCCTTTATCTTGCTACTCTGCAAGAAAGAAGGAAATGAGGGGTAAACGTGGTGTGCAGAGAGGGGTGCCCGAAGTGTGGTGCATTCCATAAATACCGAACGGTCCCCTATCTAAAATAACACATACTTGAAGTACCATTCATGATATGTTGTCAAATATTGATGTCGTGGGAAGTTTACATAATTTAAGCTGTAGGATGTTTCATTCGTCCCCCATGCTGTTTCATTTGTCCCAGCCAGGAGGGACGACTGAAACAAAACACACGTTCGACTTCTCCTTTAATAACTCTTGAACGGTTTTGTTCAGAGCTATACATGCAACTGCATTTGACAAAGGACAGATGTATGTTGCTAGTGACAAAATATTAACTTTCAGTGTTTTACGATGTCTTTGTCATGGGGAAGTGTTTTTCCCCATGCATTTATTCTAGGCTACTGTCAGTGACTGCCGCAAGAGAAGCGGGTTCTGTGTTGCGTTCATTTCAGTGACTGACGCGAGAGAAGCGGGGTCTGTGTTGTGTTGCGTTGATTTATTTTCATTGGGCATGCCCTGCCGTGCCGTCCACAGCTCTTCAGTTCCGACAGCCGAAATTACTCCTTTTGAAACAATGAGTGCAGGCCGCGCATTTGTATGGTTATATTAAGAGTCCAGAGAGATAGTGGTAGTAAATGAACTCTTTACTTAGAACTTGACCAAAATAATCACAACATGCACAACTCAAGTGCTACCTCCAGTTCCCCAGTTAAAACGTAACATCACATCCCGTTACTTTTAGTCTCACCTCGCGAGAGCCCCCTCCCCCCTCATTAAGGACTCACCAGAGAGCATGCACCTAAACATAAATCTCAATACATTACACCCCTTTCCCCCAGTCAACAAAATCAGCCAAGTGGCGTGGAGGGTGACAGTCTCTTGCCGGACGCTGTAGAGGGGTAGTGGGTTCAGGAATCGTCACAAGACCAGGGGGGTCTTCAACAGACCTGCTGGTCTCGGGTTGTGGTGTTTCGGCTGAGGTATAGACTCAAGCAGCCCATCCTAAGGTGACTGCTGTCCAGGAACGATGGATTCTCCAGCGACCACATCCGTCCCTGAAATCACTCTACCACGCAGCTGATCCACGTGGCGTCTGTGCATCTGTCTGTCAGGAGTCTGCACTCTATTTTAAAACTATCACACAAGGGATCCATTTGTGTCCCCCAGTGTAGCTACTCATGTACACCGTGTCCTGTGGTCTGAAGCATCTACTTGGGCCTTGAAGTTTTCCTGCACTCACTTCCTGCTTGTGGTGCATCTCATTCTCATAGTCAGGATGAATGCGATCAAGGGCAGTGGTGAGACGCTGGTTCATGAGAAGTTCGGCAGGGCTCTTTCCTGTCGCTGGTATGGGGCCGTCGTCACTGGTCTGATGCCATTCCGCCTGGCAAACTCTTTGAATTCTTCTGACGTGAAGGCAGCACCATTGTCAGAAACAATGACGTCTGGCAACCCGTGAGTTGCGAAGAGGAGTCTCAACGTGCTGATCTCTGCAGAGAATGACATTGAACTCACCATGGCAACCTCTAACCATTTAGAGTGCACAATTATGAGAAATGTCTTCCTTTGGAATGGACCCGCAAAGTCAATGTGTAACCGGGACCATTTCTTAGTTGTCCACTCCCAAGGGTGTAGCTGTGCTGTTGGTGGTGCATGACGGGATCTCTGGCAGGTTTTACAGGATTTTACAGTCTGCTCGATTGCTGAATCCATGCCCGGCCACCAGGCATAACTCCTCCCCAGACCCTTCATATGCACAATGCCTGGGTGTGCATCATGCAGCATGGCTAGTACCTCCTCCCTCACCAGGCTGGGAATAACCACACGACTTCCCCACAATAGGCAGTCCTTGTGTGCGGACAGTTCATGGCGCCGGGTAACAAATGGCTTGAAACGGCTGTCAGGTGTGTCCATTGGCCAGCCATGCAGGACCCAGCGCAATACACGGGACAGAACTGGATCCTTCCGAGTAAGTACAGCAATGTGTTTTGCATGCAGTGGGGCTTCAGGTGCCATTTCCAGTAAGAGTACCTCCATGGGGGGCGGAGTCTCACGAATGGCAGTGGGCAGTGGTAAGCGGCTGAGGGCATCAGCATTCGCCAGCTGTTTACCAGGGCGGTAGCACAGCTCGTAATCATAGGTCCAGCGAAGCATGCGTGGGGACAGGACAGGTGGCATGGGCTTAGAGTGGTGTAGCAGGCCCAACAGCGGTTTGTGGTCAGTAAAGACCACGAAGTGGCGACCAACGAGGTACTGGTAGAATTTCTTAACTGCGAAGATGACCGCCAAGGCCTCCTTATCTATTTGGGCATAATTTCTTTCTGTGGAGGATAGTGTCCTTGACGCAAAGCAGATGGGAGCCTCCCGGCCATCAGATTCCATATGGAAAAGTAGCGCCCCAATCCATAGGGCGAAGCATCACAAACAACCGCTAATGGCTTTGTCTCATCATAGTGCGTCAGGATGGTGGCCTTGTTTGACAAAAAGCAGCTGAAAATTTGAGTAGGCCTAGGAATGATTGAAGCTCTGTTTTGTTCCGGGGCGAGGGCGCCTTCTGAATGGACTCAACTTTCTCCATAGTTGGCCGTACACCATCCTTGTCCACATGAAACCCTAAAAATTCAACTTGGCTGGCAGCGAACACACTTTTCTCCTTTTGCAGCCGCAAACCTGCTTCTGCAAATCGTTCCAGCACTGCACGAAGACGTTCATTGTGCTGGTCCACAGTCTTACCAGCTATTAAGACATCATCCAGGTACGGTTGCACCCCTGGTATACCAGCGAGGAGGGTATCCATAAAACGCTGGAAGATGGACACAGCTGTCGATACTCCAAACTGCAGGCGACGGGCCCGAAACAGCCCACAATGGGTGTTTATCGTGAGAAGTTCTGCAGCCTCGTCGTCCAGCACCAGCTGCTGGTAAGCTTGTTTGAGGTCCAATTTACTGAAGATAACTCCCCCTGCCAATCTGGAGAACAGTTCAGCTATCGTAGGAATGGGGTAAACATCAGGCTGCACAACTGTATTTACCGTGCAGCGATAGTCACTGCAAATTCTTAAGCTGCCATCCTTTTTAAAGGGACACCAGGCAAGCCTGATGCTTTTTCTCTACGAAACTCCCCCTCGCTCGGTCTGAAGCTTTTCCTTTTCTTTGCGTCTTCCGTCAAGGGTTTTCGCTGCTTCTTCGCTGGCTCTGCCATTATACCCACGTTTGCAACAATCTCTAGCGTTTCGTTAGCCTGCCTCTGTGCTGTAAACTGATCCTGCTTCGGTCGGCGGGTAGGATACACCGAACTTGGGGTATTCTTCCTACAGGCAGTAGGGGCGGGCGAGAGATCCTTCATTCGCCCCATAATGAGTCATTTAACCATATACCGACTTACGAAGATGATTAATTAACACGAAAATGTTGCCTGGTGTCCCTTTAACTACTGGGACGATGGGTGTGGCCCACCGCGAGTGTCGCACTGGTTCAAAAATACCTTGAGCTACTAGCTTGTCAAGCCCCTCGTCTAGCTTTGGCCGCAGGGCAAAAGGCACAGAGCGTGCTTTAAAAAACTTAGGTGATGCTGCCGTATCAATATCAATGGCAATTGGAGGGGTACGTGAGGCTCCGAGGTCCTGAAAAAGTTCTGCATATTCCGTTAGGATGGGCTCCACGGATTGCAGGCATAGTTGGTGCACCCCTAATACGGAAATGTCCAGTGCATCAAACCAGTCTCTGCCCAGTAGACTTGCCCCCTGACCTTGAACAATAATCAGGGGTAAGGTCCTGCGATTACCCTGATACTGCACCTCCACAAACATTTTCCCTTTAACTTGTAGTTGTGCTTGTGACCATTGTTTAACCCTTAGAACCCTAAGCTGTTTTTAGGGCATTTTCACTACCTTTATTCATAAGGATTTATTCTGGTCATTGTAAGTGCCACACACACATATTATATATTGTTTTTTCAGCAGAGTCTAGGCTATCCAGATCTTCCATCATTCCATGTATTAGTATTAGTAGATTTTATTTAGATTTTTAAAGAATTAAAATATAAAAAGTGTATTATAAAAATTCTTATATTTCGACATGTATCTCACCACAGCAAGCTCATAGCTCTACATGCATTTCCTGTGTGTGTAGGGCAGACTGTCCTGAATCGGGCAATACAATTGCCATGTTGGAGGGATACTCTGGGGCTGAGCAATTTACAGAAATATGTGGTGTGTGATTTACGGAAATAAATGCCATTTTTTATTTAGTGATGAAAAATGACCTTTCTGCACTCCATATCTGTGACATGAACTGATCTGACCTGACTTGACCCGAGGTTGCGTGTTAGCCTGCGTGCCTATGGTGTATGCACTCATAATGATTCTCAACTGCATTGCCATGAACAAAGTAAAGGCAAGGTGTTTCTTTGTTGAACAAATTGGGATGCAATGTGAGCCTTGAATTGGATGCCATGCAGGAATTTGCTAGGATCTCAAAACCGGATTATGAACATGCTTTGCCATAGAGAAACACACAATAGCGTTGGATTTAAACATGCTTTGCCACAAAAACAGACAAAAACGTGGGGTAAGTCCAGCTATATGAAGTTATTATTTTGCTGTTACAGAAGGATGTACTTGGTATCAAATGATAGCTCTGAGTCTCCTCTTTCATCTGACATGCGTGGCATATCTATCCGATCACGGGTCCGCAAGTAATTCCAACGAGAGTAATGGGTGTGCAGCGTTGGTTTGTGTACATGACGTTATTATTTTGCAGTCACTTCGTCTGTTTTCATAAGCCAGAAGGATCAATATACATTGATCCTATGTATACATTGATACATTGATGGATAGCCCTGTGTCTCCTCTTTCATTTGCTATGCTTGCCATATCTATGCGATCACGGGTTCGCAAGTAATTCAAACGAGAGTAATGGGTGCACAGGTGAACGCAGAGAAGTATAGACTGTAAATATGATACAATTTGATTTAATTTCATGATTTTTTTTAATTTAATTTTTAAAGGTTTCATCTCGCTACGATTAACAGTTCCAGAGCAATGTAACAGAAAAGAAAGGGTGTTTTTTGACGCACTTTGCGTCAATCGGGTTCTAAGGGTTAAGCACACTACTGTCCTTGAGCAGCAAAGGCGGCTGGGCAGGCCACAAGGTGTTGTAACTGCCCTCACTGATCAAGGAGCATGCGGCTCCAGAGTCCACCTCCATAACATGTGCCTTGTTATTCAGGATCACAGTGGCTTGATATGTTTTTTTTATATGAGCATAAGGCTGCCTGCCCATGGTATAAATGTCATATTCCTCGTCTTGTTGCCTAACAGTGTGTGTGTGTTGTTCCGATTTAGAAACTGTGTCCGAAGAATCTGCTGATGTGACCTCCCTACTCTTCTTAAAACAAACACGAGCAATGTGTCCCCTTTTCTTGCAATAGTGGCATACTACAGAGGCAAATTTGCAATGTTGTTGGTTGTGTGTGCCTCCACAACGAAAACATGGTTTTGCACCACCTTCTGCTGCTGTTTGTTTTATTTTGAAGATGGGTGGACTGTGTGCAGTCTGATAAACTTGAAGGTGGTTGGCTGTCCCATTGAGGTCTGCCTTTCCTTCACTTAGAGAGACTCAGAGTGATAAAATACAGATATCCCAGTGATTGGCAACAATAGTAAAATTGGTCAAAAGAGTATTGTTCTCTGAACCGCGTCCTCTGAGAGGAGGAAACCCAAGGCAAGCTACAGATTGACACATGGAGAAATCCCCCCAGGGGAGCCCGAGGGGGCGGGGGAGGGGGGTGAGAACCCCAATTTGTCGGACCCAAGGTTACCGAAAAATGGAAATGGACAAACGACAACGAGCAGTGTATGCAGATGTGGGAAGACCTGCAAGAACAGCCTGGGCCTCAAGATTCACCAGGCCAGGAAGAAGTGTTTAGAGGAAGAGGGAGTGCTGCAGCGCACAGGTTACCCCACCTGATGAGACGCAGGAGGAGCCAGGCCTGGAAGCACCCCATAGAGCCTCCATGTGGCACAACCAGTCCCTCTGAGCCTTCCCCTGGGAAAGGCAAGAATCAAGTGGCCCCAGACCTGCAAAATCACAGTTTGGGAGCAATTCGACGAAGACGTCAACAAGGTGCTTGAAGCATCTGCCATGACAACCATCATTTTCAGTCTCGCCATGGAGAGGAAAAAGTTGATGACCCTGTGCAGAGCTGAATGGCATCGGAGACGATGGAGGGAGAGAGCTAGAAAGCGTGCCTATGGTTTCACCAAGAAGCTGCTGGGGCAGAAGAAGAATGGACATCTGGCCTGCTCAAAGGAGGAGATTGACCGTATGCATAACACCTACAGTGACCCTAACAGGTAATAGGAGCTGGGCCAGAGAAACATCCTGGTAAGACCCATCGTCTCCCACCGAGGCCTTTGACATAAGAGAGCCACTCCTGAAAGAAGTCCAGGATGTCGTGAGGAATGCAAGATCCAGCTCAGCCCCAGGACCCAGTGGAGTCCCGTACAAGGTCTACAAGAACTGCCCCATGCTACTCAAGAGACTTTGGAAGCTACGCTTTTGCACCTACTTCAGGCATATTTGTTTCGCAACATGCGTGTAAAATCATGCCGAGGTATGTACAAACGGGCCGTTCTGGCAGACTGCCTGTTGTGGGAGCTGTAAATGGCAAATTGCACTTTTCCGTGTCATGCAGATGCATTCATGGGAGGGTCAAGGGGAAAGTGGGAGTTTGCCGTTAATAGATGGGAGGGGAAGCGTAAAGAGCGCCTAATTATGTATACAGCGGTATGTACAAAAACTGCCTGTGAATGCACACGTCTATTCTGCACCTAAATATCTCTGCCTTGTAAAAGCAGGTGTTAATCTAAATTGCAGTTAAATGTGTCAATAAGAGAACCTTTCAAAGACAACAGAATCGCTATTTAGAGCACCAGTTTTGCGTCTTTGTACTATACAAAAGCTATGTAGCCGATTTCCGTATCAAACCTAAATTTAGAACCACTTCCTAAATAAACCTGTTCAAACAATTCAAATTGAAATGATTTATCAACTAGTCATATTAATATGCTCAGATATGATCACTGGTCAGTAGTCTATTACTATATTTTCCACGACTTAGGCTACCGTATTTTCCGGACTATAAGTCGCTCCGGAGTATAAGTCGCATTAGTCAAAAAATGCGTCATGAACAGGAAAAAAACATATATAAGTCGCATTTATTTAGAAATGCATTTCACAAAATCCAAAAACAGAGACTATGTAACTGGACTATTGAAGCCAAAAAGATTAATGTTAATGAAGACGAAGGAGTGAAGGCAGCCAAGAAGAGGGCCGGATAGGCCTAATTGTAAAGCAAAAGATGTGGTACACCAAAATGTAGCTAAAATGTGGAGAATACAATGCAATCAAGCATTTTGGGCAATGTGTAGTCACAAGCTGGCAGCAGATTAAATGCTCACGAGAGAGAAAAAGATGGTTTTAAAAAGACGTGACCGAAGCAAGCCAGGCATAGATCTATAGGCCCGAAGTTAATTGTAAAGCAATTTACAAAAGATTCACTGAACAAAAATGTTGATGTGGTACATGAAAATGTAGCTAAAAATGTGGAGAATGCAGTGCAATAAAGCATTTTGGGCGATGTGGAGTGACAAGCCGGCAGCAGATTAAATGCCCACGAGAGAGAAAAAGATGCGTTTTAAAAAGACTGCACAGACCGGTTTTAATAGGACGTGCAGACCAAAGCTGCAGCAAGCAGGTGATATTTAGAAATTTATTTCACAAAATCCAAGACCAAGACAGATGTAACTGGACACATAGAGGCCAAAAATATTGAGAATTCTACAGGGAATGTTAATGAAGACGAAGGAGTGAATAGTGGCAAGAGGCAAGCCGAAGGCTGCTGACGAGTGCCCGCGCTAATTGTGAAGCAATTTATAAAAGATTCACTGAACAAAAATGCTGATGTGGTACATGAAAATTTAGCTAAAAATTTGGAGAATGCAATGCAATCAAGCATTTTGGACGATATATTGGCACAAACTGGTAGCAGAACAATTGCTCGGCTGGCCACCTCCGAGAGAGCGCGATAAAAAAAGATGTGCATTTAAAACCAGGGCCTAAATTTCAGCGCAGGATTGCGGGTATTGCGCATAAGTTATGAAGTATTGAGCATAATAATAAAAGTCCCACAACTCTATCATAATGCAGGGCTCCAGAGTGCGACCAATTTGGTCCCATATGCGACCTAATTTTTCAAAAGTGCGACTAAAAAAAATCAGTGCGACCAGCTTTTCGAGAGAGGAAAAAGTGTCCGCATTGAAACTCTACCTTTGGTTCAATAACAGACACATATTTGGCCAATATCGTGGTTTAAACAAATCACAGATAGTGAAGGGCGGGACCTCCCCTCTGATTGGCCGTGGCCCAGTGCCTGTGTGTAAATTTGAAAATGCGTGTGCTGCAGAGAGAGAGAGAGAGAGAGAGAGAGAGAGAGGTCAGAGACCCGTCAGATAAACAGAGTGAATGCAGTGGCATTACAGTGTGGTCACATAGGCCGAGATAAATGTCCCCTCTTCCCACTGCCTTTCGGCGGCTGGCAGCAGCAAACCGATCAGACGAGCCCGAGATGATGATCAAGTTTATCGTTGCCTACGAAAGGCCTAGTGAAACTTCCCTTCACCAAGTTCAGTCCGAAATAATTATTCACCAGAAAAATAGTTTGAACATAAACCCGACGTACAGGAATGCCACTTGCGCCAAATGTATAGGAGTCATTGCAGATGAAAAGACGTCTTAAAATTGCGAACAATGCATACAAGGCCTTCCCGAACGACAGAGATACAGATATCGCCGAAAAGGAGTGCGTCATTGACCGCAGTTACATGCAGGGAGTAACCCGGTTTTCAACAGCAATATTCGTTTTGCGCGCGAGTTGTGTAAACTCATTCTGATGGCATCAATCAATTTAATCCGGTATTTGGCGCAAACCGAATATCGCTGCTACATTTAAAGCCCGAATATTCCCTGCATGTATAACTGTGGTCATTGTGTACAGTGAATTGAATGGACACATTTAGATAGAGCATGGCAAGTCATTGCAATAGCCTATAATAATAGGCCTACCATTCCGTTACTGCATTAACCATAGTGATGTTCTTATTGAAAATTTAAAAATACTAAAATTAAAAAGTAAATTGCATTGTGGAGCTGTCAAATGATTATTGCAATCATTGCAAAATCACATAAAAATCCTCCAGGCTACTTGGAACATCTCTTTAAATTGTGCTCAAATACATTTCTATGGAAGATGCTAGCCTGGCGAGCTGGTTTAGCCAAGGCCTAAAGATCATGAAGGATAGTATGTAAGACATTGAGCCATGAGATGTGCAGTTTGAAGCCCTTAAAAGATGTGCACTGTTAATTTACTCACTGTTATTTTTATTTAATTCATCTTGAGATATTTTAAGTTTAAATTTCAGCTCAGTGGAGCACTTAAAGCACCAACACTTCATTAAGTTACTTTTCTTGTAGAATTGTAAATCATAAGTCATAGGACAACCTATATAGGACAGTAATTAAGGATAAAAAGTGAACCTGCTGCGATGTGGCTGAATATTTGGGTGCACCTAACTTTTGTGCTGGTGCACCTAAGAAAAAAAGTTAGGCGCGCCAGTGCAGCCAGTGCAAAAAGTTAGTCTGGAGCCCTGTAATGAGAGAAATTCCCACACGTTACAGTGCTGTCTGATAACATTAATCTAATAATGGAGCGGCCTGAATGCGGGACTATTGACTGGACGGACCAACTCTGACTTCAATTGAACCCGATGCAGAGACACACACACACACGCGCGCATGGACCACTTTGCTCTCTCTCTCTCCCTCTCTCATCGCTGAAGTCAAATTATAGCCTAGGAGGTGCTTCTACATTAATCGCGATCGACAGGAAAGGAAACCAAACGTTTAGCGATCAGGAACTGTCAGGAATTTTGTAAACACAGAAGCATGACAGCCTATAACGCAAGAGTACATGGATGTGTTCTCTATTTGAGGAACGTTAATCGATTGCGGACATGAACAGACATACAGACATGGAGCGCAAAGTAGGCCTACTTTAACTTTCTAGTGTGCGTATTCAGTACGTGAAATATAATTAGTAGCAAAACAGCGATCAAATATTAGCCTACATGGCAGTGAGTTTTGTTTTCAAATGTTTTCATGCATGTAAGGGATAATGTATAGAACGCCGGTCATTACTGGGAAAATAAGTCCCGACAGGGCGAACCGAAACCCATGGTTTCTAAATGTATGCCATTCCAAAATACCTTTTTTTTTTCTTTAGCAGCCAGTTGACAATGAAGTAGGGAAAGGACAGTCAATTTAGCAGAATCAGCACCTTAACTAATATCATTACCACCTGGGTCTGCTGTGAAAAAATGGTCCTTCGGCTCATATCCGTCACAGGTTTGGGCCAAATCAGTGTTTTGTATTTTAAAAGCATTTCCTGACTTCCAGTTGAGTTGCAGAAATCGGACCTGGGACAAATCTGTAAACCGGTGATAAAACAGCATTACGAGCAGAGCTGAAACCTCTATCAGGAGCAGATCTGGCCCACAGCCAGATACCGTATGTCCGCTACAGGCGGATCTAAAGGCTTTTATGCGGATCCGGCCCAAAGGAAATTGCTATCTGGGTTACCATTTTGTGTGCATGCATGGCAAGCTGTTTTAACATTTAAATGTATTATTCATAGGAGCAATGATATTTTGATAGTAAATTGAATATAACAGTTCAATTTCATGTTCAAATTTGTCTCATCAATAAAAAAAAGCAATTCATGCTTTAGACCATTTTAATTTAAAACATTTTAAAAACAAAGTACCGGTTCAGGCACCGTTTCGGCACCGGCACCGTTTTAAAAGTATCGATTTAGCACCGGTATCGGATAAAACCCAAACGATACCCAACCCTAATAACGGGTGAGGAATGTTTAGGAGACAGACTATCGTAAATCTTCAAATTATCGCTGGGGTCTTTTTATTTAGGCTGCGCAAAGCACAGCACCTTTATTTGGGGCATGGCTTACTGTTTGATTATATTGCTAAATATCGGGACTGATGACCACTGAAATCTGCGGGGTATTTGATGGTTCACTATTAAGTTTCATGTAAGGGTGTTGGGATTTCCATCCGCTTATTGCGAGATAAGGCATCCACTTTCATTTATTCATGGAACGTGTGTTGTGCTGAAATGGAAACCTTATTCAGCCTAAATTTAGTTATTTTTTAATCATGCATGATTTACTTTTTTATAAAATTCGTAGGCTGATGCCTGGCAGCAACAATTGTGTTTAAATGTAGGCTAGGTTACTGCTTCAGCCTCAGGCAAACTCAGAAGGGGGCGGCATGCAACTGATAGCTTGAGAGCAAAGTGTTGGAGACGTGTAAGACAATGACTTTTCATTGGCAACAATATTAAACCAACCAACAATATAAAATATTAAGAAGAGCTCTTTTATGAGTTAAATTGAAACAAAATTATTACTGGCCTTTATTTGTCCGAATCTGAGGCCCAAACAGAATCCTGGCCGTAATTTGAGGATTTAGGTATGCACGTGTGTTTCAGGCATAGCGCAACCACTAATCTCTGACAGAAAGTGCACAGAACTTGTGCATTTGAGAGTGCTCTCTCGCGGTTTTTATGTTGTTAAAGCCACCACACATCCAAATAAGTGCCTTCATGACCCACAGGCCGTCAGTCTCCATGGCAAAACTCGACAGTAATGTTTCATGTAGGGTTCATGTCAGTTAATATGAATTAACATTTAAAAACATGTTCAATTATATATTTTTTTCATATATAAGTCACACCTGACTATAAGTCGCAGGGCCAGCCAAACTATGAAAAAAAGTGCGACTTATAGTCCGGAAAATACGGTACTAGAAGACCGTTAAACAACACATTGAAAGAAACTAGTTGATGGCATTGCATTACATCCACCAAATTGCCATCTCTTGAAAAGTAAGTCCATACTATTTGTTGAACATATTACATATTAGTTCATATTATTGTAGCCTATACATTAAACGTAATACGTTGATCTGAAAGGATGCTTTTCACGAACATTAGAAAGAGTAAGAAAGATCAGTAGGCCTACTTGGGCTCATGACGTAACAGGGCGTTCTTTTGGGCTGGACCATCCCATTTAAAAAAACGTTGGTCCAGCCAGGCTCCGAAGCATCCGGCCCCTGAAATGAGACACGCTCAGAGTCATCTGGAGGAGAGGAAAGGTTGCACAGCAGTGAGATTTGCTGAAGGGGTCTGGATTCTGAAGGAAGAGGACTCCCAGCCAATTCGGGATGATCTCACTGCTGAGTGTGGAAGGGAAAATCATCAGTATCGTACGAAGGTGGCTGGCTGACTTCCTCTCAAGCAACCGCATAGACACATTGGTGCAAAAGGGAGGGATCTCTGGAGTACAAGGGTGTCTTGCAGTGGCGCCGGCAGGCGTAATTCTGTACGCACTGTGCGTACAATTTATTCACGGCTTTATTTGTGAAATACGGAGCCCCGGATATGTCATGGGGGGGAAAAAAAATAAGTTGTGGCCACGAAATAGCAATTCGTTCCCACAAAATAATAAGTTGTGGCCACGAAATAGCAATTAGTTCCCACAAAATACTAATTTGTGGCCACGAAATATTAATTCGTTCCCACGAAATAGGTAATTTGTGGCCACGAAATAGTAATTTGTGGCCACGAAATAGTAATTTGTGGCCACGAAATAGGTAGGCCTATAGGCTGTGCACTGGACAGCTGGATGAGCAAATCAAGCGCAACTCCTCAAACAGGAACAGTCGCTGTCACACAATGGACAGGGATAGTATGGTAGAGTGCTATTTTAGGCTGGGAATGAAATACAAAGACATTTTGAAAAGCCTGGCATTGGAGGGATTCATTATTAGCGAGAGGCATCTCCACAGACTATTAAGAGCCAGGTCGCTGCACCGGCGTATAGGTACGTCTTGAACGTGTCTCTCGTTTGTGTTTTTTTATTACCAGAGAATTGAGAGCTGGTGGGGAGTGATGAGAAAAGGCACGACAGGCTTCTACTGGCGCTCGAATTAATATTTCGTGGCCACAAATTAGTACTTTGTGGGAACAAATTGCTATTTTGTGGCCACAACTTATTATTTTGTGGGAACGAATTGCTATTTCGTGGCCACAACTTATTGTTTTTTTTCCCCATGACATAACCAGGGCTCCGTAGTGAAATCATTCAATATTAGTCTACAAAAAAAAAAAAAACACTTAGACAACTAGCCTATATTTATTGACTCATATGCAATCTGAATATTGCCATTATTCCGAATAAAACCGGAAGCATGGAAACCATAGACTATAAAATATGAAAACGTAGCATTGTCATGACATGATAACGATTGACCTGTGGCGGTTTTTGGGCGTGGCTTTGGATGGGTCAATTCTGGCGCTTAAAAACACAACGTTCCATTTATTCATAATAGCCTAAATCATTCAGTCATGAAAAGAAAACAACAGCAGCAGCTTAATATTTTTCAGGCGTTTAACCGTAACGTTAAAAGATGTAGGCCTACTGTTCTTAGCAGTGATGCTGATACTGACAGCAGTGAGAGTTTGTCCTCTACGGTCACGGTCTGTCGGTCTACACATGTTTAAAATGTTGAATTGTTTGCTTACCTCTGTAGGCTTATTTAAAAAATATATATTGTTTGGAACAGGGATTCAGTTAATGCGTAGAGCAGAGGTTCTCAACCTTTTTCTCAACCCCTAAACCATCAGGTTGTTTTTTAAATGAAATCCAAGAATTTCTCTCCACTCTTGTCTTATATTATGACAGTGTTGTTCTTTGTGGTGATTTTAATTTTCATGTTGATGACTCCAGTAATGTTAATGCTATTGATTTCCTAAACATTGTTAAATCTTAAATCAATTTTGCCAACATGTGTCTGGACCAACACATAACCGTGGTCATACACTGGACCTTGTTTTCACTCTGGGTCTTAAAATATCCTCTGTTGATTGTTTTGATATGACTGTATCTAATCATAACTGTATAGTTTTTAGTTGTGAAACATCCATCATCAATACTGTCACTCCCAGCTCTTTCTGTTCCCGCATATTCAATTAGCATAGTGCCTCAAAATTCTGTGCATTATTCCAGAGTCAATGCCCTGACCTCTATGAATACTCTTGTACCAATGATCTGGTTGACCAGTTTAATTCCATCTGCTTGTCTTCTCTAAATGTTATTGCACCCATGAAGGTTAGAACTAAGTCATCAGAAAGAAAGCAGCCCTGGATTAATAGTGGCATTCGTAGTTGTAAAAGGGATTGTAGGAAAGCTGAGCGTAAATGGAAGAAGTCTGGTCTTCAAGTTCATTATGACATTATGAAGGAATCACTTAAACACTATAACATCTTGGTTAAGGATGCAAGATCACATTACTTTTCAGAACTTATTTCTGATCATCAGCATAATCCTAGATTTCTGTTTAAAACCCTAGAGCAGCTGGTAAAGCCATCTACTCCCTGTGTCCCAGTGGAAAGTGATGCTGATTGTGAAAAGTTTTTGTCCTTTTTTACTGAGAAAGTAGTCAATTAGAACCTCTATCACTCCTCATACTATGCACTCTGAAGTCTCTTTCTTACAGGATAGGCGTACTTTAAACCACTTCAATACAGTTACTCTGTCTGAACTTCTAGAGACAGTGTCACATATGACAGTATCTTCCAGTCCTCTTGATGTAGCACCAACAAAGTTCCTATTAGAAGTAATTGAATCTGTTGGGTCCTGTTTGCTTTCTATTTTTAATAGTTCACTTTTAAATGGCATTGTCCCTGATTACTTTAAAACTGCAAGTGTGAGCCCATTGCTAAATAAATCAGGGCTTGATCCATCTCTACCTCAAAACTACAGACCTATTTCCAAGTTACCATTTGTATCAAAGATTCTTGAAAGATTAGTGTCCAAGCAGCTTGTCTCTGCACTGGAAAATAATAATCTTTTTGAAAAGCTACAATCTGGTTTCCGAAAGTATCATAGCACTGAGACAGCACTGCTGAAAGTTACAAATGACCTTTTAAGAACAGCTGATGATGGCATGTGTTCTGTCCTTGTACTTCTTGATCTTAGCGCAGCCTTTGACACTATTGATCACAGCATACTGCTGCATAGACTGGAACATTGGGTGGGAATTTCTGGTACAGCCTTAAAATGGTTTTCATCTTACTTGTCAAATAGCAAGTTTTGTGTTTCTGCAAACAGTTACACATCTTCATTTTCTCCTGTCATGTATGGGGTACCTCAAGGGTCAGTTTTAGGACCAATCTTATTTTGTTTATGCATGCTTCCTCTAGGGCACATTATCCAGAAACACTGTATCTCCTTCCACTTATATGCTGATGATACACAGCTGTACCTGCCCATTAGTTCCTCTGATCCTAGTATGCTGAATTCCTTAAATGAATGTCTTTGTGACATAAAAAACTGGATGTCAAACAATTTCCTCCGGTTGAATTCTGACAAAACAGAAGTCCTCATCATTGGATCCCAGCACATAGTGAAACAAATGATACCATCCTTAGGTCCCTTTCAATTTTTAGACTGTGTAAAACCTGTTGCAAAGAATCTTGGTGTCTGGTTTGACAGTAATTTAACTCTTTAGGCGCCACAGTCGACTATAGTCGACAAGATGCGGTACTGAATAAAACGGCCGATTTAGTCAAATAGGGTGTCATATTTCGTTCGACTTCCACTCCACTAGATGGCAGACATGTCATACGTCATCCCCGAGTCAAAAAAAGGGCACGCTTTAAACAAAACTTTCTAGCTACAGCCCATTGAATCAGTGCGTGAAATACCGGAGCTAGTGTGCGTGTGAGCCACTTTGTCAGAGCGATATTGTCAACGTCAGCGAGTATTTGCATTAGATTATCGTCTAATGGCATCAAAAAAGTTTACCTGAAATGAAGTGTTGGGTCTTCTATTCACGGACCCTGATTCTGAAGGGGAATATCTGCCTTCAGAAAATGACGGTGATTCGTTTAGTGAGGCTTCAGATGCGTCCCTGCCTTGCAATGATGCAGCTGGACAAAGTGAGAGTTTACTCCATAGTTTAGCTTACACCAAGCACAAACGTTGAATCGTTTGCCCAATGTCACTGGTGGGAATAATGTTTCACGGGTTCGGAGTGTTCATCGGGAAGTTAGCAGGGTGTTAGTGGTGTGGCGAACGAGGCTGGAGGTAGCATAATGTCCATAGCGTTAGCTAGCTTCTGTCTTCTGAACGTGTGCCTCTCCACAATCGCGGCGATAGTAACGTGGTGGAGCCTTTGTCTAATGCCACTGGGTATGTTAGACGAGGTCGAAGTGCTCATAGGACAGTTAGGGGGGAACGTAGTGGCAGTGTGGGGAGTCGCAATGAGAATGACAGTAGGCCTAGTCCGAGCTGCGCAAATTCTCTCCACTCGGCACGCGCGAGGCATATCTGGCCATGCTGCTCGCATGGTGGAGGTGGTGACACGCTCTCTCCCTCTCCCTCTCCGACACACACACACACACATTAGGTCATGCATAGTCTATCACAAGATGATGGGAATGCCGGCCCTGTATGGATAGGGATAGGGAGTCATTATCTCTACAGCAAAAGGCCTGCTACATAAAAAAAAAATGTCAGCCATTTATTAGTAATGATTTACACTGTTGATTTGCTATCTATTTCCCTCATCATTTAGGACATACACTATGTGTTCCTTTTTGTGTGTTCATGTCCTTGTGATGTGTGTGTCTGTCAGCTAAGAAAAAAAACAAAAAAACATCAACAAAAACAACAAAAAGAAAAAAAATACTAACATTGTCTCTTGTCTTGTCTCGTCATCTCACTCCTGATCTGTGCCTTGCCGTGGCAAATGAGCTTTTGAACTAAACAGGTCTTGTCTACTTGTGTTTGTGTGTCATCTGAATAATATATATGTGCCCCATACATGGAATCAGAGTGCCTACTGTATGTAGTAAATGGAAAATCTCTACAGCAAAAGGCCAGTCTACCGCTACATGCATTTGGTTTGTTTTTGCCATTTATTAGTAATGATTTACACAGTTTGTTCACTACTTACTATTTACCTGAGCATTCAGTATTGTGCAATATAGCATACAGAAGGTGAGGGACATTTTGGGGGGAAAGAAGTGGTGCATTTTATCATTCAAACATGCAACTTTTCATGAAAATTCTATAATCCAAGATGGCCGCCACCATATGACGTCATAATATGCAAATTAGATATACACATTTAATCTCTACATAAACTTTGGGTCATCCTTAATATTTCTCTAATTTACAGAAAGTCTCTATCTCTTATCACTTTTAAGATATAGCCTTTTGAAATGAAGATGTCAAAATTGATCGTTTCGGAAAAAAACCTCTGGCGCCTAAAGGGTTAAGCTTTGAACGTCACATCACAAAGCTCATACAGTCTTGTTTCTATCACCTCAGAAATATTTCCAAGATTAGTTCCATCTTAACTTTTAAAGACACTGAGACCATTATACATGCATTTATTTATTCACGCCTGGATTACAGCAATAGTCTTTTTTCTTGTCTGAGCCAAAAATCTATAAAGAGACTTCAAACTGTTCAGAATTCTGCTGCCCGGCTTCTTACTAAGACAAAGTACTGTAATCACATTACTCCTGTTTTAGCCTCACTGCACTGGCTCCCTAGCCTAGAAATCTAGACGCACCCTAGCGGCGGCAAATTAATTTGCTCAGCCTGTACGTCTAGTATCGAACCATAGGAATTTCTATTGGCTTAACATCGTGGATGTTCTCCAATCGTTAGAGAGTCTTAAGGCGGGCTTAACAGGATAACGACATCCTGCGACGGTGAACAACAAGGAAGGTGGCTATGGCGAACTAAGAGCGGTTGTTTGAATCGGCGTTGGCGTCAACTTTGGAGGAGTTGGACTTGTGCTTTTCTTTGAAAGTAGAGCAACACAATGCACTCATTCCTTTCGAAGAAGGATGTATTTGCCGTTTTGCCGACCGGATACGGATATGGTCGTAGCGCTGGCCTATTCCATGTCTAGGCAGTTTGAAAGACAATTCTCTGCCCGCCCCTTGGATTAAGCAGGTGAATGATTCGATTCCAGACTATACATTTCAATGATATAGGATGGCCCGCCATGCTACTGGCTCCCAGTAAGCTTTAGAATTGATTTTAAAATTCTTCTGATTACTTTTAAAGCTCTACATGGCCTGTCTCCCAACTACATAGCTAGCCTACATTTACCAAAAGCGCAAATTTTGTAAATAAGGTCGGGTATGTTTTTTTCTTTTTCTTTTTTTTTTTGGGGGGGGTGTTGGGCCACGTCATTTTAATGGCATGGGTTACACATTTGAGCCTGAGAGGGACAGGCCTGTAGTGTCTGACTACCGACTACTACTAGATGGGGGACGATCAGTTTCAGGCTCCAGCTACACCTTCAGTAGGATCATTTGGGTGAAAATGACTGTGTGGGCGTTGTACTATTTAAATTAAAGATAAGATCCAATCTTTTCATTGAGTTGCGCTTCTTACGCACGCAGCCTTTCCTTGCCCCACCCGCTCTCTCTCGTAAGGAGCCCGCTGCCCCTCCTCTGCATGTGCATTTAACAAAATATTCATGATTGTTGAAGGATTGTTGTTGCCACATAGAAGCATTGCATAGAACACGGCAGGCTCAATTGCTATTAAATCTGCTTAGCATCATGACCATGCTGCACAAATCTGTTCAAAACTACTGCATTAAAGTTAACTCTACTAAGGTCTTATCACAACATATTGAGGAGACTAAACTAAGTTAAGTTATGCAATCAAGCAGTACGCCTATCTCAAAGCTAACGTTAGAATACTGTTTGGATGTCGAGTTTAGCATGCTTACTTACAGCTGCTTGTCAATTTCGTTACTCATGCATTTACTCATTTTATTGACTCTGACACTGACATTGCATATATTGCAATGTTAAGGAATTCATGTTTTTTCATTCAGATATGTAAATCAACATGTATAAATTGCTATTAGTCAATTAATGTGGAGATAATCGAATCGGACTGAAAAAATGAATCGTTAGATTAATCGATGCATCGGAAAAAATAATTGCTAGATTAATCGTTTAAAAAATAATCGTTTATCCCAGCCCTAATTTTGGCTTATAACATCTAATCCTGTGTATTAATGTAAAGAGCAAATTGTCTGTATTTCTGTTTTCTTTGTTCTCGCGAGAGTTTTATAGGTGCGATAATTCAAAATCCCCATGTAATTTTCCCATAGAAAAATCTCAAGATACCGGACCTCCTTATAAAGATGTTAGCTTTTTTGTAGGAAAACTTCAGAGGACTATTGGCATTGCTGTGTCTCCTCATTAGAAACTCTCTGGTGAAGGTAGATCTGGTGTTGATAACCAGATCTACCTTCTACCAGATAGCCTCTGACATGGCCTCCCTGGTACACTGCCTTCTGAACATGCTCCTTTAGGGCAGACTTTGTTGGAAGGATTGACTGCACATTGTGCCTCTTCACAAATAACTTCCTTCTTGCTTGGTCAATATCTGTGGGCATGTTGGGTCAGTCATTCAGCAGGATAATAAACCTTTCCGTTTTGACCATTACCTCCTGCAGAATGTCATGCGGGGGCTGAAGACAGTTTTACCAGGCATTTGTAAGCTTTGGAAAGACCATCAATACAGTCTTTGTCCAGCAAAGCTTGATACAGTGTCAGCATGAAACACTGGAAGAACATGTGCCCTCTCAGGCTCAAGCCCAGCTGAAATTTCATGGGCTACTAGGTATCAAAATCTCGTACTAAATTCCAACCAAAGCTTATCTCTGGCTTTAGACCCTGAGCTGCTGCCACAGCCAGAACCACAACATTAGTATCAACAGATTGGTCATAATGTTCTGATGACCATTTCTGACTGCATGGGCCACATGTAATAACATGCGGCTATCAGCTTCCTCATGTGTGCATGGAGAAATTGCTGCAATCTCAGCAAGGGGTCGCTTGCTGAGAACTTATACTACATCATCTGTAACAAGCCATTTAAATACCGGTAGGCTAGTACAACATAGAAAATCATTCAGTGTTGATCTTGTGGCGGCCCGCCACAGATTAGTCAATGTATGGGAAACACTGCATTATAAGGTGTTATGAATGTATGCATAACTCATTATAACAGTGACCTTCACAGAAAGTGCTACCGCTTGTTTTTAAGACAAATTTCACTGGCAACCAATTTTGCTTGTTTTCTTTAATTTGGCTTGTTTTCACTAAAAACAATAGCATTTTTTGATAGTTTTTTTTTTTAAAACTAGATATTTTGATCTTAGTATAATATAAGACTAATATACCATATACCTACACAGCTTCTAGCTGCTAACGTTCGAAGCTACGTTGAAGAACTGCAATCTCTCGGAGCATTAAACTGTCGCTGTCATAAGTCCACCGAGTTGCTGATCTGCAAGATCGCCCATGACTTCAGACGGTTATGCTTCCAGTGATCTCTAGACTGCAGTCTAACTGTTACAAATACTAACGGCCTATGTTAATGTTAAATCCTCCGGGTTGGTCTGAAGACACAGCTGTACGCCATATCATTGCCATTGGACTGAGTTGGACTAAGTTAACACGGACTATTTTTTATTTTAATTTCTTATTTATTTATTTTATTACTTGTTCATTTTTGTTTGTTGTCTGTCTTATATGTCTACCGTTAGGTGTCTCGGGTATGCTGGCGATTACACCGCTCCATGAGGCATCTTTTGTCTTGTGCGTCAATTGTTATTTTGTAAATTTGTTTTTTTTGCCTTGATGTCACACTAAATGTCTAGTGTGTGCTGATTATTATTATTTATTTATTTTTTTTACAGTGTACTCTGTAAAGCGACCTTGGGTGCTTTGAAAGGTGCTATGTAACAAATAAAATGTATTATTATATAATATAGATCTATAAGCAATTTTTACAGTGCATAACTTTATTCATGGCCTTTAATGTTTGGAATGTTTTATATGTCTGGATTTTTTGAGTTAATACCAAAGTCTGGTGAGAATGTCATATATATAGTATCATTGGAAATGTTGACGTTTTCAAAACTTATTTCCCCCAATGTATATCACATCAAACAATTTAACTAATGACTAGCATTTTCCTCCTCACTATAGGTTGCAAGGTTGGAAAAGAACTTCTTTCAGAGTAAGCGTGAACTGGAGAGGATCCAGAATGAGCTGGCTGCTATCCAGAAGGAGTTGGGGGCGCTGGGAGAGAAATATGATGCTGCTATGGGTGAGAAACAACTATTACAGGAGGAGGCTGAAGTGATGGAGAGAAGGCTAATTGCTGCTGACAAGCTTATCTCTGGCCTTGGCTCAGAGAATAAACGGTTAGTGAAAGAGCTTCATAATAATATATTCATCCAGTGGGGTACTACTTAGACTTGCATATTTGTTTTTCTTTCTGCCAGCCTTTACATTGCTGTAGACCCAGACATTAGTGGTGTATCAGCAGCAAAGTGATACAATGATCTAATCGTACCAACACCACTCCATTCCATTTAGTTTTTTGTTATGTCATGGGTTGCCTGTGCACATGCATATCTCATGTTTTTTTTTTTTTTCAATATAATGCTCCACCCATATTAGTAAATGTAATACATTTTGCTCTAACTAGATTGATATATATATTTTATTTGTTTGATTTTAATTTGTTTAATGTCAGATTTTGGACTTCACTGCAAAAACTGCTTATCTAATAAAATCTAACTAAGTGTTATTCATTTTATATCAAGATCAAAAAATCTAGTTGGTATTGTTTTCTGTATAATGACACTTACCTAGCTCAAGTAAGAGTTTGGCTTATTTAAAGACTTCTCATCATGGAAACAAGCAAATATGGCTGCCAGTGCATTGAGCAAATTTGTCTTCATAAGACTCCTTAAAATAAGTTGAACTCTTATTAAATTAAGTCAAAAATTATCTTTCAAGAGAGAGCTAAGTAAGTGTCTTTATACTAAATAAGTTAGATATTTTTGCAGTGTGTACAAAGTAGACAGTAAATAAACCATTTTTATTCATTTTTATTATTATATAAATATATTATATAAACATTTTAATTATATGACTTTGTCAGTATTATTCACGGATTAAAAAAAACAAAACGTAGGATAATCTTCGCGCTTTCAGTCTGTATCATAGTCTACTGTACAGACATATGTAAACTTTAATAGCGTTTAACCTAGATTAGCATACATAGTCTCCTACCAGTCATTATGTTCTGCCATAGCCTAACTTAGGCTACATGTTGTTTCCATTGAGGTCTTTGAAAAGATATAGCTACACCTTGCATTTCCTTTGCTTATTCCATACCAAGATGATACAAAGAAGGGATGAATATATGTGAACTTTATTTATTTATCAAGTAAGAAGACATGGTGCAACTTCTAAGTATCATATCAGTATCTCACACATTCACCTCCAGTCACTTTTACCGCTGTTTCCTCCGAAGGGGGGCGTGGTTGCCCTAACAGACAGCAAAGAATATTTGCAACAGGCAAGTAAATGGTTGTTGTCATTGTTCTGTAGGCATCCACATGAACGCGCATTGCTAAGATTGGGTGTAGTTAAGCCTATAGGCATAAGTTCAGTTGGTGCAACCGACATAAGACCAGTCTTTAGAATTGAACTTAACAAAGATCAACTTAGCAGTTTGGTCCAGGCATAGCAAAGACCAGTTGGTGCAACCGGCCCCAGGATGTATCAAATTATGATTAAATTATGTTTCTTAATCAGTCATGGGTGTGTTTTGGACGCAACATCCTTTAAACAAATGAGAATGACATCTGTCATTCCCTTCAACAGCTAGCAGTGCAACTTCAAACAGCACATCAGTATTTTGATAGTCAGCGGTGCATTTGAAGGAATCTGCTTGCAAGTGGTATTCCACTAAACCAAGCTTAACTAAAACCTGTTTGTGACTAGCAGAGTATAGGCTACACGTGTCTACACTCGTCTATTAAACTCATAGGCAAAGTGAAACTAACTTCACCATGGTGTCATAGTCAACGACAAAACAGTTACACACAGTTAATTACTTTCACTATTGACTGACAAGGGACTACCATCGAAAACATGAAAAAAGCAACACTTACCCCTAATACTGTTCCAATGACTGAATAAAAGACCTAAGGATATTTATCCTGCAGAGGAGTTGCTGCTTACATCTTGTGACAGTGTGTCTTCAGCTGTGCTTCATATGCAGCTTTTGCTATAGACCAGGTTTTTTTGGTCAGTGGTGTAATGCTTTTTAGATGGTGTAAGATAGCGATTTTTAGATCATGCGCCAGACCACAACTTATGTCGTCAATTTTTATTAAAGGGCAAGGCTTAATAAAAGTTTGAGTGTAAAGGCCCGTACACACCAGATACGATACGAAATAACGGTGCGAAAATGCAAAATTTTTACACTCAAAGTGTACACACCGAGTCCAATGCGATTATTTTAATATTTCACATTTTATTTCGCGCTCACGCCACGCAGGTTCACACAGCGACTGTCAGGGTTGTGCAGGAGGACCCAAGTGCAAGACTCAACCAGGCAGACTTACAGACAAAACAGAATTTATTTTAAACACGAACTTTACATTTAAAGAATTTCTTACTTGCATACAGGACTTTGACTAGACAAACAGAGAGACGATCCGACAGGGAACAGAGAAACAGGAGGGTAGAAATACACATACCAGGCATACTTGGGCAGGGAACAAACAGACAAAGACTGGACTGACTCGGGCAGGACGACAGACTCAGACACGACAGACTCAGACACAGGGGCAGGGGAAGGGACAGGAACAAAGACAGTGACAGGAACAGTGACTGGACTGGTGACTGAGACACAGACAGAGACGGGCACGGTGATGGGAACAGAGACGGGAACAGAGACGGGCACGGTGACTGGAACGGTGACTGGCACAGTGACGGGGATGGTGACTGGCACAAAGACGGTGACAGGGACAGACCACTCAGGAGAGACAGGAACAGAGAAGGGCTCGGGCAGAGGTGGGGCTGGCTCGGGCAGGGGTGGGGCCGGAGAGTCAGAGGGAGGCGGAACCGACTCGGGCAGAGGCGGGGCCGGAGAGTCAGAGGGAGGCGGATCCGGCTCAGGCAGAAGTGGGGCTGGACAGACAGGCAGAGGCTGGGCTGCCGGCGCAGCGTCGGGAGACTCGGCTGCAGGCGTGGCGTCGGGCGACTGGGCTGCAGGCATGGCGTCGGGAGACCCGGCTGCAGGCACAGGAGCGGACTCGGCTGCAGGCACAGGAGCGGACTCGGCTGCAGGCACAGGAGCGGACTCGGCTGCGGGCACATGAGCGGGCGCCTCTGGGCTGGGCACTGGAGGCATGGTGTCGGATGTCCTCCTGGAGGGAGCCTGAGGGACCTGGATGAGTTCTGGGGGGAACTGGAACTCCTGAGGCTGGGGTTCTGGACCTGAAGCAGCCGGCTGAAGGCGCAGCACGCCCACCCTAAGCCCCTGGAAATGGGCTGGAGGGGCAGGGTCAGGCGGGAGACTAGCAGCCTCAAAAACTGGATTACTGGAGGGAACAAGGAGGGACTGAAGTCTCTTACCCAGACCTGAGAGCTGGTCGGCCAGGGTAGCCATTCCTGGAACCTTCTGTAGCCAAGGCCTTGAGGAAATAGTCCTTTCCATCAAAGAACAAATGGCATGCCGGCGCTCCAGGTCAGTGGACTTCACTAGCTCTGAGTTGAGCCTGCTGAGGGTGTACTCCACTTGATTTAGCTCCTCCATTGGGAAATCCAAGTCTGCTGGGTCCATTTGTGGTCGGATCGTACTGTCAGGGTTGTGCAGGAGGACCCAAGTGCAAGACTCAACCAGGCAGACTTACAGACAAAACAGAATTTATTTTAAACACAAACTTTACATTTAAAGAATGTCTTACTTACATACAGGACTTTGACTAGACAAACAGAGAGACGATCCGACAGGGAACAGAAACAGGAGGGTAGAAATACACATACCAATTAACAGAAAGACATAGGACTGGACGAAACCAACGAGACAATAACAGGGAACAGGTGAGGAGGCAGAAATGGAGGGAAAACAAACAAGACAGGAAGCACAGACCTAATAATGAGATGGGGCGGAGACAAAGACAGGTGACAGGCAGGGAACACAAAGCACATGGGGAACAGGCAAAAACCAACACAGGACAATACACGAAATGGCCACCAGGGTGGCACAAACCCAACGGTCCGGGCCAGATCCTGACAGTGACTTTCAGTAAGCAGGGATACCTCATAAAATCATCAAGATGGAACTGTGCATTGGCTTGAAAGGTGTTGGTGAAATGAAAGCTTACGGCCATCCTTCCCATCCCTTGTCTATTCTACTTGTGCTATTTTGATAATTGTGCAGTCGAACCACTGACGGAACACATAGGAGTTGCTAAGGACTGGAGGGGATACAGAGACAGCCTGTAGAAATGAGCATGGGATAAAATCGTTAAATTTGGTTTGGATAAAATGGTTAAAATTGATCAGCTTGTATGGTGATGATCAACACACAGCAAAAACTAGGCTAATAATGATATCCTACCAGTTATTAGCTTACCTTTATAAGATCCACAGGTAGTTTTTCACATTGGGCTACTTCAGTTATGAAGCATAAAGCAACGTTAATGCACCAGGAAACGTGAGGCAAAATTACGATGGTGGTAACCCTGGACATAATGCTGTTGTCAGCAGCATAGCCTATGTAAAGATATGATAGGCTATATTATCATGATCTGCATCCAAATATGGGTTCAGATGCCTAATCAATGGCCTATTCTAAAACCTTCCATTTCCATGAATGGATGTCATATTTTTTCATGCAAATTTGTGCAGTGAGAAGCTCTCTGTTCACTGCTGTAGTGAGATTTCATTCTTTTTGGTTGAGTGTGAAATGGGACGATGGTAAGAAGTGGGGAAAGTTGTCTGTAAGGAGTTCGCACTCTTGAAAATCTGAGAAAGTCTGCTGTAACGTAAACGTCTTTGTAACTTTGGCATATAGGCCTATTAACGAGACTAGGCTAGTCATTGTGGGCAGCAGGATCACCCATTCTATCAGCTTTTTCTGCTCATTGTTCTATTGTGACATCAATGGAACCCTGCAAAATCATTATTTGATTTCGCATGAAATTTCGCATGAAACAAGACTGAAGTCCAAATAAAAGAAAATGTTGCTGCACTTTAAAAATGGGTGTGGCGTGATGGGCTACTCTGCCCGTGCAGCTACTCAAGATGAACTCTAGCCCTTACCTCAGCCATGGTCTTCATGTCAATTTGTCACAGTAATTGTGTCACAGTATCTTACTTGAGGTCTAGGATGTCGATCACCTTGCGTTATTTAAAATACTCAATGAAGCAAACTCAGATTCAGTCGCATGTGTATTGCTATTTGATTTTGATATTTTTTGACTCCCAAAATGGCGGCGTTAATATCTCTATTCTGGTTGTTATGGGAACAATAATGAGTAGTGACGTAGGTCAGAAACCTAAATAGTAGTATGTAAAACCTGACAAAACGGAGCCTATAGGGCTTTGTGGTGCAGTGGTTAGCAATGTAGCTTACAACATGAAAGATGCAAGTTCAATTTCCAAGCATTGCAGGATTTACCCAAGTTTAGCATCTCAATTCTCAAAACACATTTGAGCCTGCTGTTGCCTGCTGTTGTGCCTCATAAATGCAATGTTCAGAAACTACTTGAACCCCGTTCATTGCGGGTTGCAGCTTTATGTATTATTGTTACTGTTTGTTGCAGAGTTCTCAAGATTATCTATTTTTTTCTGTTTCTATGAGCAGCTGGACAGATGACCTAGAAGAACTTAAGATCCGGCGGATTCGTCTTCTGGGTGATTGCTTGATATGTGCAGCCTTCTTGAGTTATGAGGGAGCCTTCAGCTGGGTCTTCCGGAATGAGATGGTGAATGATGTGTGGCAAAAGGATGTACTAGAGAGAAAAATTCCTCTCAGTCAGCCCTTCAAAATTGAGAGTCTACTCACAGACGAAGTGGAGATCAGTAGGTGTGTTTGCATTTTTAATCATCATCATCACTTACCAACAAAGACTGTTTATTTGGTATTTCCATGTGTCAGAATCAGCTTTATGGGCCAGGTTTGCGTAAACCAGTGGTTCCCAAACTTTTAACAGGTATGTACCCCCTGAGACATTATAGATCTTTCGGAGTACCCCCAACACCACCAAAAGTTTTTTTTTTAATGAATATTTATTTTTTATCAATTTTGTTGAGAATAGTGACTAGAATCATATGATAAACATAATAAGATATAAAACATATGATATAAATCTCATCAAAAGTCAACTTATGATACAAATGTGCTGCATATAATTAAGCTATTTTAAACAGATCTGCGCCTAATCTCACACACAATACAACACATATCCAACATCTCATTAAAGCTATTGTTAACTTTTCACATATATAATACTGGAGTAGGCCTATTGCTTTTCACATATGATAACATTGTTTTCTTAACTTCTCTATAAAATAATAATAAAAAGAGAACACATTAGCAATAGTTAAACTAAATTGTTTTGTAGTAAACCACACAAAATATGCCTACAGTACCAACTCTCCACTCACGTCACCAGTTTAATCAATGTGAGGGATGTGCCTGGATGTTCTTACATAATGCAGCGATGTTAGGCCGAATTGGCGACAGTTTCAATCTTAGATCATTTTCCACTAACAGTCTGTACCTATACTTGGTCTTAAGGCAGACCAGAGCTGAGAATCCAGTCTCACATAAATACGTTGTCGCAAATGGCATCAACGTCTTAATCGCTCGGTTTGCCAGGTCCGGATACTCTGCCCGCAAACTTATCCAGAAATCTGTCAGTGTCTTCTGACCGAACTCCATTCTGACTGACCCGTTCGTGGATATTTCAATGAGGCTCTCTCTCTCGAGCATAGGAAGCTGGCATGTGTTGGGTGACGAAAAAGGATTACGAATCCATGTGTCGTGGCCGTCTGTTTCGGGGAAGTATTTGCGTAATTGCGCTGCCAAGTCGCCAAGGTGTTTCCGTATGTCACATCTGACACTGTCGGCAAGCCGTAGTTCGTTTTCACACAGAAAATCCTGCAGTGATGGGAATGTGCCAATGTCGTTGTCTTTGACACAGTCAGACCACAAGTTCAGCTTTTTAATCGTGGCCTCTATCTTGTCTCGCACATTGAATATTGTCACAGAGCGGCCTTGCAGCCCGAGATTGAGCTCATTTAGACAACCAAAGATATCTCCCACATAGGCCAGTCTTGTGAGCCACTCATCGTCATGCAACCTATCTGACAAGCGAAAAGGATTGTCGATGAAAAACAGTTTCAGCTCGTCTTTCAGTTCAAAAAAGCGTGCTAAAACTTTCCCTCTGGACAACCATCGCACTTCAGTGTGGAGCAAAAGTGTCAAATGATCACTGCCCATCTCATTGCATAAGGTGGAAAAAATGCGCGAGTTAGGGGTCTTGATTTGACAAAGTTAACCATCTTTACTGTGTCGTCCAACACCTGTGCCAGGCTGTCTGACATTCCTTTGGCGGCAAGCGCTTCTCTATGTATGCTACAGTGGACCCAAGTGGCATCTGGAGCCACTGCTTGTACACGGGTGACCACTCCGCTGTGCCTCCCCATCATTGCTTTGGCACCATCTGTGCATATACCCACACATTTAGTCCAGGTTATTGCGTGTGATCGTATGAAACTGTCTATGAGTCCAAAAATGTCCTGCCCCGTTGTCCTCGTCGGTAAGGGTTTGCAAAAGAGGATGTCCTCATGGATTGACCCTCCATATATGTACCTGACGTACACCAACAACTGAGCCAGGCCCGCTACATCTGTTGACTCATCAAGCTGTAATGCATAGAATTCACTGGCATACATGCGACATAGTAACTGTCTCAAAACGTCTGCTGACATATCACTGATCCGTCGGGACACGGTATTGTCTGATGAAGGCATATTCTGGAAAGTATGTTTAGCCTTTTCCCCCAACATTTTCTCAGCCATGTCCATAGCAGCAGGGACAATCAGTTCCTCCACAATAGTATGAGGCTTGCCTGCCTTGGCCACTCTGTAACTGACCATGTAAGACGCTTCTACTCCTGCCTTATTTACAGCATCTGGCGCGATCAGACATTTTTTGGTGATAGAAAGCAGTCTCAATTGTCGCTCAAAAAACTCCCGTGGCTTTTTTTTCAAATGGCAATGTTTCGTTTTTCTAAATGTCTTTGTAAGAGTGAAGGCTTCAACGAGTTATTAGACAGAACCTGCGCACATATGACACACTGTGGCTGAGGGAAATTCGCATTGCCTGTGTATGTGAAGCCCAGAGTTATATAATCTTCGTTATATTTTCTTATCTTTGAGTGTGCCTCCCTACCATCGTCTTGTTGTCTCGAGGGAAGAGTCTGTGTCTCCCCGTCTCCATCACTGTCCATGTTGGTTTGGCTAGCATCAGGCCTCTCGTCAGAGTTAGGATTTGCTATGTGACCTGAAAAGCTTGGCCCGACAACAGGTGACTCCTTTGACGTTTCTGTTGTCGTTCTGGGTATGGGCTGAACCCGTTTCAGCCATTTATCCATTGATTGAAATGATTTTTTTTTTTGTCAAATAGACGCAACCGTAGTAGATTTCTGACAGGATTTGTTTTTGTTTTTTGCGCGCGACAAATAATATATATCTATCGTCATAGCAACGTTTATTATGACGCAGAGCTAATCAGCGCTGCAGCAGGCTGCAAAGACCATTATAAAAGCTCTACCTCTCTGTCTCCACCCTTGAATATGTTGTTAATGCGGAGAAAATAAGTTTTATTGTGCAGTGCAAATGCGGAAGGTAAGTTACCAATGTGGGTCAGAGAAAATGACCAACGTTTGACCTTTTTCGCGTACCCCCTGAAATCAGTCCACGTACCCCTGGGGGTACGCGTACCCCAGTTTGACAAACACTGGCGTAAACAAGCAAGAAATTTGACTCCAGTTAAACTTAAACTTGCTCTCAAAGTACAACACTCACTTAACATATAAGAATAAAAACAAACAAACATAAAAAGAGTAAAAAGAATAAAAACAGAACAGTAATAATAGAATGAAGGGCAGTAGAATATGGCTTTGTATGAGAATAAATAAAATTTTCGCAAATAAATAAATAGACACTATGGGTGGTATAGGGTAATGCAATTACCGGGGGTGGGGGGGGGGGTCTGGGGATATCTGCCTCCTTGTTGTCCCTGTCAAGGTTGCCAAGTCGTGGACAGTCAACAGACACACGCAAGATGCAATAGACAGTTGAAAAAGGGTGGGAATAGTGCAATATCAGTATAGACTGAGGTTTAAGATTAAATATAAATATAGTGCAAGACAGTTCAATGCAATGATAATGTATTAAATATAGCTGCAAGCAGCAATGTGGGGGCCAAGCAGTGCGCTATAGCAAGAATGGCGTTGCCATGGCATGAGCAAGCACTCACAGCAAGAAGCCAAATTACACCAATGTCCTTGTGCATTCTCACAATCAGCTACCATGTCCCTCTACCAAGTTTGGACTTCATACACCAAAGTGTTGCTGAGATGTGAGTTCACTTTCTTTATTACAGCACCCCTAGAGGCCAAATGAGACCACTTTCCTTGCATGTCCTCATAATCAGCTAATATGTCCATGTATCAAGTTTGGACTTCATACAATGAAGCGTTGCTGAGATATGAGCCCACTTCCTGTATTACAGCGCCCCCTATAGAGGCCAAATAATGCCAATTTCCTACTGTGTCCTCACAATCAGGTTCCAAGTCCCTGTACCAAGTTTGGACTTCATACATCAAAGATTTCCTGAGATGTGAGCTCAATTTGTCTATTACAGCACCCCTAGAGGCCAAATGATTCCAATTTCCTAGTGCGTCATCATAATCAGGTAACAGGTCCTTATACCAAGTTTGGACTTTGTACACCAAAGCGTTGCTGAGATACAAGCTCATTTCCTGTATTACAGCGCCCCCTATAGAGGCCACATGATGCCAATTTCCTAGTGCGTCCTCACAATCAGATACCAAGTCCCTGTACCAAGTTTGGACTTCATACATTAAAGCATAGCCAAGATGTTAGCCCACTTCCTGTTTGGTGGCTTCATCGCCATATTTGATTGGCTGTCACGAGCAAACAAAAATGAAATTGAAAAATCTGACAAGTATCGTTTGTGCAGCTCGAGCAGAAGATCATCTCCGCCAAGTTCTGTGAAAATCGGATGAAATTTGTGAATGCTGAAACTTTTCGTAGAGTTTGGACTAAATCCAATATGGCGGAGTTCCAATATGGCGGAAAGTGGCGTAATAGAAGTCATTGAACTTAGGTCGGTCCAGGGATTCCAACAGTGCCTGATTTGTGAAAATCGGATGCACCGTTCAATCTTCACATGCGTTAATGCAATCCAGTTTTGACCCATTGGTGGCGCTAGAGTGTTGGGCATAGAGTTCTGTAAATTGGTGAGAGTGATCATGGGACAGTGCTGAATCAGTGTACCAAATTTCATAACTTTAGACCCAGCGGTTCAATTATCGGCCAGATTTTGACCTGTTGGTGGCGCTAGATGGCTGGGTTCAGAGGTCCGTAAATAAGTGTGAGTGGTCAGTGGGGTGTCCCGAAACTTTCTGCCAAAAAATCTGAACTTTTTAGCCAGGCGTTCTATGGGCTGCCATAGACTCCAATGGCAGAAGTGTAATAATAATAGGAAAAGCTAGTAACTCAATGGATGCCTTCGCAGCTTCGCTGTTTGGCCCCCAATAACACTATTGTAACTGTAAGGTTGAAGTACACATGAGGTAGATGAGCAGAACAGTGTTGATTGACTTTGTTCAGTGTAATGGCTTCTACATACTCGCCACTCCCGACCGGTAACGTGGCAATGTGAGCGGCGTAACCATTTATACTTGCACATGGTGGTCGCGACATTAGTTGCAATATTCTCCTGAATTGGCATTGGCCTCAATGGCAGGAATAACTACCCTCTGTGATGATACTTCAGACTTCGGTTGCTACTATTCACAACTACCATCATTACCAAATTGTGTGCAGCTAAATACTGTAGATAGATATATACTTTATTCATCCCGAGGGAAATTGTAGCTAGCTGGCTGGTGCTGAGAGATGAGTTTGTGTAATTTCTTAAGGTGGAAAGAGGTTTTTTTCAGGTCTTAGATATCCTTTGGTTGAAAATACATATCTTTGTTACCTTTTGCTGGATTATTGACATGTCCCTGGGTCCTAGTTCTTTCATCTTACTTCCCTGTGTTACATCTCTCTCTGGTAGCTTCATTAACTTATCCAGCAAACTATTTAAAAATCAGAACTCTCGCTGGTAACCTAGCCAGGTTAATTTCCCTCTCTTCTCCAACTGACTATTCAAACATCATGTTTATTTAAGATGTGGGAAATGCCTGAATGTGGTTGATGTCTGTATAGAGGCCGCATGCTTATGGAGTTACATTTGTTCCACTTTTATGAGCGAGCAATAGCTCAATTTGAGCACAGAAAAATATTTTGAGCGAGCACACAAATTATATTTTGAGGAAAAATGAAACTCGACAAAAAAAACTTGTAGTTGAGCAAACAGGAATCTATGTTTGCCTGTTTGCTAATATCAATATGTGCAACATCAGCCCCCTTTCTTTCAGTTAGGCGTTAGGCGTTGTGGACTTCAGCAGCCAATGAGAATTGGACTTCAGCCCCTGAAATTTCTGATTGGTTGATGAATTGTGGAACAAACGTAACGTTGTCGACAGTTTTGAGCGAGCACACAGACGAAGTTGAGCAAGCGCGACAGAGATCTCCTGAGCTAGCGGAGGAACAGTTTATGTGAGCACGTACAGTGAAACTGAAAGAAAGGGGGCTGATGTTGCACATATTGATATTAGCAAACAGGCAAAGATATTTGTGGAGCACAACATAAATTCCTGTTTGCTCAACTACAAGTTTTTTTGTGCTCGAGTTTCATTTTTCCTCAAAATATCATTTGTGTGCTCGCTCAAAATATTTTTCTGCGCTCAAATTGTGCTATTGCTCGCTCATAAAAGTGGAACAAATGTAACTCCATACATGCTCCCTGATCTTGGCTTCAAGCTCATCCTGCTTGTCGCGCGCATCTGAAAAAAAATCTCCTGTGCACAACCTGCCTGCGCGAGGCTGAAATTTCTCGTGCAACAGAGGAAATGACAGAATTTTGACGTCACATTGTCACGCTACCGGTCGGGAGTGGCGAGTATGTAGTACCCTTAAGGGTGGGGGCTGTTACTGAGTGTTCAACAGAGTGACTGCTTGGGGAAAGAAGCTGTCTTTGTATCAGCTGGTTTTGGCAAACAATGCCCTGTATCGTCTATGAGAGGGAAGGAGGTTGAACAGTTTGTGACCAGGATTTGAGGGGTCTATAGAGATTTTTGCTGCCCTTTTCCTGACCCTGAACCAGTACAGGTCCTGGATAGAGGGAAGGTCAGCTCCAATGATCCTCTCTGTAGCCCTAATTGTCCGTTGCAGTTTGGCCCTGTCCCGTTTGGTGGCAGACCCAAACCAGACAGTGGTGGAGGTGCAGATGCCAGACTGAATGATGGCTGAGTAGAAAGTGGTCAGCAGCTCCTTAGGCAGATTATACTTTCTTAGCTGTCTCAGGAAGTATAACCTTTGCTGGGCCTTTTTCTGGATAGTGTCGATTTGGAGAGACCATTTTAGGTCCTGTGAAATGGTTGATCCCAGGAATCTAAAGGAATCCACATTGGACACTGTGTCGTTCTGAATGGCGAGGGGGGGGGTACTTCTCCTAAAGTCCACGGTCATCTCCACAGTCTTCTTGGAGTTAAGCTCCAGGTGGTTCAGACTGCACCACTGGACCAGCTGTCTGTCTGCCTGTACGCAGACTCATCACCATCCTCGATCAAACCAATGACGGTGGGCCCAGCAAAGGTTATACTTCCTGAGACAGCTAAGAAAGTATAATCTGCCTAAAGAGCTGCTGATCACTGTCGAACTTCAGGAGTTTTACAGATGGACTCTTTGAGGTGCAGTCATTAGTGTAGAGGGAGAAGGGGAAAGGACACACTCCTTTGGGACGCCTGTACTGATGGACCGGGTTTTGGATGAGATGCTCCTCAGTCTGACATGCTGCTGCCTGTCAGTCAGAAAGCTGATGATCCACTGACAGGTAGAGGCAGCACTGAGAACTGGGTGAGCTTCTGATGTAGGAGTTCAGGCATGATGGTGTTGAATGTCCACAAACAGGATTCTGGCATACGTCCCTGGGGAGTTGAGGTAGTGTAGGATGAATTGCAGTCCCATATTGACGGCATCATCCGCCAACCTGTTTGCCCTTTAGGCAAACTGCAGCAGGGGTCCTGTTACAGTATGTCCTTCAGATGGCTCAACACCAGTCTTTCAAAGGATTTCATGACCACAGAAGTCAGGGCAACGGGCCTGTAGTCATTTAATCCTGTGATGGAGGATTTTTTGGGGACTGGGATGATGGTGGAGCGTTTGAAGCAGGAGGGCACTTCACACAGCTCCAGGGACTGGTTAAAGATCTGCATGAAGATTGGCGCCAGCTGTTCAGCACAGACACGCAGACAAGAGAGGGACACACCATCAGGTCCTGGAGCCTTCTTGGTTTTCTGCTTCTGAAAGAGCTGGCACACATCCTTCTCGAAGATTGTTAATGCAGGTGGGGGGAGGGGGTTGGGTGTTGAGGGGATGCCTATTGTGCATGAGGGGTGTGATAATGGGTGCTTTTCAAACCTGCAATAAAAGTCATTCAGGTCATCAGCCAGTCTGGGATTTTCTGCAGGATGATGGTCTCTTTGTGACCTGTTGCAGGCCTTTCCAAACTGTGCCCGGGTCGTTAGCAGAGAGGCAGTCAGAAGCAAAAGGACAATCTCATTTAACATGGGAATCAAACCTACAACATCGGGACAACAAGTCACCTGGTTTAGCCACTATAGCATTGATCAATATGCTAATCTCTGCAGTCTATGAAGATCATAACGCTAGCATATCAAAACGTAAACACTCAAATTAACATAAATAGCAAAAATGAGCACAACAGGGGAGGTCTATTTCTCTTTGATATCATAATTAAGCCAACAACAACATAGCACAATCATTGAGTCACAAGAAACACGACCACTTTATGATTTTTGATTAGGTTCCTGTCCTATCATTTGACACTGACGACATCACTTACCGGAACTACCAAGTAACGACACAAATATGACTGCTCAGGGACAGTAATTTTTGCGATTGAGAATTCAAACTAAGCTTTCTAGAAACACCAAATCCAAGAACTAGGGTTCTAACTACAAAGGTTGCGCCGGAACTTAACCAACTACGCTTTCTAGAAACGCACCCCTGTAGTAACTGTGGTTTCAGGACTTTGGCTTTTGAAGACCTTGATAGGATATTGTTGCTTTGTTTACACCAAATTCATAACCAGGGTTTTACATGAAATAAGACTCATCATAAGTAATATATGAAATAGTTGAATTTGTGTGATGGGATTTCATGTTTGCATTCCTGGAGGGACTGAAAATGACACTATTTATTTTTTTTAGATGGGGCTCAGAGGGCCTACCCCCTGATGAATTGTCAGTGCAGAATGGAATTCTTACTACAAGAGCAAGCCGCTTCCCAATGTGTATCGACCCCCAGCAGCAGGCCCTCAACTGGATTAAGAAGAAAGAGGAGAAGAACAACCTTAAGGCACATATTTCTGACATGTTGACAATTATTTTGTTATTATTGTTATTTGAATTGGACGTACTATAATGTATGATCAAAATCAAGGGCCTCATTACTGAAACTTCCTATCTCAGTGTAGGATGACGTTTAGGATTTTTGGTATTGCAAAAACGTGTTATCTGTAGGGGTGTAATGGTACACAAAAATATTCAGTGCGTACCTCGGTGTTGAAATCACGGTTTGGTTAATTTTCAGTACAATAAGCCTTTAAGTACTGCTAGTCTAACATTCACTGAAAATATTGCTAATACTCAAGACATATAAGCAGGAATAGTATTTTGAAAACGTGTCAAATGTTTTTTGGCATTAATAAACTAAACTGACATATGGTCTTCCACTCAATATGTTTGTGTGGGAACTCGAATTTGAAACATAGTCCGCATGTAAAAAAGCCTACTGTTGATTACTATTTAAGACTGCATTCGGTACACATCTGTATTAGACTTAACACCCTGTACATAAACGGTTCGGTATTAATACATGTACCTTTACACCCCTTAGTATGGTGTCTTGTGTAATCCCGCTGGATTTTCTTGTGAAAATGTTTTTTTGTTGCATATTTTGCTAGTATAGAGTCTAAGGAACAAAATCTTTTTGTCTTCAAATTTTCATGATCCATTTTCACACTTAGATGACGTCATCATTTATATAATGCATAATTGACGAGCCAATGACAGTCCAGCCTCAACTGACTCGGACATCAGCTCGAACAGCTCCATAAGGCAGCGGGGCCTGACAGACTGTGTCCAAGGCTACTCAAGGCCTGTGCTGCTGAACTGGGGGATCCACTGAAGCTTTTGAAGACCTTGCTGTGAGAATCATGTTCTTTGATTTCTCAAGTGCTTTTAACACCATCCAACCCCTCAGACCGGGAGACAAGCTCTTGCAGATGGGTGTGGACGCTCACCTGGTAACATGGATTACAGATTACCTGACCGAGCGACCACAGTTCGTCAGACTGAAGAACTGTCTCTCTGACACTGTGATCAGCAGCACCGGAGCGCCACAGGGAACTGTGCTCTCTCCAGTCCTGTTCACCCTGTACACATCTGACTTCTGCTACAACACCGAGTCATGCCACATGCAGAAGTTTTCTGACGATACTGCAATTGTGCGAGCAGGAGGAAGAGTACTTTGGAGGACTTTGTGCAATGGTGCAAACTCAATCACCTTCAACTCAACACTTCAAAGACCAAGGAGATGGTGGTGGTTTTCCGCAGGTCTAAGCCCACTCTGCTACCAGTCTCCATTGATGGGGTCAATGTGGAGGTGGTAAGCACCTACAAGTATCTGGGTCTCCACCTGGACAATAAACTGGACTGGTCAGCCAACACTGTCCTTATTGCTTAGTTGTGTTTTTTATATTATATACTTTTAATTACTTTTTTCTGCTGTTAGTGAATGTGTGTGGGATGTCTGTATGCTACTGAGACCTTGAATTTCCCCTGGGGATCAATAAAGTATCTATCTATCTATCTATCTATAGGAAACAACAGGGAGGAGGCATAAAATTACAAATTAATGGTTATTTATGTTGTTTATTTCCTCAAAAAAACCAAACGGATAACTATGGTCAAACGTTGTACATGGGGGGCGTGTAATACCGATAGCCGGTACCCCGAGAGGCGAGAAAATGGGGTATATTTCATCAACAGTAGCCTAAGTTATAGTACGTCTCTCCCATTTGCAACAGCTCAATGTACATTTAGGCTACTAAGCCAACAACGTGGGCACAATAACCAGGTTCCCTGTTAAATCCCAAGATGAAAATGCTCATTAACCAATTACTATTCTTACTACATCAAATGTTAACGTAGCCTAACATATCTCAGTATCAATCTTCCACTATCTACCTAGCATTAACATCAGTGGTTTTTGCACGGTGATCTATACTACTCGCCTCCACTTTAAGCTTGTCACCGTATGTAGCCTATTTTAAAGTGATGAATACACCCCTCCATAACATAATTAAGTCCCTTTTGATTGCTTCTGGAAGAAATTAAATCCTTTATCGACCAAAACGTCCTCAAAGCCTGCTTTGATATACTGTCAGCTGCCATTATCTGAATATCATATTTATTTAGCTGAATTTTTAGTTTTAAACCTGCTAATTAGCATTTGCGGCCTAAAACTGGCCTCCATAGGCAACATAGAATGGGTGAATTGGGTAAAAAATGTAACTCCTTGATATTCTTATGAAACTTCACTAGTTGATTATTTATGTTGAGACAAGAAGTTTTCTGAAAATATATGTTTACGGATGTAGTTTAACAATACCTCATTAATTATGCATTAATTTGCATACATTTCAATTACAGACATCTGGACATTGGATTGGAAACATTGGATGTAGTTAAGTTCAGGTTTGCCTTCAAAACTTTTTCTGGATTCAGAGCCTTAAAAGAATGGCTTGTTCAAGCGCCAGTCCTCGGTTATGCCGATTTCAGTCATCCCTTTATCTTAGAGACTGATGCAAGCCATGCAGGTTTGGGGGCAGTTCTGTCACAGGAGAAGGATGGGTTACGGCGACCAATAGCCTTTGCTAGCCGGGGCTTACAGCCAAGTGTGAGGAACATGTCAAATTATAGTGCCATGAAACTCAAACTCTTTGCAGTCAAGTGGGCAATCACAGAAAAAATTTGCGAGTATCTCCTGGGCAACAAATTCATTATGTACACCGACAACAATCCCCTCCAATACCTGCAGTTAGCTAAACTGGGCGCTCTGGAACAGCGCTGGATTTCTCAGCTTGCCCTCTTTGATTACAACATTGTCCTGGGACAGCTAATTGCAATGCTGATGCCCTTTCTAGGCTTCCCATAAGCCCCACTAACACTTTGCGATCTGTGTTACATGGCCTGGACGTCCCCCTGCCGATTGCCATAGCCAACATGCAAGCCTGGAGTGCACCTATCCAAGGCTCTTGGGTGGCAGAATCTTGTATGATGGACACCATCCCTGGTCAAACCAAAAGAGACCTGAAAGTCCTGCAAGAGACTGATCCCTGTATTTCCAGATTTTTTGTGGTTTTGGCAACAGGGACGACCACCTACCCGTAAAGACAGGAGGAATGAACCAAGGGAAGTCCAGCAGCTGATAAAGCAGTGGCCCCAGATACAGAAAGTGGATGGGACCTTGTACCGAGCGATCCAGGCTCCTCCTTTCAGGGATCCAGTGCTGCAGCATTTACTGCCCAAGGTGTGCTCACTAGCCTACACAACAACCATGGCCATCATGGGGTGGACAGGACCACAGATCTGGCCCCAGATGTGGCATGAGGTGCAAAAGTGGTGTACTGAGTGTGAGCACTGTGTGGTTGCTAAAGCAAAACAACCCAAAGCCAGAACCTTAATGGGAAATCTGTTAGCCACTAAGCCTTTGGAGATAATCGCCATTTATTCTTTTGGATCGGCTAGCAGAGGACTAGAGAATGTTCTGGTAGTCACAGATGTTTTCTCAAAGTTTACCCAGGCCTTTCCCACCCATGAGAGCTTCCACCGTAGTTTAGATTCTAACTGAGAGATGGTTCTATGTGTATGGCGTGCCAAGGAGAAGGCACTCCGAGAATGCACGCAGCTTTGAGGGGGAGCTGTTGAAACACCTGTGTGACATCTAGGGCATAACAAAGAGTAAAACCACCGCTTATCATCCAGAGGGGAAGGTCAATACGAACGTTTCAACAGGACACTTCAAGACTTACTCAGGACCCTTGGGTTACCCCCTGAAAAGAAGCATAAATGGTCCCAGTTGCTCCCTCAGTTCCTGTTCGCCTATAATACCATCATATACCAGTCCACACAGCACTCCCCATACGAGCTGATGTTCAGTCAGAAGCCACAGTCACCAGTCGACCACTTACTTGGAAATACTGGAGGTGACCACGGGAACAATCCACCGACTGATTCGGTGGTGCAACATCTAGAGTATCTGACTTCTGTCTATGCTAGTGCTAGACACTTAGAAGAGGCTGCGGCATATTGTAGGCGTGGTGGTTGTGACACCATACCGATATTTCCACCTTGCACTCTAATCTTTTGCAAGAATCTTTTTCACAGTCGCCACAAAATCCAGGATACCTGGGCGTCCACCAAGTATGAAATTGAGGAGTGTCTGGATGGAATTGGCACACACTATAAGATCAGGCTGTATGGGGAAGAGGGCCCCCATGCAACGCTCCGAACCTTTTCCCACCAGTCAAGATTCATCCAGTCTTCCAGCACTGGATGCTCCACAGCCTCGTGGGGTTATTGGGACAGAGCCAGGCCTCGGTAACCCTGCAGATGGAGACCTGTTAAGGGTAGCCATAGTCCACACCAGGACTAGTGCTTAGCATCACAGTGACCAAGATGGTGTCAACTCTAGCCATGATCAGCTGTGCCAGGCTCATTTGAAGGGCATACCCCCAGGTAACCCTGAAGTTGGAGACCAGCTAAGGGTAGCTGTAGCCATAGCTCACATCAGGACTAACAGAACAGAGCAGGCTCTACCGTTTGAAAAGTAGCCTAAGCTATTAAACAACACGCATAGCCTATGCTGCATTTCAAATAGAAAGCCCACACTTAAAACGTCCATGTTAAACAACGAACATGAGTGAGGCGGTTCAAACATGGCCAGGCCCAGGCAGACTAGCCTTAAACGTTTTTTCAGAGGCCAGACGCGATGGATGATGATAAATTGGTAACGTCTGAAGCCTCAGATGTCAGGTCAACTCCACCACCACCAGATAAAAAGCAGAAGTGTCGGGCGTATCTGTCGGAATCAGTGACATTGGAAGTGGAGTTGCGGGGGGTGCGGCCGCTCCAAGACACTGTCATTCTCCGTGTACACTGGACAGGCAAAGTGTTCTTTACCCAAAGCATACAGTAGGCCTATGCGTTCTCTGTCTATGATCTGCAGGATTAGGGCCTCCTCGACGAGGCGATTACTGGTCCGCGGATAATTTCTGGCACAATTAAACGGTATCATTGAACCGCGGCCGAAAGAAAAAGAAGCTAAACATTTCCCAGAATAAAAAACATTTCTTAATTTATTGTTATCAAATAAAGAGGCATAGCATTAGGGGGTAGTGGTGTGAGCGACTGAGCGCTCGTTCTTGTGTGTGCGCATCTGTGTAAGTTAAACAGTCACCACTGGAGATAACGTGGGTAGCAGCAACAAACAACGTACAGTAGCCTAGTCTTTTTAAAACAACGAACGAAGCGGACTCTTGCTGTCCATGAAGAGATAGGCTACTGGCTAGATCTTGTTAGGCATGTTTAAGTTAGGCTAATAAACATGTTGCATTCTATACAGCCTGATTATGTCATTCTTTAAGCTACATAGCCTGTCTCCAGTTTTCCTCAATTTGACTAATTAAGAAGGGATAATAGGATATTTGACCGGCATATCATCAAAATGTCCGGAAAACGAAACCTCTGCCGGTCACTTTGACCGGCACCATTTTTTTCTAGCGGAAACTCTGAATATAGGCCTATACATACAAATATGACAAAGTAAGCATCAGAAGCCAAAAGAAAAAAGATGATGTTAATTTTAGCCTTGACCAACTGTCAAAGGCTTATTTGGAGAGCGTACCAGATGTCCAACCCCCCACAAACAGCACCAACCACCCAGCAGCGGCACCATTTAGCACAGACACTTTGGAAGAACCAGAGCTGGACCCAAACATGGCAGCAGGTAAATATTTTCCAATCGTGCGCCCCCTGGAGGAGTTGGGTCTGGACCCTGATCCGGTTATATCCTGCCAACATTCCACTCATAATACTGCCGGACAGCATTCAAACCCCTTCCACAATCTGATTCACATGAGTTCTCTGCCAGTGTACCAGAAGTAAATGTTTCCCCCATCCCCTTCAGGCCTTGGCAGTAGATAGTTATGCTACCTAGGTGAACTTTAAAGCTAGGGATGTATGTGGAAAGGCTGACCTGCAGCGCTGGTGCACACGCCCACTCGTGGGTGGTGATCAGATACGTAGCTTCCTCTCTGGGAGAACAATGCCGGTCATTTGAATTGTTTGGCACATATGTAGTAGTAGCAATGTGTAACGCCAGACTACGCCACCCTAGGACTTGCACCCAGAGAAGTATACCTAGATTTTACCCAAATTTAGACCAAAAGCTCACAAGCTCGTTACTAACTGCAACAGAGACGTGGTTCCAATAATAAGTTATGTTTTATTTAATACAAATTGTATGTTCTCATAACAGATAGACAAGACACTTTCACTCACACCATATAGATGACAAGGGAGGGTAGAGAGACAGTGCTGAGGCTTACCAGCAGGGGGACCAGATATCACAAGTCAAGGGGGGGGGGGGGGATCCCAAATAGAACACTCACACGTGTTTACACACACACGGCAACACAAAGGCTAAGACAGCACACCTCAAGATGCACACGTGAGCACTGCACACAGTAGGGGGACACCACCACCTGGAGGATAGGACTGTCTTCCCTGCCTTGGGGCCTCAGCACCTGGAAAAAGGAGAACAGGGGGAAGGAGTAGATGGGTGAGGATTATACTCACATATGCACAAACAGACAAAAACACAACACATGTGAGCAGGTGTGGTAGGCCGACTACAAGGATCACTGGTGATCCGCAGCAGTATACTAAAAGGCCTCCCACCAATGTGTAACACAGAAAAAGGAAAATAATAAACTAATAAGAACCGGAACTAGTTATAGGCCAACTACAAGGATCACTGGTGATCCACAGCAGTATAGAGAAGGCCTCCCACCAATGTTCAACACAAAGACATGAAGATAATAAACAAATATACACACAAACTAGTTATAGGCCAGCTACAAGGATCACTGGTGATCCACAGCAGTATACAAAAGGCCTCCCACCAACGTTCAACACAAAGACATGAAAACCCCAAAAGAAAAGACAGACAGGAACAAAACAACACGAGTATGGAAGCTAAAGCTAGGAGGGTGGAGAAAAGCGTGGCAAAACAGCAGCGGTCACTAGCCCCAAACTCACGGTATCAGGAAATCAGCGGTTTCCCCTTCAAATCAGACACTCAGCTGGGCACCAGCGAGTTCTTTAGTTTGGAGGATCACCTCGACAAAACGTAATGTAAGCACTCCACCGGTACAAACCACCGAGCGGCACCAATTACTGCCAGCAACAGGTAGAAGTGCGACAAGCAGGTAGACGGGACGTAGCAGGAAGTAACAAGGAACTGACGAGGAATGAGGAACCGGGGCGTTTCCACAACAAACATCATGTTCAATTTTATACTGCGGCTATGCAAGCCCATTGGCTGTGCGTGCCTCGGTCGTTACGCAGGGCTCTGTCCATGCGTTCCACCACACATAGGTGCTTGTGGTTGTTGTCGCTGGAAGAATACGGCTTTATTCTAAGACTGGTGACTGTAGAGTGTGCTGTTGCCATTGTGCTGGCGTTTTAGCAGGCTTCCAAAAGTCGAGATGCGTTGTTGCTGTTACCCCATTGCTTCTCTCGCACGCCCGGCCTGTTGGCTGTGGATAACCCGCTGCTTTTAAAGAGAGCAAATGCACACGGTTTAGTGTTTGACCACTGTTTTCCCTTGAGTTATTTGTTTTTTGTATTAGTTTAGGCTGTGAGAGGGCCATCTGTGGTTTGTCTGTTTGGTTGTAACTTTTCTTTATTCTTTTTTTGTTTGTATTCTTTTGTTTGTTCATTTTGCCTACTGCTACTTAACTACCCATTCCATACGGGTTCTGCGCAGCCCGGTAGCACTCTGCCTATGACATTTCACAGCTGTTTCACACGTTGCCACACAGATTTATGGGTACTAGCCAGCTTTACTGCAATCTTACCAAGTGTTATTAATGTTATATTAAGATGAAAAAAACAGTTTGTTATTGTTTTTAGTATAAAGAGACTTACTTAGCGCTCTCTCGTAAGATCACTTGCTTAAACTGTACGATTTTCTTTGATAAATGTTTTTTGCAGTGTTCAAGGATACATCGATGCTGCCTTCAAAAGCGTATATCTTAGAAGGCAGGAAGAAGAGTTTTTTTTGGTTTCGAACAGCACTTGTTGTTTGTTTTTTTTTAACAGACTATGTTATTAACACCAAATATAAATCTATTACAAAACTGCCTTCCACCACACAAGTTGGTGTCACTGTTTTGCAAACTTTGACAGACGATAAAACTGTTCCTTATTTTGAATGTTTCATTTGTTTTTCTAGATTTCCTCGTTCAATGATCCAGACTTTCTGAAACAACTTGAGATGGCCATTAAATATGGCTTCCCCTTCCTCTTCCAAGATGTTGATGAATACATTGACCCAGTCATAGATAATGTTCTGGAGAAAAATGTGAAAGGAGCAGAGGGTCGTCAGGTGATTATCCTTGGTGACAAAGAAGTGGACTATGATCCCAACTTTAAGCTCTACCTTAACACCAAACTGGCCAACCCCAAGTACTCCCCTGCTGTCTTTGGAAAGGCCATGGTCATAAATTATACAGGTAGGAATATCGGTAACACTTTATTTTACGGGGTCCTTGTTCCTAACCTGGCCCTAGCCAGATGAATGTCGTTCCGCTAGCTCCGCCTAGCTTCACTCACATCCATCTGGAACCTCTTCCATTGAGAGTGATTTCTCCAACCAACTTTATGGTTTAGCCAATCAGGACGCAGGGCGGGAGTTTCATAGATGTGACATAGCGTAGAAGCGACTGTGAGACTGTTATCAGCGTCACGGGTTGGCTTCGATGAGAGTGGTTGAAGTAGCACGTCAATAGATGACGGACAAGTGGCTTATTCAATCATATGCAAGCATTTTTTGATTAGGTCCAGCCTTCTGAAACGACATTTCAATGGATCGGTTCCAGATGGATGAGTGGAGCTAGCGGAACGACATTCATCTGGCTAGGGCCAGGTTACCTTGTTCCAGTGTATCTACATAATGAAGTACAGTGTAACAACCTATGTAACAATATATAATATCAGGTATCTATGTTGTCCATACATAATGTATTATTGTGTACCTACAGATCATTAGTACATATGTGATAAGAACTGCTTATTACAATACTTTGTCAAAGTGGGCCCTCTCTTTGGCGAAGGAAAAAAAGACTATGGGGTGAAGTTTGGGACTCTTTACACCGCAACATTAAAGTGTATATCTGAAGTAAAAACAACAATTTACAGTAGTTAACAAGTTCAAACATTTGAGTTTTGAGCAAAACCATTTTTGCATTAACATGGAATGGGCTTATAGTGAAAGCTAGCACGTCAAAAAACAAATGCTATTTTATACCACTGACAATGCTCAACATATAATTATAGTGTTAAGTGTTATTAAGTAAATGTTGTGTTATTACTGATCATGTAAAGATTTTGCAGTGGCACCGCCACTGAATATATTGTGGGGGAATCAGTGCATTCCAATGTGCCAGTCTTCTGAAATTTGATAAAATTATAAAATTAATACAAATCATAATCAATGAAATTATAGAATTTCAAAGGTACTGACTGTGGACATGTTGGCAGCATCTCAACAGTAGTTCTAAGCTTAGATGTCATGCCTACTCCAACAACCATAGGCACCTCATTGCCGTGTGTGTATTCAAGACAGATCTTATAGAAATATTCATAGCTCCCTCAATACACATTTGCGTTTATTCTTATTCCTATGTAAACATTTATATTTAAAGGAGAAATCCGGCCGATTTTAACACAGAGCTCAGTTGATCATGTTCACAGAATACTGTCGATCAGAAAAAACATGAAAAAAATCTGCTGTCTGATGCGAGTGAGCCGGCTAGCGGCTAAAGCAGCCAAAGTGCTTACAAGCTAGTTTATGGGGGCATGTTCTAAACTGTACTTTTGTACCTCCTAACAGACTCAAAATGTCATGACAAGTGCTGTGCAACATGAACAGGGCCCTTACATGACACCACTCAGCATGTTCAACCCAATAATTGTGAAGGAACAGTATAAATCGACAATATAAATAAAACAGTATAAACTAGAAAAGCCTGAGACCAAGTAGATAGTTTAAAAGTTGAATGTAGATAGTGTAATGGATGTTGATAGACAGAAAGTTTAATGGATGTTGATGGGCAGATTGTTTCATCGATGTTGATAGATTAATAGTTGATAGTTGATAGTTTAATGGGTGGATGAGTGAATGGTTTGAAGAAGATGGATACTGTAGATAGACTGGATGGAAGGAATGTGCCTTATATCCTTGTAGAATTGAGAGACACAGTGAGAGTTGGCCTAGTTGAGCAGAAAGCAGTTGATTGGCTCTTTGAGGAGGCCTAGTTGAGCAGCTGGCAGTTGCTAGTGCCTCTCTCCCTTTCCATCCTGTCTGCACTGGGTTCAATCGGTTGACTGTCCAGCTGGGAGATTGAGGCTTTGTGCTAGCTAGGCTAGGCTTGGTTTTGTTTGGACATGAAGGCCTTACGGTACACTGCTGCTGTACTCTTACAATTTTGCTCCTGTAAAGCCAGCATCTACGCTGAAGCTCGCAGTGTTTGTGAAGCAGTGGGGATTTCCTATCGGAAGCCTTAAATGTATCGCGGCTCTGGTCGCATCTCCCGGAGGGCTAAAGACTGTGCCCTGTTTGCTGCCAACCAACTACACAGCACAGCACCTTGCAGTGTGCTCAAACTTTGTTCTCAACAACAAAAGAGACAGACTGTCACCTGGTGTCTCCAGCTTCGTCACACACCAACTCCCTACGCTCCGGACTGAATACCGCTGGAATTAATGCTGCTAATCTCTGACAGCGTCAGATGTTTGGTGTGCCATCCCAGCGAGCTTTGCAGCACATCCAGAGCCCTTCCGCAGTCAAAGCTGCTATAATGAATGTGAGGTCTCTTTTGAACAAGATCTTCATTCTTCAGGACAACTTTACATTCGTCAGTTGGACTTTCTATTCATCACGGACACTTGGTTTAACAACGGTAATGTCATTCCATTTGGTGAACTTTGCCCTCCTAAGTGCAGCTTCTTCAACTCCCGAAGGTCTACTTGTCGTGGAGGTGGTCTAGCAACAGTGTTTAAAGACTGTTTTAATTGTAGAATTATATCAACTGATGTTTACTCTACTTTTGAGGTTCAGCTTTTATGCTAATTCCCCTGTCCTCTGTGCATTAGTGTACTGTACAGACCACCTAAAATTGGTGCTATTTTGTATCAAGAATTCTCTGACCTTTTATCATTCATGGCCACTCATTCTGACAAATTATTGATTCTAGGGGATTTCAACATTCACATCTGTTGCCCATCAAAACCTTTCGTTCATGAGTTTTTATGTATAGTAGTATGCATCCCTGGTTTAATGATTCTACCCATTCTATTAGACAAATGTGTAGGAGAAATTAGCGAAAATAGAAAAAAGACACACTCCAAATATCTTATGATATTTTTAGAGCTTCTCTAAAGACGTACCACAACTCTGTTAAGTCAGTTAGAACAGAGTATTACTCTAATTTGATTGCCAATAATGCTCACAGGCCTAAAATATTGTTATTAGACTAAAATATTGTTATTGTTAATAACTCTATTTTAAATCCTCCTGCTGCTGTTTCCAATATCTCCCACCACTGAAAACTGTTGTTGAAACAGCATGTGAAAAAAACTACTAAGTTTGCTTGGCCAAAAAGAATGTTAATCTTCTGATTTAAAAAATTGATGCCGTTAAAATGGGTTTGCATTAATGCTGTTAATAACGCGTTTACTGACAGCACTACTCAGTAGATAATGCCACTTGTGCCCTCTTAGCACTTCTTGACCTTAGTGCAGCTTTTGACACAATTGACCATAGCATCCTTTTAAAACTGGAGGTATAAGTTGGTCTGCAAGGGGTGGTGTTGAAATGGTTCACATCATATCTGAATGATAGAACAGTCTCTCTAAGATTAGGCAATTGCTCTTCATCCATTGCTCCTATCAAATGTGTTGTTCCTCAGGGATCCATTTTAGGCCCTCTGCTATTCTCCCTATATATGCTCCCTCTTGGCTCCATCTTTAACAAAGTTCCTGCACTTTGGAAAGCCTGTTTAACTTCCTTAATGACGTAAAGAGTTGGATGGTGATGGTAATTTTGATACCACAGATTTAATAGAGACCCAGTCAGACCAATAGTATGAAAAATCAGGAACAGAGTTTATTTACAATGATGCGCATCAAGGGAGAGACAGCATGACTTCACCTAAAGATCCATCAGCTGCTCTACCTAGACAAGGAAATAGTTAGAGTTTAAGTATCCTTCCAGGCTGACGGGAGATGGCGTTGGTCGTCCCATCTCACGTGGACTACACTGAATCAAACCCTGATTAGTGGCAGCCTGGCAATCTCGAGCAGATAGCTACTGACGCAGCCATGCAGAACAGTGAAACACTGCAAAGTCATAATATTCATGCTTATCTCTAAACACAGTCACACACAGATATACACAGGGACAGTACAGATATCATACAGTCATTACATAGAATCATACTTTTAGTATCAAAGTGACCCACTAATGAGAAATGCAGAACATTAAACCACATATTGGAATATTGGACATAATGCAGAACATTAAACCATATATTGGAATATTGGACATAAAGTTCTATTCCACTTTCTCTCAGTCCCCCTTTTTCAGCCTTTATGGCTGGAACATTTAATCAAATAATGTCACTGGGAAAATGCACAAAATATAAATGATTATACACTTGTTTCATTAAAGTTAGTCAGATCCAAATAAGCAGGTACTGTACATGACTATACATGATTTAACTAATTTCTCCATAAGTCATGAAAAATAATAATAAGTTCTGAATCCAATACTCTCAATGGCTACAAATTTCTTACAATTAAATGAAAAGAAAACAGAGATAATTATTTTTGGTCCACACATTATTTTTGGTAAATTGCCACAGTGAGGACAGGTTAGGTGTTTACCTAGATTCATCATTGAATTTCAATAAGCAAGTCAGTAATAGTGTTAATGGAAGCTTTTTTTCAATTAAGAACAATAGCTAAATTAAAGCCCTGGCTCTCATATGCTGACTTAGAAACTATAATCTAGACTAGACTTCAATTAGTCCAAAATGCAGCAGCTAGGCTCCTTACTGGAACTAAGAAACATCTGCACATCTCCTGTGCTGGCCCAACTCCACTGGTTACCTGTCAAATACAGAATTAATTTTAAAGTTTTGCTTTTTGTTTTCAAAGCCCTAAATGGGACGGCACCACAGTATACTGTATCTGTGATCTTTTAAGTCCCTACTGTCCTTCTAGGCCACTAAGATCTCCCTCGCAACATCTTCTTTCAGTCCCCAATGCAATCCTAAAAGCAAAAGGTGATAAGGCTTTTTCTGTTGCTGCCACTCGACTCTGGAATAATCTATAGAAATTAAGTCCTGTACCATAGAAACTACTTTGGCCTTTAATGTCCATTAATTCTCCCCTTGTTTGTTTATTTATCATATTTCTATTTCTTTTCAGCATTATATTTGCTGCCATCTTTAACATTTTGCTCTAGGCCTATAGTAGTAGTAGTTTTAGTAACTGTGTCTTCTTTATCTACAATCATATTCAGTTTTATCATTACTATTATTTTTTGTATGCAGTTATTTTTTGTCCTCTCTAGAGGACCTTTCTAAACGGGAATATCTCCCACACCATACATACTACTGAGCTCATTCCTTTTGTTCTCTAAAGAGGACATTTAGGACTTTTAAATGGTATCAAATTTATGGAGGTGGGGTTTTGGGAACTTCCTCTTTATCTTCCTGGAAAATGGCGTCCTTAACCACATGAACATTTTAATAAAGAAAGAGGAAGTTCCCAAAACCCCACCCCCATACATTTGTTATCAATTAACGTTTTAAAATGTTCTCTAGAGAGGACAAAATGTACCTCTGGTAGTCAGGAGGATATCATTTATATTTTGTTTTATTACTGTGTTTATTTTATTTTAACTCTGTGAGCACCCTGGGTCAATTGCATTGCATTTAAGTGTGCTACAGTGCCTTGCAAAACTATTCACCCCCATGCTAAAGTTGACTAAAAAGAGGAATAAAAAAATCTCTCTCTCTCTCATCTTTTGGAAATTGATCTTAATGCCTGAGGAATGAGGAAAAATCCAACCTTTTCGGACACCAATTTTCTTTGTGAATGAATAATTTATTGTAAATAAATAAATGTTCTTCATTAAAATACAGTGTGCATAAATATTCACGCCCCTACAGTATATTAAACCTATGTTGAATTCCCATAGAGGCAGGCAGATTTTTATTTTTAGGCCAGTTATTTAATGGATCCAGGATACTATGCATCCTGATAAAGTTCCCTTGGCCTTTGGAATTGAAATAGCCCCACATCATTACATACATTTCACCAGGGACGGATTAAACAAATATGGGCCCCTGTGCACAATATCAAAAAAGGCCCCCCTTCCCCTGACCACGACGCGTGCGGGCGCGTTTGCGCATGCGCGTGCACCCAGCGCTTCTCTCTTTGCTGTCGCTGTGCAGGCTGGTGCACAATTTCACACAATGAAAATGTAGTACATTATGTCATATATTATAACTCAGGCCCACACAGAAATGAATTCCAGCAGCTGTTTTTATTATTAGGCTGTAATCTCCCTTTGCTGGCCAAACAGTCTACAGCAACATTTTTCACTAAACGGACCGGACAACAGTTGTCATATTTCTGACGGACCGGTAGCAGGGACGTTGATAGTATTTTGTGAGAGGTGGTGCTGATCATATTACGGGGGGTTCGGGGGTGTCTCCCCCGGGAAAATTTAGAAATTCTGGCTGTCAAATATACCCTTTTAACGCAGTTTGGAAGGGGCATACAAACTTTAACAGAGCAAGCAGGGCCCGTTTTCTGTCTGACTCAGGTGACGTGAACATTGGCTACCTGCATGATAAGGTTTTCACTTCACTGCTGCTTGACACTACCTTGCATGGAGACATATGTCACGTTAACAGTGGAGATGTTAGCAAAACTATGGTGTTTGGTAAATGGAGATGCAGATCATCTCCCTAATTAATTTCTTTACGCAACAGCCCACATTATGCGCTCACTCCAGCGAGACGAGTGAAATAAGTGTAGGCGTATCTGTCATCGGCATCGCCATAGGCTATTTGCTACGATATAAGCTACTGTTAGGCCTACAACAAGTCGCGATTTATTAGGCTATCCAATCGCTATGCTGTTTTTATGAACATTGCAGGAATCCACTTCATTCACCTACCCACGAGTGGGTCAGTTTCACTTTCGCAAACACGCATACACATTACACATTGAATGAGCACTCATAGCCTACCACTTCCACCTAATGTTATGCCTCTATATTTTATGAATTAAGAAGTATTTATTGATCAGGAAAACATTTAGTTTATTTTTCTTTCGGTCCGCGGTTCCATAACACCATTCAGTTGTGCCGCAAATTAACAGACAGAAGCACCGGGCATAATCTGGCCTAAATTCATGGCAATTAATCCGAGGGCCCCCATTGGCTGAGGGCCCCTGTGCACGTGCACACTTGGCACAAGCCATGATCCGTCCCTGCATTTCACCATAACTAGAGATTGGCATGGTGTTATTTCAGTTAGCCTATTAGCTAGCCTATCGCATTGAGCTCAATGAAAACAAACCAGCTTTTTCGCAGCCAGAGAGAGGTTGTTGTGTCGTGATTCGTGAAGCCTTGCGCACGCAGTTCTGCCCGAAATAGATGTCCGATAAGTGCCAAAAAAGCGTTACAATATGGCCGCCGAGTGAAGGGACTTGCCTAAAAGGACTTAACAAGTATATCAAGTATTTTTTTCTGTATTTCTAACAGATTTTTTAATGATGATCCTCTCTCTCTCTCTCTCAGTTACACTTAAAGGTCTGGAAGACCAATTACTCAGTGTGATTGTTGGTTTTGAGCGGAAGGAGCTAGAGGAGCAGCGTGAACGGTTGATTCAGGAGACTAGTGAGAACAAACGCCTTCTGAAAGATTTGGAGGATTCACTGCTAAGAGAATTAGCTACCTCCACTGGAAATATGCTTGATAATGTGGAGCTTGTCCACACATTGGAAGAGACCAAATCCAAAGCCAGTGAGGTGAGTAGATGCACATGCACTGCAGAAATGAGAAATTCTCGTAATTATTCAAAGTTCCAAACAGATAAATTGAAATGCTGTTCTTCATAGCCGGTGACAACCAATCAACTAATGACATAAAGTTGCGCTTTGTGCTGTTAAAGGGAATGACAGATGTCATTCTCATTGGTTTCAATGATGTTACGCCCAAAACACCCATGACTGATTAAGAAACCTAGGAACGCCTTGTTGCGCCGGACGTTTGATAATGAAAACACTCCCAATGTGGACTGGACATCCTACTAAATTTAAATAAGCTTTTGACTAGTGACTATTTGCTTTAGACTGTCACAATAGGGCCAATGATATAGAACACAAATAATTTTGTAGAAACATACATCATCATATGAGATCTGCCACTATGTGACTCAAAAATAGTCTTTGTTAGCATAAGTGACATGTCGCTCTGTCTGCCCTCGTTGTCTAGCTGTGTGCCATCCTGAAACATCTTTAAATTCAGGACCATTAGCCTATCGCTCATTTCAATTTGGGGCCAAGTCTCAAATCCAAAGTAGCCTGGGCTATTTGAAGAGTCAGTTTATTGCACATAATTTTTACGTCATTTTGAATAGCCACTGCATAGGCCTACCCATGTTTGACATCATTTTTACGTCATTTTGAATAGCCACTGCATAGGCCTACCCGTGTTTGTTGGCGTGTAAAATCCACGGAATCATTTCATGCAAGCAAACTGCATACAGGGAGACATGATAATCATCCAAAACATCTTGAATCAGGACCCGTTCTCTGTCTTGATTCAGTGCTGACAAAACTCAGCTTACCCTCTCTGTTTCTGGTCCTGCGCTGGTCCACGCTGGGCCATGTCAACCCATCCCATAACCACTCATTTCATGTATAGCGCCACCTAGTTAAAAATGAAAAAGCAAAAATGAGATTGACTTCTGACCAGGTTTCTCTTGGTCAGTGGCGTAATGCATTTTAGGTAGTGTACGATAGCGAGTTTTAGATAATGCGCCAGACCACTCCCTAGGTTGTTAATTACCACACCCCTAGGCGCATTGTTTAAAAAATAGATGTGCAAAATATGAAAATAAACTTTGCGCCGGGTGGAAAACGAGTTTTCCGCCCTGCGCCAGGGTGGAAAATAGGGTCCATAGATAGATTGAAACCTTTCAAAGCCATTTAAATTGATTGATTGATTAATTCATGAAGCTGAAGACAATAATGCGCTATAAACTCTTTCCAATATATATGCTAGGAAAACTATTACAACATTGTCAGGTCATTGAGGCAACAGAGTATTCAAATTGAAAGCACAACTAATTAAAATCAACCTACTTAACTATCAGATTAGCTAATAACTCATTACATTCAGCAAATAATGGTTTGTCATTGTTAGACTTGGACTGAATCTGGGGTATCTCTTGTATGTTTCTGAACCATTTTAGGTGTTTGAAAAGCTGAAGTTGGCAGAGAAGACATCTATTGATATTGACAAGCTTCGTGATGGGTACCGTCCAGCAGCAAAACGTGGTGCAATTCTTTTCTTTGTGTTGGCAGAGATGGCTTTGGTTAACAGTATGTACCAGTACTCCCTTGCCTCTTTCTTGGAGGTGTTTGATCTTTCACTTCGCAAGTCACTGCCTGATTCAGTCTTACCCAAGAGGTTGAAGAACATAATGGACACCCTCACTTACAATGTCTACAATTATGGATGTACAGGTTAGTTGGGGTTGAGGGTTACTACAGTGGAAACTGCTCCACTTTTGTTGAGCTGCATTTCCTGTTGAACCCAAACAAATTACTTTTTTCCCCACATTCTAAAGCTTTTAAAGCATATAAACCCCCATAGTACTTTCCTCCTTACTTTACATTACAGGTCAAAAGTTTGGGGTCACTTAGAAATGTCCATTCCACTCCATTATAGACAGAATGCCAACTGAGTATCAGTTGCATTGTTTTTTTGTTTTTTAAATCAGGGCAGCAGTTTTGAGATTACATTATGTGCTTACATAATTGCTAATGTCTACAATGTTTTCTCAGTTAGCCTTTTAAAATTATATCAGATTAGTAGACAGAATGTGCCTTTGGAACATTGGACAGATGGTTACTGATAATTGGCAATGTAGATATTGCATTAAAGATCAGCCATTTCTTTCTACAAACCTTTTGCAATTATGTAAGCACATAATGTAATCTGAAAACTGGCCTGATTAAAAAAAAAATGGTATTTTGTATTCTGTCTATAATGGAATGGATTGGACATTTCTAAGTAACCCTAAACTTTTGACCGGTATTGTATATCGTATATCTCAAGTTTTCCCACTTGTTTTTTTTAACTCACCTGTCCTTTTTTAACTCACCTGTCCTTCAGGTCTGTTTGAAAGACACAAGTTACTCTTCTCCTTCAACTTGACCATTAAGATTGAGCAAGCAGAGGGCAGAGCTCCTCAAGAAGAATTAGAGTTCTTCCTTAAAGGTCAGTGCCTCTTTACAATATCATATCAGAAGACACATTAACCTAATGGCTGCCATGATAATAGATCTGTTATCAATTATTTAATATTTTGATATGAAGATAAAATAAATGTTTTGTTTGCCCATGTTCAGGCAATCTCTCACTAGAAAAGAGCAAACGGAAGAAGCCTTGTGCTTGGTTGCCTGATCAAGGTTGGGAAGATATTGTGAGACTGGCTGAGCTTTTCCCTGCTACATTTGGCAGCTTAATGGACGACATAGAGAACAATCCCTCGGATTGGAAAGCTGTGAGTAATGCACTGCAAAAACTGCTTATCTAATAAAATCTTAACCAAGTGTTATTAACCCAGGGTTCCCACGGGTCATGGAATTTCTGGAATATCATGGAAATTTGATAAAGTCTATTTCATACATGAAAAGTCAGGGAATTTTATCATTTGTGGGGCAAAATCATGGAATATCAAGGAATTTTGTTATAGCAGTTTAAAATGTATTTACCAAAACGTTATGCAAACATATGTCCATGCAGAATTGGTGTATATCTGCACTGCAAAAACTGCTTAATCTAATAAAATCTAACAAAGATTATTAATCTTATGTCAAGATAAAAAACATAGTTTGTATTGTTTTCAGTATAAAGAGACTTACCTAGGGCTTTCTCGTGAAATCATTCGACCTAATTTAAGAAAAGTTTGACTTATTTTAAGACATCTGATCCTGAAAACAAGCAAATTTTTCTGCCAGTGTGTTAAGTAAACTTGTCTTGATAAGACTCCTTAAAATAAGTCAAAGTCTTCTGAAATTAAGTTAAAATTATCTTTCGAGAGAGCGCTAGGTAAGTCTTTTACTACTAAAAACAACATCAAATAGATTTCTCACACAATTGACAACAGATAAAAAAAAAATTGCAGTGTAAACTTTTGTGTATAAATGTATATACAGTTAGGAACAAAATCATTCATACCTAGGGTTGGGCACCGAAACACGGTCCTAATATGGCACCGGTGCCGACACAAACGGTAGTAACTGCATCGAATAACAACGTGGATTTCGGTGCCTCATTTCGGTGCTTAAATAGCGTTTTTAATTATTTTTTTTTTTTTATACAAGGCATCACTGCATGTCATGCGCCATCTCTAACGTCTTGCTCTGATAGCAACATATCCAGATACAGTTAGCTAACATATGATAAACACTGGATGTATAAACCAGAGGGGTGCACCACATAGACGAGTGGACAGTCTTTGACGTGAGCCCAAGTAGCTTACTTTAAAGCGATATCGCAAGCTCCTGTCAAAATCTAGCAGTGGGCCTAACTACACACAAGCAAAAGGCTATGAAACAACATCAACAGTAGGCTAGCCTATACATTACACAATATCCTTGCTAATGTGCTAACTGACATTTATTACAGTGCATGAAAATGCACTGTACTGTTCTTCCTAGGCAACTTCTTCTTATTACAGTGCATGAAAATGCACTGTACTGTTATTCCAAGGCATTTTTACAGTGCATGAAAATGCACTGTACTGTTATTCCAAGGCATTTTATTATTATTACAGTGCATGAAAATGCACTGTACTGTTATTCCAAGGCATTTTATTACAGTGCATGAAAATGCACTGTACTGTTATTCCAAGGCATTTTATTACAGTGCATGAAAATGCACTGTACTGTTATTCCAAGGCATTTTATTACAGTGCATGAAAATGCACTGTACTGTTATTCCAAGGCATTTTATTATTATTATTATTACAGTGCATGAAAATGCACTGTACTGTTATTCCAAGGCATTTTATTATTACAGTGCATGAAAATGCACTGTACTGTTATTCCAAGGCATTTTATTATTATTACAGTGCATGAAAATGCACTGTACTGTTATTCCAAGGCATTTTATTACAGTGCATGAAAATGCACTGTACTGTTATTCCAAGGCATTTTATTATTATTATTACAGTGCATGAAAATGCACTGTACTGTTATTCCAAGGCATTTTATTACAGTGCATGAAAATGCACTGTACTGTTATTCCAAGGCATTTTATTATTATTATTATTATTATAGTGCATGAAAATGCACTATACTGTTCTTCCAAAATTTCTTATTACAGTGCATGAAAATGCACTGTACTGTTATTCCAAGGCATTTTATTACAGTGCATGAAAATGCACTGTACTGTTATTCCAAGGCATTTTATTATTACAGTGCATGAAAATGCACTGTACTGTTCTTCCTAGGCTTCTTATTACAGTGCATGAAAATGCACTGTACTGTTATTCCAAGGCATTTTATTATTATTCTTCTTCTAACGCACTTAATGCAGCTTCAACCGTTTAACGTAGAAACTTCATTCAAACTATGTTACGTAGGTCTTACTTAGGACATGGGTGCTATGTATTTTTCATCTTTGTAACTTTTATACTTTTTAAACTATTAATTAAAAACTAATCAAAATTTCCCCATAGACTTAACATGGGCTGATGACATCACAATAGAGCCGTTAAGCAATTAGAATCCTATGGCAGGTGTTCGGGCCACCTGTTTCAACTGCCAGTCTCAGGCTTTAAGCATACAAACTGGCCCTATTAAGACTACACATCCTGTTCAACTGCTTCCTCTGCCAGAAACTGTTTCAAAATAAAAGTCCTCACTACAATATTTCACTGTTAAACAATTTAACCCTTTAAACTACTGAACTTTTTAACTGTTCAGCCATTGTAACTGTTACTTGTCATCAACTATGACTCCTACCCACTGTAGCTAGTTAGCATGGTTAGCATAGTTAGCATGCTAACATGTTAGCATGTTAGCATGCTAGTTAGCATTTTTTACAAAACTTCTAAAAATGATTAGCTAAGTTAGCTAAGTCACATGGTTAGCATAGTTAGCATGCTAGCATGTTAGCATGCTAGTTAGCATTTTTTACAAAACTGCTAAAAATGATTAGCTAAGTTAGCTAAGTCACATGGTTAGCATAGTTAGCATGCTAACATGTTAGCATGCTAGTTAGCATTTTTTACAAAACTGCTAAACATGATTAGCTAAGTTAGCTAAGTCACATGGTTAGCATAGTTAGCATGCTAACATGTTAGCATGCTAGTTAGCATTTTTAGCAAAACTGTTAAAAATGATTAGCTAAGTTAGCTAAGTAAAATGGTTAGCATAGTTAGCATGCTAGCATGTTAACATGCTAGTTAGCATAGTTAGCAAAACTGCTAAAAAATGATTAGCTAGATTAGCTAAGTCACATGGTTAACATAGTTAGCATGTTAGTATTGCTAACTACTAAAAATGCATTAGCTAAGTTAACTAAGTTAAGTATTATCCACCTATTTAACCGTTCAATCATTCCAACTATATTAAACCTTATCTACCAAGCAAATCATTTAACCATATAAACTATCCACCTATTTAACTGTTCAGTCACTCCAACTATATTAAACCTCATCTACCTAGCAACCAATATAGTTTGTTTTTACTCTGTATGATATTTTACATCAGATTTTTTGCATTTTCATGCACTGTATTTCCTTCAGGAAATGCTTTTCTAGTTCTTATTATTCCTCTTCTTCTAACGCAGTTAATGCAGCTTCAACCGTTTAACGTAGAAACTTCATTCAAACATTGACGCGTAGGTCTTAATTAGGACATGTGGGCTTTGTATTTTTCAACTTTGTAACTTTTATACTTTTTAAACTATTAATTAAAAACTATCAAAATTTTCCCATTGACTTAACATTGCCCTTTATGACATCACAGCAATTAGAATCTTATGGCAGGTGTTCAGGCCAGCTGGCCCAACTGCCATTCTCAGGCTTTAAGCATACAAACTGGCCCTATTAAGACTACACATCCTGTTCAACTGCTTCCTCTGCCAAAAACTGTTTCAAAATAAAAGTCCTCACTACAATATTTCACTGTTAAACAATTTAACCCTTTAAACTACTGAACTTTTTAACTGTTCAGCCATTGTAACTGTTACTTGTCATCAACTATGACTCCTACCCACTGTAGCTAGTTAGCTAAGTTAGCTAAGTCACATGGTTAGCATAGTTAGCATGCTAGCATGTTAGCATGCTAGTTAGCATTTTTAACAAAACTGCTAAAAATGATTAGCTCAGTTAGCTAAGTCACATGGTTAGCATAGTTAGCATGCTAGCATGTTAGCATGCTAGTTAGCATTTTTTTCAAAACTGCTAAAAATGATTAGCTAAGTTAGCTAAGTCACATGGTTAGCATAGTTAGCATGCTAGCATGTTAGCATGCTAGTTAGCATTTTTAGCAAAACTGCTAAAAATGATTAGCTAAGTTAGCTAAGTAACATGGTTAACATAGTTAGCATGTTAGCATTGCTAACATGCTAGTTAGCATAACTACTAAAAATGAAAACATTAGCTAAGTTAACTAAGTTAAGTATTATCCACCTATTTAACCGTTTAATCATTCCAACTATATTAAACCTTATCTACCAAGCAAATCATTTAACTGTATAAACTATCCACCTATTTAACTGTTCAGTCATTCCAACTATATTAAACCTCATCTACCTAGCAACCAATATAGTTTATATAGTATATATTTTTTGCATTTTCATGCACTGTATTTCCTTCAGGAAATGCTTTTCTAGTTATTATTACAGTGCATGAAAATGCACTGTACTGTTCTTCCTAGGCTTCTTCTTATTCTTCTTCTTCTTCTAACGCATTTAATGCAGCTTCAACCGTTTAACGTAGAAACTTCATTCAAACTTTGTTACGTAGGTCTTACTTGGGATAAGAGTGCTATGTATTTTTCATCTTTGTAACTTTTATACTTTTTAAACTATTAATTAAAAACTATCAAAATTTCCCCATTGACTTAACATTAGATTATGACATCACAATACGGCCGTTAAGCAATTAGAATCCTATGGCAGGTGTTTCGGCCACCTGTTTCAACTGCCAGTCTCAGGCTTTAAGCATACAAACTGGCCCTATTAAGACTACACATCCTGTTCAACTACTTCCTCTGCCAAAAACTGTTTCAAAATTAAAGTCCTTACTACAATATTTCACTGTTAAACAATTTAACCCTTTAAACTACTGAACTTTTTAACTGTTCAGCCATTGTAACTGTTACTTGTCATCAACTATGACTCCTACCCACTGTAGCTAGTTAGCTAAGTTAGCTAAGTAACTTGGTTAGCATAGTTAGCATGCTAGCATGTTAGCATGCTAGTTAGCATGCTAGTTAGCATTTTTAGCAAAACTGCTAAAAAGGATTAGCTAAGTTAGCTAAGTCACATGGTTAGCATAGTTAGCATGCTAGCATGTTAGCATGCTAGTTAGCATTTTTAGCAAAACTGCTAAAAATGATTAGCTAAGTTAGCTAAGTCACATGGTTAGCATAGTTAGCATGCTACCATATTAGCATGCTAGTTAGCATTTTTAGCAAAACTGCTAAAAATGATTAGCTAAGTTAGCTAAGTCACATGGTTAGCATAGTTAGCATGCTAGCATGTTAGCATGCTAGTTGCTAAAAATGATTAGCTAAGTTAGCTAAGTCACATGGTTAGCATAGTTAGCATGCTAGCATGCTAGTTAGCATTTTAAACAAAACTGCTAAAAATGATTAGCTAAGTTAGCTAAGTAACATGGTTACCATAGTTAACATGCTAGTTAGCATAACTACTAAATATGAAAACATTAGCTAAGTTAACTAAGTTAAGTAATTTGGTTAACATTATTATATTTGATAACATAGTTAGCATAACTGCTAGCAAACATTAGAGCCATTCCAACTGTCAGTTATCGTCAATTATCTACCTAAATAATTTAACCATTTAAATTATCCACCTATTTAACCATTCAATCATTCCAACTATATTAAACCTTATCTACCAAGTAAATCATTTAACTATATAAACTATCCACCTATTTAACTGTTCAGTCATTCCAACTATATTAAACCTCATCTACCTAGCAACCAATATAGTTTGTTTTTACTCTGTATGATATTTTACATCATATTTTTTGCATTTTCATGCACTGTATTTCCTTCAGGAAATGCTTTTCTAGTTATTATTCTTCTTCTAACGCACTTAATGCAGCTTCAACCGTTTAACGTAGAAACTTCATTCAAACTATGTTACGTAGGTCTTACTTAGGACATGTGAGCTTTGTATTTTTCAACTTTGTAACTTTTATACTTTTTAAACTATTAATTAAAAACGAATCAAAATTTCCCCATTGACTTAACATTATGATTATGACATCACAATACGGCCGTTAAACAATTAGAATCCTACGGCAGGTGTTCGGGCCACCTGTTTCAACTGCCAGTCTCAGGCTTTAAGCATACAAACTGGCCCTATTAAGACTACACATCCTGTCCAACTGCTTCCTCTGCCAAAAACCGTTTCAAAATAAAAGTCCTCACTACAATATTTCACTGTTAAACAATTTAACCCTTTAAACTACTGAACTTTTTAACTGTTCAGCCATTGTAACTGTTACTTGTCATCAACTATGACTCCTACCCACTGTAGCTAGTTAGCATGGTTAGCATAGTTAGCATGCTAGCATGTTAGCATGCTAGTTAGCATTTTTTACAAAACTGCTAAAAATGATTAGCTAAGTTAGCTAAGTCACATGGTTAGCATAGTTAGCATGCTAACATGTTAGCATGCTAGTTAGCATTTTTTACAAAACTGCTAAAAATGATTAGCTAAGTTAGCTAAGTCACATGGTTAGCATAGTTAGCATGCTAGCATGTTAGCATGCTAGTTAGCATTTTTTACAAAACTGCTAAAAATGATTAGCTAAGTTAGCTAAGTCACATGGTTAGCATAGTTAGCATGCTAGCATGTTAGCATGCTAGTTAGCATTTTTTACAAAACTGCTAAAAATGATTAGCTAAGTCACATGGTTAGCATAGTTAGCATGCTAGCATGTTAGCATGCTAGTTAGCATTTTTTACAAAACTGCTAAAAATGATTAGCTAAGTTAGCTAAGTCACATGGTTAGCATAGTTAGCATGTTAACATGTTAGCATGCTAGTTAGCATAGTTAGCAAAACTGCTAAAAATGATTAGCTAGATTAGCTAAGTCACATGGTTAACATAGTTAGCATGTTAGCATTGCTAACTACTAAAAATGCATTAGCTAAGTTAACTAAGTTAAGTATTGTCCACCTATTTAACCGTTCAATCATTCCAACTATATTAAACCTTATCTTCCAAGCAAATCATTTAACCATATAAACTATCCACCTATTTAACTGTTCAGTCACTCCAACTATATTAAACCTCATCTACCTAGCAACTAATATAGTTTGTTTTTACTCTGTATGATATTTTACATCATATTTTTTGCATTTTCATGCACTGTATTTCCTTCAGGAAATGCTTTTCTAGTTATTATTATTATTCTTCTTCTAACGCACTTAATGCAGCTTCAACCGTTTAACGTAGAAACTTCATTCAAACTATGTTACGTAGGTCTTACTTAGGACATGTGAGCTTTGTATTTTTCAACTTTGTAACTTTTATACTTTTTAAACTATTAATTAAAAACTAATCAAAATTTCCCCATTGACTTAACATTATGATTATGACATCACAATACGGCCGTTAAGCAATTAGAATCCTATGGCAGGTGTTCGGGCCAGCTGCATCAACTGCCAGTCTCAGGCTTTAAGCATACAAACTGGCCCTATTAAGACTACACATCCTGTCCAACTGCTTCCTCTGCCAAAAACTGTTTCAAAATAAAAGTCCTCACTACAATATTTCACTGTTAAACAATTTAACCCTTTAAACTACTGAACTTTTTAACTGTTCAGCCATTGTAACTGTTACTTGTCATCAACTATGACTCCTACCCACTGTAGCTAGTTAGCATGGTTAGCATAGTTAGCATGCTAGCATGTTAGCATGCTAGTTAGCATTTTTTATAAAACTGCTAAAAATGATTAGCTAAGTTAGCTAAGTCACATGTTTAGCATAGTTAGCATGCTAACATGTTAGCATGCTAGTTAGCATTTTTTACAAAACTGCTAAAAATAATTAGCTAAGTTAGCTAAGTCACATGGTTAGCATAGTTAGCATGTTAGCATGCTAGTTAGCATTTTTTACAAAACTGCTAAAAATAATTAGCTAAGTTAGCTAAGTCACATGGTTAGCATAGTTAGCATGCTAGCATGTTAACATGCTAGTTAGCATTTTTTCCAAAACTGCTAAAAATGATTAGCTAAGTTAGCTAAGTCACATGTTTAGCATAGTTAGCATGCTAACATGTTAGCATGCTAGTTAGCATTTTTTATAAAACTGCTAAAAATGATTAGCTAAGTTAGCTAAGTCACATGGTTAGCATAGTTAGCATGCTAACATGTTAACATGCTAGTTAGCATTTTTTGCAAAACTGCTAAAAATGATTAGCTAAGTTAGCTAAGTCACATGGTTAGCATAGTTAGCATGTTAGCATGCTAATTAGCATTTTTAGCAAAACTGCTAAAAACGATTAGCTAAGTTAGCTAAGCCACATGGTTAGCATAGTTAGCATGCTAGCATGTTAGCATGCTAGTTAGCATTTTTAGCAAAACTATTAAAAATGATTAGCTAAGTTAGCTAAGTAAAATGGTTAGCATGCTAGCATGTTAGTATGCTAGTTAGCAAAACTGCTGAAAATGATTAGCTAGGTTAGCTAAGTCACATGGTTAACATAGTTAGCATGTTAGCATTGCTAACATGCTAGTTAGCATAACTACTAAAAATGAAAACATTAGCTAAGTTAACTAAGTTAAGTATTATCCACCTATTTAACCGTTCAATCATTCCAACTATATTAAACCTTATCTACCAAGCAAATCATTTAACCATATAAACTATCCACCTATTTAACTGTTCAGTCACTCCAACTATATTAAACCTCATCTACCTAGCAACCAATATAGTTTGTTTTTACGCTGTATGATATTTTACATCATATTTTTTGCATTTTCATGCACTGTATTTCCTTCAGGAAATGCTTTTCTAGTTATTATTATTATTATTATTATTCTTCTAACGCAGCTAATGCAGCTTCAACCGTTTAACGTAGAAACTTCATTCAAACTATGTTACGTAGGTCTTACTTAGGACATGTGAGCTTTGTATTTTTCAACTTTGTAACTTTTATACTTTTTAAACTATTAATTAAAAACTAATCAAAATTTCCCCATTGACTTAACATTATGATTATGACATCACAATACGGCCGTTAAGCAATTAGAATCCTATGGCAGGTGTTCGGGCCACCTGTTTCAACTGCCAGTCTCAGGCTTTAAGCATACAAACTGGCCCTATTAAGACTACACATCCTGTTCAACTGCTTCCTCTGCCAAAAACTGTTTCAAAATAAAAGTCCTCACTACAATATTTCACTGTTAAACAATTTAACCCTTTAAACTACTGAACTTTTTAACTGTTCAGCCATTGTAACTGTTACTTGTCATCAACTATGACTCCTACCCACTGTAGCTAGTTAGCATGGTTAGCATAGTTAGCATGTTAGCATGCTAGCATGTTAGCATGCTAGTTAGCATTTTTTGCAAAACTGCTAAAAATGATTAGCTAAGTTAGCTAAGTCACATGGTTAGCATAGTTAGCATGCTAGCATGTTAGCATGCTAGTTAGCATTTTTTACAAAATTGCTAAAAATGATTAGCTAAGTTAGCTAAGTCACATGGTTAGCATAGTTAGCATGCTAGCATGTTAGCATGCTAGTTAGCATTTTTTACAAAACTGCTAAAAATTATTAGCTAAGTAAGCTAAGTCACATGGTTAGCATAGTTAGCATGCTAGCATGTTAGCATGCTAGTTAGCATTTTTTGCAAAACTGCTAAAAATGATTAGATAAGTTAGCTAAGTCACATGGTTAGCATAGTTAACATGCTAGCATGTTAGCATGCTAGTTAGCATTTTTTGCAAAACTGTTAAAAATGATTAGCTAAGTTAGCTAAGTCACATAGTTAGCATGCTAGCATGTTAGCATGCTAGTTAGCATTTTTTGCAAAACTACTAAAAATGATTAGCTAGGTAAGCTAAGTCTCATGGTTAACATTGTTAGCATTTTAACATTATTAGCATGCTATTTTTGCATTTTCATGCACTGTATTTCCTTCAGGAAATGCTTTTCTAGTTCTTATTTTTCTTCTTCTAACGCGTTTAATGCAGCTTCAACCGTTAAACGTAGAAACTTCATTCAAACTTTGTTACGTAGGTCTTAGTTAGGACAATTGGGCTATGTATTTTTCAACTTTGTAACTTTTATACTTTTTAAACTATTAACCCAGTACACTACGGGTGACCCGTATTCGGGAAAATACAGTGCCCCCCACCTCCCCCCAACAACCCCCATGCATTTTTTTGCACCTTATCATGAACTACCATAGTCATGCTATATACCATTTTAAAGCTGAGAAACTCAAGAATCGATATATGTAAAGCTTTCCATGAATTAACATATATTTCGTGTGTAAAATATAAGTTTATCCCGATATATAACATATCAGAATACCCCCCTCCACCACCCCCCAAAGTTGCTGCGTTCATACTTTGTCACTTGTCTGTATGGCCGTACCAATAAGTTAGCCCAGCATGCTTGGTCTTGAAATTTTCGTAAGAATCCATAGATGTAAAATATCTACATTGTTTTATTGCCAATATATTGAGTAGTTGTACACGCCAGTACAAACAAAACAGATACATACGAAAAGAAGCGAAGTAAAATCTTAGTTTTCGCGGAAATCCAGATATTTCGGTTCTACTTCCATTATTGTCGCTGGATTCACGGTACTCCGCGTGTTCACGAGGCTCTTCTGATTCCATCGATACCCATTACATGTCTGTAGGACCAATGAGAGTCGAGATAGATGCCATCAAAGCCAATGAGTCACGTAAGCGATGAATCTGACACCCAGTCTTTGAATGGCCATAGCGCTGTGTCTGAGTGAGCCAATGAGATGGGACCTAGATGTCCGTGTAGCCAATGAGGAGAGCTTTCTTTAGACATGTGACACATCGTCACATTCTACTTCCCTGTCGGCTAAACTCAAGGCGCATAGCCCATGCGTAACCAGATTCCGAAGCAGTGGTTTGGAAGTTTGTTACTAAACAAGCAAGAGACATGTTTTTGAAGGTTTTTGTTCGTAAAACATGCCAAAGAGACAAAAAAAGACGAAACATGTCGAAGAACCCGAGGACATTGAAGATCTGGAGGACATCGATGAAGGAGAAGAACGCAATTTCTCGGAATGCGACTCCGAGGAGGAGCAGAACTTTTTAGCTGGGAAGGACCCTGATTTTGAGCTGTGAGTAGACTACTTATATCCATATACAGTTACAGATACAGTTTAGTTTGTTTTTGTAATGTTTAGTGCATAGTTTTTCATTTAGCTTTGTTTCATAGTGTGAACAGTGTTCTGGTACCTGGGGGGGAGGGAAGTTAGGTGAGAATGCAGTGTGTGTGTGTGTTTGTGTGTGTGTGTGTGTGTGTGTGTGTGTGTAAAAGAGAGAGCAGGGGGAGGTGTGACCTGAGTACACACATTTATATCATTTGTATAAGTTGTTGGGAAGGGTTTTCATATACTTTAGTGGGTCTGAGCCTAACTTCCACCTGTACAATTGTTTCAGTGACGGTGATGAAGACTGGGCCCCGCCAAGCAAAAAAACAAGAGCTGAGGATCCTGTGTCTGAGGAAGAGGAGCCGGTGGCCGAGACTATTTCAGTTGTTCATAACACGTTCCATTTTGTTGACCGTGGTTGCCAACATAAATACATTTCTATTGCATTGAATGTGAATCATTTGATGTTTCGTTTGCCAGGGTATTGTTATTTTTTACCTTTGTTTCATTTTATAATACAAATGTTCACTGCATTACCTTGTTTGTCCTTTTTTCATGGAAATCTCAAAGGCGTAGGAGCAAAAGTAAGAGTTTCAGGTCAGATAATGCCTCTCTGGACTCATGGCACAACCACTGCAAAGCACTCATGGTACAAGCAACATGACACAGAGAGTGTAACCTTTCATTTGACACCAAGATCATGGTTCTACATAAAGGGGTTCTTGTATAGGAAGAGTTTTAGTTTTGGGTAACCAAAGGTCCTTTTGGAGTCTCCAAATGGACACTTAGCAAAACGCATGTGTATGCCCACACAAATATGGGTCCCACACAGTCATACTTCATCCTATAAGGATCTACTTTGACATACAGATTCACAAGACCTGGTAGTGGGCCTCAGTGGTGTTTTCAAGAGAAAATAAGTGACCAAGAGGGCAGAATGTGGTCATTTCTAGAGATGTACATAACCGCCTATAAAAAAAACTATCATTCTACCCTTTGCCACTCTCTGATAGTTCATCACACAGTCAATCTATTGGTACCAAAAAATTCTACAAGGCCTTAGCTTTCCAAAGAGGTCAGGCACTTGATTGTAAGTCAAAGTATGTGGCAACAGGGCCATTTTAAGTAGGCGGTGTGCAATTTCGAGGAAAAACTCAAAATAGGGGTGTAAATGCTATGGGTTAATTAAAAACTATCAAAATTTCCCCATTGACTTAACATTATGATTATGACATCACAATAGAGCCGTTAAGCAATTAGAATCCTATGGCAGGTGTTCGGGCCACCTGGATCAACTGCCAGTCTCAGGCTTTAAGCATACAAACTGGCCCTATTAAGACTACACATCCTGTCCAACTGCTTCCTCTGCCAAAAACTGTTTCAAAATAAAAGTCCTCACTACAATATTTCACTGTTAAACAATTTAACCCTTTAAACTACTGAACTTTTTAACTGTTCAGCCATTGTAACTGTTACTTGTCATCAACTATGACTCCTACCCACTGTAGCTAGTTAGCATGGTTAGCATAGTTAGCATGTTAGCATGCTAGTTAGCATTTTTTACAAAACTGCTAAAAATGATTAGCTAAGTTAGCTAAGTCACATGGTTAGCATAGTTAGCATTTTAGCATGCTAGTTAGCATTTTTTGCAAAACTGCTAAAAATGATTAGCTAAGTTAGCTAAGTCACATGGTTAGCATAGTTAACATGTTAATTAACATAGTTATCATAACTAATAAAATGATTAGCTAGGTTAGCTAAGTCATATGATTAGCATAGTTAACATTTTAACATTGGTAACATGCTAGTTAGCATAGTAACTTGGTTAGCATTATTATCTTTGTTAACATAGTTAGCATAACTATTAGAAAACATTGGAGCCATTCCAACTCTTAGTTATCGTCAACTATCTGCCTAAATAATTTAACCATTTCAATTATCAACCTATTTAACTGTTTAGTCATTCCAACTATATTAAACCTTATCTACCAAGCAAATAATTTAACCATATGAACTCATCATATTTTTGCATTTTCATGCACTGTATTTCCTTCAGGAAATGCTTTTCTAGTTATTATTATTCTTCTTCTAACGCACTTAATGCAGCTTCAACCGTTTAACGTAGAAACTTCATTCAAACTATGTTACGTAGGTCTTACTTAGGACATGTGAGCTTTGTATTTTTCAACTTTGTAACTTTTATACTTTTTAAACTATTAATTAAAAACTAATCAAAATTTCCCCATTGACTTAACATTATGATTATGACATCACAATACGGCAGTTAAGCAATTAGAATCCTATGGCAGGTGTTCGGGCCACCTGGACCAACTGCCATTCTCAGGCTTTAAGCATACAAACTGGCCCTATTAAGACTACACATCCTGTTCAACTGCTTCCTCTGCCAAAAACTGTTTCAAAATAAAAGTCCTCACTACAATATTTCACTGTTAAACAATTTAACCCTTTAAACTACTATACTTTTTAACTGTTCAGCCATTGTAACTGTTACTTGTCATCAACTATGACTCCTACCCACTGTAGCTAGTTAGCATGGTTAGCATAGTTAGCATGTTAGCATGCTAGTTAGCATTTTTTGCAAAACTGCTAAAAATGATTAGCTAAGTTAGCTAAGTCACATGGTTAGCATAGTTAGCATGCTAACATGTTAGCATGCTAGTCAGCATTTTTTACAAAACTGCTAAAAATGATTAGCTAAGTTAGCTAAGTCACATGGTTAGCATAGTTAGCATGCTAACATGTTAGCATGCTAGTTAGCATTTTTTACAAAACTATTAAAAATGATTAGCTAAGTTAGCTAAGTCACATGGTTAGCATAGTTAGCATGCTAGCATGTTAGCATGCTAGTTAGCATGCTAGTTAGCATTTTTCACAAAACTGTTAAAAATGATTAGCTAAGTTAGCTAAGTCACATGGTTAGCATGCTATTTAGCATTTTTAGCAAAACTACTAAAAATTATTAGCTAAGTTAGCTAAGTAACATGGTTAACATAGTTAGCATGCTAACATGCTAGTTAGCATAACTACTAAAAATGAAAACATTAGCTAAGTTAACTAAGTTAAGTATTATCCACCTATTTAACCGTTCAATCATTCCAACTATATTAAACCTTATCTACCAAGCAAATCATTTAACCATATAAACTATCCACCTATTTATCTGTTCAGTCACTCCAACTATATTAAACCTCATCTACCTAGCAACCAATATAGTTTGTTTTTACTCTGTATGATATTTTACATCATATTTTTTGCATTTTCATGCACTGTATTTCCTTCAGGAAATGCTTTTCTAGTATTATTATTCTTCTTCTAACGCACTTAATGCAGCTTCAACCGTTTAACGTAGAAACTTCATTCAAACTATGTTACGTAGGTCTTACTTAGGACATGGGTGCTATGTATTTTTCATCTTTGTAACTTTTATACTTTTTAAACTATTAATTAAAAACGAATCAAAATTTCCCCATAGACTTAACATGGGCTGATGACATCACAATAGAGCCGTTAAGCAATTAGAATCCTATGGCAGGTGTTCGGGCCACCTGCATCAACTGCCAGTCTCAGGCTTTAAAGCATACAAACTGGCCCTATTAAGACTACACATCCTGTTCAACTGCTTCCTCTGCCAAAAACTGTTTCAAAATAAAAGTCCTCACTACAATATTTCACTGTTAAACAATTTAACCCTTTAAACTACTGAACTTTTTAACTGTTCAGCCATTGTAACTGTTACTTGTCATCAACTATGACTCCTACCCACTGTAGCTAGTTAGCATGGTTAACATAGTTAGCATGTTAACATGCTAGCATGTTAGCATGCTAGTTAGCATTTTTAGCAAAACTGCTAAAAATGATTAGCTAAGTTAGCTAAGTCAAATGGTTAGCATAGTTAGCATGTTAGCATGCTAGTTAGCATTTTTTGCAAAACTCCTAAAAATGATTAGGTAAGTTAGCTAAGTCACACGGTTAGCATAGTTAGCATGCTAGCATGTTAGCATGCTAGTTAGCATTTTTTACAAAACTGCAAAAAATTATTAGCTAAGTTAGCTACGTCACATGGTTAGCATAGTTAGCATGCTAGCATGTTAGCATGCTAGTTAGCATTTTTAACAAAACTGCTAAAAATGATTAGCTAAGTTAGCTAAGTCACATGGTTAGCATAGTTAGCATGCTAGCATGTTAGCATGCTAGTTAGCATTTTTTATAAAACTGCTAAAAATGATTAGCTAAGTTAGCTAAGTCACATAGCATAGTTAGCATGTTAACATGCTAGTTAGCATTTTTAGCAAAACTAATAAAAATGATTAGCTAGGTTAGCTAAGTCATATGGTTAGCATAGTTAACATTTTAATATTGTTAACATGCTAGTTAGCATGGTTACTTGGTTAGCATTATTATCTTTGTTAACATAGTTAACATAACTGCTAGCAAACATTGGAGCCATTCCAACTGTTAGTTATCGTCAACTATCTGCCTAAATAATTTAACCATTTCAATTATCAACCTATTTAACTGTTCAGTCATTTCAACTATAGTAAACCTTATCTACCAAGCAAATAATTTAACCATATGAACTCATCATATTTTTGCATTTTCATGCACTGTATTTCCTTCAGGAAATGCTTTTCTAGTTATTATTATTATTCCGCTTACCACTTTTTCTAGACGCAATTTCTCTTGAACAGTTTAACTTAGAAACTTCATTCAAACTTTGTAACGTAGGTCTTCAAACAGATCGGGTTGCTATATCTTTTCAACTTTGAAACTTTTATACTTTTTAAACTATTAAAGAAAAACTTTTAAAAAATCCCCATAGACTTAACATCGCCGATTATGACATCATAATACGGCCATTAAGCAATTAGAATCCTATGGTGTTCAGGCCACCTGAATCTCAACTGCCAGTCTCAGGCTTTAAAGCATACAAACTGGCCCTATTAAGACTACACATCCTGTTCAACTGCTTCCTCTGCCAAAAACTGTTTCAAAATAAAAGTCCTCACTACAATATTTCACTGTTAAACAATTTAACCCTTTAAACTACTGAACTTTTTAACTGTTCAGCCATTGTAACTGTTACTTGTCATCAACTATGACTCCTACCCACTGTAGCTAGTTAGCATGGTTAACATAGTTAGCATGTTAACATGCTAGCATGTTAGCATGCTAGTTAGCATTTTTAGCAAAACTGCTAAAAATGATTAGCTAAGTTAGCTAAGTCAAATGGTTAGCATAGTTAGCATGTTAGCATGCTAGTTAGCATTTTTTGCAAAACTCCTAAAAATGATTAGGTAAGTTAGCTAAGTCACACGGTTAGCATAGTTAGCATGCTAGCATGTTAGCATGCTAGTTAGCATTTTTTACAAAACTGCAAAAAATTATTAGCTAAGTTAGCTACGTCACATGGTTAGCATAGTTAGCATGCTAGCATGTTAGCATGCTAGTTAGCATTTTTAACAAAACTGCTAAAAATGATTAGCTAAGTTAGCTAAGTCACATGGTTAGCATAGTTAGCATGCTAGCATGTTAGCATGCTAGTTAGCATTTTTTATAAAACTGCTAAAAATGATTAGCTAAGTTAGCTAAGTCACATAGCATAGTTAGCATGTTAACATGCTAGTTAGCATTTTTAGCAAAACTAATAAAAATGATTAGCTAGGTTAGCTAAGTCATATGGTTAGCATAGTTAACATTTTAATATTGTTAACATGCTAGTTAGCATGGTTACTTGGTTAGCATTATTATCTTTGTTAACATAGTTAACATAACTGCTAGCAAACATTGGAGCCATTCCAACTGTTAGTTATCGTCAACTATCTGCCTAAATAATTTAACCATTTCAATTATCAACCTATTTAACTGTTCAGTCATTTCAACTATAGTAAACCTTATCTACCAAGCAAATAATTTAACCATATGAACTCATCATATTTTTGCATTTTCATGCACTGTATTTCCTTCAGGAAATGCTTTTCTAGTTATTATTATTATTCCGCTTACCACTTTTTCTAGACGCAATTTCTCTTGAACAGTTTAACTTAGAAACTTCATTCAAACTTTGTAACGTAGGTCTTCAAACAGATCGGGTTGCTATATCTTTTCAACTTTGAAACTTTTATACTTTTTAAACTATTAAAGAAAAACTTTTAAAAAATCCCCATAGACTTAACATCGCCGATTATGACATCATAATACGGCCATTAAGCAATTAGAATCCTATGGTGTTCAGGCCACCTGAATCTCAACTGCCAGTCTCAGGCGTTAAGCATACAAACTGGCCCTATTAAGACTACACATCCTGTTAAACTGCTTCCTCTGCCAAAAACTGTTTCAAAATAAAAGTCCTCACTACAATATTTCACTGTTAAACAATTTAACCCTTTAAACTACTAAACTTTTTAACTGTTTAGCCATTGTAACTGTTACTTGTCATCAACTATGACTCCAACCCACTGTAGCTAGTTAGCATGGTTAGCATAGTTAGCATGCTAGCATGCTAGCATGTTAGCATGCTAGTTAACATTTTTAGCAAAATTACTAAAAATGATTAGCTAAGTTAGCTAAGTCACATGGTTAGCATAGTTAGCATGCTAGCATGTTAGCATGCTAGTTAGCATTTTAAGCAAAACTGCTAAAAATGATTAGCTAAGTCACATGGTTAACATAGTTAGCATGCTAGCAAGTTAGCATGCTAGCAAGTTAGCATGCTAGCATGTTAACATGCTAGTTAACATTTTAAGCAAAATTACTAAAAATTATTAGCTAAGTTAGCTAAGTCACATGGTTAGCATGTTAGTTAGCATTTTTAGCAAAACTGCTAAAAATGATTAGCTAAGTTAGCTAAGTAACATGGTTAGCGTAGTTAGCATGCTAACATGTTAGCATGCTAGTTAGCATTTTTAGCAAAACTGCTAAAAATGATTAGCAAGGTTAACTAAGTAACATGGTTAGCATAGTTAACATGCTAGTTAGCATTTTTAGCAAAACTGTTAAAATGATTAGCTAGGTTAGCTAAAATTATTAGCTAAGTTAGCTAAGTAACATGGTTAACATAGTTAGCATGCTAATATTGTTAGCATAGTTAGCATGTTTAATAAAACTGCTAGAAAATGTTAGTTAGTTAGCTGCAGCACCCTCAGCACCCCCCTTCCCGCGCCCTTGGCAGTAACCTTTTAAGAGCAGAATAGATATGGATATGGATCATTTCTATATCATGTTGGGATAATCTGGGTGGGTGGGGCAGGCGTGGCCTATTGGTCAGAACTTCGGACTTGTAACCGGAGGGTTGCCGGTTCGAACCCCGACCAGTAGGCACGGCTGAAGTGCTCTTGAGCAAGGCACCTAACCCCTCACTGCTTCCCGAGTGCCGCTGTTGATGCAGGCAGCTTACTGCGCCGGGATTAGTGTGTGCTTCACCTCACTGTACACTGTGTGCTGAGTGTGTTTCACTAATTCACGGATTGGGATAAATGCAGAGACCAAATTTCCCTCACGGGATCAAAAGAGTATACTTATACATATACTTATACTGTGAACACTGAACTTCATAGGATTTGTATAGAAGATAGCCGCCATCGGTGCAAAAAAATGCGATTGGTCAAAAAATCATTTTGACTTGGATATGAAACATTTTGAACATGCCATTTTTCATACAAATGTTATAAAAGATGAAAACGCTGATTTTTCTGATCCCATGTTTCCACCACTATGTCTCAAACCTTTTGGCATGTGGCAGTGACATTTTCAGTCAAAACAAATATATTGGTCAAGAGAAAACCAACATTAAATCAACATTTGCCAGGGGTATGAATATTTTTGTTCCTAACTGTGTGTATGTTTGTGTGTGTGTGTGTGTGTATGGAATTCCCTAACCTACTTGCTTTTTTTTTCACCACAGTGGTGTGATTTGGATAACCTGGAGCAGGCTCCCTATCCAATGACTTACAACAACATTTTGGCACCCTTCCAGAAGCTTCTTCTTCTGCGATGCTTTCGTTTAGACCGTGTCTACCGTGCAGTTAGTGACTATGTCACTGTTACTATGGGAGAAAAGTAAGGAAAGTGATTATACTCAAGCAAATAAACAGATAATACACATTGTCAAAAATATTCACACCATAAATATTCCTGCCTGTCTTTACAACCAGGTATGTACAGCCCCCTGTAATCAGTTTTGAAGCCATATATGAACAGAGCTCCCCCAACTCGCCCATAGTGTTTATTCTCAGCCCGGGATCTGAACCAGCCAGTGATCTAATGAAGCTGGCTGAGCGATCAGGTTTTGGGGGCAGTAAGCTAAAGTTTCTTGCCATGGGGCAAGGCCAAGAGAAGGTACTGTATAACAAAATTACTCTGTTAAATAAACAAACAACTACTTATTGTTGCGACGGAATGTTTGGCTGACTGTAATTATGTATTTGTATCGTTCACAAACACTTGGGGGTAGCCTATCAAGACCAGTGAAATGTGTCAACTCTCTTACTCTTACTAGGAGGCCTTGGATGGCATTGGAAATTAACAGTAACTGCAAATGCTGGATACTTGATGTGCAATTGTCTATGTATGTTAGGGGTCCAAGCAGTGAAGGTGCTGGAATCCTATTTTATTTATTGTTATTATTATGGGATTATTATACAAAACTCACTGCCATATACGTAATATTTGATCACTGTTTTGCTACAAATTTTCTTTCACATAATGAATGCGCACAATAGAAAGTGAAAGTAAGCCTACTATCTGTTACTATCTGTTACTGTATGTTCACGTCCGCAATCGATTGTAACATTCCTAAAATGGAGAACACATCCATGTTCTCTTGCGTTATATATGCTGTCATGCTTCTGTGTTTGCAAAATTCCTGACAGTTCCTGATCGCTAAACTTTTGTTTTCCTTTCCTGTCGATAGTGGTTGATGTAGAAGCACCTAGACTTCAGCGGTGACAAATCCTGCTGAGAGAGAGAGAGAGAGGCACCCGCAAAGTGGTCCTGCGCGCGTGTGTCTCTGCATTAACGTTATTAGACAGCGCTGTAAAATGTGTGCGGGAATTTCTCGTATTATGATGGTTAGAGTTGCGGGACTTTTATTATTATGCTCATTACTTAACTTACTGTATGCACAATACCTGCAATCCCGCGCTGAAATTTAGGGCCTGATTTTAAATGCACATTTTTTTTTTCTCACGCTCTCTCTGAGGTGGCCTGCCAAGAATTTGCTCTGCTGCCAGCTTGTGCCAATATATATCGTCCAAAATGCTTGATTGCATTGCATTCTCCAGATTTTTAGCTAAATTTGAATGTACCACAGCAGCATTTCTGTTCAGTAAATATTTTGTAAATTGCTTTACAATTAGCGTCGGGCCCTCGTTGGCAGCCTTCGGCTTACCAGCTTGCCACTATTCACTCCTTCGTCTTCATTAACATTCCCGCTAGAATTCTCAATATTTTGGCCTCTATGTGTCCAGGTACATAGTCTGTCTGTTCTTGGTCTTGGATTTTGTGAAATAAATGTCTAAATATCACCTGCTTGCCTCAGCTTTGGTCATGTCGTTTTAAAACTGCATCCTTTTCTCTGTCGTGAGCATTTAATCTGCTGCCAGTTTGTGACTCCACATTGCCCAAAATGCTTGATTGCATTGTATTCTCAACATTTTAGCTAAATTTTGGTGTACCACATCAGCATTTTCTTTCAGTGAATCTTTTTTAGCCTAAATTGCTTTACAATTACCTTCTGGCCCTTCTCTTGGCTGCCTTCACTCATTGGTCTTCAATAACATTAATCTTTTTGGCCTCAATAGTCCAGTTACATAGTCTCTGTCTGTTTTTGGATTTTGTGAAATACATTTCTAAATAATGCGATTATAGTCCGGTGCGACTTATAAATGTTTTTTTCCTGTTCATAACGCATTTTTTGGCTGATGCGACTTATACTCCGGAGCGACTTATATTCCGGAAAATACGGTACACACCCAGCCAGCCCTAACATTGTGGGCATTGTGGCGCAGTGGTTAGCATCACTAACCTGACTCTCGCCAGATGAATTTTGTTCCGCCTAGCTCCACTCATCCATCTGGGATCGATCCATTGGAGAGGTGTTTCAGAAGGCTGGGCCTTATCAAAAATCCTTGCAATATGATTGGATAAGCCATTTGTCCGTCATCTATTGACGTGCTACTTCAACCACTCACATCGAAGCCAACCCGTGACGCTGAGAACAGTCTCACAGTCACTTCTACACTACGTCACATCTATGAAACTCCCGCCCCGCGTCCTGATTGGCTCTACCATAAAATCAACCATCTGGTGCCGAAATCACTCTGAACGGAAGCGATCCCAGATGGATGTGAGTGGAGCTAGGCGGAGCTAGGCGGAACGAAATTCATCTGGCGAGAGTCAGGTTATAGCATCACTGCCTTTAATGTAGAAGTTCCGATCCGTTCGATTCTAGGGCACTGCCTGTGTTGCCAAGATCTGCACTCAAAAATCTGTAAGACCTGCTGTGCCACTGCGGTTTATAGGCCATGGTGGTGCCTTGACTCGTGCTCAGTTCTCACAATTCTATAATCTCTGTGCCCAAAGGTCTAAGGCTGTGACCTGCAGTTGCCACTGTGGCTTACAGCCATAATTTCTGCAAAATGCAACAAGGATCTCCCTGGTCTTAACTGCTTGGACCCCGATAGTTGCTGCTTGTGGTTATATTTTTAAATTAATATTTTAATAATCTATTATGTATTGTATTTTCAGTGGTGATGAATGTGGATAACTGAAATCGGGATATGGAATACCTAGTACTATAACTTCTTAGAAAATGTATTCCCATGTGTTAACCACATAGCTGATGACATTTTGCAAAATCAATTTATAAACTGTGGTTAATAGTCTGGAAATTACAGTAACTTTTGATTGCAAAAATGAAAATGAAACAAAAACGGCTTTGTTAGTGTTGCTCATTTTTCATGTCTGTCCTTTAGGTTGCACTGCAGTTGCTTGAGACAGCTGTATCACGTGGCCAGTGGCTTATGCTTCAAAACTGCCACTTGCTGGTGAAGTGGCTCAAGGATCTGGAGAAATCTCTGGAGAGGATCAGTAAACCCCATCCTGATTTTCGTCTCTGGCTTACCACTGACCCAATTAAGAACTTCCCCATTGGCATTTTGCAAAAGTCCCTTAAGGTAGACAAATCATTCTTGCTAATTATCATTATTGCTAATGTCATTGCTGCCTACCACAACTCATTTAATCCAGTAGTGGTCTAAAAACAGCACTACCCCTAACCAAGCCTGATAGTAAAGGTGCTAAGGCAAATGCAATGTGTAATTTTTAGGGTTAGGGTTAAATAGGCAAAATCCTATATTTCTGTTACAGAAGCAATTCCTAAACGCATGGCTGTGTCCTCAGACCTCTTATCTTTAGTTATTTCGTTTTTTCAATCTGCAGTCATCGAGTCATGCCTGTATCAGCTTAAAAAGTGCACAAGACTGCCTGTATCTATGATTTGAGTGTTCTAAAGAATCTTTAATGGTTGCCTTAATGTCAGAGAAATTTAAATTCATCCAGGAACAATATAAAAGACAGGAAGTTGGAGAGCATATCATTTTGATTCATTTGAGGTGAAGGATAAATAGATGAAATTTAAAAATATATATTTTGTTGTGGATGTTGGTGTTGATTAATATTTATTTTGAATTAAATGTTTAAAAATACATAGCCTATACATTTACTTAATTAACCTACAGTACAGGCCAAAAGTTTGGACACACCTTCTCATTCAATGCGTTACCTTTATTTTCATAACTGTTTACATTGTAGATTCATCAAAACTATTAATGAACACATGTGGAATTATGTACTTTTTTAAAAAAAAGTGTGAAATAACTGAAAACATGTCTTATATTCTAGTTTCTTCAAAGTTGCTATTTTTTTTTAAATTTAATACCATATTCAGCAAGCTATAACTTGACATATATTCATCTGTGGGCCAAATAAATTGAACCCGCTGTGCACAGTTTTGCCCATGGAGAGGGTGAACCACAGATGTGTTATGATCACAGATGCCTCTCTCCACGTATATGAGGGACACACTGCCAGAGGTGTATGGATGGTCTCGATGAGATGCCTCTACATAAATGTACTAGAGCTCTACGGTGTATTTCTATACTGAAGCACTTTGAAACTCAATTGGCCGGCCATCACCTTCTGGTCAGGATGGACAATATGGTCACAGTGGCTAAAGGAGACTACTGTTGTGAACACACAAATATGTACTATCACTACACACAATGCACTTGCCTGTAGCTCAGAACACAGGTGTGGATCTCCTCTTCAGAGGCAGACCACTCCCCTCAAAAGGTGAACCTACTGTCAGGGCCAATGAGGCCAGATAAAGACTATTGACCCAAAAGCAGACAAACACAATGCAGGCAGCCAGGAATCACTCTGTAGGCAACAGAAAAGGTAACTCCTGTCAAAAAATGTAAAAAATCACAACACGGGTAGGGTTCAGTCAGACATCCAAAAGGGCAAAAATGGCAGAGGTTTGTATACAGGGAGGCAGAGAAATACACAGGCAGCACTACATTACATTACATTACATTTGGCTGACGCATTTTTAGCCAAAGCGACTAACAACATGGTAAACAGTTTAAGTTTTAGAGCAATTCTCAACAATTTTAGGACAATTTAAAAAACATTAGACTACAGTAAGAATAAGTGCATCAGTGAGTGCTGTTTTTAACAGTTACGTGTCAGTTTAAGACGGCTGGTGAGTGCTAGGATCATCAAGACTTGTTGTAAGCGTTGCTATGAGGAACAACAGATGAGAAAAGTTTGGATTGGCTTGAGCGTACCTGTGGTAGAGCTAGACGTCGTTCGTCTGAGGAGCGCAGCGGTCTGGAGGTAGCGTATGTCTGTATGAGGGCATTCAAGTAGGTGGGAGCAGAACCGGAGACTACTTTGTAGGCAAGCGTTAGAGCTTTGAATTTGATGCGGGCCGCCATAGGTACTGTAGCCAGTGTAGCTGGATGAGCAGCGGGGTAACATGTGCCCTTTTGGGTTGGTTGTAGACCAGGCGCGCCGCCGCGTTCTGGATCATCTAAAGTGGTTTCACTGCGCAGGCTGGGAGACCTGTCAGGAGGGCGTTGCAGTAGTCGAGTCGTGAGATGACTATTGCCTGAACCAGAAGTTGGGTAGCATCTTGAGTCAAGTAAGTCCTGATTTTCCGTATGTTGTAGAGTGCGAAACGGCATGACCGGGCGACTGAGGCAACATGATCTGAGAAGTTTAGTTGGTTGTCGAGAACAACTCCTAGATTTCTTGCAGTCCTGGTAGGTGAACCAGACAGGGAGTCAAATTTGATGTTGCTGTCGTGGTGTATGGTAGGTTTAGCTGGGAGGACCAGCAGTTCAGTCTTTGAGAGGTTCAGCTGGAGGTGGTGTGCCTTCATCCATGTAGCTATGTCTGAGAGGCAATCCGAGATCCGTGCTGAAACCAAGGGGTCATCAGGTGGAAAGGACAGATAGAGCTGTGTGTCGTCTGCATAGCAGTGGTATGAGAAGCCATGCGAACGGATAATCTGTCCCAAGGACTACAAAGGGACTAGGCAGGACTCACATGGCAGAAACACACTGTCAAAAGTAAATTATTGGTTCAATGTAAAGAAATTTAAAGGAACCATAGATTGTGGCCAAAACTGGTGCTGCAGTCACTTTCAAATTACTGTACCCCTCCCCCTCCCCCCTGACTCGAGGTTGCCAACCCGGATGCCGAAACACTACTGACTTTGTAATTAGTAGATAGGTGGAGGGTGGCACATCAGGCCAAAACACAACATGACATGACAAAACACAACATCAACATCAGTTGAGGGCTGCAAGTTCACTTTTTAAATGACAATGTCCTGACCGGACTACCGTTGTCAGTGATATAAGTATTTGAAATGAACATGATTTCTTAATGTCTAGTGACATATCAGGGCCATTTTATGATTCATTGAAATACATTTCTTACATACGGTTCCTTTAAGTAATCGATCACAAGCTATTCGACATTTACTCCGCATTTAAGAACCATTCAGTTTAAACTTCTATGCAAACTGTTTTCTTAAGTTGGGACAAACCATTTTTTTTTTATTGGCCCAATTTAAAAATATGACCTATCTTCATTCATTCCATGTAAATAATCAATTCTCTTTAACCTGAAATACTTACTCCATGCCATCAATTTTCAAGGTTTGAAGTTTAAGCAAATTATTTCAAATGGCCTCAATTAAAAAATCTATTTAATTTTTAATATTAAAAGTTAATTCATTTTTACTTGAGATTTATAACAAATTACATTTAAACACTGTTTGATAAGTGAATTAAATCACACACTGTTACAAAAAATTGTATTTTTTATAAATGTACTTGACAAGTGTTGAATGGGTGGGTGGGTAAAGGAGGTGAAGAGGGGTGAGGTGATGGAGGTGGAGCAGGTTGGGGGAGAGCTTTGATACCACTTACACCAGTGTAACAGTTGCATACATACAGTTCAAGTTAAATTATTTGGAAGTAGCAAAGGGCAGTTTAATTGTTAGAAATGGATGTTTGATTCATGGTTTAGCAGGAATCCAGTGTCTTATCTATGCAGTTGTATTGAAAACATGGTTGTATTTTCATTTTCAAAGGTTGTGACCGAGCCACCCAATGGTCTGAAGCTGAACATGCGTGCCACCTACTTTAAGATCCCTAATGACACTTTGCAAAGTTGTGAACATCCAGCATTCCGTAGCTTGGTGTATGTGCTGGCCTTTTTCCATGCCGTTGTGCAGGAACGCCGCAAGTATGGAAAGATTGGATGGAACGTGTCCTATGACTTCAATGAGTCGGACTTTCTGGTGAGGGAATTCTGTTTTTATCACGCATGGCATAGCAACCTGAGCTGTAATTCATAACCGTATTCCTATTCTTTTCTCCTTAGGTGTGCACGGAGATTCTTAATACATACTTGACAAAAGCCCACATCCAAGGAGACATCAAGATTCCATGGGGCAGTCTTAAATATCTTATAGGAGAGGTTAGTTTATGATAGCCTTGTCCTCAGAGTCAAGTGAAATTCAGGAAAAGTACATTCATATTTGAACAGTAACTTTTGAACTTTTGATGTATGCTGCTTTCTTAGGTAATGTATGGAGGAAGAGCTATCGACAGCTTTGACCGCAGGATTCTTAAAGTGTACACGGATGAATATCTTGGAGATTTCATCTTTGACAAGTTTCAGCCTTTCCACTTTTTCCACAATAAGAATGTGGACTATAAGATACCTCAAGATGGACCAAAGGATAACTATGTGGGTATGTGGAATAGTATTTGTGTGTTCTGCACAAACAATTTTCATAGTGTATGTTTATGCTAGATATTTTAAAATTAATTAGTAACGGTCATTATAACATGTACTTTTCTGGGGGTTGGGTTAGGTGAGATTGAAACTCTACCATTGGCAAACACCCCTGAAGTGTTTGGACTTCATCCTAATGCAGAGATTGGATACTATTCCCAGGCTGCAAGAGACATGTGGACTCACCTGATAGAACTGCAGCCCCAAACTGGTACATTTGGTATACCACAAAGTGTTTCTAAGGAGTTCTAAAGGTTTAAGCGAACCATAATAGGACCACATACTGGACAGAGCTATTCTGTATATTTTGCTATTGGGGTTTTTCACCACAATGTCACATCACCATTTGTTTACAGCCGGAGTGGTAGGCAGAGTGGTAGTGGTAGACTACATTAACGGATTAATCAACGGGTTCGTTAACTACGTTGTTGGTGCTTCTTTTTATGTGTAGGGACGCTGAGCAAGCTACTGACTAGGTTTGATGCTGGAGTGCTGGGTGGTGACTTAATCTACCTACCTACCTATTTTTCCAGTTGCAAAAACAATTAGAGCAAAAGGCAGGGTCATATTTGTTCTATAGAGTGGTCTTTTTGATGGTGTACACTTTAGGCGAGTTTCCACTGCAGGTAATCGGCCCCCTAACCAGGTACAGGTACAGGACATCAGACTCTTCAGCCCTTTCAGTCCTTGTGTTTCCATTGTATACAGGACCTACAGGACCTACTCATTGGTAGTCTTTTTGGCTGCTTGATCGCAATGCTAATTAGATTAACTAAAATGGCATAGCAGGTGCAGCAAATACTCTCCCCACACTGATACACCTTTGCTAAGTCCTTTATTATCATTTTGCTTATGTGCAGTGACAGTAACCTAAACATTCTTATTTCCTAAATTAGTCTTTTCCCCTCAGGGTCGAAAAATATCTGTGCTGTTTTTAAACAGTTTTAGATCTGTGATGAACATGTATGGAACACTGTGACCACAGAAATTAGTTAATTAGTTAATTAGCTAATTCATTAATTCAGTCTCTTTCAACTTGCCTTCAGAGTTATAGTATTCATTGCTACAGACAAATCTCTTCCATGGGGATCCTTCATCAACTCCACTCTCATCACATATTACTTAATTCTATTTTGATCGATAAGATTGTATTTGTATAGAAATTGACGTGTTTCTTTTGAGTCATTTCCTGAGTTCCCTAGCCACATTATGAATAAACTGTAGGCAAATTAGATTTTAAAAAGTGTGTTGACCATATCTGAGTATTAAGTGCAGTTTATTAAACATTTATTTTTAATGAATCAGATTGTGGATTAGAAAATAGAATATGAAAAGAAAAGCTCATGTGTAACCTCATAGCTAAAGAAATGTTGCAAAATCAATGTGTAAACCCTGTTAAATAGTCAGGAAATTACAGTATACGTATTTGAGAGTTGAAAGGATTATCTGAAAACTGATTTATGTGTAGGTCTGGTATCTAACAGGAGTGTCCCCCGCAAATCTCACATGAACTACAATTTCTGCTCTTTCTTAAGGTGATTCTGGAGGCGGCATTAGTCGTGATGAGTATATTGGCCAGGTGGCACGGGACATTCAAAACAAGCTGCCTTCAGTGTTTGACATGGATGTGATACGCAAAAAATTTGGCCTAGAGGTGTCTCCCACTACAGTGGTGCTGTTGCAGGAGTTGGAGCGCTTTAACAAGCTCATTGCCCGTATGAGCCGCTCACTGGCTGAACTGCAAAGGGTAAGGAAGAGCAGTCGACCACTGCTATCAACATTGCCTCAGGATATTTTGGTATTGAGAGATGCATGAAACCACATGTCACTGCTTGAACATACCGGTACAGTAGTTCACGTTGACAATGGAGAAAACGCTTAGCTTACTTCGTTTATGACAGAAATTAAGTTGACATGTTGTACAAACACAACCCACAACACTGCCTTTATTTGGTGCAAATCTCCTTTACTTTCTTTGGTTAGGCTATAGTCCGCGATTCACATTACTACGCTATCTTGCAAGTGCATACAAAATGTTTTGCCCAAGTTTTGCTTTAATCCAATTTACCTTTGTTACTACCAGTCGTTGCTTTTTTCCTGCGTCGAATCGCTATTGACTGTGCATCTAATGTAACAGCGGTGTCTCCGCGGAGACATCCACTCTCCATGTTTCATTTTTGCTGTTGTTGCGAGCGAGCTAATAGGCTACGATATGGGAAATACTTTCAATACGATCAGCTCCAGAAATGAATGGGTTTTCTTTAGCATGTGCTACACCTTTCCACCAAGTTGTGCGAAAATTGTACTGTAGTTTTTGCGATTTTGACAAACATGCATAGTACATGGAAGCTCTTGATGGCGCATGCCACTAACGTCTATAAAAACAATATATTTATGGAATAAAACTAGACAGGTACCTCGGATTAGAATTGCAGTTTATTGTTAAACTGCAATTTTTTGCAGCCAGCGGAGGACATTACTATGCGTCCAATATTGTGCGTCTCCCCTAATTCTGAAGCAGCCGCTAAATGAAGAGGAAACACTGAGAAGAAAGGCTACATCAATACAATATATTATATGTGAAGTGAAACTGGACGGGCCATAATAACCTCTAGTTTTAGGCTACTTATTGTTAAATTGCAATGTGAGCGGCAGCCAGCAGGGGAGGTTACGTCGGCAGGATTATTTAAAAAGCAACTGCAACTACATTGTGCGTCTGCCCTGATTCTCTGCATTTTGAGAGTGTTTGGAGAGAAAGAGAGAACTTGAATTGGAGGACAGTGATCTCCCACAGATCCCAGATATTTTCTGTGCCTGGGCATTTAATTTGAAGTGGAAAACACTTCAAATTGACCGACACTAGCCTGTCTGTTTCAGATAGACAATCAGATATCTCAGATCAAGGATGGGTCTGAGTCTGCCATCCTTTTCCGGGACAGTGAAGTATCTGCTGTAGAAACCCACATTTATGTTGTCCACTTAGACTGGTTAAATTGCGTGGTTCGCAGCCAGCTCGTCTATTTCCTGCCTCAAAGCCATTCTGTGGTGAGGGGCACCGATGGTGGGCAGCACCACTGTGAAGCGCGGTGGAGGGCGTACCAATTGTAGCACGCAGCCTATCAACACAGTGTGCCGTACCCATATGGAGTCTGTGCGTGCAGGCCAAGCACTCAGGGTAGCAACGAGGAAACCTCTAGTGTGCTAACTAGCTATCGATAGGCAGCTACATGAGTGGCAGCGGTAAAGAGGAACAGAGCATGGATGAGAGACTAAAGGTGATGATACACGGGGCAACTTTTTGGTCAATAGACCTCTGAAGTTCGCTTACAAAAAAACTGCCAACTTTGAGATCCGGTATCTTGCGATGTTTTTCTATGGAAAATAACATGGGTTTTTTCCATTATTGCACCTGTTAAACTCTCATGGGGACTAAGAAGTCTAAAATGCTGATTGAGTTTTACTCACTTTTGCCCTTTGCCTTCGAGTGGCTTCTGTGATTTTCGGTGACATGTTAAGACGGCAAACTTAGATTTTTGCTACCCTAGAGCTAACTTGCAATGCAACTTGCCATAGGTAGTTTCTTCAGCTTCAATTAACACCCGGATCACCTTTTATGGGCAAAGATGGCAGTTTTGGTTCTTTTTTGTAGTTCACAAACTTCAGAGGTCTATGTTGAATGTTACTGGCACCGGCCAACCAGGTGAGACACAGGGCAACTAATCAGGGCCACAGACAACTGGCAACAACCCTATTATAGCTTGCAATAACTTTGTAAGTTAAACCACCATTAGTTAGCTAAATCCCATTCCTTTTCAGTGGAGTCGTGGTAGGCTAACGGCCATTTACACTTTACACTCAGTGGGAGAGAGAGATGAGGAGGAATTGGGAAATGACCATAGGTCGGATTCGAACCTGGGCACTTGAACCCATACATGGTATGGGCACTGTAGCCTGTTGCACCAAAGCGCCCCCCTGAGCATTATAATAATAGTAATAATAATAAGCTTTATTTGTATAGCACCTTTCATACACAGAATGCAGCTCAAAGTGCTTTACATTTGGAACATGTAACAAATAATAAAAAAAAAATCAGTCATTGGCTGGTTAATTTGGCTGAAAATCCACAGATTAATGATTATTATCAGAATGATGTCTGGTATAGTGCCACTAGTCTCTACTCAGGGACAGAGGTTTGTCCTCGGATGTGGTTCCCGATGTGGCCCAGGAACTCCATAGCACCCTCTTATGTCATTGAATCTTCTTCCCAGCAATGCCATAAATGTAAAAACAGGAAGTGAATAAATGCTTCCAATGTAAAAAACTTGTATAAAAAAGAGCACACACATCAGATGTGTGCATTGGACACACACACCACATGTGAGTGAGATGTTGAATTACGTAGTGTCACAGATTGCAGAACCATAGGTGCTCCAGCCCGTCATCGCCGCTTGTGGCTATATACTTCCCTTTTAAATCCATGTTTTTGCTATGTTTTTTTTTCTGTATCACAATTCAAGTTGCATTGTTTTAAAAAACTGTTTTTATGCTGTTGAGCCATTCTATTTTATTCATTATTGCACTGTTACACACTGTCAGGTTTGGCTGGGGGAATGGTCTTTCTCTGTGTAAATAAACTCAAGTTTACAATTTGACTGTTAATAGCAGTTGTGTAGAGTAGCATTGTCACTTGTTCATCTATCCTTTTCAGGCCCTGGCAGGTGAGGTGGGTATGAGTGGTGAGCTTGATGAAGTGGCACGTGCTCTCTTTAATGGGCAGATTCCTGGTATTTGGAGAAAACTGGCACCTGATACCCTCAAGTCTTTGGGAAACTGGATGCTCCACTTCAAGAGACGTCATGAGCAGTACAGCTCCTGGGTGAGAACATTTTTCCTTTGTGAGCCTATAGCAGTGAACAAAGAAAAGCTTTATTACAGCGACTCTATTATTTTGTCTGTATTATCAGACTTTTGTAGCACCTAATAACCTAATAATGAATTTAATTCTACTTTGCGATCTTGTTAGTTTAGGTCAGGTTTTTTTTAAGCATTCCCCTTTTCTGGTTTGACTAGACTAAAATATTTTTTTTTTCACATCATGTGATGATGAAAAAACAAATTGCATTATTGTTCACAAGTTAAAAAGAAATGTCAAATCATCCGTGCATCAGTCGATGAGAGCTCCCCTCCCTCCAGGACTTGTACAAAAGACAATGAGTCATCATTATTATTATTTATTAACACCCCAGCAACACAAGTCATAGTATGTTTCAGCTACTTCCGTCTGTGTGCACCCAAATTTAAGAAAGCATTTACATCATCAAAACAACCAGAACTAATGGTCAAGTGAGCCTCAGTCCAGGCCAGAAGCTCTAGTGTGAATGTGCCTAAACTGCTTTTCCTTTTTATGCTTTTAATTTATTTCCTCACTCAGTAAATAATTAGAAGAAACTGACATCTTGTGAAACTGTCATTTGGGTTTGTAGGTGGATGAAGGGGAGCCCAATGTAATGTGGTTGTCAGGTCTGCATATTCCAGAGTCATACCTGACAGCACTGGTGCAGGCCACATGCAGGAGAAATGGCTGGCCACTGGACCGATCCACTCTTTACACACAGGTCACCCAGCACTGCAGTCCAGATGAGGTCAATGAGAGACCGGGACAGGGTATGTACACACATAAATCTACAAATACACAGCAAGGTCACAGACATACACATAGACAAGTTTCAAATGTACAAATAATCTTCTGATTTTCTGATTTCTTCTCAGGTTGTTTTGTGTCTGGATTATACCTTGAAGGAGCAGACTGGGACACAGAGAAATGTTGTCTGATTAGAAGTAAAGCTAAAGTGCTAGTGGTCCAACTACCCATCCTCAAAGTTATTCCTATAGAATCACACCGCCTAAAATTACAGGTACACATTCTGATGTCAGCTGTTTTTTGCATAATGTCTATTAGCTATGGGCATGGCTTAACACTTTTACCCTTACAAAAATTAAATGTTTGCGGCAGATTTGCAGCAAACTTGTGGGTGATTTGTAAAACAAATGAGTTCACTAGAAAATATTGCCAGAAATTTGCCAATGTTGGCTGCTACAGTAGAGGCAAACTTCCAGCAAAGTTCTGGCAACAATTGCCAGTGACAAACCTAATTTGCATATGACATTGCTACAAATTTAATGCAACATTGCCAAAAGTTAACTGCAACTGTTTGCCAAAAACCTCATTTGCATGTGAAAATATTGCAGCAACTGTTTGCCAGAAACCTGGAATTTCTGTAAAACCTTAACCTTTTAATAGGAACTAACTGAAAAACTTCTTAAACTAGATGTACCGCAGAGCGGTACAAAATATGACCACCGCCCAGTCCAGCACATTTTTTCCACAAAAAGAAATCACGCTGAAAGGCCTATATGATTCTAACTGTCTCACTAAATTGCATTATCCACACTCAATTCTCACTGGTATCTGCTAGACAACAAGTACCAAAACATGATTAGTTCATAGATTTCACATGTAAAATTAATTTTATACAACCCCACCTGTGTTATGTTTATGTTATGTGTGTGGGTGTGTGGTTGTGTGTGTGTGTGAGTGTGTGTGTGTGTGTGTGTGTGTGTGTGTGTGTGCGTGCTTGTGTGTGTGCCTGCGTATGTGCCTGTGCATGGAAGCGTACATATGTCTACTGTGTGAGTATGTGTCATACGCAGTGCCGGCCCAAGCCTTTTGGGGGCCCTAAGCAGAATTTGATTTGGGGGCCCCCTCCCACAACGCAGTCACCTGTGCTTGGCGATAATTGACAACTTCACACTATAATGTCATATTATAAATTAATACAGTGAGGTTATGTATTAATACAGCGACTGATTATGAACTACTGTCCCCCTGGACACAGATGCATAAGGACCCTCTCCCCCTACCCTCTTTGTGCAAATGTGGGTACAAACGGGTGTGTGTGTGTGTGTGTGGGGGGGGGGGGGGGGGGGTTAGATGTGATTTCCTGTATTCTGGTGCATTTTTGGGATGGTCAGCTGGAGAAGGGCAGTACCTAAATTTGTTCAGATTCATAGCCTTTTGCTTTTTGACTTATTGGTAGTGAATTCACACAACTACTTGGGGTTCAGGGTCCCTTGACCTCTTGGGCTCAGTAGGCTCATTCAGTAATCCATCCTTGCTCACATGCCAAAAATGTTTTGGGGCTCCAATCTAGACTTCTGGCCCCATGTGCTTGGTAAACCAATGTATTAATATAGTTGTTATTTACACCAACCCTGTCACCTTTTAATCTTAGAGGGTACTAAAATCACAGATTTATTTGAAACATTCATATTCAAAGTGAAGCACTAAGGGTGGTTTACTGAAGTTGAATTGACAAATAACAAAATACAACAGCATTTGTATTTGTTGTAAACAAGTACATCAGTTTAATTACTTGTTTTTCAACAGATTTGCTGAACAAATCCGCAAATGTGCATTAAATGAGCAATTTTCAACTACAAAATAAAAACAAAATAGACAAACATTAATAATCAAAAATAAAATGTCCCAAAAAATAGATAATTATTCCTACTTCGTTCCTGGTTTTTAGGCATCTGCAACTCTGCAGTGGACGAACCTGCAATGATTAAATAAATACATAAATAAATTAAAAAAAAAACGATGTTAAATGTGTCGTGTCATATTAATAGGCTATGTAACCATTTGCCATCAAGAAAACCTCACCTTCTGGTAGGTAGAGTTAGGTAGAGGTAGAGATGTGCTCCAAAGGACTTCAACAGTGTCTCTGAAAAAAAAAAATATTGCATAAGTGCATAGTTGATCGAGCAGAATGAGTTTATTTTGCTATCATTACTTACACTCAAATAACAAGCAATTCCACATGTAACAATTCATATTCTATTGGCAAATGAGGCATAATCAAAAGAGTATACTTAATTGCAGTATGGTGAACGCTTAACATGGTGATCTACTGCAGCCTAAATATTAGGGTAGCACCGCTACATCACTTGCCACTATCTTAATCAAATGTAAATTTATTTTCATCACAGAAGTCTCCCCACCCAACATGGTATATTTTCTCAAACACTACCATCTCTCTCCAAAGATCTTAGAGCAGAGCGCACGTACTGTTCCATCTTTGCCTATGAAGCTGGAACGTTACCGATGCCCAGAGTCGCGCTAGTCAGTGGGTTGGGTTGGGACTGGGAGCCTGGGCTTAGTCTGTTGTTGCTATCAGACTTACCACTATGTCACATATTATAGAGCAGTAATAAACTATCAACACTTTCAGGTGCGAAATCAGAAACAATCCCTCTGTGGTAAATTTGCCTTCAGCTACGTTTTCATGTAGCTACTGTAGTGCTAATGTCCACTTCAGTCAGCTAGCTAACTTTAATTTACGACATAATAAGCCCACCTAGAGCTAGGATACATGCTTGATTGAACATCCAAAACAATCCCAATATCCTTGACATCTGAAATACATCTAGATAAATATATATTAATGGGAGACATTTCTCTGTTGATGGCGGAGATTTAGCTCTGGTGATGGCTTATATTAGATCATGACAGCTAGCTAGCTACCTCAAGCACAAAACATACTGTAAATAATCATGCAAAACATACCTGTATCTTGCTCGTTTTTCTCCTCCTCTGTCATTTTCTTCGTTCTGTTTTCGGCACCAGAGGGATACGTCCTTTTTTGTGACTTGTCTGAACATTACCGTCTCTTCCGATTGTTGAACTTGATGCAGTGTCTGCACGAATTGTATATGCACCCGAGGTGTCTACTTTATGCGCGTGACTCAAAGGCTGGCAGACACAGTAGCAGTAGGCAGGCATATTGATCATGAAATCATAATTTTCTTGATTTGAATGATAATTGTTTTATTTATTCATTCATTGATGTCACTTGTTTACGTTATTTATTATGTAAAAAAAAAAAAAAAGAAACTCGATTGGGGGCCCCCTGGTGGCCAGGAGGCCCCAAGCAGCCACTTAGTTCGCTTATGCCTCGGGCCGGCCCTGGTCATACGTATGATTACTGTGAATGTGTGTGTGTGTATCTGTTTGTGCACATGTGTGCACATGAACTGGGTTAACATGACCCCTGGAGGCAAATATACGGAAAAAATGGTCATCCTAGGTCCTACAGTTCTCAAGATATTCACAGAGAACTGTGTCTGGCCTACCCTCCTTTCGGGGGGTCCAGTCCAGCGGGGGGGCTACAGATCAAAACGAAAAATGACAGTTCCATGCTATCCATGTGGGGGTACATGCCCACCAAGTTTTGTGTACCCGGGTCTTTCAGTGTCCCGGGAATCCTTGTTGGTGTACGTCACTAAATGTACACATAAATTGTTTTATTGTAAGGCCCCCCATGAACGAAAGTACACAAAACTTGGCATGCATTCGGAGGGTGTCATAATGATCCTACACTTTCAATTTCGTGCAGTTTTGACCATGTCAGCCAGAGATATTGTGATGAAAACACCTAATTTTTTGCTTTTTAATTTTTAACTAGGTGGCGCTATACATTAAATAAGTGGTAATGGGATGGGTTGACATGGCCCCTTGAGATCAACATACAAAAAAAAGGTGGACCTCCTAGGCCCTACGGTTCTCGAGATATTCACAGAAAACTGTCTCCGGCCACCTACAGGCCAGTTGGTGTATAGTAACATAAATTAATTTATTGTGTGGCCCCCCATGAACGGAATTCCACGAAACTTGGCATGCATTCAGAGGGTGTCATAATGATCCTACACTTCCAATTTCATGCAGTTTTGACTATGTTAGGTCACAGATACCTGCGATTACAACACCTCATTTTTACTTTTTTGTGTTTAACTAGGTGGCGCTATACATGAAATTAGTGGTTATGGAATGGGTTGACATGGCCCCTTGAGATCAACATACAAAAAAAAATGGTCCTCCTAAACCCTACGGTTCTCGAGATATTCACAGAAAACTGTGTCTGCCCTACCCTCATTTCGGGGGGGGCAGTCCAGCGGGGGGGCTACAGATCAAAACGAAAAACGATGGTTCCATGCTATCCATATGGGGTTACATGCCCACCAAGTTTCGTCTACCCCGGTCTTTCAGTGTCCCGGGAATCATTGACGGAAATTTGGGCATGCGAAAAAGAAAGAAAAAAAAAAAGAAAAAAAAAATCTGACTAAACCTATATGACCGCCGCTTCGCTGCGCGGCGGTCATAATAACTAACTTCGGCTTAGTTGCTAGGCGACATCATGGCGCTGCTCCTGTGGTGACTGGCTGAGTATGACATATGGCCTATCGTGACAGTCTAAAGCGAATGGTTACTAGTCAAAAGCTTATTCAAATTTAGTAGGATGTCCAGTCCACATTGGGGAGTGTTTTCGTTATTAAACGTCGGGCGGATGCAAGGCGTTCCTAGGTTTCTTAATCAGTCATGGGTGTGTTTTGGGCATAACACTATTTAAACCAATGAGAATGATATCATTCCCTTTAACAGTGCAAAGCGCCACTTCAGTCAGCGGCGCATTTGAAGGAATCTGCTTGCGAGACCGTATGGAACAATTATTCCACTAAACCATGCTTTACTAAAACCTAGCATAGTATAGCCTTCACGCATTTGCACTCGTCAATTATTTGAACTCATTGGCAAAGTGAAACTAACTTCACCGTGGTGTCAGTCAACGACAAAACAGTTATGAGTTACACAGTTACTTACTTTCACCATTGACTGACAATATAGGTTACCATCGAAAACATTGGCTGGAAAAAGCAATAGCCTACATAATAATGTTCGAATTACTGAATAAAACAATGTTTATCCTGAGTTGCTTATATCTCGTGACAGTGCGTCTTCAGCTGTGCTCCATGTGTCTCTCGCCTCTCGCCTAATCACTTTTAACCGTCATTACTAATTTGCAAATGATGGTGAATAACTACTCATGGGTGTGTAAGGGTTCCCGCGGATCCTTAAAAAGTCTTAAAAAGTCTTGGTAACACTTTATTTTAATGTGTCGCTGTTACAGTGTACTTACCTAATTAGGTACAGTGGTACAACCTGTGTAACAACATGTACTATCAGGTACTATCATTGTACTTGCATAATGTATTTGTGGGTACCTACATATAGTTGTTACATTGTAATACTGAGTGCTTTTACAAAACCTTGCCAATTTTCCTACATTTTCATCAGAGGCAAAGAGCTGACCTGAGACCTGCTGGATGGGGTAAATCGGGTCATGATAGATTTGATATACAAAGCATGCTTAGCTCCAGTCAAGGCCTCATTGTCTTCAGTGTACATGTAACAGCTGTGCTGCTACAACCTTGTTACTCTTTGATACAGTGGAATAAACTGGAACAGGTCTTGTCTTGGAACAGGTCTACTAATTCACATGTACTGTGTGGTGTAACAGCAGACATGTTTCAACACATCAATTACAGGATGCATAACATCATTGACAGGATGTATATATGTAGATGTAAGTACTTAACTGGTACACTTTATTTTAATGGGTTTATTCCACTGTATCAAAAGAGTAATAAATGTGTACCAACACAGTTGATACATGTACTACAGTATGTAGGGTAATGGCAGACATGTTCCAAGACACCAATGACACAACATACATGTAATATGTAATTGTAAGTACTTAACTGGTACACTTCATTTTAATGGGTTTATGCCACTGTATCAAAGAGCAATAAGTGTGTACCAACACAGTTGATATATGTACTATGTAGTGAATTAGTAGACCTGTTCCAAGACATCGAAGACATAACATACATGTCATATGTACATGTAAGTAATTAACTGGTACACTTAATAGGTTTATTCCACTGTATCAAAGAGTAACAAGGTTGTAGCAGCACAGCTGTTACATGTACACTGAAGACAATGAGGCCTTGACTGGAGCTAAGAATGCTTTGTATATCAAATCTATCATGACCAGATTTACCCCATCCAGCAGGTCTCAGGTCAGCTCTTTGCCTCTGATTAAAATATTTAGGCAAATTGGCAAAGTTTTGTAAAAGCACTCAGTATTACAATGTAACAACTATATGTAGGTACCCACAAATACATAATGCAAGTACAATGATAGTACCTGATAGTTCATGTTGTTACACAGGTTGTACCACTGTACCTAATTAGGTAGGTACACTGTAACAGCGACACATTAAAATAAGGTGTTACCAAAGTCTTAAATACAACTTTCGGTTTTTAAGGCCTAAAAAAGTCTTAAATTGTCTGGGATGTCTTGAATTTTCGAAAGGGAGGTATTGAATTTGCGTATGGGACCGCCAGCGAGTGAGCGAGTGCAAGAGAGCAAGTGTCTCCATCTGGTTTCGTGTATTTAAAACGCAATTGTATAAGTGACTATAAGGCTACGGGAGGAAGTGTAGTGGTTGCAGAGTGAAGATGTTTTTCACGGGTGTGGAAAGGTGTGAAAACGGTAATAATACAGTATGTACAAATATAACTGACGTTTTCGTGGTGTAGCCAAGGCCTAAGAGATACGCTGGTAGCCTACGTGAGCGGTAGAATGAGCGGGAGAAAGAGTTAGCTAGTTAGCGATAGGGGTGGGGGTTAAAATTAGTAGGAAAAAAAAACTATTGCATAAAACAGTTTTAAGTTGTCGTATATATCTTTTTGCCGTGGTATAGTCTTAATTTTTGCATTTAGATGTCTTGAAAAGGTCTTAAAAGTCTTTAAATTTGCACAAAATGGTGTGTTTTGGGCGTAACATCTTACGTAATTTAGCGGGGGAAGAGGGCCGGTCGCCAGACGATCGTGTTAAAAATGTTCTGCCTGGCCCTCCCCCCTGGTCAAAATTTTTTTTCCAGGGGCCTCCCCCCGGCTCAAAAAAATTCTCCTAGGCCCTCCCCCCTACGTGAATCAAATAAAACTGGTCGAAAAATGACGTTTACAAGGTTAAAACGGCCAGCAAATGTCATAAGCACACATACACACACACGGGTACACACCAGTGTTGCGCGGGTTTGGTCACAAACGGCCCGCGGTCGCCCGATATTTTAATCATCCCGACCGCAACTCGGACAGCGAATATTAATTAGGACGAAATTATACCCGACCTGCGATCCCACCCTTTTTTTACAAAATGTGTGCTTTTGGTTATAGCCTGCATGCAGTGTGACAGTAGGCCATTTCTGTAAAACAAACTAATTTATTTGCGAAACTTTATGCAGTAGAACTACACGCAGTAGGCATGCAGGACATAATGTTTGCGCAGGAGAGAGAATGAGAATAAGAGCGCAAGCACGCACGCAACCACCAAGGGTTAGAACACTAGGATAAGATTTGAAGGCCATGGACATACATCTTTCTTTCGAAAACAGAAATGGTGAGGAAAGGTAGGCAAGAGAGATACATATTGCTGGTCAAAATCTTAGCGTAAGAACTGGTTTCAATGCTGAATAAAGCACAAAGCTTTACTAAAGCACATCCACTGTTTAAAGTCACAAACACAACGAACTAAGGTAACTTTTATGCATGCGCGAACCTATACATACCGGTAGATATGGCTGTGTAGTCTGTGCCATAACATTTATTCCTGCAGGCTGCCCGTTTTGGCTGTCATACTTTTAAATGGCTTCGCAAGAAGTAGGCCTACATAGACCATAACTTGTACTACTGTCATCTTCTTTAAGAACTTTTCCCAATATTTCCCATAGCCTATATTGCTTTTCCTGAAGGGGTGTCTTTATTATTTTAACTCGCGTCTTCAGCTTCTTTACTGTTGACTTTACTGTATTGATGCTTTACTGTATTGATGCAAGCCTCCTCGTGATATTTTAAGTAGGCCTATTTGTAGAAAATATATATTTAATTATTTTTAACTGACCCGCCCGCAAATGACCCGAATATCATTAAAATATTTTGTTTATGACTCATAACCGCGGGTGACCGCTTAATTTCGGGCAGACGTGCAACACTGCTAGACGCCATGTTTAAAAACCTGCAAGCTTCAGGTAGGGTTGCGACTTTTTGGACTCGCCCACTTTGTCAAAGAGACGTGAATCATGTTTTGGCCTACAAACCTTTTAAAATATCGGAAACAGATCATTGATCAGGGAAAAGAAATATCATGGATCAGGAAAAAATAATTTTCTTCGGCCCTCCCCTCCCCCCCCCCCCTGGTAAATATCGTACAGTCCCTTAAACCAATGAGAATGACAACTTTCATTCCCTTTAACTGTGCGGAGCACAACTTCAAACTGTGCATCAGTATTTTGACAGTCAGTGGTGCATTTGAAGGAATCTGCTTCCACGCGGGACTGTATGGAACAGTTATTCCACGAAACCATGCTTTACTAAAACCGAGCATAGTATAGCCTCCACGCATTTCCACTCTATTATTTGAACTCATTGGCAAAGTGAAACTAACTTCACCGTTGTGTCAAGTCATAGACAAAACAGTTCTTCACAGTTACTTTCACTATTGACTGACAATGGGTTAGCATCAAAAACATAGGCTGGAAAAAGCAACACTTACCCTAATAATGTTGGAATGACTGAATAAAACAATGTTTATCCTGCAGAGGAGTTGTTTATATCTCGTGACAGTGCATCTTCAGCTGTGCTCTCGCCTAATCACTTTTAACCGGCATTACCAATTTGCAAATGATGGTGAATATTATATGTATTTCGTAATATCTTTATTCTAATTATGTGTCCCATTGTAGCCTAATCATGTAGTTTGTAATGTTTTGCATGAATGTGCACTGGTGCACGTTCATGGATAATAGAAGGATGGTGGGTTGTGCATCCACCCATATGACTGTTGATAATGCGCCCTTAAAATAACATATACAGTAAACAACTCGCCATGGACTTCTGACCAGGTTTCTCTGAGGACCGAGGATAGCGATTTTAGACAACGCGCCAGATCCCCTCCTTAGGTTGTTAATTGCCAAACCCCCTGGCACGTTGTTTAATATAAGAGACGTGTAAAATATGAATTTAACTTTGCGCCGGGAAAATAACTAGCTTTCCGCCATGTGCCAGGTTGCAAAATAGCGCCCATAGTGGCACCGAGTGGTTAGTGGTGGTGTTCGTTGATTATTAAAATAAATATATCAGCGCAATGTATGATTTCAATCCGTGTTATTTGCTATTGTGGAACTATTTTATTAAAATTGTATTAACCGTGTATAAACTTCCGCTCAATATTTGAGTCTGAAGCATAGACAGTAAAAGAAGGTCTCGCGGGGGAAAGTCTACAACCGTAAACAGACCCCCTTTCCGTTTCCGGTAGCGCAGTAATATCAAGGAGCAATGAGTCTTCCAACAGAAATCAATGGGATTTTACAAAATGGCAAATAAAACACGACAGAAACTGTATTTCTCTACGCTACTTGTTTTGGAACATCAACGAACATCACTAACCACTCGGTGAGTTGCACAGTTTTAAAAATGAACGTTAAGGGTTGTTGTAAGGACATGTTTGTGCATGCCCATAGCCAGCCAGACAAAGGCGATTCAAAACGAGTCGACCCATCTTCAAAATTTCGGTGTCCACCACTCTAGTTCATCCAAAACAAACCAGAAAAGGGACTCAAAGTGCTAAACACCGGAATTATCCTTTAAGATAAAAAAAATCTATTTGGTATGGTATTGTATGAAGAGACTTACCTAGCATACCTAGCATTATGTCAAAATGAAAGATCATTTTGACATAATTTGAGCTGACTTTAAGGAGTCTTATCAAGACAAATTTACTCAATGCACAGACAGTCAAATTTGGTTGTTTTTAGGATAAGAAGTCTTAAAACAGGGTATCTGCACATTTTCCAAGTGCAAATTTAAAGACTTTTAACTCATTGAGTGCCAAAAACATAATATTACGTTTTTCCTTCCCATGCGTTGAGTGCCAAAAACGTAATATTAAGTTTTTAGCCTTTTTTTTTAATTACGAAACTAGACACTTTTATCACACCTTATATGTGATTTTGGGAACTCTGTGATGAATGGAAATTAAATATATGACGATCGAAAACTCATGAAAACGCACAATCTGGACATTTTATCTGGACATTTTATCATAACTCGGTTGCCGCTTTGGGTCGAATCAGTGACTCATGCACGTCAGGTCAAAACCGTTTTCGTGGGTCTATCACTAGGTGGCAGTCTCGCCAGGTCTTGCTGATCACTTCCCGGAAAGTTTACACAAGTAAGTAACAGGCAACACTTCATATTTCATGAAAGACGTTATATCTCTATTTCTAGGAAAAAACAGCGATTTTGATGAAAACTAGCCACTGTTTAGCTTGAGATTTCTCAGGAACAGAGGCGTGTAGAAATACACGGTTTGCACCCACCGAGAGCTTAAAGTCTCACCTTTTAATCGAGCCATTGTATGTGTTCATAGCTTTAACACAGAATATATGCTGTGGCTGTACAAAAATCATCAACAATGGTCTAGATTGCTGGCACTCTAGGACAAAGCTCCCGAAAACAGCTTGGCATTCAATGAGTTAAGACCTTTTCAAGACATCTAAATGCAAAAATTAAGACTATACCACGGCAAAAAGATATATACGACAACTTAAAACTGTTTTATGCAATATTTTTTTTCTACTAATTTAACCCCCACCCCATTTTCGATGTCTACAGAAGTTACCAAATATATTTTGGCGAAAGAAAAATAATTGTGTGTGAATTACCTTTTAGGGTCTGGGCTGCTTACTTTTGAAGCTGGCTGTACATATTTGGTTGTGCTTACTGAGGCTGAGGCTGACTGTTCCTCACCTGTGTCTGTAGTAGCCAGCAGTCTTCGCGTCCATAGTTTGTGAAACGATGCTGCATCCGAGCAAAGATTCTAGATGCCAAGCGCAACTCGGACAGGGCTTTTAAAATCCATATGTCCGGCCTAAATTCGAACGTATGGCCAACCTATCGCTAACTGGTTTACCAACTCTTTCTCCCGCTCATTCTACCCATAGACAGTAAAAGAAATTCTACCGCTCACGTAGGCTACCTGCGTATCTCTCAGGCCTTGGCTACACCACAAAAACATCAGGCATATTACAGTGCATACTGTATTATTACCGTTTTCACACCTTTCCACACCCGTGAAAAACATCTTCACTCTGCAACCACTAAACTTCCTCACGTAGCCTTAGGTATGAGCTACACCAGGCGCGTAACTGAAGCGTTCCGTTCGCGACGCGTAAAATCCATTTTAGTTGAATGGTCTATTTTTTTCGAACGTACGCCCCACTGTCACGTCTGGTGTAGCTACTTCCATTGATTATAATGGAAGCTAATTGTTGCAGCAGACGCAATGCGAACGGAACGATTCAGTTACGCGCCTGGTGTAACTCAGCCCTTATACTATTGCGTTTTAAATACACAAAACCGGATGGAGACATTTAACTTGCTCTCTTGCACTCGCTGGCGGTCCCATACGCAAATTTAATACCTCCCTTTCGAAAATTCAAGACATCCCAGACAATTTAAGACTTTTTTAGGCCTTAAAAACCGAAAGTTGTATTTAAGACTCCGCGGGAACCCTGTTAAAATAAGTCATTTTTTTCTTAAATTAAGATTTTAAAATTGTATACTGAAAACAATACTAACTATATATTTTGATCTTGATAGAAGATTAATAACACTTGATTAGCTTTTATTAGATAAGCAGTTTTTGCAGTGCATAGACACCTAGAAAATTCCCCAAAAGCCCAAATTATTTTGCCCGGCTCCTCTTTGCGGATTTCTCGTCTGCCTTTAACACGGTGTAAAACTTACTTGGTGGCCAAACAAACTCATGAACTGTTTCAATCTGGATCATGGACTTTCTTACCCAAAGTACACAGAACATGCTGGTCAATAAAAGGTTCTGTGACACCAGATACACGTCCACTGGCTCACCCCAGGGTTGTATCCTTTCACCGTTTTTTATCTTGTACACAGACGACTATAGAAGCCGCCATCCTGATAGTCATCTAGTGAAGTTTGCTGAAGTTTGTTCCAGAGTTTCCGCTAGAAAAAAATGGTGCCGGTCAAAGTGACCGGCAGAGGTTTCGTTTTCCGGACATTTTGATGATATGCCGGTCAATCCCTTCTTAATTAGTCAAATTTAGGAAAACTGGAGACAGGCTATGTAGCTTAAAGAATGACAATCCGGCTGTATAGAATGCAACATGTTCATTAGCCCAACTTAAACATGCCTAACAAGATGTTAGTTTCTGCAGTTTTCATGGACAGCAAGAGTCTGCTTCGTTCGTTGTTTTAAAAAGGCTATGTTGTTTGTTGTTGCTGCTACCCACGTTATCTCCAGTGGTGACTGTTTAACTTACACAGATGCGCACACACAAGAATGAGCGCTCACACCACTACCCCCTAATGCTATGCCTCTGTATTTGATAACAATAAATTAAGAAATGTTTCCTATTCTGGGAAATGTTTAGTTTTTTTTTTTTTCTGCCGCGGTTCAATGATACCGTTTAATTGTGCCAGAAATTATCCGCGGACCAGTAATCGCCTCGTCGAGGAGGCCCTAACCCTGCAGATCATAGACAGAGAACGCATAGGCCTACTGTAGCCTATGCTTTAGGTAAAGAACACTTTGCATGTCCAGTGTACACGGAGAATGACAGTGTCTTGGAGCGGCCGCACCCCCCGCAACTCCACTTCCAATATCACTGATTCCGACAGATACGCCCGACACTTCTGCTTTTTATCTGGTGGTGGTGGAGTTGACCGGACATCTGAGGCTTCAGACGTTACCAATTTATTATCATCCATCGCGTCTGGCCTCTGAAAAAACTTTTTAAGGCTCTGCCTGGGCCTGGCCATGTTTGAACCGCCTCACTCATTTGTTCGTTGTTAAACATGGACGTTTTAAGCGTGCGCTTCCTATTTGAAATGCAGCAGGCTATGCGTGTTTTTTAATAGCTTACTTTTCAAACGGTAGAGCCTGTTCATTTACATAGCCTAGCCAGAGGACGTATAATATAGGCTTACATATTAAGGCTTATTCTCAAATCCAGATTGCGTTAGGGGACTGGATTATTAGCCAATTTCAATCGGACAATTTGACCGGAGACATTTAATTTTTTTTCCGGCCAATGTCCGGTAATTACCGGACAACGGAAACCCTGATTTGTTCTCCTTTCCCTGCTATCTGGTTCTGTCTTAGATCATGGGCCTGTCCTCAGTGAGTTTGTGAAATGGTGTGATAGCTGCTTTTTGGAGCTAAATGTTACAAATACCAAGGAGATGTTTATTGAAGGACGCAGGTCAGGACTGCCACTACAATCCATGGGGAACCAGTTGAAGTTGTACATGAATACAAATACCTGTGTACGGTCATCAATTTTGACCCTAGCACAGAGGTGATTATCAAAAAATGTCAACCGTGGCAGTATTTTTGGAGGGAGCTATTCTCCTTTGGAGTGAGCAGAAACATTATCAACACTTTTTACAACTCCTTTATTGAAAGCATTCTGACCTTTTCATTTATATACTGGTTTCACACCCTCTCAGTTAAAAATGAGAAGCACCTCGGGAACACATGCTCATAAATGATTGGCCACCCTCTTCAGTCTCTAACATCACTGCACGACAAGGCAACATTTTGGAAAGCTAACTGCATCTTAGAAAGACTACCCATGTCATGCACACAGCTTTTGAATGGCTACCCTCTGACAGGCAGCACTGTCCTTTGACTAGGACTAATTGAAGGAAGGCTGTCTTTACTTTTAAGGCTATTCACCTTCTGAATTTGAAAATGCTCCCAGGACAATAACTAATCCTAACTAATCTCCCACACTTACTTACACCCACTGTCTGTCCTGTTCTTTCTTATTGTCCTGTCTTATATGTTATGTTATGTCTTACAGTGGGTACTACTTTGAATTGTCCAGCTTCACGCGTGAATCACACGTCTTTTATTTATATTTCCCCAGTGAAGCTGCAATGACCCAAACAACCACCAGGTGGCACTTGTGAGCAGGGTTAGGAACGTCGGCTTTTGCCGCTTTGAGTCTATGCACCCCATGCTACAGTATGGACCATATGGGGCGTGCCACGACGAAATGGGTCTTGTGTAGCGGAAATCCATTTCGAGATATAGCGGAATGACAAAATTATTAATTTTCTAATTTGACCACTAACACATTCCTTTACCTCTTATCTATCACTCATAGATGTATCTTACTGTAAAACGACCTAAAAATATGATTTTGAAGGCCAAATGTGTAGGCTGCACATTAAAGTTTGGATAATAGTTTAAGCATTAGGCTATTTTTGTCCTTGTCGTCTTCAGAAGTAGATTGAACATTATAGGCTAGCCTACCGCACAAATTATACGAATGCCTCACAAGTTTTACCGCCTGCATGAATCGAGCATTTAGAAGATGTGCTGTGTAATTTGAACTTTAAAGCTGATTTTCTCAAAACTTGCTGATATGAGGATAGCCTTCACATTTTGACCAATATCTCAGGGTTGACTAAACGGAATTGAACAAATTACCTCTTGATTTAAACCCTAAGGTCTGTGGATTATGAATATCTAATGAACCCATTTTTTATTGTGTCAAACTAGACTCATTTCGTCGTGGCATGCCCCATATATTTACCCAACGTTTTTTCAGTTGTTTCCACCCCCTGATGAGCTTTCATTTCGATGGCTGATAGGCCTACAGTACGTCTCCTGCGACAGTCCCAACTAGGGCTGGTCGATAAAACGACAGCGATATGTATCGCAATAGACATGTAATCGATATCAATAAAAAATGCGTTCGATAGAACATTCGATAATTAAAAGCAACACACACCTCCCGCCTTACGTTGTCCATAAATAAATAGGCTAAATATATCTTGCATTGTAGCTAGTATGTGCAACTCTACCAGAGTAGACGATAGAAGTAGGCCTACCTCAACACAGACTCTCAATGAGTCCTTGCCTCGTGCTGCGCGCGCTCTCTCTCTCTCTCTCTCTCTCTCTCTCTAGTAGTGATGGCAGTCTGACACTGAAGCTTCGATACGTGCTTCAAACCAGTAACTACAATTCCATTTGAACCACTGCTCCGAAGCTTGCTTTGCTACAGAAAAAATCACGTGACTTATGACGTCAGAAGCAGAAACTGCTTCATTCTCTGAAAGAATCACCTGAGTGGTTCGCAGCGCCACCGCCTCGTGAACCAATCGTGCTGCCACTGCAACTGGCACGGCCTCGTTTCTAGTCTGAATTGTAGCGCGCTCAAAGCATAAACACTTTAGGCTAATGCACAACATTGCGTTTGGTTCATAGCCTCTACTGTGACAAGCATAGTTTGTTCATATCGATTTATTTTTATTACAATGTAAGAGATACGTGGGAAAACTTTATTCTGATGGCTCCTGATCAATCTTTATTTGTATAAATAATGATATACAATTCTTATTCATGTGCACTACGTATGTGTGGGGGTGGGGTGGTTAGGTGCGTGCACTTGATTTATTTCACTAGTAAAGCTTCCTGTCCACTATCTAGCTGGGATAATTTAGATGCAGTCTTGGCTTTTCACCAGGAGAGGTCGCTGTTACTGAAGCTTCAAGTTATGAACCCATTTTTTAATCAATTGTTCAAAGTGGTTCAGTGCTTCACCAAAGCTTCATTTGCCCATCACTACTCTCTAGGTGCATTGTCACTCCCCGATGTGAGTCGCTACCGGATGTGAGTCGCGCATGCGTCACTTTGCTACTTTGCGACTACCTGTGCTGTTAGCCACAGAATAATGACATTAGCCTACACAGCAGTAATGTATTATTTAGCGTAAGGCATCACATTTTCACGGCATGATCTCTAATGTCAGTTCTAGATTAGAGGCTGAAGTAGCCTGCTAGCGAGAGACTTCTGTAATATCAATAAAAATGTACCTACATAACGAAGTTTGTTCACTGCTGGCAAGTAAGTAAGCAATCAAGCACAACAAAGGCTGTCACTTGAATAGCGTTTGCTAACGTTAGCAATCAAACAATTTTAGATAGCTAAAACGTTTTTGAAACAGAAAAGTGAATTATTTTATGGATTTCAGTCGGATCCCTTGGCGTTATGACGTAAAACCTATCAATCTGAGCATGCGTGACTCACATCGGGTAGCGACTCACATCGGGGAGTGACAGCATCCCTCCTCAGCATGCGCATGTAATCCAAACATTCACAATCGTGCAAGACGACTGAATTGCTATTAAATCCGGTTAGCATCATTAGCACGCTGCACGAATTTGTTCAAAACTGTTGCATTCAAATTGACTGCTAAATTCTAATCAACTCAATCCCGATGCAAATGGAAAAGTATTTTCCAAGACTCAAACGGGCCTGTCCCAAGGAGAAAAAGTATTAATTTGAAACTTAAACACACGTGGGGAAACTGAACAGTCTAACCAGTAGACTTACTATGATAAACTAGCAAATTACTTCGTTTACAATATTTCCAGGCTTCAACCAGTGCTGCTCATTCAGACTTATGTGCACAATTATTTATTTGAGTGTTTTTCATGATTGTGTTGCTATTTCTTTTCCCTGTTTGCTTTGATTGATAACTGAGGTGATTCAAATCAGAGGAAGGTTAAGTTTAAAATAAAAGTGTTTAAAAGTGTTTACATTGAACTTTTTTCCCTTCTGGTCCTTATCTGAAATAGATTTAAAAAAAATCAATAATTATCGATATCGACCGATATGAAATACTTATATGGTAATACAGTTTTCAGCCATATCGCCCAGCCCTAGTCCCAACATTTAGCACTATAATCAAACAATCCAAAAGTTAATTAAATCCTGAAGCAAACTGAAAATCTTCTGCTTTTAATATAGCCTACCGATAAGCTGCTCAAAATGACACACAGTCTAACGATAAAACTTGTTATTGTTTATGAAGGTGTCTTTGATTTTTTATGAAGAGGCATCTGAGGGGTATTTCACAAAACCTAGATAAGGGATTAAGCTGGGATTTTTTGGTTATCCTGGATGAATTTAGCCTTAACTTGGTTTCACAAAAGAGATGGCACATAAGTTACCATGGGGATTTATTCTCTGCACAGCTAAGTTAAGCTAAGCTAAGTTAATTCTAATGATAATTATGTTGTCTTATTGGTTCAGCTAGGTGTCATTCAAATCAGATCTCCATGCTAATTTTTAAGGAGCTTTATTCTATTTTTATACTATTTGCTAAATGTATTTGCTCGCAAAACAAACCGGATTGTCTGCCTACTATCATATGGTTATTATGACCGCCGCGCAGCGAAGCGGCGGTCATATAGGTTTAGTCAGAATTTTTCTTTTTTTTTTTTTTCTTTTTCGCATGCCCAAATTTCCGTCAATGATTCCCGGGACACTGAAAGACCGGGGTACATGAAACTTGGTGGGCATGTAACCCCACATGGATAGCATGGAACCATCGTTTTTCGTTTTGATCTGTAGCCCCCCCGCTGGACTGGACCCCCCGAAAGGAGGGCAGGGCAGACACAGTTTTCTGTGAATATCTCGAGAACCGTAGGGTTTAGGAGGACCATTTTTTTTGTATGTTGATCTCAAGGGGCCATGTCAACCCATTACATAACCACTCATTTCATGTATAGCGCCACCTAGTTAAACACAAAAAAGTAAAAATGAGGTGTTGTTATCGCAGGTATCTGTGACCTAACATAGTCAAAACTGCATGAAATTGGAAGTGTAGGATCATTATGACACCCTCTGTATGCACGCCAAGTTTTGTGGAATTACGTTCATGGGGGGCCACACAATAAATTCATTTATGTTACTATACACCAACTGGCCTGTAGGTGGCCGGAGACAGTTTTCTGTGAATATCTCGAGAACCGTAGGGCCTAGGAGGTCCACCTTTTTTATGTATGTTGGTCTTAAGGGGGCATGTCAACCCTCCGAATGCATGCCAAGTTTTGTGTACTTTCGTTCATGGGGGACCTTACAATAAAATAATTTATGTGTACATTTAGTGACGTACACCAACAGGGATTCCCGGGACACTGAAAGACCAGGGTACACAAAACTTGGTGGGCATGTAACCCCACATGGATAGCATGGAACCGTCGTTTTTTGTTTTGATCTGTAGCCCCCCCGCTGGACTGGACCCCCCGAAAGGAGGGTAGGGCAGACACAGTTCTCTGTGAATATCTTGAGAACTGTAGGGCCTAGGATGACCATTTTTTCCCATATGTTTGCCTCCAGGGGTCATGTTAACCCATTTCATGTGCACACATGTGCACAAACAGATACACACACACACATACATTCACAGTAATCATACGTATGACACATACTCACACAGTAGACATATGTACGCTTGCATGCACAGGCACATACGCAGGCACACACACAAGCACGCACACACACATACACACACACCCACACACATAACATAAACATGTACATGCACACAATTCAAGAATTTCTCAGAATTATGAACAAGATGGAGGTGGGTTGTATAACATTAATTTTACATGTGAAATCTATGCACTAATCATGTTTTGGTACTTGTTGTCTAGCAGATACCAGTGAGAATTGAGTGTGGATAATGCAATTTAGTGAGACAGTTAGAATCATATAGGCCTTTCAGCGTGATTTCTTTTTGTGGAAAAAATGTGCTGGACTGGGCGGCGGTCATATTTTGTACCGCTCTGCGGTACATCTAGTTATTGTAATTGTGATAGCCTTATAATTATGAACATAGGCCTAGGTAGGCTACTCGTTGTTTGCTTCTTTTGTTAATAGACGTTTGATGAATAGCCTACTGTAGTTGATTAGAAGTGGAGGGGCAAGTTTTCGAAGGTATTTTCAACTATAATATTAATGTATATCATAGGCCTACTATGTGCATCTTTGCAGTGGCAAGCGCTTTCTTAATGATGTTGCGTGCCGAGACAAGGAAGCACTCACACGTGGGCGCATACGTAAATTTGCATTCAGTTGGTCTACCACGCCTACTCTTGCTGTTTTACAGAAATAGCCATGATTCCCCATTACAAAAAGGACAACTTTACTTCATTGTTAGTCTATATCAATAGCGGTTGTTCACTTTGTGTGAATGACGATATTTTCTGCGTCTTTTTTATTCCAACCGTGGGCACTTTGGAGCAGAAACGAGAACGCGCACACATCCTGAATTACTTACACCTGGCTTGACATAGTCGCTCCTACTCATCCTGGATTGGCATTAGTGAAACGAGTAGAGCTAGGATGACCAGACGCTATGTCAAACCTCGCTTTATCACTTATCTTGGATGTCTTAATTCTGCCTTTGTGAAATACCCCTCTGGCTGTTTTGTTTATGCTTGTTTTGTTTTTATTAATGGTTTAGCTCATGAGATCACGAGGCCAGTGGCTACCCCACTTTTCGGTAAAAAAAAATGAAAAAAAAATGTCTCATTTTCCACAAAACATCTTGCCTATCGGGGCTTTCTATAGGTTTCAATATGGGCTGTATCGTGAGACAAACAGTAAGAACAGAATAGGGGATGGTAGGCTCCAGCACTGGGGTTGGTGGCTCCCATCTGAAACAGTTTTTAATTTAGATACAACAGCACATTATTTGGGTGCACCTGAATTTTTGAGATGTTTACATTAAGTACTTTTTGCTTGAAACTAGGCTATACGCATCCTGCTGAAACTAGGCTATACGCAACGACTGCTGTTCGAGTGCGCATCTGCAATATATTGGGTAGCCTACTCTGTTCACTGAATGCTTAGACAGTGCTGTGCAAAGAATTACACATACGCCTACATAAATTGGCTTTATTACTGCTTCTTCAGTTACACTTCTCTGTTCAGGATCTAGAGTGAACAGAGTGGCAAATATTAAATAGGCTAAAACTTGGCTGTTTAACAATGCCCACAAACGTCACTCAGTAACACAAATCTAAGGTGAGAGATAGAAGGTAAGAGTTTGAAGAAGGCATGCTCATTAGGCTATATTATTTTGTGCGCAACTGACGCTATTATATAGCTAATGCATGGGCATAACGTTGTTCAATCAGACAATATATCAGGTGGCCTTGCAATTTCTATATAATCCTAGCGTATTAGAGGTGCATTTAATAATCCTAGCATATTAGAGGTGCATTTAACTGTGCTCATAAGTTTAGTCTGCGCTTCAGCCTTGCACTTTGTTCACGTGAGTAGTCAGAGATGGTAAGATTGCTGCTCTTTCATTCTCACGATTGCGTATTCACCAGCTCATTTTTTTAGATATCCCAGGGGAGAAACCCTTTATTAAATAGACCTATGACTTGACACTTCTGGCCTAGAAAAAATGCATTGGGCGCCCTGTTTATGTCTATCGATATCTTGATATAGTCAATCTATACATAATAATCTATACAATATCAGAAAATGGTTTTGCATTAGGCTTATAGCCTAGCACAGTGGTTCTCAACCTTTTTTCAGTGATGGTACCCCTTGTGAAATATTCAGCCAAGTACCCCCTAACCAGCGCAAAGCATTTTTAGTTGAGAAAAAAAGACTTAAAACAGAGCACTGTGACATCCATGTCTAATTTATTAAACTTTGGAACCACGACTCCATCCATAAACATCAACCACGACTCCATTGTTTGAGTTTTGACAGTGATTGACAGGTGATGGCGGATGGCATGTGACAGGTTGGGTCGAACCATCCTGGTATGGGGGACTCTGGGTATTTAGGATAATGAAATTGAATAGCCTACTGAAATATAATTTTATTAACATATATATGTTCCTGAAATATTTATTAAATAATTGTTTTTAAAGTATTTTTGCATGGATTCTACTTTTTAAATCTATGTATATTTTAACCATAAGCTGTTTATAGGGCATTTTCACTACTTTTATTCATAAGGATTTATTCTGGTCATTGTAAGTGCCACACACACATATTATATATTGTTTTTTTCAGCAGAGTCTAGGCTATCCAGATATATATAAAAAGCATATTATAAAAATTGTAAAAATGTATCTCACCACAGCAAGCTCATAGCTCTACATGCATTTCATGTGTGTGTAAGGCAGACTGTCCTGAATCTGGTGAATAGTGGAGGGATTCTCTGGGGCTGAGCAATTTACAGACATATGTGGTGTGCGCCTTACAGAAATAAATGCCATTTTTTTATTTAGTGATTAAAAATTACCTTTCTGCGCTCCATATCGGTGACAAGAACTGATCTGACCTGACTTACCCGAGTTTACGTGTGTGTGCCTATGGTGTCTGCACTCATGATTCTCTACAACTTTGACTGCATTGCCATGAACAAAGTAAAGGCAAAAAAGGTGTTTCTTTGCCGAACAAATTGGGATGCAATGTGAACCTTGAATTGGATGCCATGCAGGAATTTGGTAGGATCTCAAAACCGGATTCTGAACATTCTTTGCCATAGAGAAACACACAATAGCGTTGGATTGCAAACATGCTTTGCTACAAAAACAGACAAAAACGTGATGTAAGTCGAGCTATAATGTGCTTGGTATCAAATGATAGCTCCGTATCTCCTCTTTCATCTGACATGCGTGGCATATCTATCCGATCACAGGTCCGCGAATAATTCAAACGAGAGTAATGGGTGTGCAGCGTTGGTTTTTGTACATGGCGTTATTATTTTGCAGTCACTTCGTTTTCATTTGTTCTTTGTTTTCATAAGCCAGAAGGATCAACATACTTGCTATCAATGGATAGCCCTGTGTCTCCTCTTTCATCTGATATGCTTGCCATATCTATGTGTTCACGGGTTCGCGAGTAATTCAAACGAGAGTAATGGGTGCGCAGGTGAACGCAGAGAAGTATAGACTGTAAATTTGGTGCAATTTCATTTCATGTTTTTTTTATTAACGTACAGAGAAGTGCGTGGTCTCGTTAGAAAGCCCCACTTCTGCTCTGTCACGCAATAGAGGTTTCATCTCGCTGCAATGAACAGTTGCGGAGCAATGTAACAGAAAAGAAAGGGTGAGTTTTTTGACGCACTTTGCGTCAACCGGGTTCTAAGGGTTAAAATCTCACGTACCCCCTGGAGTGCCTTGACGTACCCCCAGGGGTACGCGTACCCCCATTTGAGAACCACTGGCCTAGCAGATAATAAGACTACCAAATTAATTAAACATTGAGTTCAATGCAAATCAAACCAGCTAATAGGCTAACTGAAAAACACACCATGCCAATCTCTAGGTATGGTGAAGGGTATGTGATGATGTGGGGCTATTTTAATTCCAGAGGCCAAGGGAACTTTATCAGGATGCATAGTATCCTGGATCCATGAAATAAGTGGCCTTTAAAAATAAAAAATCTATCTGCCTCTATGGGAATTTAACATGGGGGTCAAATACTTATTGCCCCTGTAATTTTTAAGGAAGAGCATTTATTTATTTTTATTACACAGCTCTTCAGAGTGCTGCAGAATGCTCCATTCACTTGAATGGGCCTTCCCAACGTTCGGTGGTCTGCTAATTCTCAATAACAGACCGTTGCTAAGTATAACAGACCGCTGTCAAGGAAAATGGGCTTTGTGCTTCTAATTTACGTCTTTCATATTACTGCGCAAGGACTGGAACTTCATTCAAAAGTGAAAGCAGACGGTTGATCAGCTGTGTTCTAAAAAATGTTTGATTCAAGTTCTGTTGCTGCGAACTATTTGTTTCTCACCAAAAGCCACGATGAAACGGTAACAAATAGGCTATAGCCTAAAGAGTCACATCGTGGGGAGTTTATTGTTTCGTTTTGGCAAGTAGCCGTGTAATAAGCGGGATAATGTACAGAGCGCCGGTCATTATTGGGAAAATAAGTCCCGACAGGGCGAACCGGACCCCGACGCGCAGCGGACCGGTGTTCAATAAATTATCCCTTACACGATACATTCTTCATTCACGAAGAAAATTGGTGTCCTTAAAGGTTGGATTTTTACTCATTTTTTTAAATTAAGGCATTAAGATCAATTTCTAACAGATGATTTTATATTCCTCTTTTTAGTCAACTTTAGCATGGGTTCAAATACTTATTCTCCCCCCTGTATATATATCAGAGTTTCCGCTTCAAAAAAGGGGTTTCGCTTTCCGGACATTTGATGATATGCCGGTCAAATATCCTATTGGGCCCTATTATGACATTCTAAAGTGCATCGTCACTCGTCAAAAGTCTATTCAAATTTAGTAGGATGTCCAGTTCACATTGGGAGGGGTTTCGTTCTCAAAAGTGGAGCGCATGGCGTAACAAGGTGTTCCTAGGTCTTTTAATCAGTCATATGGGTGTGTTTGGGGCGTAACATCATTTTAAACCAATGAGAATGACATCTGTCATTCCCTTTAACGGCGCAATGCGCGATATGTCAAATAAATGCATCGGTATTTTGGCATTCAACGGCGCATTTGAAGGAGGCTGCTTGCGAGACCGTATGGAATAGTCATTCTTAAACCATGCTTTACTAAAACCTAGCATAGCCTTCACGCATTTGCACTCGTCTATTATTTGAACTCATTGGCAAAGTGAAACTAACTTCACCAAGGAGTCAGTCAACGACAAGACAGTTATATGCAGTTACTTTCACTATTGACTGACAATGGGTTACCATCGAAAACATAGGCTGGAAAAAGCAACACTTACCCTAATGTTGCTCAAATGACTGAATAAAACAACATTTATCCTGCAGAGGAGTTGCTTATATCTCGTGACAGTGCGTCTTCAGCTGTGCTCCATACGTGTCTCTCGCCTCTCCCCATATCACTTTTAACCGTCATTACCAATTTGCAAATGATGGTGAATAACTACTCATCATGAGATGTACAGTATTTCGTAATATCTTTATTCTAATTATGTTTCCCATTGTAATCGTGCAATTTGTAATGCTTTGCATGGACGTGCGCTGGTGTGCGTTCATGAATGATAGAAGGATGGTGCGTGCACCTGCCAATATGACTGTTGACATGCGCTCTTAAAATAGCATATGAACAACTCACCATTGACTTCTGACCAGGTTTAGGTGGTGTATGATAGCGATTTTTAGACAATGCACCAGGTCCCTCCCTAGGTTGTTAATTGCCACACCCCTGGGCGCAATGCTTAAAAAATAAACGTGCAAAATAACGAATTCAACTTCGCGCCGGTGAATAACGAACTTTACGCCATGCGCTGGTGACCCAAAATATAGCCCATTATCTTTTCTTAATTAGTCAAGTTGAGGAAAACGAGACAGGCTATTAAAGAATGACATAATCATGCCGTATAGAATGCAACATGCTCATTAGCCTAACATAAACATGCTTATAACTAGTGTTAATTTAAAGATCTAGCCAGTCTCTATGCTGTTTTCATGGACAGCAAGAATCTGCTTTGTTCGTTGTTTTAAATACAGTAGGCTACGTTGTTTGTTGCTGCTACCCACGTTATCTCCAGTGGTTTAACAGTTTCACTTGCACAGATGTGCACACACATTGAATGAGCGCTCACATCACTACCCCCTACTGCTATGCCTCTTTATTTGATTTGAACACTAAATTAAGAAATATTTATTATTCTGGAAAATGTTTAGTTTCTTTTTCTTTCGGTCTGCGGACCAGCAATCTCCTCGTCGAGGAGGTCCTAACCCTGCAGATCTTTCTGTCTACACGGAAAATCACAAGTGCATGGCCATTTCCATGTGTCCGGGATTGACTGACTTGACATTTACATCTAAAGTATCACCACGTAAATATTATATTGTTATCAAACTTTTTTTTTTATTATCAGAATTAAATATAGTTTCCTGATGGCATTGAACATATTTATTCAGAATAAAATAATGTTTTTTGGTAAATATTTTATGATTTTTTTGAGTCCCCTGGTTTGACTTGTTGTGACCACCCCATCACATTAACATATTTTGTGTGTATATAGCATACTGTTACTTTAAATGAAATAAATACATTTTTTAATAATGTCTGCCTGTGCGCACCCAAGAAACCAAGCAGAAAAAATGTGACATTCTTTTACATTGTTTCTTGTGGGGGTTGTGTTGCCCCCTGCAGGTAACCACCAGAACCTAGTCAACGTCAGACGTTTCTCAGACGTAACCTTAGGCCCGGGCCATTAAGACCTACTATACCCCAGAGGTGTTGCAGGTAGCAGGGACCTACTGTCGTGCAAAGCTGCCCGTCTTCCCTCTCTGGCGCATCGCATATAACCTATTACTCCTTTTTTTATGTATATATATATCCCGCTTGGAAGTTGATCAGGCAGATCTAGTTTCCACTGGATTTTTTGATTGTCGGTGCCGTTTAAGTAGTATACTATAGACTATACTACTTAAACGACACCGAAAATCAAAAAATCCAGTGGAAACTAGATGGCAGAAGTGTGTAGGCCAATCTGCCCAGCAGCTTTTTCTACTTTGTCACCTACAGAGTTTGACAGGTACGATCTTTCAAAACGCCATGTTATTTCCCATAGACAATCCACGCCCGGAAGTTGGATGGATACGGAAGTTAGGAGGCAGGGCTTATTCTGGAGAGGTCTATGTCAAAATGCACCAACAGCAACAGTTAGGCTACATAAAGATGATACTTTTCGGGTCCTCTCCATTAAGATCCAACTTGAACGTATGCTACTCCATTTAATTGAGAGCGCGTCTGAGTGCACACTAGAGGAAGAGAAAACGAGTGGCAGGTTCCAGCTGGCTTGTCGTTGTTGATGATAATTAATATCTCCTTTTTAATATAAGAAACTTATTAAAGGAAGGCAACAAAGACGAGGTTAGAGGAGATTGCGGATTTATCCGGTTTCCACTACTGACAAGTTATAAACTGTGAGAGCCAGGGCACTTTGACATACTGTAGGCTGCACTCACTGTGATTTGAAAAATGGAAAAAAATATGAAGAGTTGTCTTTGCCTTTGTGTAAAGGAACTGGTGAGTCTTAAAGTTTTCAATAATTCGTTTAGGCTACATGAAGCACATATGCCGATTGAAACGCATTCCACTCAGCTAGCTAGGTGACTGGCTCAGGCTCATCATTCACTTTTAATTGCAAACAGAAAATGTCTAGCTAGCATCATGTCATTACATGCTTCTATTTCCAAAGGAATGAAAGCTGTTTATACCAACTTAATATCATGCTAATCATTGTTAATATAGTGCAATACATGTGTTACAAACAATATTAGAGTTTGTGGACTAGCTATAGACTATATACCAATGGAGCTGGTAAAAAAAGACCATTATGAGAACGTGGCCACAATGGGCTTAAAGTGACAGTGCACCATTTACAAATGAGTTAAACAGCATAAAATGAGTAGTATTTCTTAAGAAATTAACCCTTAGAACCCGATTGACACAAAGTGCGTCAAAAAACACACCCTTTCTTCTCTGTTACATTGCTCCGGAACGGTTCATCGCAGCAAGCACGACAGAGCAGAAGTGGGGCTTTCCAACGAGACTACACACTTGTCTGTACGATCAAGTATGAAAATTAAAAAAAATCATGAAATTAAATCAAATTGCATCATATTTACAGTCTATACTTCTCTGCGTTCACCTGCACACTCATTACTCTCGTTTGAATTACTCGCGGACCCGTGATCGCATAGATATGCCACGCATGTCAGATGAAAGAAGAGACTCAGAGCTATCATTTGATACCAAGTACATCCTTCTGGGTTATAAAACAGACGAAGTGACAGCAAAATAATAACTTCATATAGCTGGACTTACCCCACGTTTTTGTCTGTTCTTGTGGCAAAGCATGTTTATAATCCAATGCTATCATGTGTTTCTCTATGGCAAAGCATGTTCATATTCCGGTTTTGAGATCCTAGCAAATTCCTGCATGGCATCCAATTCAAGGCTCACATTGCATCCCAATTTGTTCAACAAATAAACACCTTTTTTGCCTTTACTTTGTTCATAGCAATGCAGTAAAAAGTTGAGAATTATTATGACTGCATACACACAGGCACGCAGGCTAACACGCAACCTCGGGTCAAGTCAGGTCAGATCAGTTCGTGTCACAGATATGGAGCGCAGAAAGGTCATTTTTCATCACTAAATAAAAAATGCCATTTATTTCCGTAAATCACACAGCAAATATTTATGTAAATTGCTCCAGAGTATCCCTCCAACATGGCAATTATGTTGCCCGATTCAGGACAGTCTGCCCTACACACACATGTAATGCATGTAGAGCTGTGAGCTTGCTGTGGTGAGATACATGTCGAAATATAAGAATTTTTATAATACACTTTTTAGATTTTAATTCTTTAAAAATCAAAATAAAATCAATGCTAGTATTAATACATTAAATGATGGCAGATCTGAATACCCTAGACTCTCCTGAAAAAAACAATATATAATATATGTGTGTGGCACTTACAATGACCAGAATAAATCCTTATGAATAAAGGTAGTGAAAATGCCCTAAAAACAGCTTAGGGTTCTAAGTGTTAATACTTTAAAACACAATTACTGTGTCAGTATTATCATTTAAATAATATAAACGTGTTTTACTTTTACCTTTGTGGTTACTCATTAATGATTTATGTTGTATTTAATATGCCATTTAAGAAGCTTTAGTCTTTAGGAACTTTTTAATTGCGGTTAATCGAGATTAAAAAAATATATTTTGAAATGAATAATCGTTTGACAGCCCTAATCCTGGGTGTTGTCACACTGTTTTTGCTTTTAGATAATAATAATAATAATAACCCAAAATGATTTTCTTGATACTGTCATGCATAAGACTTTTTTTCCTGTCCTGGACTCGGTCTTGACTCGGACTCGAACCTTTTTGGACTCGGTCTTGACTTGGTCTCGAACCTCTTTGTACTCGGTCTTGACTAGTCCTTGACTAGTCCTGGTCTTGGACTCGACAAAGGTGGTCTTGACTACAGCCCTGCTATTAGCCTACACAATAGGCCTACTCACTGAACCACCTTGCCTATTGTCTTTGCACTTTGCTTATTGTGTCAGAGGATTCATATGATTTAAACTGGCATACTGTACATAGACAGTGTTGCAGAACTGTTTGGATTTACATACAAGTTGGTTCAATATTGCAAACAACTCATCTATATTATATTTTACTACTTTGATTTTTTATTACTATGAGGGTACAAACTTAATCTTACCACCTCGTCACACAAATTACACAGGAATAACGTTTTACAGTTCAGTACAGTTTTAACACTTATCATTGGCTATGCAAATGACATTTCTAGTTGAAGGCATGCATGTTAAGTCGAAGACAATTGCTCAAATAATGTACAAATTAATAAACACCAGGTACAGTTTTTTGGGTTGCTGGTCGGACATAATTTTCTCTTTAATAATACTTGCAGTTTGTTTATATTATTGAAAGTCATATGATTTTAATACATTTAACTGCCAGGGTTTTAAGTCTAAACTTTTACCAACATTTTCCAAAATGCCCATACCTAGTCCTTATACATTCATAATGTTTGTATTGGATTAATGAAATGTTCATATCCCATGTGTGTGTTTCTGCATGTGTGTCTGTATCTGTTTTTGTTTTTTCTTGAATAGAACACACTACGTACCCCGGTCTATACAACTTCAATGCGAAGAAATGCCATGGGAGTCGGCTTGGTGTTTGAGGCAGATCTTTTCACCACCAAACATATATCTCACTGGGTATTGCAGGGTGTCTGTTTATGCCTCAATTCTGATTAAGTTCTTATGTCATGTTAAGTTCATAAGTATCATTTTTATGGTCATAGAGATCACAGTTGTATTAAATTTGTCTTGACTTCCTCACATTAAAGACTTTTGGGGAAAGAATAATTGTTCCAGTACTTTTACTGAATCATGGTTTATCCCTGGCAAATGCAGATGTTTCTGTACAGCATGTATTTGTAAATAGACATGACCACCACAGCAAGTCTGCTTTAGGAACAGTAAAGTGCAGAGTAAAGAACTGAAGTAAAAAAAAAAGGTAGGCAATAAATCACCCCCCCCCCAAAAAAAAAAAAAAAAAAAAACAATTACAAAAATGAATAGGTTATGTACTCGTAAACATGGTTAAGCTTACATTGTCACTGCATATTTTAATCGTACTTCTAAACCAACAAAAAAGCATCAGAATGCCTAATTTAGTACATGTCTCGCCACCCTCCGTCCCTTTTTTGTACTACAATGGATTATTCCATTGACCAGGAAAGACTAAAAACGCAGCCAGGAATGTAGAGGTTGACGAGACTCAGACGGACTTTGTGCTAAAAATGGACCGAAGTCAAAGTTATCCTAACGGTTGCAATAACAGAAAAATGCCAGAGGAAACCAAAAAATTGCTACACTGCCTAAAGTGAATGACCATTTATTTTACGGAGATACCACCAGTGGAGGTTGACAACAACGATAATGTCGACGATGGCGAAAATGAGGAGCTATCGTTACAGCTATCGGTACAGCCTGCTGCTGCCACATCCGATGCAGGCAACCTAGATGATCTCTCTCTTTTACTCTCCCTCTCACACACGCACACAGATGTCTTGTAGAATGACTGTAAACATATAATCTCTACCCCTCTCCAACCCTTTCCTCTCACACACACACACAGATGTGTTGTAAAATGACTGTAAACATATAATCTCTACCCCTCTCCAACCCTTTCCTCTCACACACACACTGTATGCTATGGGTCATTTTGTGTCAATCAGATGTGTTGCTGCACCATTTGCACGCATTTGGTATCAACCATTTTTTAGGCTAGGCTGTAAAAGTATTATTATATCAAAATCATTGTTTTGCCTCAGGCCAAAAATAAAAACCCCTATGTGAACATTACCAAAAATGCAATCACACCTTGTTTTATCCTTATATCTTCATGTGCAATTTTTGCAAAGACTTCAAATATTGGCTCAACATCAATAAAGTATTGTATTTGCAGACAAAATAATGATTGGAAAATAAACAGTTAAATGCATAAAATAAATGGGAAATAAGTAGTTAAATATGGGTCATTCCACGTCAATTCAACCAGGGCCCACGCACTTAGGTCTCAAAAAATTCTGAAAAAAATACCAGGTGTACATGTTACCCAGAAGACAAACTGTAAAATTACACTTATGTAAGATCAATACTTTCCAAGATGCAGCCAGTTTTACAGGGGGAGGGGGGTGTCGATTTTGTTCGGCCTCTTTTTTTTTTTTAAGTTCACAAGCCCACAGCGCAAGAACTAAACCATGTAGGAGGCCCAAATTTTGCATGCTGGTACATAAATAGGAATAGTATGTAGCAAAATCGTCACGTTTGGTCTGGATGATCCTGCATGGTCATAACTGTCCCTCAAAGTTGAAATTTTATTGGAGTTTTTGGCTGGGCTCTGTTTAGGCCTTCAGAAGACATATTTGTACTCAACATAGGCTCTTGATTTATTTTCCTTACTGAGATAAGTAGAAACACTCTCACAAAAAGCAATGAACAGAAAATAAATTCCTTCAGGGTCTGAACAGTAGACCTTACAAGTCTGAAAAATAATTTTGGTTCTCATTTTCAGAGCACCCAAACACCTTGTGGGAATATGCAAAGATTTTTTTTAATATTTTTTCTTTATTCTCCATGATCCCTTCTTTTTAAAAACACCAATTTTACTTGTCTTATGCAAATCTTTTTTTTAAAACTTTCCACCCTGAACATGGGCAAAATGCACCATTGAGATCAATGTGTGACCCTGCAAGGCAAAACCAGTCGCTTTGCGCCCGGTGCTATTTTGAGAAAATCCACGATAAACAAACGTACGGGTTAAAATGTTGAATTTCATGTTTTCGCATAATTCGACAGTATACACGTTCATATTGTGAACAAATTTCACGGAAAAACATAAGTTTTGACTGTTTAACCCTCTCTGTAATAACTGTGCCCTCACTCTATCGCACGTGACAATTTACTTAAAAAGGTGATTTTTTCACCTTTCACCTTTTTTTAAAAGGTGATTTTCTCCTCTTCTAAATAACTGCTGTGGATAATCCTGAAAACAATTATGCCAAGGAATTCATTGCACTAATCGATACTTTCTCCCTAACACAGCATGTACAGGGGCCAACACACTCTCTCGGCCATACCCTCGACCTTGTTATCATAAAGGGTCTCGATGTCTCTACAGCTGTTAAAGACCTGGCCTTATCTGATCATTTCTGCGTGTTCTTTGATGTGTCTATGTCACCACACACTCGTAACACAGCTATGATGGTAAAAAGGAGAATCATAAATGATCAGACAAGTGCTCTCTTTGAGCAAGCACTTTCACTAAAGTCAAGCCAACTGTCAGACTCTGTAGAAGACTTATTTGATCACTTTAATGCAAAAATGGCAAACATTATGGATGACATTGCTCCATTACAATTCAAGAAAGTTAAGGACAAACAGAAAGCACCATGGAGGCAAAATCCTGCAGTTAAACTTCTAAAAAGAGAGTGTAGGAAGACTGAATGAAAATGGCGTAAATACAAACTTCAGATCCACTATGAAATCCATAAAGAGATGCTCCACACATACAACTCTGAAATATGAAAAGCTAGACAGTCTTTCTTTTCTAACATTATCAATAGAAGTTCATTCTATTTCGTATTCTATTTTCAACTGTTGATAAGTTAACAAATCCCCCCTCACAATTAGCGCCTGAACTTCTCTCAACTAATAAATGCAATGAGTTTTCATCTTTTTTTAAAGGTATAATTGACAAAATCAGACTCAACATATCTGCTCAATTACAAATCACTGCTGTCTGGCACTTTTCCTAAGTCACTGAAAACAGCTGTTGTAAAGCCACTTCTCAGGAAGAATAACTTGGATGCCTCCATGCTAAACAATTACAGGCCCATATCCAATCTACCTTTTATTGGCAAAATTATTGAAAAAGTAGTCTGTAATCAATTAACCACCTTCCTAACATCAAATGGGTTTATTTTCTGATTACTTTCAGTCTGGTTTTCGGGCAAATCACAGCACTGAAACAGCTCTCATTAAAGTTTCCAATGACATACGCCTCAACACAGATTCAGGTAAAACATCAGTCCTAGTGCTACTGGACCTTAAGTGCAGCATTTGACACTGTTGATCACAATATTTTACTACACAGACTAGAACACTGGGTTGGATTTACAAGCATAGTTATCAGCTGGCTAAAATCATATCTACAAGAAAGGAGCTTCTTTGTTGCCATCGGAAACTGTATCTCAACCCCAACGTCCTTGACCTGTGTTGTTCCCCAGGGGTCGATCTTGGGGCCACTGTTATTCAACCTCTATATGCTCCCACTTGGACAAATCATCCAAGATAATTTGATTTCATATCATAGCTATGCAGATGACACACAAATTTACTTAGCTCTGTCACCAAACGACTATGGTCCTCTTGAATCTTTGTGTCAGTGTATAAAACAAATATAATAAAACACCTGGATGTCTCAAAATTTTCTTCAGCTGAACAAAGAAAAAACTGAAGTAATTATATTTGGTAAAAAGGAGGAAAGACTTAGGGTTGCCACTCTCCTTGACACAAAAGGGTTGAAGGCAAAGGATACTGTTAAAAATCTTGGTGTATTAATTGACAGTGATCTAACTTTCAACAGCCACATGAAAGCAATAACTAAATCAGCTTTTTACCACCTCAAAAATATTGCCAAACTCAGAGGGCTGATGTCAAAACATGACTTAGAAAAACTTATTCATGCATTTATCTCCAGCAGGGTTGATTACTGCAATGGACTGTTCACAGGCCTTCCTAAAAAGACTATTAAACAGCTTCAGGTGATACAAAATGCAGCAGCTAGGATTCTAACAAAAACTAAAAGAACTGACCACATTAATCCAATTCTTAAATCCCTGCACTGGCTTCCAGTAAGTCACAGAATTGACTTTAAAGCACTATTGCTTGTTTATAAATCAGTAAATGCAGCAGGACCTAAATACCTGTCAGACATGCTTCAGCAGTACACACCTTCTCGTCCTCTCAGGTCCCAGGTGAAAAACCTGCTAGTAAAACCTACTGTTAGAACTAAACATGGTGAAGCAGCTTTTAGCTGCTATGCGGCTCAGCTGTGGAACCAACTTTCGGATGACATCAAAAAGGCCCCAACTGTAGCTGTAGTTTTAAATCTAGACTTAAGATTTAATTTATCTCAGATGCTTTCTGCTAACTGTGCCGAGTTACAAATTCTGAATCTGCATTATTCTACCTTGTCTTTTATTACTTTTATACTACTTTTGCCTTTGCTTTTGCTTACTAATTATTCTTTATTTTTAAATGATATTACCTTGTGTTTTATGTTTTCTTTTTATTATGATCTTTACCTTTTAACTATTCATTGACTATATTGCCCTATGCTTTTATTTGTTATTATTGTTTGGTTTTGTTTATGTAAAGCACATTGAATGACCTCTGTGTATGAAATGTGCTATATAAATAAACTTGACTTGACTTGACTTGACTTGACTTCTGGCATATCGTGACGGATAAACCATGCCAACTTTAGACGCAAGTCGCCACAATATTCCGTACAGTCTGCCGCCTCTGGTTTGGCGCGGTATTGCACGGGTATTGCACTTACGATCGGATGATTTAGCAATACGATGTCCAATAGACTTCCTGTATACCTCATTTGAAAGAGGAGGTTCTTGTCTACAAAATAAGCCCTGATTGGGTTATCTCCGAACATTGTGACCAATCCTATGGGTGATTTATTAACACGAGTCTCTGATCTTCTCTGATTTCGCCAAATTTTGTCCCTTAACAGTATTCCGTACATCACTTCGCGAAACAGTAACAGTGTTCCGTACACCGCTTTTGGGTACGATTTAAACACACATTTTACACTGTATAACGTATATTTAAATTGTTTGATGTTGGTAGATTATGTAGTTAATGGATATATCTGTTGATCAATACGTGGTAAGGATTATTTTAGGATTTATCTTAGATGTAGCTTAGCCTTACCAGCAAGTCATTTGGTACTTCCATGTTCTTCTCTGTAGCCTTCTCCTTGAATAAGTCAATGGAAACTCCACAAGTCATTGCAAGTGCGGCGGTGACCACTTTTATTATTAAAAATACTAAGTGCATCAAGGCACTGCAAAGAAGGGAACATAGAAAGGTGCCACATTTAAGAACACTTGTGAAATATGGGTGCGCAACACAGTTCTGGTTCACAGTACATGGAAGGGGCGAATGACACCATGTTCCGTACAGCCTCTGGTTTGGCGCGGTATTGCCCAGGGTCAGTTACAGGGCAGTAAGAGAATGCATCAGATTAAAGAGCAGTGGGCACTTGTAAGACCTAAAACACAGAACACAACACGTGTACTGAATTAAGTGCCATTTCAAGAAGCCCTTTGTAAGACCAGAACACACAGAACATAACACAAAACAAAATAAATATAAAAATATATGAATATATAATAAAAAACCAATGAACTATATACAGTATGTACAATATTTACAATATTTACAATATATACAATATTTACAGCTCCAGTTCCAGTGCCACCTGGAGCGACACACTGTCCTGGCACTTAAAACAGTACCATTCACCCTCTGGTACCACACTGACTTCCAGGCACTCTGTGTGGTACCAGAGGGAGCACAGGTCACACTGCAGCCACTCGTGAATGTCACGGGAGGACCCAGGCGGAGCTATGTCCTTGCACAGAGTGCAATACTGCTCTGGGTCCTCCCGTGCAGCGCGTAACGCTGCCTGGCTTGCTTCCCGCTGCTCTCTGGCCACCTGCTGGGCCGCCTGCTGGGCTGGCTGCTGGGCTGGGGCCGGCAGCAGCAGCGGAGGTGGTGGTGGGGCCGGCAGCAGCAGCAGCAGCAGCGGAGGTGGTGGGGGCTGCGGCGTTGGTGGTGGTGGTGGTGGAGGAGGAGGAGGCGTTGGGACTGCAAGGCGTCGGGACGGTGGTGGTGAACATGGTGGCAGCAGGTTCGGCGGGACCCCAGGGCAACAAGACGGGCGATGGAGTGCACTCTACGGCGGTGGAGGAGGCTAGGACGGTGGCGGTGACGGTATCAGACGGGAGATGGTTTGGGTCCCGGAGGCCTTTGACGAGCTGTTAGTAGGTGTTTAGAAAAATATGTTAATCCAATGAATTGTACTTCACATAATGTCAAACTGTTTTTTTTGTGCTAACTCACCTTTGAGTCGTCCACCGCTGTCCTGTCAAGCGGGAACAGGCCTGTAGAGCGGAACCCGCTCTTGATGGTATTGGGCGTACAGGCCTGCTCCACCGCGTACTTCAGCACCGCTGAAAAGTGCCGCTTGCCCAGCACCAGGTCTCCTCGCACCAACCCCATCTCCCGTGCCAAACGGGAGAACGCCGCCTTCAATGAACCGTACACCGCCACGTCCAGTGGCTGGAGCACATGGGTGGTGTGCACTGGCAGGCACACCACCTCGATCCTGTTGGCCCGACAGAAGTCAACCACCCCCTTCCCAACATGGGCCTCATGCTGGTCCATGAAGAGGAGGAGGGGCCGCTCCTGCCGGGCGTGCTTGACGAAGTGCCCCAGCCACTTCAAAAACAAGTCGCTGTCTATATAGCCTCTCTCCGATACGCCGTAGAGTGCGTTGGTGGGCCCCTCCAGGCTGTAGGCCGTGCACCCCTGAAAAATGATGAACGGGGGTATGCTCTCCCCAGCGGCGTTCGCGCAGAGGACACGCTGCCTGGAGTGGCCCTTGTCTCCAAAGCCCGTCTCGTCGCAGTTGTATATCTGGGCTGGGGTCCCGCCGAACCCATGCTGCTGGTACAGGGCCTGGCAGATGCGGAAGAGCTCGTCCACCCGCGCCACCGTGGCCCCATGGACTCTCTCCCTATCCAGGGGATCAGGCCTCCACGAGGCCACGGTGGGGTGGCGAGCTCGGAAGCGAGTCCACCACATCTTGCTCAGGCCCTAATAAAACCCCTGGTACGAATAGCCTTGGCCATGACCCTGTTACATAACAACAAAAACATATTGCTCGCGTGCCCAAAAAACATGGCCGACATTCGTTTTTTCGTCAGCAGAAAGTGAAGAATTCTGAACGGTATCTGTTCAAAATAAAGTTGAGATGGAAAAGTTGTGTTTTATTTTCATAATCTTTGTTCAGTGAACACATACAACCGTCAGTTTGTTAGCTAACAGAAATTTCGTGAATATGACGTTCAGGCCTATAAATTAAAGTTTACCTGCAAACTTCAACTAGTGCAGTGGTCACAGGCAAGGGCAGGCACGCGGGAGACCGGGGTTTGATTCCTGTGTGATGCGTTTTGGCGGAGTGAGTGTGCATGTGTACCAACGTCTCTGGAGAGAAGGCGCGCAATTTGAACAAGAAATCGGTTCTCAAACGGAAGTTTTGATTGCAACAATTAGCTAGTTCATGCACCATGGTGTAAATAGCATGCAGTACTATAAACACCTGGGTACGAATAGCATCCACTTCTAACTGTACATTGATGCAAACAGCATACCTTATTCAGAGTGTCTATTACACAGCTGAGCTATTCACACTGTTATGTAACAAAAAAAAACATGTTGCTTGTTTTTAAAAATATATATATTATTACATTGTGTGATCAATATGCCAGATTAAATGCAGGGGTGCAAATAGCATACACTGATAGGTACTAATAGAACACTTTGCTGTGTGCACCGGGGTACGAATAGCATACACTGATATTTGTACCAGACGAGGTACTAATAGAACACATTGCTGTGTGCACCGGGGTACGAATAGCATACATTGATATTTGTACCAGACGGGGTACTAATAGGATACATTGCTGTGTGCACCGGGGTACGAATCGAATTCACTTCTTATTGCACCAGGGTACGAATAGCATACACTGCTAATTGTACCAGGGGTGCAAATAGCCTTACCCTTTTTTTTTTTTGTATCGCTACTATTCTTGTATAATTACCACTAGGTTGCTGCCTTTTCTATCCAGTAGGTGGCAGTCCAGGATAAGATACCGCAGAGCCATATATATATATAGCCATGGCTCTGCTATTCCTGATCCTGGACTGCCACCTACTGGATAGAAAAGGCAGCAACCTAGTGGTAATTATGTGAATAAAAATCGCCTCAGTGGTCGTTATACTTACCGTGAGTATCGACAACCTCCTGCCTCATCGTGCAGGGGTGTCTAACTTGCACTGATTGCCCAGTTTAAACTTCAGGACAATTAATTATATAAATCTACAAATCCAAAACATTACACGATGATAAATTATGTAATTACAATCTGACCATCACATTTATTCATGGAAATGGTGGATTCCTTCTGTATGACTAATGCATATCTGGGCATCACGCTAACGCGCGCTTTTTTTTTTTTCTAACGTGCCGCAATTTCCCCGCGTTTTGCCAATGTCACTAATTACGCCATGAAAAGGTTTAAACTTCAAAAATGAGCAATTATATAAATCTACGAATCCAAACCAACACGACTCTAAATTGTCTGACCTTGTCATCAATAACGTTAGCTTTACTTACTTACCGTGAGTATCGACAACCTCCTGCCTCATCGTGCAGGGGTGTCTAACTTGCACTGATTGCCCAGTTTAAACTTCAGGACAATTAATTATATAAATCTACGAATCCAAAACATTACACGATGATAAATTATGTAATTACAATCTGACCATCACATTTATTCATGGAAATGGCGAATTCCTTCTGTATGACTATTGCATATCTAGGCATCAAGCTAACACACTAACGCGCTTTGTTTTTTTTTTTTTTAAATCTGCCGCCATTTCCCGGCGTATTTGAATGTCACTAATTACGCCATGAAAAAGTCTGATAAAATGACCGCTAATGTTATACTAACAATCTATATTCAAACAAAATAACTTTTTCAACATGTTTACTTCAATATGTAATACGTTACACATATACATTTTACCACATATTTTCACAAATCTTGTTTAAAGTCTTCCCCTACATCATTTAGGGCGAAGGTTAAACCCTCCCCCGGCGCCATTTTTAAATATTCTTCCGGTATCGCTAAAATATGCTGTGTGTGTTGACATACTTACTCGGTAGTTGCTTTGTTCGCTGGTCAACAGATACTCTCCATGGTCAGAGATCAAAGAGGACAAGACAAGGTTGTCAGAGGTATTTATAGTTTTTATTGACCTGGAAATAATTAATTGCATTTGATCGTAAAAGGTTAACTGTACGGATTACTGTTACCCACGAAATGAACGTTTCCCTATGGCAGGGAGCACTGTACGGAACACTGTTGCTAGCTTCATATTGATCTCAATGGGGATCTCAATCATGCACCAGGGCTTGGTTCTTCTACTCGTCCGATTAGGAAATCTATGGGTAGCTGGGGCTCCTGGCCAAACATAAGGTAGTATGGAGACTCACCAGTAGATTGATGGGGGGTGGTATTGTAAGAAAAGACCACCTGAGGCAAGCAGGCGGCCCAATCCCGTTTCCTGGTGGGAGGTAGGTTGCGAAGGAGGTTGTGAAGAGTGCGATTGAATCGCTCACACTGTCCATTTCCACTGGGATGGTACGGAATGGTACGTGACTTCTCCACCCCATAGAGGGCACACAGTTGCTAAATCAGGGCACCCTCGAAACACCTCCCCTGATCGGAATGAATTAGGCTGGGGACTCCAAAGCAATAGAACCACTCCTGCACCCGGGCTACGGTTGTTGCATGTTGATCCCTAGTTGGGATAGCTTGGGTGTATTTTGAAAAGACATCGGTTATGATGAGGACATTCTCCAGTCCACCCTGACAGGGCTCCAAGAGAGTAAAGTCCAAAGCTAAAGATTCGGCTTAGCAGCCAAAAGGTGTCCCATTGGGGCACTGATTGAAGGCCCGAGTCTTTAGCTACTGTGCACCTCTCACACTTCTGACACCACTGCTGGACATCTTGGGTCATACCAGGCCAATAACACCTCCGCCGAACTAAATCCAGGGTACGGTGGAAACCTTGATTGCCGTGCTGATCGTGTAGAGCCTGCAGCACCTCAGTCCTCTAATGCTCAGGGAGTAGTAACTGGAGAATTTCCTCTCTGTCAGGGTTAGTGATGCATCGGTAAAGCACCCCCTCCTTCTCTGCTATGCGATTCCACTGCCGAGACAGCTCCAGTAAGCTCCTCGAGGCTGACTGTCACTTTTCAGCATTGGGCCCCTTTGTCGTCGCCAGAATTGCTGGAATTTGGTAATTACCGGGTCTGATGCTTGTAGAGCCTGCAAGTCAGAAGACAAATGAGTGGGTAAAGCTGCAATTACTGCTTGGGTTACCTGTTGTGGAGGCTGTTGGATTAGGTTGTTCCGCAGGGGTGGTGGTGCTGGGGTTCCAGGGGAGACTCCTTCCAAAAGCGCCTTGGGGTCCTCAGTAGACGATCTCCTGGATAGGGCGTCTGCATTGCCATTACTCCGCCCGGGTCTATACTTGATGGTAAAATCAAAGGCAGACAATTGTGCGGCCCACCGCTGCTCAGTGGCCCCCAACTTAGCAGTGGTGAGGTAGCTAAGGGGGTTGTTGTCCGTAAAAAACAATACATTTCTGGGCTAACAAATATTCTCTGAACTTTTCAGCCATCGCCCACTTAAGAGCTAAAAACTCAAGCTTCATAGAGCTGTAATTGCTCATGTTTCTTTTTGATACCTGGCCTGCCTGCTCCTGAGACAGAACAGCCCCTAAGCCACTGTAGCTTGGATCTACAGTGGGCATTACTTTCAAATGGCCACTTCAGTCGCACATTACGCGGCGTGAAGCTGCGTGAAACTTTAGTACCACTTTCAGCCACTGTGCGTCGCTCTGCCACTGTACATCGCTCTGTCAGTAGCACTGCATAAAAAAAATATATATATATATTTATTTATTTATTCATATTATGCTGTATATTCATGTTATCCTATGTAGGCTACTACACTATTATTAGGCTACCATCAAGGACATGAATGAATTTATAGAGGAAATGAACATTTGCCAGGAACATGTTTATGCAAAGAAAGAGCTTTATTAAAACAAACACAACTATATACAAAGCGAGGATCTGCCCACACATGGGTAGAGGATTATCCTAAAACTACAACTCTGTGAACTGTCCGTTTGCCTCCTCGTGGTTGTAGGTAACTGGCGGCGTTCTTTCCGAGGCAGGTCCGTTGTGCAGACGCCTATTGTGCGTGGCTCTGTACTTCGGCGTCGCCTCTAACCGGGACTGCAGCTTCGCACAGAGTTCAGAGAGATCCGGCCTACGAAATGACGGCGACCGTACAATCCATCCAGAGACCCCGCCAACAACGCCATCTTCTTCGTCAGACATGAGGTCTACGGTGGCGGACTTCCAGAGTTCCACCTCATCATCCGCTAGCACACTCTGTCTCGATTCCAGCAGCTGTAAAAAAACAATGAATCAGTACTGTGTGATGGGATGCACTGTGTATGGACACAACACATCTATCAATGCACCTGAAAAATAGTCACCAAATAAAGTCTTACCCTCTTTCTTCTCGCTCGACTGCGAGCTGAACTCTTCGCAGCTTCCGCCCGCAATGAGTTTTCTGGCTGGGTATATTTAAAGCTCCTGCGTACCGTCTCGTAATAGGTCTTACAGGCGGCTGGAAAACAATTAAATGAGAGTGGTATGAATAAAAATCAAACGCAAGTCACAGTAACATTAAACAAGGAAGGAGAAACAGTAAAAACAAGTCACTTACACACAATGTCGTCTTTATCAACATCGTGTGCCCGTCTTCTCTTCTTGGAGTTAGTCTCTCCCGCACAGTTGTTCGACTCCAGAGCCGCCAACTTGTCCTCTATGGACAGCAACCTGGAGTTTACCGAATTCTGCAGTTGAGTGAACCGCTCATTCATATCGGCAGTATGTTGATTAAGCTGACGAGACAGTCCACTGATAGCAATCAGCAGTTTCTTCTCGTCAGTCCAGACCAGAAGTTTCATCAACAAGTCTTCTGGTTTTTCACTTGTGGACTGATCACTTCCATGCCCCTCCCCATCTTGTATGTGAGCATAGGCTTCACTCTGCTCCTCATCAAGGCTTTCCACCACTTCATCCTCTTCTATCACATACTCATCCTATGCAAATGTAAAGTAGGCACATTAAAAATGCATGCAATGCCCATACTCAGCACCTCAAACGACCGTACTCAGTGCATGAATATGTCCATTTGAGAGTGAAAAGACCATCATTAATATGCCCATTTGAATATGAAAAGATTTTACAACTGTAGTTTGAAAAAATCATCAAGTGCATCTCAAACAGCTAGCTTTAGTAATGAACCTGTTAAAAGTACACTGTGGGAACTTCATTCAGGAGATTTTTTAAATTGTATATAATTAAATTGTTTATTTTAGTTGCTTTCATAGTTTCCTAACAGAAAATGTAAACTGTACACTGAGAGTAACAGTAGTAGTACTGAGAATGGAGAACAACAGTGCAGGTGAAACATGTGGGATTTTCCCGTTTGAGCTCTGGATTGCATGTATAGCTGCTAGAACTTTATACTTGTAGGCTATATTCAAAGGTAATTTCATGCCTTACCATGAAGATGTCTTCATCATCTTGCACTGACTCTGAATCACTTGAGTCCAGGAAAAGATGAATGCTTTGGTCATCTGCTGTTTCGTCTGGAAAACAACCCATGCAACATATAGTTATGTATTATAATGCGATTTTCGTATTTAATTATTAATTATTATTACAATAACCATAACCGTGAGAAGCAACCACATTTTACTAGACAGTAACTGTTACAATTGTGGTGCTCACCGTTGTCTGAACCGTCAGTCGCTGGGTGCATTTCTTCATGTTCTTCCATCACTTCTTTTTCTGGGTCCTCGGACTGCATTTCACCTTCATCAATCTCTCCAACTCCAGGTTGAACATAACTCCCGCCGGTTGGGTCATGACTGGATAGCAACAGGCTCTGTGCGTTATCTGACCTAGTCCTTTTGTGTTTTTTCTCCCAAACTCCATTTTTGAAATAGCGCTTTCTGTGGTCATAATACTGTGTATTAGAGAGTTCAGTGTTGCAATGTTCACAGAAGCGCCGAGGTCTTTTCTTCAGTCTTAGGACTTCCATCTTTCAACTGACAGCTTCATAGGCGGGCACACCGGTCTTGTTTATATCATAGACGCGAGCTGGTCTCGCGAGTCCTTCCGTATAACAATGACCTCGTATGTGATTGGAGGAGCCTGACGAGCCTTCGACTCCTCGTCCAATTACGTGTGAGGTTTTGAACAGTCTTCGTGGGAGCCACGCACGTCAAAGGATCACACACACTATGCTGGATTATCCAAACGGGCAAAGACGAGGGCAGAGCAGAAAATAATTGAACGGGAGTATGGAGCTAGATGGTCAGAACTTTTCCGCTTGAGTTACTATGATGCCATCAGATTTGTCGTCATAGATCCAATGCACAACCTTCTCCTTGGTACGGCAAGACATGTTTTGTCTGAAGGGGCTTATCGACAACAGACACTATGACATGTGGTTTGACTTTGTGCAGGCTTGAATCATACTCTGCTCCAGAGTCATATCCATCAATAGACTGGAAGTAGCAGATGGATACCTGCAGACTTTTCTCTCCAAATTTGTCAAACTGTTTGGTCCATTGCGCTGCACCCCCAACATGCATCTACATCTCCATTTGAAAGAATGCATGTTGGATTTCGGACCAGTTTATTCTTTTTGGTGTTTTTCATTTGAGCGTTTTAATGGAATACTGGGAAAGTTTAATCACAACAATAGGACAATTGAAGTCCAGATTATAAGGCAATTTCAGCAGAGCCAACAGCTTCATATGCCATGGACATGTGAATATGGTGCAGAATTTGCCAGTAAGACAAATGGTTGGGACTTTGTCATGCAATGACACAGCTGATATGCTTTATGTGAAGCACAGGGTTTTGGTGTCAGCAGAACGACTTTTCTTAGAAAACTGTATAGTGGTGCCTCTGTCTCCATTCCACCAGACAATCTTGGATGTGTCTGACAGACATGCTGACAATGTATCATCAGATGTACCCTTGTGTCACTGATGTTGACTGTTTTGCCATGACATGCAAACGGGTAACATATATGAATGTAACTTACTCAATCGATGGATCTAGAGCAGAAAGGTCAGCATATGTATATGCTAAGTGGTGTGGAAACAGTTTTGAGGAACCCATCCTTGACCCTCTAGCAGAACTACGACCAGCCATTATAAAGCAGTTTATAGTTGTTAATGTTGTGTCAAAGGGTACTGCATTTAAACATGTTATTGCACAAGTTTCCTGGCTTCATCCCCATCCGGACAGACATTTTTATGGAAAGCCAATAGAAGTTTGGGGCTTGCAGGGAACAGACACGTCATACCCAGCATCATTTCTGCCAGTTGAGCGCATTGCTGGGAGATGTGTGGTTAATACATCCTCTGTGCATTTAAGTAAGACCAAAGAAAAGGTCACTGTAGTCATGCCACTATGCACAGTAGTTGAGCTCTAGGAGACTGTGATCTCTGCAGACCCCTCATTCTGATTCTAATGTTGTTTGCATGGAATGCACATTTTACCTTGCTGATTCTGATTCACATTTTACCAGCTGATTCTGATTAAAACTAATTTTTGAAATACATTATTTTGTGTATTTTTTTTTTATAACATTTGCCATTGCTAATGGCATACACAGTAATCTAGCATACTTTAATTAAATAAATCAATTCAAGCTAAAATGTAAGAGTCTATAATTAGGCTATACTGAGCCTGATCTATTTGTACCAGAGATTTTCTTACCTTTTAGAAAAATGTCACCTGGGGTAAAACTCCCCCTGCAACCCTGATTTGCATTTGTATAGCTCACAGCATTTTCATTTACATGTTAAAGCCTCCCCTAGAATTAGGAGGAGGGGGGGTCATGGGGGGACAACTGCCAAGCAAGGCCCACGTCAATTTCTGACAATTCATGGAAGTTTTCAGTGTTGCCTGCAAATTACCGTGAACAGCCGTTAACCTGAACTTCCACGACAATCTACAGTGCCGCATAGTGACGAAAATCACACTTTTCATGCAGTGTAGCCTGCCTGCCGCCCCTTCTGAAAAAGCAGGAGGCTACCTTTAAACATAATTGTTGCCGAGAGGAATCCCAGCCTACGAATTCAATAATAAAATAAATCATGCATAATTAAACATTACCTCGATTTAGGCTACTTGGGTATGGCTTAAGGCTTGGCTACACAGTGGTAACGAAAATCGAAATCTGCTTTTGATAGCCTACCGGTGCTGCTCCACAAAACGAACAAATATCTTAATTTGCTGTCTACGTTATTGTCAGTGTTGGGGGTAACGCAAATCAAAACAGTGTCTTGTGCAAGAACTGTTCATGCAGACTACAACTGGTGTGGTGTAGCCTACACAACTTTGTTCAAAATTGATGCATTCAAGTTAACTTTGCAAAGTTAGTGTTATAGCTTACTTATCACAACGTTGTCAATCGCAAACGCTAATTTATTCTAACGTCTCTATACGGAACTACCTGCTTCATTTGCAGAGGACGAAGAGAAAGCACCTTTTTGATAATTGAGCCAGTAGAGAAATAACTGTTCAGAATTAATCTGTAGCCTTGGGTAGGCTTCTGCAGAAAAAAATGTTGGCGATTTAATACTATCTAGCGACGTTTTTAACAGGCTACGCAATAGAGGCTTAGACAACTATCACGTTTTGGTTTCGTAAATTAATTTGCCCTACTTCTTGACTGCAATGTAGTCAATTGACTGCTTGACATGTCATTTTTATTTTTCTGTACAATAAACAAATACATCTGCTTTATGCCGCAGAATTACATTCATATTTGGCTGACTTCTGCAGACGCGCAAAAAAACACTGCCACTTCCCTCCCCATATTCCACTGATCACACATCAGACATCAGATCAGGTCTACAAACCGAAGCTAAAGCGTGAGCCACCAGTCGTGAGAGAGGTCAAGTGCTGGTCTGCCGAGCGTGATTCCGAACTTCAGGACTGCTATGATATAACGGATCTAGATAAGTACGCAGACCTTGTGACAGACTATGTTAAGTTCTGCATGGATGTGTGCGTACCCTGCCGGACTGTTAGCCTGGCTAGCGCCACCCAGGCTACCGGACTGTGCGATCATTCCCTAATCAGAAGCCATGGGTGAACAATGATGTTCGAATGAGTGCTTGAGGGAGAGGTCTGCAGCATTTCATTCAAATGACTTGGTTAGGTACAAGAATTCTAGATACAGGTTAAGATCAGCCATAACAGCAGCGTCAGTGATCCCCGTCGACTTTGGAAAGGTATGCAGGCATTGACGGATTACAAAGCAACATCAGCAACGCTTAAGGACCCCCCCGCCTCATTACTGGAGGAGCTAAACTCGTTCTATGCTCGCTTCGAAGCGAAAACGGCGGATGACGTGAACCTTCTGGAGGACGATGCCATCCTACAAGTCACGGTGGCTGCCAACAAAACCAAGGAGATCATCATTAACTTCAGGAAGAACGTGTGCATCCACAAACCACTCTGCCTTGATGACTCACCTTTTTTTTTTTTTTTTTCATTTCAACTTTATTTGTTATAGAGGGACAGTGTACACTAATTGACATTTTACAAAGAAAATGTAAATGCACCCAATTATAGCCAAAAGGCTAGTTTCCATTGGTAGTCCCCCTGCCAGAAGAAGCATGGCAAAATTACCTATTAATTAAAAGAATAAATTACAGCAAAAAAGCAAGCAAAACAAAAATAAAACAATTACAATATATATAAGAAAACAGATGTGTTACACATCTGTCTACAACCCTCCCAGACCCAACACACATACATCCACAAAAGATACACACACACACACACACACCAGAAGCACTCACACCAGAGATACACTCACACACACACACACACACACAAACAGGGTGCGATTTGTGTAAAAACCAGAGGGGGGGGATGATTTTGAATACGTTTGTAAACCCCCCCCCCACCACCCAAAAAAAAAAAAATGAACGAACGATTCATAGCCTAGTAATGTCATGGCTAATAATACCCTATATTATTTTTGCCACCTTTGTAACGTTTTAGTTTTAGTTTACCGTGGTGTATGACTTTAAACAGCGAGTGTGCTTGGTATGATGATCAGCTCCTCTAATGCAGGGTAGGACTACGTTTTGACAAGCATACAAATTCACCTTGTTCTTGCCCCATCTGAAATGACTTCTCTACTTTTGCTGCCTCCATCCTTTCTGTATTTGTTGTGTAAAAAACGTTGTATATGTATGAAGGTATATTGGGTGCAAAAGTGGCGAGCACATTTAACTGCAGATTTTGCATGTGCACACTAAAGTCATAAATGTGTAACAGTAAAGTTGAAGTTGTACATATTTTTTAATATCTTGTTAACACAAAATAGGGGCTACGGGTTCACAAATCCTTTTTACAGGTACACAAATCCTATCCTGTGAGTCACAAATTTCAAGAGTCATGCACTCGACACTTTTGCTCCAAACGTTGCAGCGCAGTTGGTGCGAAACACATTTGCACATCCGTGTTTCATAATCTGAGAACGTGCACAACATTCGTGCATTTGTAAACCCAAATGTGAACTAATGCATCCGAAGTTGTGCATCTGTGAAATAATTTCTCATTAATAAAATTCTACAGATCGCTTTGATTTTCTTGCACGACTACAAGTCAATTGATACAAGTGCTCGAATCTGCTTCTACGAGTGACGAGTGACTTTTGCTCCTGGCTAGGTGATATAATAGGAGCAAAAAGATTTGTATGTGTGCACGTCGAGCGAATCGATCGAGAAAACAAGGCGGCCGGATCTGGATCCTGGATCGCGCTCAGATTACCATTGCCTGCTCATAAAGTAAGTAACCTCAGCATGTTTCCTTATCAATGAAGGACACACGATTTATAGTTTTTCTTTGCACAAAGCGAGGAAAAAATATTTGTTGCGGTGTGTTCGAAAATTGAACGATTGTGTCAGATTATGTGTCCTAACGATTTTGGACGGGCAGTGTTATATTTCTGTACTTCTAAACTAGTTATTTATCTAGCGATAGCTAGCTAGCTTGATCTGGCACTGGAGGATTTAGCAAGCAGGTAAGCTAAGCTAAACATAGCTGTCATGATAATGTAAACCAACAAACAAGATAACTTTCTTCATATTATTATCATGTTACTTACCTTATGAGCATCAATGGTAGTCTGAGCGCGATCCTGGATCCAGATCCGGCAGCCTTGTTTTCTCGATCGATTCGCTCGACGTGCACACATACAAATCTTTTTGCTCCTATTATATCACCTAGCCAGGAGCAAAAGTCACTCGTCACTCGTAGAAGCAGATTCGAGCACTTGTATCAATTGACTTGTAGTCGTGCAAGAAAATCAAAGCGATCTGTAGAATTTTATTAATGAGAAATAATTTCACAGATGCACAACTTCGGATGCATTAGTTCACATTTGGGTTTACAAATGCACGAATGTTGTGCATGTTCTCAGATTATGAAACACGGATGTGCAAATGTGTTTCGCACCAACTGCGCTGCAACGTTTGGAGCAAAAGTGTCGAGTGCATGACTCTTGAAATTTGTGACTCACAGGATAGGATTTGTGTACCTGTAAAAAGGATTTGTGAACCCGTAGCCCCTATTTTGTGTTAACAAGATATAAAAAAATATGTACAACTACAACTTTACTGTTACACATTCACGACTTTAGTGTGCACATGCAAAATCTGCAGTTAAATGTGCTCGCCACTTTTGCACCCAATATACCTTCATATATATGATGGCACTGAAGTCTTAAGTTAGTGAATTGGCTAACAGTGTTAGTTGGTAACCAAATAGCCTACACATTGCGCTACACGCTGCGTAGGCTATGTGCATTCTCTCTCCTGCTGATTTGCGTTCAGTAGCCAAGTGCGTAATATTGCAAAAGTTGAAAAAATAAATGTGTTTATTGAAGCCTACAGAAAATAAATAGCCTATCATACTGTCAGTTAATTGCGTACAGTGCAGTGAAGAGTTTGGAGAGTAAAGTTATAGGGCAACTTGAAGTTTTATGAAAATAATTTACGAACCAGAACATAAAGACCATGAAGCTTCTATTTCTTGCAGCTGTTAAAACACCCGCTAGATAGTTTAAATACCCACCAACATTCGTTTTTGCAGTACAGATTATTTCTAAAAGTTATTTGCCTACTACTGGCTGATTTATCAAACGAGTGCTTTCTCGTTCGTCCTCCTCAAACTACAGGTGTTTCGGTAGAGAGCCATTGAATAAGCGATGCCAAGCAATTTCTGTAACCCTTTTTGTGACATTCAGCAAATATCTCCTCATTCCTTCGGACAATAGGCCTACGTTCTACTCTACGTGCAGTTGTCCTCCATCTCAGTTGCATCAGTTTTCTAATTTTGAAGGTTCTAAAACATTATTATGCTTCACTGAATCCTTCTCGTTTTCTTTCATTTGTCCAGCTAACTTTTCCATTGAACCTAGCCATTTATGATGGATTACACACTCGACATTCTGAAATGTCCTGCACGATCAAGGCCAAATTAAGTTATCACGCAGCCACTGTGTCAGCAGCATCAGTGCTGACGGTGACGGTGCGTTTCTGATGTCAGATTATTATGTAGGCTAGCCTACTAGACTGTTCTCACGTTGCAGCGCTTTACTTATATGAAGTAGCATTAATCAATATGAGGGGCAGAGGGGAATAAATGTTGTCCCCCCCGACGATAAAAATAATTTAGCAGAGGTAGGGATAGGAAAACCAGAGGGGGGGAAATCCTCACCATCCCCCCCTACAAATCGCACCCTGCACACACACACAGACACAGACACACACCAGAAGCACGCACACACACACACACACTCCAACAATCACACTCTTCCAATCTCATACTCTAATGCTGACAGACTTGGTTGTCTATCAGCCATTTCTTTAATTTTAATTTGAATGAACTATAAGAACTGGACTCTCTTGTGTTTTGTGGGATTGTATTCCACTCACCAGCTGCTTTATAAGTGAAAACTGATTGACCAAAAGTTGATTTCTTGTAAGGCACTGCACAATCACCTCTAGCAGCCCCTCTAGTAACATTGGTTACAGATTATCTAAATTGCAGTAGGCTGCAGAGTGGTGGTGGAGCTAAGCTGTGTCGGATTTTATATACAAGACAACAATTTTTAAACATTACAAGATTGTTCCAACTTAGAAGCCTATATTTGTTAAGTATTGGACAGTGATGAAAAGATCTTGTTTTTTATCTAAAATCTTGACAGCTTGTTTATATAAAGATATTATTGGCTTTAATGTCATGGAGTTTGCAGTGGCCCATGTTGGTAGACAGTAATTAATATGTGACATTATAAGAGAGAACATGTACATTTTTGCAGCCTCTGTTGACATAATTTCTAAGATGTCTAAAATGTTTAAGTGTAAAGTTTGTGATCCTGCTCACCTTTTTAACATGTTGCTTGAAAGTCAGGTTACTGTCCAAGATAATACCTAAATATTTATATTCATTTACAATTTTAATTCTCTGCCCTGAAACGAAAACATCAGGCTCTGTATAAGATTTTTTTGTTTTAGCAAAGAACATGGCTACAGTTTTTGAGGTGTTAAGTTCTAAATGACAATTATTCAACCAATTTGAAACATTAATTATAACTTTTGTCAGCTGTACTGCAACCTTTTTACCTTTAATAAAAAATGACAGTATCATCTGCATACATAAGGATCTCACTGCCTTGGCACACAGATGGAAGGTCATTTATATAAAGACTGAAAAGAATTGGACCCAAAATTGAGCCTTGGGGTACCCCTGTTACAAGATCTTTAAAGGAAGATCTTGTATTTTGTATTTTAACACATTGCGAGCGGTTAGTAAGATATGATTTAAACCAATTAGATGTATACTGAGAAAAATTAAACTGAACAAATTTTGACTGAAGAATATTATGATTAACTGTATCAAACGCTTTTCGTAAATCCAAAAATATCGCCCCAACCACAGCCCCTCTGTCTATTAAAGACTTAACTCTTTCAATAAAATAAACAGTTGCCGTTTCTGTTGAGTGGTGTGCCCTAAATCCATGTTGCATCGGATGTAGGAGTTGGCTAGAATTTAGATGAAGAATTAGTTGGTCCGCCGCTAACTTTTCTATGACTTTGGACATAACAGGGAGAATACTTATTGGTCTATAATTTGAAACTAACTGCGGGTCATCATTCTTGAAGATAGGAACAACAACTGCAGGCTTCCAATATTGGGGGAAGCTCCCTCGACCCTGAGTCAGAGAAATATTTACAATATGCGTGATTGGTTTAATCAATCAATAAACCTGCACACTTTGAACCTGATGCTTTTAGGATCTGATCTCGTTCTTTCATCATTTGAAGTATACTTTCATTTATCCACGGAAGGGAAGCCCTTTTGTTTTTGTTTCTGGACATTTTTGAAAAATGTTTAATAAGTGTATGCAGTTTATCCACAAAATACTGGCTAGTAAAGTCCAGATTATCTGATTTCATTAATTCATCCCATTTTATATTCTGCACATCATTTTTAAAATCTTCCATTTTATTCTTTGGTATCTTCATATAATCCATGCTCTGTGCAGAAACAGAGCCTTTCTTTCCATTTACTTTTCTAGCCATTAGTATCAGATTATGATCAGAGAGTCCAGTTATAAAGTTATAAGATTTAATTATTCTTTCAGGTTTATTGCTAAAAATTAGATAAATCTGTGTACTAGAGGAATTGGTAATTCTGGTTGCTCCGCTAATTACTTGTGTTAAATTAAAACTGTCAGTTACTTGTTTCAGTTGTTTTCTTGCAGACTTATCTTCCCAATTCACATTCATATCTCCTATAACAATCACCTCTCTATTGAAGTCACACTGTTGCAACATTTCTCTAAATTGTTCATAGAAACTGACATTTGATGAGGGCAGACGGTAGATTACAATTAGGGTTATTGACATTTCTGGCGAGAGTACAATATTTAAACCCAGACATTCTAGTTCACATGCCATGTCTTTGATTACATTACATCTGATTGTGTCCTTTACGTAACACATAACCCCCCCACCTTTTCCATGTTTACGATCATTCCTAAAAATTTTAAAACCAGGCACATTTATAGCCCCATTTGGCGAGTTTACATTTAACCATGTTTCAGACATTGCTAGGAAATCCAAATTTGATTCTTGTAAAAGATGTTGTACTTGTTCACATTTAGAAAGAACACTTCTTATATTTATGTGACCACCTAAGAGTCCTTTGGGTTTGCTACGTGAGTCCCAGATTAATCTAGAGTTCTTCACAGTTTTAAGCACTTTCCATTTACGATGCTTAATTATGGCTTTATTTATGCGTCGTTTACACCTAGTTGCCCGTAAGACTTCAGTCACCACATTCCCATGATTAACGATGTCCTCCCAGCGTTGAGTTGTTTCAGTCGTCATCTGTCCAAGATCACTCTCCGGACCACCAGTCTCGTCGTTCGCCGTCTCTTTAACGATATTGATCTCCAAGCCCAGTCTGGCAGCCGCGTCAGCCTTTACTTCCATGTTTCCCCTCCACGAGCACCCAGGCCCCTGTAGCCAATCTTCAGAAGCCCGTTCACTCCCGTCTGCTCTTCCGAGCTTGACAATCTCTTCGCATCTCCCGTGGATGAGCTTGAGAATCTCTTCGCATCTCCCGTGGACGTTAAAACAGCAGAAATATCCGCGTATGAAATGTAAGCAAACCCGACGGAAGAGCCCCATTCCACTGAGCTTACCTGAGGGATCACATGATGTTGTTTTCAGGTAGGCCTGTATGGCGTCTGCTTTGCAGGTTTACATATTGGTCTCTCATTTCACATGTGGGAGATGGACCGGGGCACTGATGTATATCCCCGGACATCAGAAGGTAGATGGTAATTATAACTGCTTCGAAGTTTTGGCATTTAGATGCGGTTTTGATTGTTTTCTTACCGTGACGTTTAAAGGTTAACGCTACTTGCCAACCTGGATATACGAAAGTGGACAGTAGCGTAAAACTGCCATACCCAAAATGTTTGTGATTTGGTTTACCGAATTTACTCCGTTCCTGGGAGAAACATTGATTAGAATACGGTCCTGAATCAACTCATTTTGTTCCAGTATCTACAAACTTTGAAAGCAGACAATAAATTAATAGTGCCAGGAGTATTCCTGAGCCACCTGCACCTGAACTACCTGTTGCGGCCATCCTCTATGTGGAGATAGTTGACAGTTTCCGGTTCCTGGGAATACAGATCACTTCCTCCCTATCATGGTCTTTCAACACAACCTGCATCCTTAAGAAAACCCAGCAGAGACTGTTCTTTCTTAGGAGACTTAAAAGCTTTGGGGTGGGTACAACATCTCTTACAAACTTTTACAGATGCACCATTGAAAGTATACTGACTGGTTGTATCACAGTGTGGTTAGGTAATCTGTCTGCCCAGGATCTCAAACTCTTAACAAGGACAATCCGGTCTGCCTCCAGAATCATTGGGGCCGACCTTCCTCTACTGCAAAACATTTACCCTGTACGCTGCAGGAGTAGAGCAGAGTCTATCATCAAGGATGTCAATCACCCAGCCCATCCCCTCTTTTCATTACTCCCCTCTGGTAAACGCTACCGGAGCATTACCTCTCACACAACACGTCTTAAGGACAGCTTCTTTCCCCAGGCTATCAGAATATTAAATGGACAGTGACTTGAAATCATGAACATTCTTAATATAATTGGTTGTGTCATCAATATGGCACCTTATGTATCACAGAAATTGTATATATATATATATATATTTTTATAATGCCTCAGTGCATTTATTTATTTATTTTTATTTTTTTAATCATCAGGTCTGCAGGTCATTGGGGGCCTGCAGGTCAGTGTAGGTCTATGGTCTTACATGTATGTATGTTGTCTTTTACATGTATGCAGTCTTTATGTATGTATGTGGTCCATATGTCTGTGGTCTATATGTATGCACAGAAGCTCTATGTAGGCTTTCTAATGGGTGCATGTCGACTGGTGTGCTTGTGTATCTGTGTGTGTTTGGGTGTCTGTGCATGCTTAGCAGCACATATGTCTCGTTCTTTGTATGGTGCCCCCCCCCCACCCCCTATACTATTTAGTGCCTATAAGGCACCATTGTGCTTCTTAGACCTCCCTTTTTACCCCCTGCAACTTGTGGCACAAGCATTTCACTGTATTGCAAAGTATATGTGACAATTAAACTTTGATCTTTGAACTTGACTTGAACTTGATCAGGGGTGCGTTTCCCAAAAGCTAACTACGTTAGCAACTAACATGGTTAAAACTATGTAAGTACGACAAAACTGTTTCCCAAAACGATAGTTTGAACTATGGTGGTGGAACTTACATGGTCCAATGCATCGTTACACTACGTTAGTGTTTCCCAAAACCATAGTAGCAACGAACGTTCGCAACCACTATCGTAAAGTTGTGTAGTTACAACTACACCTCTCGACCTGTGGTAGAATGATAGTAGAAGCATAGTGCCGGGGATCTTCATGTCAAAGACGTCACTGACGCCAGTTATTTGTTTGCAAATTAATAATTATAAATATATTTAGGTTTCTAATTGATATTTACACTTCCAACCACCATACATCCATATTTTAAAATGCCCAAGGCAGAAAATACATAAGTCAATTTGCAGCCACGTGCATGTAAGTCAAAGTCACACACCTGCAGATAATAATAAGGTGCGCACTTTTTGACGAGTCAGTTGAGAATATGTAGCCTTTGATTTTTATGGAGGAGGGGGGGGGGGGTTCCTTGTTAGTTTACGCAAACCAGGCCAAGAAGGCTGATTCTGATTTTGATAATATGACCTGCACAAAAGATAAACTTAGGTAAACAACGATGTGAATATTGTTGTCAAAATCTTAACCCAGATTCGAACTCTTGGACAGGGGACTGATAACTGCTGCGCAATGGCAGCTGTCATCAGCCAGCCTTAACGCACTGCGCCACAGAATTGACGCCGTGTATGGTGAATAGGGGATAAATAAGAGTAGAGTACACAACTGTTTCACCAGCACATTTAAATGACACGTGTTAAACGTTAATTCAAAGCAGTGGTTCATTTACAAGGTCAGTCTATATGAACCAATGAATTAACTTGATGACCCTGAGAAAAACAGATTTCACAGATTAAACTAAGGTAGTCCATCATTAAGTCTCTGTTATGTGCAGGTGTGCCCATTCACGTGCTACTAAACGTCATTAACCACCTTAGTCCAGACTACTGAAGTTTGGAAACTATCATGGTCCAAACTTACAAAGTACTATGTAAGTACGACAGTTTTGGGAAACAGTCGTAACTTACATGTTGGTTAGTTGAACGATGCATCGTACCACGTTAGTAAAAAGCTAACCTCCGTAGTTGTACGGGAAACGCACCCCAGATCAGCTTGTAGGCCATTAGCAATCTGTTTATTTTATTTTATGAAGCCTATACAGTAGATCACCTGCCACATTCTCACTTGCAATAGACAGATGCAATAGCCATTGGTCAAGTATTGAGTATAAAGTAATTAAGATAGTAGCCTATACAAAAAGTACTTCATACTATCATAAAACAATAGTTAAAACGAATAGCAATTTGCAACTTGACAAAACACTGGATTAAATATCGTAGGCACAGGAGAAAACTTGTACATCCATTGGCCCGTGGGGAGATCACATGCCAGTTGCCTCTCCCTTCAGTCGGACAGCCTTTTTTCTGCAGGGTCCTGATGCGCTCACTGACTTCTGCGTTGACGACAACCATCTCTGAACTGTGTAAATGGGCTATGCATTGGGTGTCTAACCAGGCCTTTTTATCAGGCCACCAGGCCTCAGGCCCCTCCTCCTCCTGGACAATAGGCCAGAGGTGGAGAGGTGGAAAGGTGAGTTGTTGGGGGCAAGGCCGGATTAACAATTCATAGAAACTCACACACACTCACACACACACCATGACACAGAGCATTTCCAATTCAAAAGGGAAAGCACTGCTCATTGCCGAATGCAGAACCTTTATAATCAACTACAATTTGTTCCAACAGCATTCAAGCCTTTATAAAAGTGAAAAAAAAATTCACCATGCACCTTCGACAATGAATAGCTCATTACACTTATGTTACTGTTAAACGTAACTGGTATCATTACAAACATTATTCTGTGTCCTAAAAACTGGCATATTTTATGGCGTTGCGTCATGTAAGGTCGTTGCAAAATCTAAAGAAATGTGTGAGGTGGTCCGCGGATTGTGTTATTACTTGAACATTCCATTTGTAAGCTACTGTTCGCCATATCTGTTCCTGTGTCACATTTTGTTCATAATGTATTCCTTTTAACCAACGCTAATTTAAATTAAATGAATGAATTTGAACTACAAACATTTTGCAATTAACTATACATCATTAAAGATGGGTGTCTCAACTGTACCAGGTAGGTGTCTCAACTGTACTCTATAGCAGCGGACCCCAACCACCGGGCCGCGGGACATTCCGAACCGGGCCGTAGCCTACGACATGAGTTTAAAATTTAATTCGCAATAATGTCACGTTTTTACATGGCATATGCCTATATTCAGTTGTTTCATTGCACGCATGTTTGCATTTTGAAAGGTCTATTTTCTTACGTCTGTCTGTCCCGCCTTCAACACTTTTACACAGTGGCGTCGTTAGACCTGGGCATTCGGGGCTATAGCCCTATATACCCAGGAGGACATTTCGATCAGCTCAGTTTCAATATATCGTGATTTACTATTGAATCACATGCGCAGTAAATATAGTAAACCTGACCTCGTTTGAGGGGGCTTCCAAGCAATGCATGCTGGGCTTGATTTTGACAGAATTTGAAAAAAATTTGGGCAAAAGTTCGTGATACACAACCCAAATGCATTGCTTTCAAGGCACCCATAGCCCATTAATTGAAGGGGATGACGTCCAAATGTTTATCCCGAGACGAACGCTCACACCTGTGCACTTGACAGAGGTGCATGACGATGTTTATTCTACAGGCTATTTTAATGTCATATTTTGGGTGTTGTATGTGGTGCACTTTGGCAGAAGAGACGTTCTCCTTACACGGTCTTTAAACATCAAAATATTCAGAATGCCGTGACGTGAGTCACTACAATTGGCCTTCCTTTTCATTCTCAAAGTAGGTTAAAATTGCATGTTCATCAGCCCGATTTTCAAAATCTCTCGGGGGAAAACCCCCGAACGCCCCGACCAAAAAGGTCTCTAACTTCTGGGCTCTAGCCCCGACTGTTTTAAATAGCTAGCGACGCCCCTGCTTTTACATATTGCCTTCAGCGCTGCGCAGCCTCAGGTCAGCTCACTTCACTTGATCAGTTCTTGGCGAACGGTAGTGTCGCACGAAGTTCGCTAAACTGCTAGAACGAGCAACAAAAAAACAAACATCTTTAGCAGGTCACTGGCCAGAGTGTTTGAGTTGTGAGAGCCGCTGCAGAGATTTCTTACAGAAAAAAAGTCACCGTTAGCTGCACATTTTAGTGATGAGGACTGGGTGTCAAAACTCGCTTACCTGTGTGACATATTCAGGTTGCTTAATGACCTCAACCTGTCACTCTAGGGGAGAATGTAAAGACAATAAATGTCTTTAAACTGGCAGATAAAGTCGCTGCATTTAAAGCCAAGCTTGATTTGTGGGGATGACGAGTGGACCGGGGTGTAGGCTATTTGATATGTTCCAAACAGTAGTGGGGGTTTTGGGAGAGACTTAGGCAGGGCCCTTTCTCTCGCAGCTGGTGCGCGATCACCTTGTTGCGCTTTCAAATGAGTTTGAGCGTTACTTCCCATCCTCCAAAGATCCACAGCAAACCAATGAGTGGGTCCGCAACCCATTTGTCAATATCCCGAATAGTCCTAACTTGTCAGCGCAGGAGGAAGAGCAGTTGATCGAAATTGCAAATGACGGTGGTCTTAAGAGTGTGTATAAGGAAACCTCTCTGGTGGGTTTTTGGATCAAAACCAAAGCAGAATATCCCGATATAGCCGTAAAAGCGCTGAAAACGTTGCTACCATTTCCCACCACGTATCTATGCGAGGCCGGGTTTTCGGCAATGACTGCAACTAAGACCAAATTGCGCAATCGACTGGACATTTCAAACACACTGAGGGTGTCACTGTCTTCCATCACCCCCAGATGGAACCTTCTTGTTGCAGGGAAACAAGCACAGGGCTCCCACTGATTATATTCGTAATGCACGTTTAGTTCCCATGTTTTGTTCCCATATTTTGTTAAGCATGTTCACACTTATAGATGTAGCTTCAAGTTGTTCAATATTCATACTTCATATTGTTCAATTTTCACTTCTTCAAGTTCATGTTTTTCACATGTTTAAGAGATCGTTACCTTCACTGTTCATACATAACTGGAGCTAGTTCAAGTAATGCATGCACAACACATATGGAACATGGAACCCCCCCACCCCCCGCCGGTCCGTGAAAAAAAAATAGGAATCAAACCGGTCCATGGTAAATAAAAGGTTGGGGACCCCTGCTCTATAGGGTACAGTTAAGACACAGTCAAGACAAAAATGCCCCTTATGTTTATGAGCTAATTGTGGAAAATATAAACTAATTATGGGTATTATTGATTGATAGTCTACAAGTTAAGGAAATGGCATGTGGAATGTCGTGTGGAAAATCACTTCTTTTCAGTATCTATTTTTTGTTTGATTTTGTGTTGGCAAAAAGTGTCTCAACTGTACTTAGTCTACCCTAGGCTACACCAATCCGCTATTAACACCTTTCACTTAGCCCCGGTGAGTGGGGGTGAAATGTGAAATGGCTCTACAGACCCTGCACTCTACCCCTGTGAAAGCAATCCCCAGGCACGCCTCAACACCTGCACGAGATTCTCCAGAGTTGACAGATTGCCAGATGTCTCCATTGGCCCTTTCTGCTTCCCTCAACGACAGCATTCAAATTCCTCGTGTTTGGGCAGACGTGATGCGTGATGTTGGACCAGACGACCATGCAAAAATCCACCAACAGAGCTTCGGCCAAGTGGGCAGATATGGATGCGAGCATGGAGCAAAACCACAAACTGGGATGGTTCTCGAGGTAAAAGAGCATTACCTCAAAATGTGAAGAGCTTTGTGGTTGATACGCTGAAGCGATACTTTCCTGGTGTGGACAGGAAGGAAATGAAAGACTGTGTTGACAAGATCAACGAACTACTGCGTACAAGTCAAGTCAAGTCAGTTTTATTTTTAAAGCGCATTTAACATGCACATAGTGCAACCCAAAGCGCTCCAACAAACAAGACATATCACAAGACAAACGATGCCGGATGGAGCGGCGTAGTCGCCAGTGTGCCCATGACATCAAGATGACAAATACATTTAAAAAATAACAAATACAAAAAATGCTGGATGGAGCGGCATAGTCGCCAGCGTAGCCTACCCGTGACACCAAGACATACAACAGACAACAAAACAAATAAACAAATAAAAAGTGAAAAAAAAGAAAATATATTTAAAAAGGGGAAAGGTGATGTTAAAATTAGTCCAATTTCCAAACCAGCTGAAAATGTCCAAGGGCAATGATGATCCGTGAAAACTGCACAGAGTGTCTTCACAACCGATATGCCAACAAAGTTCTTTAACGTTAGCAAATGATCAACCCGGTGAATTCACTGGCAGTCTGGAGATCACGTTAACGTTAGGCCTTGTAGACTGCAGTCTGGAGATCACTGGAAGCACAGTCTGAAGTAGTGGGCGATTGTGTAGATCCGCAACTCGGTGGACTTCTAACAGCGACCGTCTGTTACTCCATGAGACTGCAGCTCCTCACCGCTAACGTTAGTCTGCAATTGGCATGGCAGCTCGCAGGTCAGCAACAGCTCGGCGGCCACGGCAGATCTTTCGCAGAGTAGCTAGCCTAGGTCCAGCTGTCCTTAGAGATCCCCTCGACCAGACAGTGAAGTGCACCGTTCACGGATGGATGGATGTCAGAGGCCCAGTTAGTCTGCAGTTGGCATGGCAGCTCGCAGGTCAGCAACAGCTCGGCGGCCACGGCAGATCTCCCGCAGAGTAGCCCAGGTCCAGCTGTCCCGAGAGATCCCCTCGACCAGACAGTGAAGTGCAGCATGGATGGATGGAAGGATGTCCGATGTCCGATGCCCAGCTAGCCATATCAAGCTCCCAATGGACAAACATCAACGACGTTTCAGCTGACATTGGGCCCTATCATGACATTCTAAAGTGCATCGTCACTCGTCAAAAGTCTATTCAAATTTAGTAGGATATCCAGTTCACATTGGGAGGGGTTTCGTTCTCAAAAGTGGAGCGCATGGAGTAACAAGGTGTTCCTAGGTCTTTTAATCAGTCATATGGGTGTGTTTGGGGCGTAACATCATTTTAAACCAATGAGAATGACATCTGTCATTCCCTTTAACGGCGCAACGCGCGATATGTCAAATAAATGCATCGGTATTTTGGCATTCAACGGCGCATTTGAAGGAGGCTGCTTGCAAGACCGTATGGAATAGTCATTCTTAAACCATGCTTTACTAAAAACCTAGCATAGCCTTCACGCATTTGCACTCGTCTATTATTTGAACTCATTGGCAAAGTGAAACTAACTTCACCAAGGAGTCAGTCAACGACAAGACAGTTATATGCAGTTACTTTCACTATTGACTGACAATGGGTTACCATAGAAAACATAGGCTGGAAAAAGCAACACTTACCCTAATGTTGCTCAAATGACTAAATAAAACAACATTTATCCTGCAGAGGAGTTGCTTATATCTTGTGACAGTGCGTCTTCAGCTGTGCTCCATACTCTCTCGCCTCTCCCCTAATCACTTTTAACCGTCATTACCAATTTGCAAATGATGGTGAATAACTACTCATCATGAGATGTACAGTATTTCGTAATATCTTTATTCTAATTATTTTTACCATTGTAATCGTGCAATTTGTAATGCTTTGCATGGACGTGCGCTGGTGTGCGTTCATGAATGATAGAAGGATGGTGCGTGCACCTGCCAATATGACTGTTGACATGCGCTCTTAAAATAGCATATGAACAACTCGCCATTGACTTCTGACCAGGTTTAGGTGGTGTATGATAGCGATTTTTAGACAATGCGCCAGGTCCCTCCCTAGGTTGTTAATTGCCACACCCCTGGGCGCAATGCTTAAAAAATAAAGGTGCAAAATAACGAATTCAACTTCGCGCCGGTGAATAACGAACTTTACGCCATGCGCTGGTGACCGAAAATACAGCCCTTAGAAGCAGTAAAAAGGACTAAGAATAACACGAAAACTATCAAAAATAACGTAAATAAATAGGGAAAACTAGACAAACCAATACAAAAAATAAACATGACATTGACTTACAATCGCCTCTGGCCCGCCTATATCAGATACACCGATGTGATTGGTTCCTCACGATGCAAGCGGTAAAAGTAACGTGTATCATTACTCATTGCCAGAGTCTCTTGCAGAGACAATTGAAATTGTGCTCTTGCGAGGACTCTGGACGGGTAACACTTATGGTGAGTTTCATCACAGTTGAATAATTTTGTATACACCTGAAACTGGTCTGTGCGCAACCTCTATCAATGTAAGTAAAAAAAAAAAGTTACAAAAATAAAATATACAGCACCGTGCGTTTTGTGTTGTGATGACTAATGCAATGTGCATGCCCATAGCAAGTGTGAAACAGTGCCAAAATTCCCTGGTGGCCGAGAGTGGTATCACAGGGGCTTGACCATGTGAGGGTGCCACAGACAGACAGAAAGAGATTTTGTGCTTTATAGATATACTCCAGGCAAAGTAACTCATTTTGGAGCCAAAAATAGAGCTAATTGTAAAAGAATATTTTTCAGCATAGATCATTTCTATGAGGTGTCCAGAACAACATACTAAAAGTCCTAAGAAATCCTAGTTGAGGAAATATGTTTAATTCTCATCAATCCAAGATGTGTGCCAGTATAAGGCCAGACAACAATACACCCCTATGGGACTATTTTGAAATTATCCATGAAAAGTAAAAAATGTTGTATTACAAGGTTCTTTGAAAATTAATTTCTACATGAAAAGTAAAACATTTTGTATTAGAAGTTTGTTTGAAAATGTATTTGAATATGCAAATGAGCAATATACTAATCGCATATGCCCAAAATACACCCTAATGGGCTTATTTTTTCTTTTACTCCTATCGCAATCAAACCTCGCACAGTGAAAGTATACATGAAAGGTAAAATTTTCAAGTTTCTTGGAAAAATCTATTTTAAATATGCAAATGAGCTCAACACTAGGCGTAATTGACTGATGGCCAAGAAGCCATAAAGTAGAAAAAACAGGGACCAAATAACTAACATATTCTTGTCCATTCAGTAAGTTAACACATGCATAAACGCGATAAATTTGAAGTCACTTGCCACACTTACCACCTGGGTCACTTGCCACAAAAAGACTTATATTGACCTTAAGAATTGATTGCACAATCTTGCCTCCAGTTGCTTTCTAAATTCTTTTTTTTTATTATTATTTGCGAACAAGCCTTACTTAATGACATTCCCCCACAGATAACATCAGAAGAAAGTCAGAATAGCCATGTTAGTCATTACAAACTCACAGTTGCCTGATTTATCAGATGAATATGACCGAGAGGGGAAGAACTAAGAAAAGAACAAACAAGGAACTGAGGGGATGCCAGAACCAAGAGTCACAGAGAAGGGGTACATGATCCATTAAAAGAAAAACATTAAAACATTTAAAAAAAAAAAAAAAAAAAAGAGTTTTCAGGTTAGAGGCCAGTCTAAAAGCAGCATTGCCATCACCCATTGGCAGTAGGATGATTGGATGAAGATTGGGCCTATGTATTTGTCATACATATGAATGTTGTTTCTGCCTATATGCAAATTAGGACATTTTCAATAAGTGTGGAGCCATGTGCATATTCAAATTCATTTAAAAAAAAAAAATGTGTGGTACACAAACAGTTACTTTTATATACTTTTACAATGTGAAGTGTTATTGTGGGAAGGGTAAAGGATAAATGAAGCCTATTTTGGTGTATTTTGGGCATATTTGATTAGTATAGCTCATTTGCATATTAAAATTAATTTTCAAAGAAACTTGTAATACAAAAAAAATCATTACATTATTTGTAGGCTATTATACTGATAAGTAAAGAAAGGTTCCTCACTTTGAATCTACAAACATTTAAAAAAAAAAAAAAAATAGGCCTAAGCATCTTGACAAATTGAAAAGTTTCACTTAATGAGCCAATTGGTAGAGACATAAACTATTATTAGGCTACTATTATTATTATTTGGCCTAGGCTATATCAGAGCTCTTACCCAAGATTTAGACAATGCGACCACCGCTTCCTTTCCTGTTTCTATTAGCCTACCACAGTGTTTGTTCCTCCAAATAGTGTGGTATAGGCAGAAATGTTTAGGCTAATATTTCATAGGCTACTCAAGACAGCGTTTCAGCCATGGAAGAAAATGGAGCTCTGCATGAAGACAGAGAACATTTTGAATAGTGTCTAAAATAGCCTAGAATGCAGCGTATGCTTGGTTTGGGTCAGGTCCGCGTCAAGAAATAGTACCCGTTGTGTGAATGTCGACTTAAATTTACACACGATGAGGGGGCAGAGATTTGAGAAAGAGGAGGGACTGCCATGGTGTCGAACGCGCCCAGCCAAATACCGTCAGGGCATTATCCCACTGTTCTCTGCACAGGGCCAAACTTTAAGCGTATGGTCGCTCGTTGTGGCACTCGTCCAGATAGGCTATACGGTTTTGGACGTGCTCAAAACTTTTAGCTGTGGCGAACCTCCACTTTCCCGTAGGCTACCTTGTCAAAAGCTTTCTCCTATTATGCATCTTAGCTGTAGGTAGATCAGATTTATAACCGAGATGTACTACACTAGTCGGATATAATAGGCCTATTATTTTAGCCATAATAGAGAACAAAAGATACGTGCTCGTTTAGAGACATTTCTCGTTTGGAAATCAGAAGGTAAAACACCATATCGCTCTGCAATGGAAGTGCATCCATGCAACTCTGTGTTTTGCCCCAAAGGACTACAGTGGACTCTGCTACTGCTCTGGTTAACCTTCAGCACTCACGGGGCGTGGGCAACGATGCATAGAAAGTTTTCATCCAGCACACAGCTCAACAAAGAGATGGATGCACCATCACGAACAGCCATTTACGAAAAAAGGTAACAGTTTTCAGACTGTCTACATTTCAGAGTTGTTCACATGAAAGAGTTGCTTCAATTAGAATATTGGAAAAGGGCCATATGTATTCACTTTATTATAGCCAATCCAGCCTACTTGTAGCATAGGTTACCGGTCCGACACTATTTAGCCTGAGCCAGGCATGACAGTTATTTTTGTATTATCATCGTTTGTTCGTTTAAGAAAAAAAGTATTAGTGACGCTGGTTTCCTATTGAACACCTCAGACGATACGCCTTTTTCGGATTTAGGCTATAGGCTACCATTCACCGAGTGCTGGCATCTGTCATTCGTTTTTTGTCTCTCAGTCAGATCACGTCCCCTCGTACAGGATCATAAGGTAGGCTAACATTGAAACGATTGCTCAAATCACGCTGTTTGGTGTATTCCTTCCATTTAAACGGTCAGGAAGACCACAGTCTCATATCACATTGACGTCCGTCCGGTACGTGTACATCCGTTGAGATCATAATAATCGCTAGCCTTCTGTAAGTTGATAGAAACCATCTCTGTCCGTCTCTGTTTAGGACTAAAATCCCATGCATACTATTTCCCTCTTAATTGTGAACTAATTGCATAAGAACACCCCTGTTGGTTCTGTTAATAGCGACGACTCTGTCTGTGTCTCTCTCTTTGTGTCTATGTTTATCCAAGGACTGGAACCAAATGCAGACACCTCCCGCCTCTTAATCGTGAACTCATGGCCTTGTTCTCAATTCTGTTTGACTGGGAATGTTGTTTTGAGGTTGCTTGCAGGGGTTCGCTTCCCTCCTATAAATGTAGTAGGCCTATATTATATTATTGACTCCAGTTCACATTTTTTACCAAGCCAATATTCAATGTTGCTTTATTAGCATGACTGTAAGTAGGTAGGTGTTGCCAAAGCGCAAAACAAAACAGCATAAAATTACAGTAACAATTACAACATCGAGGGAAACAGTAACAATACAGTAACGTTGTGTGTATGCTCTCTCTCTATCTCTCTCAGTTCCCATCCATTGCACACAGAGTTTCAGCTTCTCCCCTCTGGGCGTAGGTTTACAATCCCTAGGTGTAAAACAAAAAGAAACAAATAAAACAGTTTTGTCCCTGCAGCCATTACACACTGTATATTGTTTTTACTACCTAAACAAGTTTTATTTTTATTTATTTTCTTGTTTTCTTTTCTGTTTTACTATTCGTATTTTAGTTCACATCAATATCTAGTTCTAATCTGGACCTGTAAGAACTTTTTATTTGATTTAATTTGTCATTTCTTAATTCCCACTGTCTTAAATTGAATGAAAATGTCATTGTGAACGTGATTTCATGTGGGAATAACTGGTGGGAAACCGGGGGAAGTTTGCGAACAGAGTTGCCCAGTTGTGGGCTTGTCGTCACTTTTGTCCTGATTCAAATGAGGTGTACTGTATGTAATTTTGCATAAGCTCTAATGGGATGGTTAATAATATGCTCATATTGCTGGTCTGATTTAGCTTGACAACTTAATAAATAATCAATGTCAATGATGTGTCATTATATTTTATTGTTTTTAATTGTTTTACCATTTTCTGTGATTGTGACAAAGCGATAGTCAGTCAATGTTCCAACCAATTAGATGTTGTTGAGTGGCGTGATGTACCTTGGGGCAGTTCAGTGGTTTTGGTGTTGCTTGCTTAGCACTACATTACATTACATTTGGCTGACGCATTTTTAACCAAAGCGACTAACAACATGGTAAACAGTTTAAGTTTTAAAGCAATTCTCTCAACAATTTTCGGACAATTTGGAAAAGGTAGAGTACAGTAAGAATAAGTGGATCAGTGAGTGCTGTTTTTAAACAGTTGAGTGTCAGTTCAAGACAGGTGGTAAGTGCTAGGATCAGCAAGACTAGTTGTAAGTAGTGTAATGAGAGGAGATGTTCTCTAAAGAGCTGGGTCTTCAGGAGTTTTTTGAAAATGGAGAAGGATGTCCCTGCCCTTGTAGGAACTGGCAGTGCGTTCCACCAACGAGAAACAACAGATGAGAAAAGTTTTGATTGGCCTGAGTGTACCGGTGGCAAAACTAGACGTTGTTCGTCTGAGGAGCGCAACGGTCTGGACGTAGCGTATGTCTGAGGAAACTATAGGTAGGCCTGTCACGATAACAAATTTTGCTGGACGATAAATTGTCTCAGAAATTATTGCGATAAGAGATAATATTGTCGTTCTGAGATAATTTTCTTTAAGCATCTCTTTAGCAATGAAGCGAACTATACTGTCTGTGAGTGTAATCCATTTCGCACTGTCCTGTTTGTACTTCGTTTGTCGACTAAACGCCCTAGTGACTGTGCTCTGTCAGGAAGAGGAAGACGGCCCACTTGTTGTTCTTTTTTTCCCCAACTGGGAAAACTGCAGCGGATGATTGTGTTTTAGATGCATATGCATGTTTGTTGTGTTGCCGCTTTTAATTGCGACTGTTTTCCAACAAATGCAACACACCGACTCGCACACGTTCAGTGGTTCACCACGGGCATTCGGTTTAAATCCGAAATGCTCCCACACTGCAGCTGTCGCGTTTGGCTTAGAAACCAATTCCATCTTTTTTGTCTTTATTAGGCGTAGCCTACTCGAACTCGCAACTAGCTTTCTCTCTGCCTATTGCCTACCGGTATACTTCTCACGTGGCCCTTTAGCTGCACTCTGTGGTAGGCTACGCCAGTAGTCCCGCCTCCCCACACACCATGCGACTGACAAGTGACAGACATGAGGGTTCACTCATCGTTACTCTAAAAGACCCGAGAGAGAGAGAGGGAGAGAGAGAGAAGAGGAAAACAAACAAGCATGCAAATGGCATTTATCGCGGCCAGAAAAATTATCGAGCTAATTTTAATTATCATGCGATTAATTGATTTATTGAATATCGCGACAGGCCTAACTATAGGCAGAGAATGGGATTCCCACTAGCATGCTAGCTAGCTTTGTATGCTAAGATAAGCAAAAATATGAACAAACAAATCATATTGCTTATTACGAAACATAAACAAAATGTTTATGTTTGTAAATGAAGCAGTTTGTATGACTTACCCAAAATTACCAGATAATTCCCGTAAATTTCCATTAATTCTCATAATTTCCTTTAATTCCATGAAGGTTTCCAACTTGGAATATTTCCAAAATTCCCCAGCATATCTTCCCATGGAAAATTTTCGGAGTGTTTCCGGAAATTTACCAGAGATTTTCCACCCCTTTACAACCCTTTATAACCAAATCAAAACATACAAAAGCCTAATAGCCTATTAACCCTTAAAGGAGTACCGTCACACCGGTGTGACGGGAATGTTGGGAAATTAACATTCTAAAGAATATCTGGGTTCATTGAATTCAACATAGAATTTTAGAACCTTCAATTGTTGCGGAACTTAGAATGTTCAAAACCCTACACCTTTAAGGGTTAAGGAGGCAACTAACTCACTCTTACAATGCGTGCTGGGAAGTAAATAGCCTTAAGCTAAATTACGATGTATTGAACATGAAATTAATTTATATCCACTCTCCAAGACGTTTCCTAATGAAAACACAGATACAGAGAACATAGATACATCAATATTTGATACATGGTGGGGCAGCCGTGGCCTACTGGTTAGCGCTTCGGACTTTTAAAATGTATTAAAAATAGGGTTGGGCACCGAAACACGGTTCTAATATGGCACCGGTGCCGACACAAACGGTAGTAACTGCATCGAATAACAACGTGGATTTCGGTGCCTCATTTCGGTGCTTAAATAGCGTTTAAAAAAAAAAAAAAATGTATACGAGGCATCAATGCATGACATGCGCCATCTCTAACGTCTTGCTCTGATAGCAACACATCCAGATACAGTTAGCTAACATATGATAAACACTGGATGTATAAACCAGAGGGGTGCACCACATAGGCGAGTGGACAGTGTTTGACAGCTTGCGTGAGCCCAAGTAGCTTACTTTAAAGCGACATGCGAGCTCCTGTCAAAATCTAGCAGTGGGCCTAACCACACACAAGCAAAAGGCTATGAAACAACAGTAGGCTAGCCTATACATTACACAATATCCTTGCTAATGCGCTAACTGACATTTATTTGAAATGTTATCAGCAAAGTTGTAAGGTGAAAACTTTATTTCACGGTGTGTTAAACAACATAATGGCATGATATTAATCTTTCATGTGCATGAGGCCCATATAGCATCACAATGAATATGAAGATTAAAAGTTAGCTGGCAAAAACATAAATATGTAGGTTACATACCTGATGTCACTGAGCTGTCAAAGAGGCTACCATCTCCGTACGTTATCGCTAATTAAACTCAGCTGACTGGTGTTAGCGAATAGCCATAGTTGCTGTTAAAATACTAGGCTAGCACTGGGAATCTAAACACTTCAACACCGACATGTAGCCTAACATGTTCAAAACTACTGCGTGTTATGGGTTAAGACAAGAAATTTCTTGAAGCATTTGGGAACACACTGAATTAACTGGAAAATAGAGTCCCTGTTAGATTAGCTTGCTTCCAAATGCCGTTGTCCATGACCTGGCAGTTTTATGGCAAGCGGTTTTAACATGCATTATGGCAAACCGCCTACACTGGGTAAACTTGAAAGCAGAGCTTACCATTGTGTGTGCATGCATGGCAAGCTGTTTTAACATTTAAATGTATTATTCGTAGGAGCAATGAGATATTGATTGTAAATTGAACATAACAGTTCAATTTCATGTTCAAAATTGTCTTATCAATAAAAAAAAAAGCAATTCATGCTTTAGACCATTTTAATTGAAAACATTTTAAAAACAAAGTACCGGTTCAGGCACCGTTTTGGCACCGGCACCGTTTTAAAAGTATTGATTTAGCACCGGTATCGGATAAAACCCAAACGATACCCAACCCTAATTAAAAATAAAACTTACTTGACTTGACTTGACTATAACCGGAGCGGTTGCCGGTTCGAACCAGTAGGAACGGCTGTAGTGCCCTTGAGCAAAGCACCTAACCCCTCACTGCTCCCCGAGTGCCGCTGTAGCAGGCAGCTCACTGTGTCGGGATTATAGTGCTTCACCTTACTGTGTGTTCACTGAATTGAAAATAACATTGAAGGGTAGATTTGAAGGATTCTTGTGTGCATATCAGACCTGTTCTGGGGTGCTTTTCTACAAATGGGGTGCTTTTCTTTTCAATTGCTTAACCACCAAGATACAGTGGGTCCCATTTTCAAGTGGCCACTTCATTCGCGCTTTCTGTGATTCACACAGCTGCGTGAAATGTATTACAACTTATCGCCACGAGGTGGCAGCTTAAGTCCGCTGGAGCATTGCCGGTAAACAGGGCAGCAGACTCCATTCAAAAGTTGCTATATGTCAAAGAATTTGGATTTTTTGAGCAGTTTTGAAAAACCAGTTGAAATTAGTAGAACAGACAGGTGTTTGTAGGCTACATAACTTTCGATATTTATTAGATAGATAGATAGATAGATAGATACTTTATTGATCCCCAAGGGGAAATTGTACATCGACAGACCTACGGTTGACTTCAGCCTGTGTCATAGGTTTTTGTTGTGAGGCAGAAAGATCTAGCTTTTGCTGCTTGGAGGACATTGCTCCGAGTCCTTCTTTGCTAGTGGATGGCGAGCTATCATCTCTGGTGGAGGGGGGCTATCTGTGTTTTTGGCCACTAGCGTGTGTGAGATGCCTCATTAAATTAGAGTTGCTTACAACGGATGTCGACAAAGTCTTCGCTCCTGGACATAATGTACACATTACATGCACGTTCTTGCCTTTGACCACAATGAATTTGAAGTAGTGCTTATATCTCCACCTTGAAAATGCCAACTTTTCATCGGATTGCTCCTGACCTCTGCTGTTTCATCGAATCTCTACTTTAGCTGTTGCGTGTGTGTGGCGCGTGTGCTGGCAAGTGTGTAAAAACACTGGCTCTGATTGGCTATCATGAAACATGACTCGGCCTTAGCCAATCCTAATCGATTACGTCGTTATTAACCCACCTCCTCACTAGCTGTGAGCCAGGGGTGCGTTCGGATTACACAGTTTATTCAATCAATGCAAAGTAAGTAACGCACCGCATTTAACGTCCAGTAACGTTAACGGCGTTGTAACGTAAAAAGTAATTAATTAGATTACTCCGTTATTGACAAATTAACGCCGTTAGTAACGCCGTTATACTTAAACGCCGTTACTCCCAACACTGGTTCTAACTAGAAAGGTTGTGATAAAAGTTAGCCAACTACGCTTTCTAGAAACACACACCCCTAATTAGTCTGTGAAGGATCTATCATGGAGGAACTTGTGAATGACATCTGAGTGATAGCCTAGCCTAGTATAGGCCATTATAGATGTTGCTGAACGGATCATGGCGAAATCACTGCAGACACTGATGAAGCCATTGATGAAGTTGTGGGGATGACCAGCTCAGTGTAGGGTGATAGCATCCAAAAATGCACTTGGATCACAAGGATAGTTCTTCAGTAACACACTGCTGCTGAGTTTGGCTTCTGTTCAGGACTTGTGTAGGCCATGCAGGCCTCCACTGACATCAAGGATGGAGCACTCAGTCACATGTAGCCAAAAAACTAATTTGGCACTAATCCCTTGTACTTCACATAAGCAGTCATTATTTTACACCCCACTTGAAGCAGTAAGAGAATTCAAGAATTGTAGGTAGGCTATAGCACACTGAAAAAAGACAACGTTTTTCAAGTGTTGTGAATGGTTGTTAAAGGTATACTATGCAGGTTCAGGTATTTTTGGCGACTGCAGAGCTCCCCCTAGAGTCTCGATATATTTAGATTTTACTCTGCCGTTGTAAATAGCCTACAGTATATCTCCTGGTTTGTTCCCTCTGTACACAGTGAAATGCTTTTGTTGTGGAGGTGAAGGATTAATAACAGGCAAAAACTATCTCCAAAAGAACTTTATCTACTGACAATGTAATGTTTGTCGTAATGTTTCTCGCGAGTTGTCTTCGGGCTGCTATTCGTGAAGTTGCATGGCTGGTTCTTGTGTTAGCGACTCGCTACGGCTATCATAGGCGTGCATACATAGACCCTAGGTGGTGCTACAGCACTAGGAAGTTTCCCACATAACAATTTTTGGTTCGCTAAAGGTTCCGGGAAGGTTCGCTGAAGGTTCCGGGAACGTTCGCTACAGGTTCGCGGAAGGTTCTCTCCGAAGGTTCGCTCACGGTAGCGCAGGAAAGTTTTCTGAACGTTCGCCGAACCTTCCCTAAAAGTTCCGCGAACGTTCAGCGAACCGTCAGTGCAGGTTTGCAGTTCCTTCAGCGAACCTTCCCGGAACCTTTAGCGAACCAAATATTGGCCACTACTACTAGTAATAATAATAATAATAATAGGCGATGATAATAATAATAATAATAATAATAATAGTAATACTTAACTTCCAGATGTAATATTGGCGACTTATTCTAGCCACCTTATAAGACAGGCTATATGTTCACAACACTAGATTTATAATGGTCAATGAATGAACAGACGGCATGTAAAACATTGAATGTTTTATTAAGTATTCGCTGGAATTGCAGACGAGAATGACGCACAATTTATTCGGGCAACACTTGTTTCAATCCGAGATAATCCGGGAGTCCTTCTGCCTTTGGATGATGGGTCTTTCAATGCAGCTCCTGCGAACGAGAGAAGACATGACACTAAATCTACGTGTTCTTTTCAAATGCACATATTTGGGTTACCTGTTTTCCTTGGATCAAAATCACACTGGATTACTGGACGAGAGATTGGCAGGTATGTTAATTGTCCAATGCTTTTGAAAACATGTTCCGCACCAAAAGGCTACATCGTTATGCAGGCATACTGTTTTAAGCACGTGTGTGTGAAACAGTGCATTTTCCAAGGCATGGTTTTGGCCTAGAATTTGATTCATTGTTTACAATGTAACGTTACGTGTGCAGTAGCAGTACCTGAGCTGATATGGTCTCTAGAATCCAGCGACACGTCTGGCCTCCACTCCATGTGTTGGTCTAAAAGACACAAAAAAGCCAGTTGTCAAACAATTCGTGATATGCATAGCTATACACAGGTAGTATAACTGTAACTTTTTCAGAAAATGTAATTTAACAGCGAATGGCAGTAGCCCATATTATATTTTAAGCCTGTAAAACATGCATAATCTGAAACGTACTGTATGATCTGAAACTGACTACATGCTATATGGCTGGCTAGTAAATGCATAATGCTTAAGACATAGTCTTACCGTTTTCTTTACCAAAGCAGGCCTCTGTTGTGTGTTCACAGGTGGGATTAGACATGGGCGACAGCTGACCAAAGTGCTAATTTTCATGTCCTTTCCAATAGCATCCTTAGGAGGACAACGAAAATCAAATGTGAGTATTGAATCACAAGTGCACACTGAAAAGACAAACGTTTTTCTATTTGGATAAAAGGACACAATTTTTATAGACTGATATTGATTCATTTTCCTTTGCAAGATTTGTTTAAAAGCAGTAATAGTGCGTACACAACTTACATTAGAGGTTGAACGTGCAGGGATCCATGAAGGTCTTGAACACTGAAACAAATAATGATAGTTTTAATTTTCCACACAGGAAATCAGATATTTAAGTACGTTCTCAATGAATTTGACCCATCATGAGTTGGCAATACTTATCAGCCTGGAGCAGAGTTGATTGGTACTTCTATCCCGACATAGATTATTGTGTTATACGGCTTTGTGGATGATTGAGTGAAGCGTGCATAACGTTATTAACTTGGCCTATACCATCATTAATGTAGCCAATGTCTTTGTAGGTTGTAGCTAGACCTGTCGTCAGATTAACTAAAGCCTGCACCTTTCGTGGTCATCAGTTGTCATTATATGACTCTTATCTTGTTGAAATTTAGTTTGATGTGTTGGTTAATAGAGGATTGCCCTTGAATATCGATAGCAGATAACCTAGCAGCTGCTTGGTTAAATGCTAACGTTAACGTTAGTAACGTTATCGTAAAACCACCAATTAACAACCCTTTCGTTCGAAAATTCTAAAACAGCGATGTTTTCTAATACTTCAAAATAACATTTGATAAATGAACCTTATATTTTTCAGTAGCCATAGGTGTGTAGATTTGAACAAAATCTAGTTTGGTTCTTGGTTTGTGTAGAAATTAATATTAAGTGACACATAACGTTAGCAGCTAACGTTAGCACTTTCTAGGCTAAGAAAGAGGTTTGGAAATACCTTAGTTAGCTCTCAGCGCAAAACGTAACGTAACTTACCAGTGGGGTTGACAGTGGTCTTTAGCGGTGATTTGAATAATTATTTTCTCTGAGATAAAGATCTAAAAATAGCAGTGTCTATATGTAGATGAAAGCAGTGCAGACCGTAGTCAGCAGAGAAGTCTTACTTCAGTGGCAGTTAGTGAAGTAGCTGCTAATGTTATTGTCGTGAGCTTCTAGAATTTAGAATGCTTTTCTAAATCAGGCTTGTTGACCTGTGTGATAGGCTAGTTCAAGTTGGTAATCAGAATTTTATTTAGGCCTATACTTATGTACAAAAGGAATTTGATTTTGCTAGGTGTTAACTCTATGTACAGTCAACAAATAAACATGTACTAGTATAATACACCAGGGCTGCCAATCGATTAAACAAATAATCTAATTAATTATACTCTTGTAGATTTTTATTCACATAATTACTAGGCTGTTGCCTTTACTATCCAGTAGGTGGCAGTCCAGGATAAGAAATAGAGCAGTTCAAGAAAATAATTAACTAAACAGTAGGAAAACGAGACAAAGAAAAGTAATGCTATTGGAATTGAAATAAATGTAAACACCTTCAACAAACTTTTGAAGACTTTTAGTTTCTGTAATTAATACATTGAAATGAATGTGTTATTTTGACAGCACTAGTGTACACATAGACAAATAGTAATATGGATCGGCTACATACTGTAATAATAATAATGTAGGCACATATCAACATAATATACAAAAAATGCAAATAAGACATAGGATTGGGATGTAAAGTACACATGGATTGGGATGGAAAGTGCAAAGTAATATTGCCTGCCAGAGGTTAGGAGGTTAAAGAGAGTGTGTACTCTCAGGATGTGTAATCTGTAATTGTCAAGTACTCCTAAATAACAATTAACCAGCAATGAGTTCTTCTTCTTCTTCTTCTTCTTCTTCTTCTTCTTCTTCTTCTTCTTATTATTATTATTATACACATGTGCCAGCTCAACTTAAACAAATACAGTATTTGTTAACATTAGAAATTAAAATGAAATGTTTGTCAATAAGTCAACAACAGTAAGAATGAGTAGCCTTGGACATAGAAGAGAAAAAATAAAGTGGCAAGTGCAAGTGGTGTTTGGCCCATATCTGTGAAACAAATTGAGTGGAAGTGAGTGTGTGTGGGGTGGGGTAACCAGTTAAATGTGTGATCTGTTTTCTTCACAGGTCTTCATGAGGAGGAAAGCCTGTGGGGTAAGTTCTGTCAAGGACTCCTAGAAGATGCGCGGATGTGATCCCATACCATGTTTACCTAGAAGATCAGCCGCCCCAGGTAAAAAAAAAAACTATTAAAAGTATACTTTTTGAAAGTGTACTAAGTACCGTTTGTACTTTTTTCGTCAAATCCAAGTGTAATTAAGTGTATTGAATTATGTATTAAGTGCAACTTAATACCAACTTGACTATAGTTTGAGTGTAATTAGTGTGCTAAAATGGAACAACTTTTTTCAAACTTTAAGTGTTCTTAAGTACATTATACAAAAAAATATTTTATGAGCATTCGAAACACAGTCGCAGTACAATTTTGTAACATCCCAAGTGTATTGGAAATGTACTTAAAAGGCATTACAATATAACTACTAATAGTGTAGTAGTGTATTTTGAATACACTCTTATCATCCTCATTCCTATTCATTTGGCATGCTTCTGTAATATTTTAAATTAACTTCAAATGTACTTCCTGACTACAATAAGTGCCTTGAAAGTTTGCAGTTATGTTAATAAAAGTATAGTCTTAAGATACTTTAAGCATTATAAAGGCATGCAATTTAAGTATAATATTAGTGTGCTTTAAAATTGTACTATTAGTACTCTCCTACCTATTCTGTTACATGACAAATTACACTTTGATTATGAGAAAAACATTTTATTGACATGAATGAAAACAAAACATAATATTCATCCATAACAAAAGTAAAACATTTTTCTGAAAGTTATGGATCTCTTGAGCATATCTTTTCAAGTTGGATGTGGTAACGCGATAAAACATGCATTTGGCCGTATTATATTATTTCACATGCATAGATTTTTCGAGTGGCTGTTTGGAGCGCTGGTCAGATTCCTCCTCGCTCGCAGCATTTTTTTCCATGCTTGGGGAGCAGTTTCCTCATTGGTAGACCATCAATTCAAAATGCAGATTTCATGAAAAACAAAAGTTGTTTACCCTCCTAGGTGAGAGAATTTGCCCTCTAAGCTTGAAATAGTTTACTGGACACCCAGCCTACAGCCAACAACTTAACAGTCTAACATGGCTAAATGTGTAATGCATGATCATTTATTGCTTATTTGTTTGCAAAGTCTTCTGGCCCAGAAAGAAAACCATGGTGGTTACGGATCATGGCTGAGGAGGAAAGGTACAGCTGGTAGAGTTGTGCAATGAGTGAACTTCCCTCCCAATACTGAGATGTGGTGGCAAAAGCTGTGGTAGCTAGCTTCCTTACTAGCACACCATCTTCCAGTCCAAGATGCATAAAGTTTTCGGTGGCAACCCGGGGCTGGACAGCAGTCAAATACATTGACCTTGGTATTAGAGAATTTGTCTCTGTTGTCTGTGAACAGAAAGAAGATGGAAAACATTTTACAAGATAAACAATATTTTACACAGAAATCCATTGGCAATGATGAGATTAATACAGATTATCTGTACCTATTTGACATTTACTTTTTATGGGTCAAATAGGTATTGACAACATCTGTTTGCCATCCTGGTATGGGTAGACCTGGCCAGGTAGTCTTTCCTTAAAGCGTTGTGCACCTTGGCACCGATATGAGTGCAACCACCCTGTTTTCTGCATTTGATTACCTTAGATTCCTTTGTTTCCAATACAACCGTATTATCGTTTTCGGGTCAAATGGCATTTTAAATGGGAGTCGTAGGGGCACTAGCCTACTATTTTGATGCATGAATCAAAATCATCATGTATCAAAATAGTTCTGCCCCTACGACTCCCATTCAAAATGGCATTTGACCCAGAAACGACAATACAGTCAAGCTTAATGGTGGCGCTTCTGACTTAATTATGCTTTCAAACGAGTTTGACTCAGGTACATTAACAAAAAGACCCTAGGTTGCATTTTGGCTTGAGTTATGCTTTAAGAGTAATGGGATAAGTTCCTGGATGAAGAATATTTACCTTTACTGCTGATTATTTGAGGCGTTCAGACATCTCGGTTTCAAAACTGTCCAGGAACACCTGTAAAAACATAGTTAGGCTACAGATTAAAACTAGGTAAATCACAAACACTACCATGAAATGAACTTGAATGCTCTGTCAAACACAAATAATTTAAAAAAAAACTAAATCTATCGCATAAACCAAGGCATAATATCAATCATATAGCCTAAGCTTCATAGCACTAACTTAGTAGAACACCAGGTTTAATTCCCCCTCTAATATCAATGGTGGAAAAAAACGTTCTACTTCATAAAATGCATGTAATTTGTCCTGTAGACTCATTTTAAAAGATGTCTCCACGATTAAAGAAAAAAACAGCTACAATGTCATTAGCATGCCTAATGAATGTGAAGTGTGACTAGCCTAGCACTATCCTCCTTTCTGTGAGTTAACTTAGCCTACACCACACATAATATTAAAGAACATTGGTGAACTTTAGGCAAACGTTGCTTAATAAAGAACACACTTTCCTCCATCATAGTTTGTCTAACGTTAGTGCTAGCCAACGCTTGTCAATAATCCCACAAACACAAAGCAGGCTAATGTAGTTTTCTTCTTGATAGGGATCTGGTCGACGTATATGACGTTAACGTTAGCTAAATTACGTGATCTGGCATTGCTAGCTTGTACTAGCAAGGATAAAAACAAACTCTTGAAAGATTGCTAAGCCATCAATTTAACTTCTCCAAAGACTACCGAAGGTCATAAAGAGTAAGCTACATTAGAATCATTTAACAATATGCTTTGGGACTCACCTGATAACGAATAACTTGGCACTTTAGATCCAACTGGCTTCAGTCCTTGTTATCTCATATGACGAGTCCTTCTGGCTCTGTAGGACCAACGTCTCTGGCATGACTAGAATTTATGGTATCTTTAATTTGGACAAACCTGTAACCTTATACGGACCGTAAACGTATGCATTTTCTGGTCTCTACAGTCCATCTGTCTTGCAAATAAAGTTACAAGCATAGACTGTATGAAATAACGTTAATGTTTGCTCACACCACGTTTTGCTCGAAAGCTGCACAGATCCGCCCACTCCATTTCAAATTCAAACAGCCATGTTATTGGTCAACTGGACTGCATATACATTTAACTGTGTTGCCTATAAATGTAACAAAGTGCCACATTCATCCTCTCACAACCTCTACTACATCACAAACGTATAGGCTACTACCTTACTAAGACACAAAATCAACAAAAGAAAAAATATTATTTGATGACCAAAACTGATAGATCAGTATGTCTCTAGGCTAGGTTATTGCACATTGCCATCCATGCGGCTGACATATCAAGCTACACACATTAGTATTTTATTAAAGGTGAGATGACTATGAAACTATGCAAACAATGTATTAGGCCTACCAAAAATATATACTTTCCATAAGTACACTATATTACAACTCTAAGTATTAGCAATTTAATACACTTAAACTAAATAAACTTCTTTACCATTTAAAATACACTAACAACAAAGTACACTTTTAAAAACTACATTACAAAAACACTTTGAATATTGCACAATAAGTATATTTAATTTTAGTACACTGAAGTTGAACTTAAAACTATGACTATGAAACTATACAAACAATGTATTAGGCCTACCAAAAAATATACTTTCCATAAGTACACTATATTACAACTTTAAGTATTAGCAATTTAATACTCTTAAAATAAATACACTTCTTTACCATTTAAAATACACTAACAACAAAGTACACTTTTAAAAAGTACATTACAAAAACACTTTGAATATTGCACAATAAGTATATTTAATTTTAGTACACTGAAGTTGAACTTAATAACATCTACTTTGAAGTATACTTTCTAAAAGTACACATTAAACATACTTTACATAAAGTACAAAACGTGTAAGCATACTTGCTTTATACTTCATGTACTTTAATCATATTTCAAACACACTAAAGTATACTACTTTTTTACCTGGGGCAGCATTAAAACAATTAGGTAAACCATTTACAGGTAACATTAGTCAGCTTAGATACAGTTGTGATGGAATGCACACACCACAGATCTGGTGTCAATATAGTTGTAAAATGCATTGAATGTTTTGTATAGTTTAATTGTGTTTGTGTGTGTGTGTGTATACTAATTAACTAAATAAATAAATATATATAATTGAAGCTTTGAATAAATTGAAGTTTTGTTAACCATGTTAAGACAGTTCTAAATAGAAAATACAAATAAAATCCTTTTGTAAACCTAACACTTGTGTCAGTGTCTCTTTATTCTTGTTTTCATAGTAGAATGTTATCGTGTTGTTAGCTTATTTTTGTGTAGGAGTGCCATCTAGACTAGGCCAACATGGTTTTTAGCATTGTGTTGGCATGCGTTTGTGTTGGACTGCCATCTAAACTGGATTAACAGGGGTGTTAGTATGTGTTGGTGTAGGACTGCCATCTAAACTGGACCAACATGGTTGTTAAGTTAAGTAAGACTGTAGGAGATCTCTGCATTTTAGGGGCACACACACTCAGAGCAACAAGCTCACTAGAAGCACACAGAAAAGCAGACATAGTCTGTATTACATGTATAGCTTTTCTCTTCCCTCCACACAATCGATTTGGCTTATTCAGAGTCTTATAATTAAGACATCCCATATTTACCTATGCATCCTCAAAGAGAACCTTTAGGGAACCTTTAGGGAACGTTCATAGAAGGTTAGCTGAATGTAAAAAAACCTTTAGGGGACCTTTAGGGAACGTTCCCTAAAGGTTCTTTAAAAGTTCAAAATATTTACCTTTAGGGAACGTTCCCTAAAGGTTCTTTAAAGGTTCAAAATATTTACCTTTGGGGAACCTTTAGGGAACGTTCCCTAAAGGTTCTTTAAAGGTTCAAAATATTTTACCTTTAGCGAACGTTCCCTAAACGTTCCCTAAGGGAACCTTTAGGGAACGTTCCCTAAAGGTTATGTGTTTGCTGGGTTGCCCTTTATCAACGAAAATGCCCTTTTGAAACTTTTTTTTTATTATTAATATTATTAAGATTTTACTGAGGTCGGTTTTGAAATGATCTTTTGAAAACCTGAGCCATTAAAAACGACTGAAACAATGCCCCGAAATGAGCCACCTCCTTGCGCACGCACACCCGACCTATCTCTCTTCCTTTGTCACGTGACAGGGCACGTAAGCGTCTTCAGATAGCAGGCATGGTCGCTGACAGGCTGCCTCTCCCGTGCCCCATCAGCCAGGTAACATACAGATCAAGCAAAATCTTACAGTTTGCCCTCTAAGCCCAACATGTAATAATTTTGTTGTGCAGTAAAATGTCTCATTCAGCACCAAACAAGCATTTTTGCCGACTGGTCACCTGATAAACTAGTTAGATGAAGCTAGATAAAGTTTTACGCTGTAGCCCAAATCAATGACAGATAACGTGACGACCACATACAAATAATTTCGGTAGATTTTGCAAATGTATGTGTTAAGAAGAACGTTTTCTGTTGTATATGTTTTGTTAGGCAACAATTCATTTGTGACAGAAGAAACGGGAAGTTCCCCATTACTGCCCATCTGCATTCATGTAATGTCAGTCAGTAGCCCACTATAACTCCTCGTACTGTTTGGTCTCTTTATTGTCTTACAGATCAAGTAAAATCGTACAGTTTGCCCTCTAAGCCCAACGTGTAATCATTTTATTGTGCAGTAAAATGTCTCATACACATACAGCATCAAACAACTAAGCATTTTTAGCCGACTGGTCACCTGATAAAGTTTTACGCTGTAGCCCAAGTCAATGACAGACTACCACATAGGCTACAAATAATTTCGGTAGAGTTTGCAATTGCCAAACCAATGTGTTAAGACGAACGTTTTCTGTTGTATAGGTTTTGTTAGGCAACATAAATTAACACATTTTGGTCTCTTTATTGTCTTAATTGTATATTGATTTACTAATTGCAGCACAAGTCAAATTTCATTCAACATGTGCGTGTAATTTTTTTTATAATTAAGTATTTCACTTGCGCTAAAAAGTGCCCCCCCTAACCCCTCCTGAGCACCTGCCCCCCAAAATGTCTGTGCACGCCACTGACGGCTATGCTAGGTTAATGATTCCCTTATTACAAGTTTGTTTACCATCAAATTGGTTTCGGAAAGGTTATATTAAGGTGATTATCTTTAAGAGTTTGTACACGCATTACAATGAAGATCTTGTCAGCGTCAGTGTATTTAACAAAACACTCTTTCTGGAATATCCGTGATCTTACTTTAGCCTATTTTGCATAGTAGAATTCTTCAAATTGTCAATCTATATGACAATCTATCATTCAATATTTTTTCAACATAGCCTATCCTTCAATAAATCTTGAAAAATAAAAACAAATGACATAAATTATGAAAGATAAATTGAAATATTTTTGAAATAATACATAAATATAATTAAAGATATGTCACAAAAAAATCCTACAAACAAGTGCGGTACTGTTTACTTAATGACTGATAACACAATGACTGCTTATTTATCATGCATTTTCCGTTACAGAAACTGGTGCCCCCATACTGCAACTAAGACGGTGACATGTCACGTGCACAATGGAACAATTCTTCAGCGTGTGTATCAGACCTGTCGCTGGTCTCATGGTTGTACAGGGGGAAGGTGAGTTTACTGACATGCATCCATGTGTAACCTGCATTGTGTTGAACCGCGCACACTGGGCGAAAAGGGTCTGTTTCAGGAGATACAGTGGGTCCCAGTTAAAAATTGACACTTCATTCACGATCAAGGTCATTCACGTAGCTGGGTGAAATGTAAGTATAACTGCAGCCGCTTGGGGGCCGCATAGTCCGCTGTGGCGTTCCACGGTCGAACCAGACGGCGCATTCGACAGCAAGGGCTGTGATTGGACGAGTTTTCAGTGCGTTTCTGTGTGTATTTAGCAGCCCCTGCAACACGCTAGTCCACTGTAGCCTAAGCTTTGTACATAATGTTAAACATAGTTTTGGATTCAGTGGCAAGATTTCTTGATTGTACAGTGCCTGTCTCTCAGTAATGTTTTAAAATGAGAGCTTCGTCAGCTGGCAGTAGGCTACTTTGTCGGTAGTCATGAGAAGTTCGCTTGCTAACAGAACATAAATATGCTGCCCAGAAACCGTGTGAATAGTTCTGATTTTTTTTACTATACTAACGAGGTTGAAATATAGACTTTGCCTACAGCATCTCCTTAACAGTAATGTTAACAAAATGACAGCATTCATATGACAAAGGAAAACAAATTCGGTCACTCAAGACTGTGCCACAGCAACCAGTGTAGGCTACAGTCCTACCCAATAGGCCTACTCGAAGCAGATAGTGTTGTCTGACGGTCGAGTGGGTTAATGCACGTATTTCCAGAGCAGGTCTGCAACTTTCAGGCAGTTCTGAGTTCGAATCTAGGCAGGAGCAGAGCCATATAAAGGCCTAGGCCTATTGTTATCATTTTTTGCAAGGTGTTGCTCCTGGCAATACTTGTTTATAAGACGTTTGGTGATTAATTGATAGCTGTTTTTGGGACACGTTAAACGTTCTTTATAATGAGCGCATACGGGGAGTAAAACGACTGTTACGCGCTGTTACAACTGTAGTCTACAATGATTGCAATACAAAAATATGCGCATGTTAGTTTAGTTAGTTTTGTGATGTTTTGCACTTTTGCCTCATGTGTTTTCAGGTTTGAGGGCTTTTTTGGCAAGATTGACCTTGGTTAGACTCTGCATATGTTATTTCTCCGTATGGAAAATGAAGTCAATTTTCGACACACGTCTGTTATTAGTTCAATAACAAGTGTTGCTTGTTAAAACATGTGACTAGTGAAACTCAAATGATTTTAGAAATATTTAGCCAAAGCCAAAAAGTGTTAGAGAGAAGGAGAGACGCCGGTGCAGCTCAGATGTCTTCTTAATTTTCTTTATTCTTTAGTAAAAGGTGCAGAACATTATTAAACTTTGACTAACGTTTCGATGTTCGTTAGTCAAAAACATCGACACATCGAAACGTTAGTCAAAGTTTAATAATGTTCTGCACCTTTTACTAAAGAATAAAGAAAATTAAGAAGACATCTGAGCTGCACCGCGTCTCTCCTTCTCTCTAAAACAGGGGTGTCAAACATGGTTGCACCATGCACATGTTCGCCGATTATGTGGCCCTCAGTAACCTATCAATTCAATGATGTGGCCCTCTATGAAAATGAGTTTGACACCCCTGCTCTAAAATATCTGTCCTGGCCTGGTTGCACCAGATTGTGGCCAAACGACAGAAGCACGGAGAACCCTCCTTTGTCTACCAAAAAGTGTTACTTTGTGCCCCGCGCTCCCCCACTGCTTGTGAAAGAAGGGGATGGGGGAGGGGGGCTTAACGTGAAAAAGCTTAATGTCCCAAAACGACAACAAGTCATAATGGTAGGCTACAGGAAGTGGGGGGAGGGTATGGGATGACCAGAGCCGTCTTCGCTGTGCTATTCAGAAAGCATCTTCTATTGTCTTTCCAGGCGCACACATCGTTATAGCCTATCGAGTGCCTTAACAGATAGGCTCTGCTCTTGGGTTTGGCCTCACAGCGAACTCAACCCTCTTGCTTGCAGTTTTTTAAATAAAGCGATGCAGATTACATTATTTATTTCTGATTAATTGCGTCTTTTGATGTCTTTTGCAACATCTGCTTGTTAGGCTGGGCTACTGTCAATGTCCTGTACAGGTAAATGTTCAACAATTGCTGGTGTAGGCCTACAGGCTATAATCAATTAGGGACTGTTCAGGGGCTACCGGAGGAGTTTTGGGAGCGTTAGTCAAAAAGACCCTCCCTCGCCAGCAAGACATTTTTCTATGACCCTCCAAAGTGATTGAGAAAAAACGCATGACCCTCCCCAGTCCCAACAATTAAGGCTATTGATGCCTTCTGTAGGCTACTGGGTCAATTTGGGAGCTTGCATGCTACGACTCCTTCCTTGAAATGCCTTGAAAAGGCTGTCGTTTGCACAATTTCACAAATAATCACCGTGACCGAAACAAACCTGTCAACTTTTCCCGGGTTTATCGCGTATTTTAACTTTTTCCTCGCTGTCTTAGGAGGAGCTGCAGGGCAGTCGCAAGGGGGTGCGAGGCCCTGTGCGAACTTGACAGATGCATGATCTTACGTGCATGAAATCATGCGATAGCTTACTTTACACATAGCCAAGGCTACCGTCTGTGCATTTTAATAGTAGCCTAGTCTAATAAGCTACACCAGCTTGTCTTTAAGAGTGGAAATTGTATAGCCTATAACATTAGCTGAGTCACATATTTGGCCATATGGTGTTTATCATAGGCTACATCACGAAACCAAATAGTGTAACAAAGGCGAACACTTTAACAGGGGAAATTAATTGGGCATGAATCATTGTGCTGAACGGTATTGTCAATGAGCAGAAACACACACGACATTCAAACTGTTGATAAGATGTGCACTATGGAAACTGGTCTGTAGGCTAACATTGGACAAATAAATTACACTGACTCGCCATATCTTGCTTTGCCGCAAACTCAGCAATGAAATCATAGGCCAGTTTGCAGGTAGCATAACGTCTTTTTCAATTAATAGAAGGGAGAGCCCAGTCTCTCCTGTGACATTGAGGTGCGCAAATAGTTTTTAATAGCCTGTTCAACTTCGAAAAGCTTCGTTCACCCGATATGCCAGGCAATTTCAAATTTCGGGAAGCTTCGTTCAATCTTTTTAAGTTTTAAGTGCAGTAGGCCCCTATCTGCCCCCTTTGGAATTATATATCGAGCCTATTATAAGGTCCAGTGCGTTATGTCCTGGGATTCGGACGTGCTCAAAAAGAAAAGAAAAAACACTTTTTTTATAGACGGTTATGAGGAGCAATATGAGTCGTGTCATTCAGACGCAACCCTCTTGTTGCTTTGATATCTTTTTCGTTGTTGTTTGAACGTCGGCAAGCAGGCATGTTGCGGTTGCAATTTAAGTGAAATTTCTACAGTAGGCCTACAACATGCAACATGCTTGTTAGGCTGGGCTACTGTCAATGTACTTGTACAGGTAAATGTTCAACAATTGCTGGTGTACAGGCTATAATCAATTAGCTAAATCATTTGTCTAGCTGTTTAAAAAATGTCGTGCTACATTCAAACGCAAAAGGTGCTTTGATATCTTTTTCGTTTGAACGTCGGCAAGCAGGCATGCTGCGGTTGCAATGAATGAGGATAATTGGTTTTATCTGCGGATTTATTTTTTGCATTATTTTGAATATGACTCGCTCCAGTCTCAACAGCATGTCTACTTTTTCCACACGCATCTAAGTTCTAACACACCCTCTCGCTTTCTCTCTCTCCATCCCTGCGCACGATGCTTTCTTAAAGGAGCTGCACCATCTTACAACAATTGCATCTACATTTTCATATTAGAATGTTTTGTCAAGTGTAAGCTTAAACTACCATGATCAATTTAAGTTCCTGTGCCCCCGCTGAAAGTCTCATGTGCTTATCGTTACACTATCAAATCTATCTTTGTCAAGTAACCGTGGCAAATAGGGTATGATATATAAACTCACGCTATTGTATTATCATATATGTTTGGTAATGGCTCAGCTTTCTCTGATTGTTCTATTGACTTGGAAACTGCATCATGGAAGCAGTAAGTCAAGTCGCATCAAAAATAGTAGTGGCAGAACTCCAAAGTGACACCTTGTGGTTGTTTGTGTCAACTGCAGTTTGTGCCATTTCTGCTGAGAAAATGGGGTGCGTGATTCCTGAAGGAACCCGTCCAAACTTAACTGGGACCCACTGTATGTGTAATCGTATATTTATTGATATGACTTGTTTACGGGCATATTCTAGCATATATCCTCCAGACACGTTTTTTTGGTCACATACAGCTAATATCACCTACCATCCGCTAGCTACCTGTGCCCTGAATACACTGTAATAACACGGTCTTTGTGGACAGCCCAAGCTCCAAAAATGGCATCAAAAACAACTTGTTCCAGCCTTGGCCACTGTGTTTCTGACTTGTCTTACTTGGGACTTAAAAATAAAGCTGCAGTGTTTCTTACCCTTCTAACTTACATTTGGATTATTATAGACTAAAGACATTGCTGTGCTGGGTTGGAATACTGCCCCCCCCTTCTTCTACCATTAGGATCGTAGGTGAAGTTAGCCAGCCAGTGATGTGCACAAAGTGAGCCTAAACATGATGACATTAATGCCTTATTGTGAAAAGTTGCTGATTCCTCAGTTTATGTCCGTAAGCCAAGTAATTCAAATGATTATTCCTACTGGCTTTGGCAGATTGCATGCTTATACTGATTCAATTACCTTATACTGATTCAATTGCTTGCAAAAATGATGACTGCCAAACTGCAACAAGCTGCAACAGTTTTTGCTAAACAACTACCGGATCCGTTGCACCCAAGATCACAACATTTTTGTTATATGATGGTGTCAAGTGGCCTCATCAACCTAGCCCATGAAACTCATTTGTGGTGCCCCCCCAGTAGAAAGTGAAAATGCAAAAACATGCGCCACTTTATTCAGCTGAGATGTTCTGAACTACGTGTGACAAGCAAAGTAGCCTACACACACATACTGTATATACTTGCTTAGGCATTGAACTCATAAGACAACAACAAAACAAAGTATTGCATTTAGTCATTAGATAGATAGATAGATAGATACTTTATTGATCCCCCAAGGGGAAATTCAAGGGGAATTTACTTTCACAGTACTGACTGACAAGGGGTTACAATCAAAAACTTTACAATGGGCTCACCACTAGGCAAATCACAAGCTGATCTAGACCAGGTATTTGTTGGACAGTAGCATAACCATTTTCAGTGACTTCAAAATAGCCTTGTGTGATCGATGTGCCTGACCACTTTTTCACCGACACACTCGTAGTTAAGCAAGTTCATTCGCTATTCAGAAAATGTGCATGCTTGGTGGGTTAATGTTAACGGCATTTGCCACAAACAAGCAAAGACGGTTGCAAAAACAGTCACCAGAATCCGTCACTGTCTCCCCACCCCCAACCAATCAGACATAAATGGCATAGCCATCACACGCCTAGTATGCTCAATAGCAGCCGACACAGCCAACCCCTAAACCAATTCACAGTGCTGAATAAAACTTATATAGAAATCAAGTGTTGCCCCCGCCACCTCAGTATGTGGATTTGTGTTCACAGTGATGTCTATTTGTGTGTTCCAATGTGATGTGTTGTTTTAAAGGTTGTATCAGCGATAGCGGGGATATGTCACTTCTGTTGATGTTCAAACAAAACAGAGAGCTAGCTTGCTACTCCCTCCCCCTCCCTCCCGTGCAATTAAAACTCTCCTCGACGCGCATCTCGTCGGTTATTGGTTGAAACACTTTGTTTTGCTTTTGAGGGGTTGCTAACCCTTGTTGGTAGCAATTGTTTTTGTGTACAGATCTTGGAGCCTAGGCTGCCTACAGAGACGTGTTTTTTTGACGGCCTGCTTATGGGGCAGGCAGCTAGCGGATTGTTAGGAAAGATTAGATAAAGTGATCATTTATGTTTGGGCCTTTTTTGGGCCTGAAATCGCTGATACAACTTTTAAGTGGGGATGAGATATAATATGTTACATGTTAGAGGTAACATGCTATATGTGCTGTCATGTGTTACTTGTTATATGTGGTGTTGTGCCCACATTCTTACCTGTGAAACATGGAATGATGTGTGAAAACGATGATCCCCTTGGCAATATTAAAGACCAAGGATCGCAATTGGCTGATATACCGGATGTAAGATGGGGCCCTAATTTACCTTAATTAGTGCCATCATTTCCTGCCTATTATCCAAGGTTTACACAACCCAAAATCAGAAAAATTTAGGACATTGTGTAAAATGTAAATAAAACCGAAAATGTAATAATATACAAGTCTCGTAAACACATATTTAGCAGCAAAAAGGGTATAGATGGCATACCAAATGTTGAAAATAAATATTTTTACTATTTCATACAAAATATATGTTAATTTTGAATTTGATGCCAGCAACATGTTTCAAAAAAAGTTGGGACATGGAATGTTTACCACTGTTCTGCTTCACCTCTTCAGTTAACAAAATTCTGTAAATGTTTAGGAACTGAGGAGACCATTTGCTAGAGTTTTGAAAATTAAATGCTGTCCCATTCCTGTCCAATATAGGATTTCAGTTGCTCAACAGTATGGGGTATTCTTAGTCATGTTTTTCATTCCATGATGCACCTGCACTCTTCCTCTATGGCGAAATACTGTTTAAATATGTGCAGAATTCATTTTGCCATTGTTTTCTTGAAATATTTAAGGTCTACCCTGAAAAAGACATTGACTGCATGGCAGTATATTGCTGTATAACTGTATGCATCATTCAGAATTGATTGTGCCTTGCCAGATGTGCAAGATGCCCCTGCTGTTGGCACTAATGCACCCCCACACCGTCATAGATGTTGGGTTTCGAACTGAGCACTTAAACAAATTGAATAGGTTGGATACTTGGATAGGTTATCCTTTTTAGCCCAGATGAGTCCATGATTTCCCAGATTAATTGCAAATTTTAATTGGTCTATCCACAGCATATTTTTCCATGTTACCTCAGTCCATTTTAAACAAGCTCAGGCCCAGATAAGACGGGGATATTTCTGTATCATGTCTAAATATAATTTTGGCTGTTGCATAGTAAAGTTTAGACTAGCATTTCTGAATTAAGTATCAAACTGTGTTCATAGACAATGGTTATCAGAGGTTTTCCATTGTCCATCTGAGGTCCAAAAGACCACAGACGTGCTTATAAAGCAGGTCCGTATACATGATTAGTCAAATAAACCAGCAAAACAGTATTAGGGGATGGAATATATAACATTCACACCCAATTTCAGTCATAGCTCATATTTTTAGAAAATAATCAGTGAAACAGTATCCTGACAAACAATATGCAGCATTTTAATGCCTCAATCAAGTGATAAGCTAACTATCATTATCATCAAACCTCTGTCATATTTAATATTTGTAAAATAAATCACAGTGAAATGTTACCACTGCCAACGCGAGAATTCCTGTGTAGGTTATCTGACAGCCCAGTGTGAGAGGCGAAAGCCATGCGACATTGTTTACTTTTGCAGCTAATCTGTTGTTTTATTTTATTGTTATCGTAGTCATGGAAACCAGATTTGGAGGCAGTTTGCGGGCGGGCCGCAGGTAAAATCCAACGGGCATCTGGCCCGCAGGCCACTAGTTGAATAGCCCTATCCTAGAGCTTTTGAGATATTGCCCCTGCTCCAACTCTGAAATGCACTGTTAGAATCCTTGGATCAAGCCAAGGTCAACGTAGCATATTCAACTGTCTGCTCACATTGGTGAAACGCACCTGAGCAAGCACACTTCACATTTCCTCGGAAATGCTTCTAGTCAAAAAAGTTACCCTATTCACCTGTAGTGTCTTGCCTTAACCATGCCTTGTGTACACTGGAGCCATTTAGTTTTTTTCCTTAGTAGCTAGCTGTCTCTATAACCTAAACAGAAACGTCAACATTTATTCCAAAATTCTTAACCAATGGTGTCATATTTAGAGGATTGGGTTGACACACATAAGCTGTGACAACAGCTGTTTCTTTAAAATATCAAAAACTTGAGACCATGTGTCCTACAGTTGCAAGCACCACGAGTAAGAAGTACAAAGGGGGTACCCAGGGTTATTGCTGACCATAATATGCCTGATTTATTCAGGGTTACATAAAAAAATTACGGAGTTGACATGGAGGACACAACTTTGATTAGCAGTTTTTATGTATAATAATGATGTACAGTAAAGTTCACTTTGATGACATTGTATTTGGTGACATTTTGTCTAACCACCCAATTCATTTGATAGTTATATTTATGCATTTGTTGCTGGAGTGTATGTGTATTTGAATGCAGTAAAGCAATTTGTTAAACTCATTATACTTTCTGAGACTGAGCCCATCGGCCCGCCGGCCCACAGTTGCAAGGGTGGTTTTTCCGCTCACAGGCGCTAGGGGGAAGCGAGACGGCCACCACTCAACCCGAAAAAAGTCATATAACCATTCCAATTACTTTTTAGCAATGAATTAAGCTAAAAAAACTTGCATATTAAGCTAAAAACCTGCATAGTGTACCTTTAAACACTTGTTTTTGCAGTTTCACATTGTGACCTCTTGCTGAGGACAGGTTAAATTCCATGTTTTTTTAGGGTACAGCTTCCATATTTTAAGAAATTCCCATGAAAATACATTAAAATATGAAATTGATATCATAAGTATACACAGGCCCTTTACACTTAACCCGTTAAGTATTTTTCAATTATTCATTTCTCAATTTTTAGCGCAAAACTACAACTTAAAGACGGGACATGTTTTGTCCCTTATCTCAAAATCAGCACAAGAACATTGGGCTTCGTTCACCAATATCTTCCTAAGAATTTTCTTAACTGTTCTTAAGAAGGTCCTACGAGAACACTTAAGGGTGAATCTCACGAAGCCTGTCAAACTGACATCAAAATATTATCTACCTCATTTGATTGATTTTTTAATTTAAGTGACTGAATAGAATGTTAACTTTTATTTTCTGATGAAAGTATTATAGTAAAACAATTTAATATAACTTTATTTCAATGTTATGGTAGCAAGATCCAGAATAATTTTCATTACCGATATGGTAAATGACAAACGGAGACCATTAGTAAGAAAACTATTTTTTGATTTTTTGTTTTTTTTCATTTACACAAATATGTACATTAAATGAACAGTACTAGACATCAAAATGTATATTTTATATATTTTAAATTCCAGTTTAAATGAATTAATTCTCATTACCGAAATACAATGTGTATTGTACAGTTCAATTTTTCAAATAATCTCTTTGTTATAGATATATTTTGAACAAAACCCACTCGTGGGGCACAGTTAAGGAACATATTATAACAAAATAAAGATTTTTTTGTCTCTGAGAAACAACATCTTTACAATATATATGCATTTTTATGCATTACGGTAATGAAAAGTCTGTTACGGAGCATGAGAATTTATGTTACGGTAATGAGAATGATTCATTTTACCAAATGAATTTCAGATACACACAGGAGAGGTGTTAAATTGCTAGTGTCACAGAAAGGGGATTTACCAGAGTGGCCGGTCAACAACCAAGAACTTTTACCATCCAAAAAATCACCAACAAAGCAACCTTTGTGGGCAAAAAACATCACCAAAAGAGTAGCTTTCGAGAGCATTTCACTGGGCTTACAAGCAGATACCTTCCGTCGTCTGTGTTTTGTTGAATTAGAACCCATGACACCTCCAGAATGCTCAACACTGGTGTCTGGTTTCCCAGATCCACCCTCCTCCACACTCCTGATTGGTTACCAACAAATACCAACAAATTCTTTGGGCATTCCTGTTCATTGCTGTGGCTGTTTATGATCCAATCAGGAACATAACCAGACAAACCTCAAGCCCTAGAGTGGGCACCAACAACTACCACTCTGGAAACACAGCAGCAAGATTTAACACATCTTAGAGTCAATTCAGGTTGCTATGAGAGCCTCAGTCATGGCCACTGACTTCCTTTTTCAGCTCCTTTTAGTGACCATATTTGAATACTAAAATCTAACAGAAATGTTGTGGTCGACTCAAACACCTATCTTCGCTGTGTGCTTGTCAGCCACCTTCCCTTACCTCTCAAACCAGTTATGCATACTTTAACTTTCAAAGGCTTTCTCCATCACATCATCAAAAGAGAATAGTTAGCGCAATAAAGTAGACAATGTGCTTACTCAATTGGTCTCAAAGCAGTCACATCCCTGACCCATATGTCTCTCCAATTGCAGTGGCATCCATGGCCCTAGCTCTCTCAGTTGATCTTCTCCACATCATGCTAGTTCATCCATTTTCCTTGTTTTGCTTGAGGCATTGCTGTTGAACGTCTAGTTTGCTCCTCTTGTTCTCAAAACAAGCTGGTTACCATCTGTCTCTTCTCCTGTGCTGTAGACTTTCAGTACCCCACACTTTCCAACTGGTACCAAGACCAAACTCTCTTTCTTCTTTCTTCTTTTCTGCTCCTACCCAACAACATTGTACCACCTCCCTAAATTCGTCATGTTTTTCACAATAGACGGAATCACCTCGCCATCAATATACAACTTTTCTTCCACTAGTTTCCCTCTCCTAATAGATACACCTGTACATTTGCTAGGTTATATCCTTGTTATCCATTTTATCATTCAACTTGGCCTACCGGTACATGGAGCCGACGGATACTTGGCACAAGTACATTGGTCATGTCACCCACATAGGCTCAGATGGGAGGTATCTGAGTGCCCACATAGGCTCAGTAGGGCCACATAGGCTCAGATGGGAGGTATCTGAGTGCCCACATAGGCTCAGTAGGGCCACATAGGCTCAGATGGGAGGTATCTGAGTGCCATCCTGCACCTTTTACTGTACCTCCAACAACCAATTTGACAACCCATTATGGTGCCCTCATAATTACATCCATTGCCATGGTGAAAACCAATGGTAGTTAAAAGAAATAAAAAGAAACCATGACATTACTGATTGACAAGAGATAGAAAAAAAACACAAGCAACTGATTAAAACACTATCATTGGTCTTAATGCCTGTGTTGTGGTATGCCATGCAAGTAAACTTGGCACCAAAAAATGAGACAGAATCCACAGTCAAAAACACAGAGCCAGTACAGAGCAGACCAGACAATCGGGGCAAAATTATATCAAGGGACCGGGCGAAACTGTAGATAAAACAGTAAAGTTAGTCAAAAATCCAAGAAGATTTAACATGAAATAGGCTACGCTTGAAAAAATTATCATCTGGGGAGGACAAAGCGGAATCACAAAGCGGTATCACATCAACTGTTTTAACGCCTTTTAACAACGGGCTGAGAAACAAGTTAGTGGAGAGAACACTAGATGTTAGGTGAACCTGACTAGTAGAGGGAACAGGTCATCTTATATCAAGATCATCACCACATCATTACCGCAACTCAGCTTCTCATTACCGTTATTACCCTTTAAAATGCGTGGTAATGAGAAATTGGAGTAACGGTAATGAGATGTCCTTGACTAAGTTGGCAAATAACACAAAATGCTAGCAAGCTATGTAACCTTAACCTTTACAAAATATTAAAGTCTTATATTGTCATCATCATCATAAAATATAATTTCAAATATTTTTAAAAGCATTGAGTATCGCAGCATATCGGTAATGATAATCAACAGTGTAACAGAATAAAGATTCTATGACATTTACACAAATATCATGATGTGAGAGAAGAGAGAACAACTGAACTTGATTCCATTTTAAACCTTTTGTCCCAAGTGATGCATCATGGGTCTGCTTGTTAATGTACTTTTTATAGGCAGGCAAGTTGCATTACGGTAATGAGGAACATTTAGTGTGGACACAATATTTTTACAATAAATGTAACCTTTCCTTTTGCAAAATATCATAAATATAAATATGAACCATAAATATAGACATTTTTACACAACTTTGCATAATCTTCTTCAATTTATGTAAAAAGGATTTTTCATGAAATTAAAACAAACAGTAGAATAATGGATCCGGACACATTTCGGTAATGAGAATTCACTGTGATTTTTGGTTAAATTGCTATGAAATAGTGTTATAATGATAGTAAAAACCATCTGTCCCTATAATATTCTTTACTGTCGTTGTAGAAAATATCATAGTTACTATTAATAAAATATTGTTTTCGGAAAATAGAACCTGGACATGTTAACCACAGCTTCATGAATCACCCTTAAGCAGATTCACAAAGGTGTTTTTAAACCTCAGAATTGTTTGCAGTTTCATTATTATCATGCTGAATACCATTTCTTCTTAAAGGGATATTCCACATTTTGGGGAATTATACTTATACATGTTTGTGACAATTGGTTTGTGACAATTGGTTGGCAGATTGGTGGCTAGCGTGCTTTTTTAAGTTAATTTGGGTAGGGGCTTCTGAATGTGTTTTTACCTTGGATTTTGGCACAATGGATTATAACATCTAATCCTGTGTATTAATGTAATGCAGCACCTGAAAATAGTCCCCGTAGGCTAACTTCCAGCAAGTTAGTTCCATGTCAAATCAGCCTAGATAATGGCTACGTTTCATTTTCGTTGGTCTTGTTACACTTTCTAACTTGAGAGGAGACAAGTTTTAAATTGGAAAATTACTGGAAATCTTAGTCACTTTTAAAAGTGATGCTAGCAGACGAGATGCTAGTGGTCTAATCCATTTTGGGGCAGCCGTGGCCTACTGGTTAGCGCTTCAGACATGTAACCGGAGGGTTGCCGGTTCGAACCCCGACCAGTAGGCACGGCTGAAGTGCCCTTGAGCAAGGCACCTAACCCCTCACTGTTCCCCGAGCGCCGCTGTTGTTGCTGGCAGCTCACTGCGCCGGGATTAGTGTGTGCTTCACCTCACTGTGTGTTCACTGTGTGCTGAGTGTGTTTCATTAATTCACAGATTGGGATAAATGCAGAGGCCAAATTTCCCTCACGGGATCAAAAGAGTATACTTATACTTATAATCCGATTCAATTATCTATGCTAGGCTGTAGCTAAAAGTGGCATCGCCAGACTCAGAGAACGGCTGGATGAAGTGGAGAAAGGTAAAAATCCATTGTTTAACTCAAGGGGAGGTGAAAAATGAGTGTAATTCCCAAAATGGTGGAATATCCCTTTAAGTTCATCAGGTGTGCCAATTGTTCTTAAAAGGTAAACACCCTGTAAACCTTTGATTTTGCACAAACAAATCAGTTCCCAAATGTGCTTAAGAGTGCTCTTGAGTGTTTGTAGATTCTGTTCCTACCTAAGAACAAGAAAACATTGGTGAATGCCAGAATCTCATAAAAACTTCCTAAATAGATTTTAAGAACACATTTCTTTGTAAGAACGGTTGGTGAATGAGGCCCATTGTTCTCTATCCCATATTTTAATACTATGCCACTACTAATGCCTTGACTGGCCGTCCCTCATCCATTCCGTGAACGACGCTGTAGCCTACATCCAATGTCTGGACGGAAGACTGCGAGAGATCTGCAGCTGCCACGACCACCGAGCTGCGGCTGACCTGCAAGCTGCCATGCTAGCATCTGACGGGTGCCTGGAGTCTGGATTGAGTGTTGGCGTCTGGAGCTCTGATGGCGACGTTTGCACAGTTTTCTAAACGAGTCAAAAAGTCGAGACAGGACCCATCATCAACATTTCTGTGTCCACCACTCTAGTTGATCCAAAACAAGCAATAAAAGGGACTCAAAGTGCTAAATACCAGAATTATCCTTTAAGTTCAAGTGATTTTATTTGTCTCATACACTATATACAACTTGTACTGAAATGTGAAACTGGTGCAGGCACTGACCGCAAAATAGACAAGAGACCTCCTCCTCCCCCTCCTACTCATACTACTACTACTACTACTAATAATAATAATAATAACTAGAAATGCAATTCCAAGGAATTACCAGTGCATTAAAAAAAAAAGCAAAAGTTGTTATGTAAAATATCATGTATAGTTAAAATAGATAATACAGAGATGGTAACTACGGTGATGCTAGGATAGACATGGTGGTTGCATAGCTTAATAAAAGTTGATAGTTTAAAAGTAGACCGTTGAATGTAGATTATTTTAAAAGTTGTTGATAGACAGCTAGTTTAATAGATAGATGGTTTAATGGTAGTTTAAAAGTAGACCATTTAAAAGTTGAATGTAGATAGTTTAAAAGTTGTTGATAGACAGCTAGTTTAATAGATAGATAGTTTAAGAGTAGACTGTTTAAAAGTTGAATGTAGATAGTTTAAAAGTTGTTGATAGACAGCTAGTTTAATAGATAGATAGTTTAATGATAGTTTAAGAGTAGACTGTTTAACTCATTGAATGCCAAGCTGTTTTCGGTAGCTTTGTCCTAGAGTGCCAGCAATCTAGACCATTGTTGATGATTTTTGTATAGTTACAGCATATTCTGTGTTATAGCTATGAACACATACAATGGCTCGTTTAAAAGGTGAGACTTTAAGCTCTCGGTGGGTGCAAACCGTGTATTTCTACACGCCTCTGTTCCTGAGAAATCCCAAGCTACAGCAACAGTGGCTAGTTTTCATCAAAATCGCTGTTTTTTTTCTAGAAATGGAGATATAAACGTCTTTCATGAAATATGAAGTGTTGCCTGTTACTTACTTGTGTAAACTTTCCGGGAAGTGATCAGCGAGACCTGGCGAGACTGCCACCTAGTGATAGACTCACGAAAATGGCCTGGTTTTGACCTGATGTGCATGCGTCACTGATTCGACCCAAAGCGGCAACCGAGTTATGATAAAATGTCCAGATAAAATGTCCAGATTGTGCCCTTTCATGAGTTTTCGATCGTCATATATTTCATTTCCATTCATCACAGAGTTCCCAAATCACATATAAGGTGTGTTAGAGTGTCTAGTTTCGTAATTTAAAAAAATCACTGACCGCAAAATAGACAAGAGACCTCCTCCTCCCCCTCCTACTCATACTACTACTACTACTACTACTACTAATAATAATAATAATAATAACTAGAAATGCAATTCCAAGAAATTACCAGTGCATTAAAAAAATGCAAAAGTTGTTATGTAAAATATCATGTATAGTTAAAATAGATAATACAGAGATGGTTACTACGGTGATGCTAGGATAGACATGGTGGTTGCATAGCTTAATAAAAGTTGATAGTTTAAAAGTAGACTGTTTAAAAGCTGAATGTAGATAGTTTAAAAGTTGTTGATAGACAGCTAGTTTAATAGATAGATAGTTTAATGATAGTTTAAAAGTAGACCATTTAAAAGTTGAAGGTAAATAGTTTAAAAGTTGTTGACAGACTGGAAGTTTAATGAATGTTGATATTCAAATAGTTTAATGGCTGTGTATAGGTAGATATTTGACGATAACTGAAAGTTGGAATGGCTCATGTTTGCTAGCAGTTATGCTAACATTTTAACTATGCTAACCATGCTACTTAGCTAATGTTTTATAGCAGTTTTGCTAAAAACGCTAACTATGTTAGCAATGCTAACTATGTTAACCATGCTACTTAGCTAACTTAGCTAATGTTTTCTAGCAGTTTTGCTAAACATGCTAACTATGTTAGCAATGTTAACATGTTAACTATGCTAACCATGCTACTTAGCTAACTTAGCTAATGTTTTCTAGCAATTTTGCTAAAAATTTTAACTATGCTAGCAATCGGCAATGTTAAGTCTATGGGGATTTTTAAAAAGTTTTTCTTTAATAGTTAAAAAAAGTATACAAGTTTCAAAGTTGAAAAGACATACAGCTTGGTCCGTTTGAAGACCTACGTTACAAGTTTGAATGAATTTTCTAAGTTAAACTGTTCAAGAGAAATTGCGTACGGAAAAAGTGGTAAGCGGAAAAATAATAACTAGAAAATGCAATTCCAAGGAATTACCAGTGCATGAAAATGCTAAAGTTGTGATATAAAATATCATGTATAGTTAAAACAGATAATACAGAGATGGTTACTACGGTGATGCTAGGATAGACATGGTGGTTGCATAGCTTAATAAAAGTTGATCGTTTAAAAGTAGACTGTTTAAAAGCTGAATGTAGATAGTTTAAAAGTTGTTGATAGACAGCTAGTTTAATAGATAGTTTAATGATAGTTTAAAAGTAGACTGTTTAACCCTTTCGTGCCCGTGCCGAACATTCCATTTTTGGTGCTGGATGACCTCCTTACACAAAAAACCTTATTACTTGAGTATAATACATACCATCAATGGGATATACATACCATTGTAATCAGAAGGATCAGCTCTATCAAATGATGTAAAATACATATGGTAATGTTGATACAGTAATGAACAGTCTTTGAAAATCCTCTCCAAATGTATACCGAAATTTGTTAAAATGTAATTTCATTCACATAAAGATTCATTTTCATCATATTTCTATATGAGATAGAGAAAAATATAGAGTGTATGACATGTTCAGCAAGCTGTGGGCTATTTAAAAAAAAAGACTGAATTGGAATATCATTAACCTTTCAAAAGTTATGATAAATTTAGTGATCAGTGTAAAAAAAATGCAGGAAACAGGATTTAGAATGTTGACAGAATTCACCTTCTCTTTCTCACCAAAAACATAAAAGTATGCATAAAAACTAATAATGAAGTCAGACACAATGGTTTAGATTTATTTGGTCCATAAGAATAAACCATTTATTTGTATATAAGCAAATGCTACAGTCAATAATAATGATATATAAAAGAAAAACATGTACCTTACCAGTAATACAGGAAGTAAGTATACTGTTTTTTTTATTGAAGATCAATTCTGAATAGACATAAAATACATTTGATTCAACAAATACAACTTCCTTATATAAATTAGTGTAATATGAAAATGATATACATCTATAAAATGTATTATTTATGAAAAGCTAGGAATACAATCAACTTCAACAACACTCAAAAATCAATGTGTTCTAAACATTTGAAAGTGGATTACATAGAACAAGCCTGCCACATATACACACAAACTCTCACACACACACACACACACAGAGAGGAGGATAGGGAAAGATGGGGTGGGGAACCTGAAGGTTAAACACAGAAGACCTATGACATAACAAAACGCATCCCCTTCTGTAGAATGCGAAATCTGACAGCAATTTTGTTTACCAAAAAAACAAAGTCACCTACTGCTAAACTCCAGGCCATACAAGCTACTTTAGTGTTATTATGTATTGTTTTTATAACAAAGCCAACAATTTTTCTTTGGCTCCTGCTGTACAGGAATATGTACTTGATGAAAAGACGACAAAATAGTAGTTGGAGCAGCTGAAGGCGAGGCTGAAATTTTGACAGAAATGCCTGCCAGCTGTTGTGATAGATTTTCTTCAAAATCTTTCTGGCTGTAGCTACCAAACCTAGGTTCAACACCAGATTCTGCATTGCCAAACTTGAAATAAGGGCTGCACGATATTAGTAAAACATGCGGTATGTGATAACATTATTGAGTACTGCGATAACAATATAACTTGCGATATTTAAATATTTTATGTTTTTCTCCACCTAATGTTTTTCTCCAACCTCATACGCTGCGCATCCCACGTTATTAGGCTACCGGCATGCCAAGTGCAGCGGAAAGTGAAAGTAAGGGGCACATCGCACAGTCCAACGAAGTAGGCTAAACAACTTTTACAAATAACGAATCCTGATTACCTCTCTGCTGCTGTCTGGGGCTTTTGCTAAATGCAAATCATGAAATACAAGCCTTACAGTGAAAGACAGATATCTTCTGATCCTATAACGACAACGAAATAAATTGTTTATTTTAACACTGTGGAGAAGGACGCATTTGGTGTTGTGTTTGTAACACGTCATCCTTAATAAAACCAAAATATTTCCATAGAACAAACATGCTTTTCCTTTTAGTCACCAATTCCTCTTCACCTAAGTGTAACCTACCTCGCTCGATCTTCAGCCATCACGACATTAGCTCCCGCCTCAACACCTAAAACACCACACACCTAAACTGGTAGGGGACGGGCTTCTAGGGCAGCATGACAGCATCGGTTTGGTAAAATATTTTGACATTCAGAATGTGAATGTGAACATATAAAAAACAACATAACAAGTCTATTTCACAGTGTTTTAGTGGCAGTCTACACCACCCTATGCACGCCACCTAAATCTATACCTTCTTCCTCCATCCTCACATGGTCTTCAACATTGTGAGTGCAAGCTCATCAGCAGTCAGCTACCTCTTCAGGGCCCACTTCCCCGAAAGCATCTTAAGCCTAAGAGCGTCGTAAAGTCCCTCTTACGAACGTCTTAAGATTTGCCGACTGTTTCCCGAAACCATCGTAGCTTAAGAGCATCGTGAAAACACTCGTAGATCTACGAGTGCTCCAGAGTACTCGTTACCGGCTAAGAGCGTCTTAACAGTACTTCTCACTGAGGTCACCAACAGGACATACAGAGGAATTACAACTTAGAATACATAATCCAATTTACGTTCCCATTCTTTATTGTATTTACCTGTGATGAATCAGATTTTAGCGTGCAAAATAGCCTACATTTAATCGTCATAATAATGTGAATCTGTGCAAAATAGCCTACATTTAATGGTCATAATGTGATGAAAAACGGACAAAAATGCAATCAAGTTATAAAACGAGACGTTGCCAGAATAGTTTGACATTATCTTTGCTAAGTGAATATTTTATTAGGCCTATGAGGTAAAAAGCAGAGAAAGCAACATGTGGTTTAGTCTGTAGCCTACTGCATCAAAATCTAAGCCTACACATTTCCTCTTTTTCTTACTCGACTTCTTTCTTATCTTCAAACGTGTTCTTAAGTGGCACCTTAAAATAAAAAAAATAAAATCTTAAAATAATTACAATTATTTATGTCTCTGTGTGGTATATAACCTAATTGGGATGCTTACATGCAGATGTCAAAGTGTTTCTATTTTCGTATTGATGTGAATTAATGTGTAGATCCGAAGTTTAAATGGTAGGCCTATAGCTGTGACGTGCAGTCACCTGACATCACCGTCAAATCAGAGGATATTTCAGAACTATTAACGTGGACAGCTCCCCTTAAGAGCATCTTAAGAGCAGTGCACGCGCGTTCACGCAACGAGCATGTTCGGGAAACAGTCGGAAAAACCAAACGAACGATCGTAAGATGAATCGTAGAAAACCCTCTTAAGAGCGTGTCTCCGTCGTTATCGGGGAAGTGGGCCCAGGCCTGCAAGGAGGTCTGTGTAGGTCTTGTCATCCTCCATCTGAAACAACAGTAAAATCATACAAATGTAATACCTTTATTAATTAAAAAAATAAAGTCACAAAACTACAGATGCGTGCGTGTGTGCACATACATACACAAGAAGAGGTAGCCTAAACTATTGAAGCATTCTGAGTAACTCAAAAATATTTAGAAGTATGAAAAGTAATTTTATTACACATGGGTTTAGCTACCCTAAATCTGATTGCCTGGCTGGCATTAAGATAAAGACAGATTACATTTCACCTAGTAACTAATTGCTGAAATGCAATAATGACATTTCTGACATAATATGATTGATTTATTCAGCTTTGGTATGCTATACTGACTTGCCAATATAATGCTTACCTAACAAGCAAATTGGTACTAGAAAACAAACTTACTTACAGGTTATATACTAACAGGTTTTTAAATGAAATTGTCAAATGAAAATAACTGATATCAAAAGCAAACGAGAATACTGCAAGCAGTTCAGAGTAATGCAGCTAGCTAAAGTTACATGACGATGCACTTAGCCCCCGCTATGCCATAATGTTGACGCTGATGAGAAAGCATATTACTGTCAAATAACATGATTTTATGACTACAAATTAAGATTAACTATAACTAGAAACTATGTAAAAACATATATTACCTCAGATTATCCAGCTGTGTGGTTTCCAGTCGAGGTAAACTCCAACGAAGTGCAGGTGGCATCTGGCGGTCCATGTCAAAATGTACGACTGAAGTGAAAAGTTTTTTTCACGACTCATCTTCAAGTATCCAAAACATTTCGCGCCATAAACCCCTTAACCAATCATATCAAATTGAAGCTTATGTTGTCAGCATTACTGGGAAGATTTCAGAAATAAAATCAGGCATTGGACAGCTGAGATATTAGATGATTGGTCATAGTTAAAATTTTAACGAAATTAGAACGGTCGGGCTTGTAAGGGTTAAAAGTTGAAGGTAAATAGTTTAAAAGTTGTTGACAGACTGGAAGTTTAATGAATGTTGATATTCAAATAGTTTAATGGCTGTGTATAGGTAGATATTTGACGATAACTGAAAGTTGGAATGGCTCTAATGTTTGCTAGCAGTTATGCTAAGATTTTTAACTATGCTAACATGCTACTTAGCTAATGTTTTATAGTAGTGCTAGTAATGCTAACATGCTAACCATGTTACTTAGCTAACTTAGCTAACGTTTTCTAGTAGTTTTGCTAAACATGCTAACTATGTTAGCAATGCTAACTATGCTAACCATGTTACTTAGCTAACTTAACTAAAGTTTTCTAGCAGTTTTGCTAAACATGCTAACTATGTTAGCAATGCTAACATACTAACTATATTAACCATATGACTTAGCTAACCTAGCTTATCATTTTTAGTAGTTATGCTAACTATGCTAACTAGCATGCTAACATGCTAACTGTATTAACCATGTGACTTAGCTAACCTAGCTAATCATTTTAAGTAGTTATGCTAACTATGCTAACTAGCATGTTAACTATGCTAACCATGTGAGTTAGTTAACCTAGCTAATCATTTTTAGTAGTTATGCTAACTAACATATTAACAATGCTAACATGCTAACTATGCCAACCATGGGGATATTCCATCAACCTCGCTAATGAAGGCGGCGCTTAACAGAAATAGCCTGGCTTGAACTAGCGTAGACTTCCACTTGGCTGAAGCCGTTCCATTAACTCAAGTTAGCGGCATCTTGGTCTCGTTTATTCAAGCGAGGTTAAAGTCAGCTTCATCTCTGCTCGTGCACGAGGTAGAACAGTAGACCAAAACAGTAGATTGACGAAAAGAGGATATATGTCGTAAAATTAAGACAATACTAGACGATTTCTGTTCGATTTGGCAAGCGCCATCTACAGGATTTTCATCGAAAGTCATCAAATTTAACATCGAGAGAAAAAAATAGATTGCCTACAGAAATGAGAGAATAATGAAAGCATACATTTAAAACAACAATGCTAATGGTTTTGAAATCAATTGCAAGTTTGATTGGCTTCACTCTTGAACACATAGGTCTAGCCTACAGTATATGCTTGAACAAAACGAGTGCATGAATAAATAGTATAAACTCAAAAACAACTTATGGATATGCATATAGATATTCAAAACTATCTATAGCCTAGATTACGTTCTTAGATTAAAAGAGTTCATTCACTCCAAATTATTGTCTAGGTGTAGGTGGTCATAAAATAAATTAGTATCAACATAATGCTATTGTCTCCCATAAGTCCCAAAGTGTTTTGAAATAAAATTATCTGAAATGCAATGGCTTTCAATTCAATTTATGCCTAATATTTAATCTGTGTAGCACACAGTTGATTTGACATTCATGAACAATCGTCGACACATGAAGCAGTTTTAATTATTAGCTGCCTAGGCTACAGAATAATTATCCTTTGGCTTGCATCAGATATAATAGGCTATAGCCCACTGGCAAAGCTGTCACTGAACAGCCTACCAAATGTGCATGACCCTTTATCAGCAGTAGACATATGTCTTTCATCAAAGATTATAACTAAAAATGCCATTATCAAGGTGATAAACAATGTAGCCTTAATACTTCGTATGGGAAGCGAACCTGCGAACACGCAAGAATGTAAATCCTATCCTATGCCGTCTCGCTGCACGTTACACCACCACCGAACGTGAATGACGCAGAGTAGCACGATTCCTAGAACCACACGCATGTGAAGTTAAAACATTTTTAATCATATAATCTTCATACATTCTTTGGAGCTAGTGAATGTGTAAATCCATGCTTGGTGCACTGTCGGAAAAAACATTTCTATAGGCCTACTTCTATTTTTGAAGTAGTATGCTACAGGTGACGAGAGCACAGGTTGACGGAACCATCTTTTTGGACTCGTTTTCCGACTGATTGTTTTTTTTTTGCAACACATCTTAATTTAGCTTGAAAGTTAACCTGCTATGGAGCAGGTTAGTTCTGTGGCATAAATTCCCATGGTTACCAAGCTGGGATTCACGTTAACCTCATTAACGGAACGGAATTCTCACTAAAATTAGCGAGACTTAACGAAATAAGCCAGGTTTGGGCTTTAGCGAGGTTGATGGAATACCCCCCATGTGACTTAGCTAACTTAGCTAATCATTTTTAGTTGTTATGCTAACTATTCTAACTAGCATGCTAACATGCTAACTATGCTAACCATGTGACTTAGCTAACCTAGCTAATCATTTTTAGCAGTTTTGCTAAAAATGCTAACAATGTTAGCGATGCTAACATGCTAACCATGTTAACCGTGCTAACTAGCTACAGTGGGTAGGAGTCATAGTTGATGAAAAGTGTTGACATAGTTGATGACAAGTTAAAAGTTGTTGATAGACAGCTAGTTTAATAGATAGTTTAATAATAGTTTAAAAGTAGACTGTTTAAAAGTTGAATATATATAGTTTAAAAGTTGAATGTAGATAGTTTAAAAGTTGTTGATAGACAGCTAGTTTAATAGATAGATAGTTTAATGATAGTTTAAAAGTAGACCGTTTAAAAGTTGAATGTAGAAAGTTCAGTAGTTTAATGGGTTACATTGTTTAACAGTGGATTATTGTAGTGAGGACTTTTATTTTGAAACAGTTTTGGGCAGAGGAAACAGTTGAATAGGATGTGTAGTCTTAATTGACCCAGATTGTATGCTTAAAGCCTGAGGCTGCAGGTGGCCTGAACACCTGCCATAGGATTCTAATTGCTTAATGGCCGTATTATGATCATAATCGGCAATGTTAAGTCTATGGGGATTTTTAAAAAGTTTTTCTTTAATAGTTTAAAAAGTATAAAAGTTTCAAAGTTGAAAAGACATAGCAGCTTGGTCTGTTTGAAGACCTATTTTACAAAGTTTGAACGAAGTTTCTAAGTTAAACTGTTCAAGAGAAATTGCGTACGGAAAAAGTGGTAAGCGGAATAATAATAACTAGAAATGCAATTCCAAGGAATTACCAGTGCATGAAAATGCTAAAGTTGTGATGTAAAATATCATGTATAGTTAAAACAGATAATACAGAGATGGTTACTACGGTGATGCTAGGATAGACATGGTGGTTGCATAGCTTAATAAAAGTAGATTGTTTAAAAGTAGACTGTTTAAAAGCTGAATGTAGATAGTTTAAAAGTTGTTGATAGACAGTAGATAGTTTAAAAGTTGTTGATAGACAGCTAGTTTAATAGATAGTTTAATGATAGTTTAAAAGTAGACCGTTTAAAAGTTGAAGGTAAATAGTTTGAAAGTTGTTGACAGACTGGAAGTTGAATGAATGTTGATATTCAAATAGTTTAATGGCTGTGTATAGGTAGATATTTGACGATAACTGAAAGTTGGAATGGCTCTAATGTTTACTAGCAGTTATGCTAAGATTTTTAATTCTGCTAACCATGCTACTTAGCTAATGTTTTATAGCAGTGCTAGCAATGCTAACATGCTAACCATGCTACTTAGCTAACTTAACTAAAATTTTCTAGCAGTTTTGCTCAACATGCTAACTATGTTAGCAATGCTAACATGCTTACTATGTTAACCATGTGACTTAATTAACTTAGCTAATCATTTTTAGCAGTTATGCTAACTATGCTAACTAGCATGTTAACATGCTAGCATGCTAACTATGCTAACCATGTTACTTAGCTAACCTAGCTAATAATTTTTAGCAGTTTTGCTAAAAATGCTAACTAGCATGTTATCATGCTAACTATGCTAACCATGTTACTTAGCTAATCATTTTTAGCAGTTTTGCTAAAAATGCTAACTAGCATGGTAACTATGCTAACCATTTTACTTAGCTAATTAATTTTAGCAGTTATGCTAACTATGCTAACTAACATGTTAATATGCTAACTATGCTAACCATGTTACTTAGCTAAGCTAGCTAATAATGTTTAGCATTTTTGTTAAAAATGCTAACAATGTTAGCAATGATAACATGCTAACTTTGTTAACCATGCTAACTAGCTACAGTGGGTAGGAGTCATAGTTGATGAAAAGTGTTGACATAGTTAATGACAAGTTAAAAGTTGTTGATAGACAGCTAGTGAATGTATATAGTTTAAAAGTTTAAAAGTTGAATGTAGATAGTTTAAAAGTTGTTGATAGACAGCTAGTTTAATAGATAGATAGTTTAATGATAGTTTAAAAGTAGACCGTTTAAAAGTTGAATGTAAAAAGTTCAGTAGTTTAATGGGTTACATTGTTTAACAGTGGATTATTGTAGTGAGGACTTTTATTTTGAAACAGTTTTGGGCAGAGGAAACAGTTGAATAGGATGTGTAGTCTTAATTGACCCAGACTGTATGCTTAAAGCCTGAGGCTGCAGGTGGCCTGAACACCTGCCATAGGATTCTAATTGCTTAATGGCCGTATTATGATGTCACAATCGGCAATGTTAAGTCTATGGGGATTTTTAAAAAGTTTTTCTTTAATAGTTTAAAAAGTAAGTATAAAAGTTTCAAAGTTGAAAAGACATAGCAGCTTTGTCCGTTTGAATACCTTTGTTACAAAGTTTGAATGAAGTTTCTAAGTTAAACTGTTCAAGAGAAATAGCGTACGGAAAAAGTGGTAAGCGGAATAATAATAACTAGAAAAGCATTTCCTGAAGGAAATACAGTGCATGAAAATGCAAAAATATGATGAGTTCATCTGGTTAAATTATTTGCTAGGTAGATGAGGTTTAATGTAGTTGGAATGACTGAACTAGGTAGATGAGGTTTAATATAGTTGGAATGACTGAACAGTTAAATAGGTGGATAGTTTATATAGTTAAATGATTTGCTTGGTAGATAAGGTTTAATATTGTTGGAATGATTGAACGGTTAAATAGGTGGATCATTTAAATGGTTAAATTATTTAGGTAGATAATTGACGATAACTGACAGTTGGAATGGCTCTAATGTTTGCTAGCAGTTATGCTAACTATGTTATCAAAGATAATAATGTTAACCAAGTTACTTAACTTAGCTAATGTTTTCATTTTTAGTAGTTATGCTAACTAGCATGTTAGCATGCTAACTATGCTAACCATGTGACTTAGCTAATCATTTTTAGCAGTTTTGCTAAAAATGCTAATTAGCATGCTAACATGTTAGCATGCTAACCATGTTACTTAGCTAACTTAGCTAATCATTTTTAGCAGTTTTGTTAAAAATGCTAACTAGCATGCTAACATGCTAACTATGCTAACCACGTGACTTAGCTAACTTAGCTAATCATTTTTAGCAGTTTTGTTAAAAATGCTAACTAGCATGTTAACATGCTAGCATGCTAACTATGCTAACCATGTGACTTAGCTAATCATTTTTAGCAGTTTTGCTAAAAATGCTAACTATCATGCTAACATGCTAGCATGCTAACTATGCTAACCTTGTGACTTAGCTAACTTAGCTAATCATTTTTAGCTAGCATGCTAACTATGCTAACCATGTGACAGCTAACTTAGCTAATCATTTTTAGCAGTTTTGCTAAAAATGCTAACTAGCATGCTAAATTGCTAGTATGCTAACATGCTAGCATGCTAACTATGCTAACCATGCTAACTAGCTACAGTGGGTAGGAGTCATAGTTGATGACAAGTGACAGTTACAATGGCTGAACAGTTAAAAAGTTCAGTAGTTTAAAGGGTTAAATTGTTTAACAGTGAAATATATTAGTGAGGACTTTTATTTTGAAACAGTTTTTGGCAGAGGAAGCAGTTGAACAGGATGTGTAGTCTTAATAGGGCCAGTTTGTATGCTTAAAGCCTGAGACTGGCAGTTGATGCAGGTGGCCCGAACACCTGCCATAGGATTCTAATTGCTTAACGGCCGTATTGTGATGTCATAATCATAATGTAAAGTCAATGGGGAAATTTTGATTAGTTTTTAATTAATAGTTTAAAAAGTATAAAAGTTACAAAGATGAAAAATACATTGCCCGGGTGTCCTAAGTAAGATCTACGCGACAAAGTTTGAATGAAGTTTCCACGTTAAACGGTTGAAGCTGCATTAAACGCGTTAGAAGAAGAAGAATAAGAAGAACTAGAAAAGCATTTCCTGAAGGAAATACAGTGCATGAAAATGCAAAAATATGATGAGTTCATATGGTTAAATTATTTGCTTGGTAGATAAGGTTTAATATAGTTGGAATGACTGAACAGTTAAATATGTTGATAATTGAAATGGTTAAATTATTTAGGCAGATAGTTGACGATAACTAACAGTTGGAATGGCTCCAATGTTTGCTAGCAGTTAACAAAGATAATAATGTTAACCAAGTTACTATGCTAACTAGCATGTTAACAATGTTAAAATGTTAACTGTTAACCATATGACTTAGCTAACCTAGCTAATCAGTTTTATTAGTTATGATAACTATGCTAATTAGCATGTTAACATGCTAATTATGTTAACCATGTGACTTAGCTAACTTCGCTAATTATTTTTAACAGTTATGCTAACTATGCTAAATAGCATGCTAACATGCTAGCATGTTAACTATGCTAACCATGTGACTTAGCTAACTTAGCTAATCATTTTTAGCAGTTTTGCAAAAAATGCTAACTAGCATGCTAACATGTTAGCATGCTAACTATGCTAACCATATGACTTAGCTAACTTAGCTAATCATTTTTAGCAGTTTTGTAAAAAATGCTAACTAGCATGCTAACATGCTAACTATGCTAACCATGTGACTTAGCTAACTTAGCTAATCATTTTTAGCAGTTTTGCTAAAAATGCTAACTAGCATGTTAGTATGCTAACATGCTAGCATGCTAACCATGCTAACTAGCTACAGTGGGTAGGAGTCATAGTTGATGACAAGTAACAGTTACAATGGCTGAACAGTTAAAAAGTTCAGTAGTTTAAAGGGTTAAATTGTTTAACAGTAAAATATTGTAGTGAGGACTTTTATTTTGAAACAGTTTTTGGCAGAGGAAGCAGTTGAACAGGATGTGTAGTCTTAATAGGGCCAGTTTGTATGGTTAAAGCCTGAGACTGGCAGTTGAAACAGGTGGCCGAAACACCTGCCACAGGATTCTAATTGCTGTGATGTCATAAAGGGCAATGTTAAGTCAATGGGGACATTTTGATAGTTTTTAATTAATAGTTTAAAAAGTATAAAAGTTACAAAGCTGAAAAATACATAGCACCCATGTCCTAAGTAAGACCTACGCAACGCAGTTTGAATGAAGTTTCTACGTTAAACGGTTGAAGCTGCATTAAGTGCGTTAGAAGGAAGAAGAAGAAGCCTAGGAAGAACAGTATAGTGCATTTTCATGCACTATAATAAGAAGAAGCCTTGGAATAACAGTATAGTGCATTTTCATGCACTATAATAAGAAGAAGCCTTGGAATAACAGTATAGTGCATTTTCATGCACTATAATAAGAATCAGAAGAAGCCTAGGAAGAACAGTACAGTGCATTTTCATGCACTGTAATAAGAATCAGAAGAAGCCTAGGAAGAACAGTACAGTGCATTTTCATGCACTGTAATAAAAAGCCTAGGAAGAACAGTACAGTGCATTTTCATGCACTGTAAAAAGCCTAGGAAGAACAGTACAGTGCATTTTCATGCACTGTAATAAGAAGATGACTTGGAAGAACAGTACAGTGCATTTTCATGCACTGTAATAAGAAGAAGCCTAGGAAGAACAGTACAGTGCATTTTCATGCACTGTAAAAAGAAGAAGAAGCCTAGGAAGAACAGTACAGTGCATTTTCATGCACTGTAATAAGAATCCTAGGAAGAACAGTATAGTGTATTTTCATGCACTATAATAAGAAGTTGTTGCCTAGGAAGAACAGTACAGTGCATTTTCATGCACTGTAATAAGTTGTTGATGTTGCCTTGGAAGAACAGTACAGTGCATTTTCATGCACTGTAATAAGTTGTTGTTGCCTAGGAAGAACAGTACAGTGCACTGTAATAATAACAATTTACAAAGTACCCAGTGCATGTGGGCCAGTATTGAGTGTAAGACAGACCACATGTCCTGAGTTCAAGTGTAGCAGGCATGTCTGTATTAAGTAGTCTCATAGCCTGACAGAAGAAACTCTTCCTGAGCCACTCAGTCTTAGCCATCAGACTGTAGAAACACTTAAATCTCGGTAAGCTAAACAGGTAGTTACTGAGATGGGGTCCTTCATAATTTTGATGGTTCTGGTACTGCATCGCCTGGTGGTTTATGGCATGCAGAGAAGGCAGAGCTGCTTGAGTGCTTTATGGTCCTGGACTGAGCTATAACTGTACCACATTGATATGCACAAAGTCATTATACTGTATATGGCCTCAGTGTAAAGTTCAACGTTCTTAGAATTACTGGGGTGACCTTGAATTTCCACTTTGTTTGGCCTTTTTTTAACCTAGGGTTAAGGTGTTTAGATGTGATTAGCCTAGGTCCTCAGATATACTCTATGTACACCCCAAGATCACTTATCATGAGAGGAGCCTTTTCCTGAGGTTCCTGAAGTTGCTGATGTTTAACTTCAGATGAAAACAGTTAACCTGGCACCAGTTTACCAGCTTCTTCACTTCATCAAGATAAGCAGTATCATTGTTGTTGATGAGGCCCTGCTGTTCCTGCTGATGCTGTTTGTTATACAAGACTTTGACATGGCTTTCTTTTTGTTCCTGTGTTCTCCAGCTATCGCACTGTGGTGCGACCATCCTATAAGGTGGTGTACCGCACAGTTACCACTCTTGAATGGAAATGTTGTTCAGGCTTCACTGGAGCTCACTGTGAAAATGGTAAGCTGCCTCTGGTTTTACATTACATTACATTACATTACATTACATTACATTACATTACATTTGGCTGACGCATTACATTTGGCTGACATGGTAAACAGTTTAAGTTTTAAAGCAATTCTCTCAACAATTCTAGGACAATTTAAAAAAGGTAGAGTACAGTGAGAATAAGTGCATAAGTGCATAAAGTGCAAAGCAATAAGTGCATACTAGCCAAAGTGGCTGGTAGATGAAAAAAAATACTGGCCAGACATATTTTTTACCGGCCAAAACTTAACAATGCTTTTCATAACTATTTTGAAAGTAGCCTATCATTAAACTATTATACAGTTTTTCAGAATGCTGCAGAAGTTCACAAGTTCCGCTGCAAGTTCCATTTAAATGAACGGGCCTTCCCAATGTTCTAATAATTTTGGAGTCTGTAATCAGAGTGTTAAAGCGGAGCTAACAAATAACGTTGCTTTATCTTGGTCAGTAATCAAGGATCTTTGCTATAATGACCATGAAAGAAACATAAGAAATAATTTCTAGTTTCAAAATGTGACACACACACACACAAAACTTATGAGTCAATTTTGATTGCATAAGAAACAAACTGACTGTATTTTAAGACTGCAGCTTTGGTTCTTTGTAAACATGCGTTTTATGTGTGGGTGGTACAGTTATTTTCATAGAGTGTCAGAGTAAAGAACGTCAACGGGGGCTGTTCTTTATGATATATAATTAAAACATAGCTGTAGGTTAGACACAGTGTGGAAATGAAAAGACCAACATGTGGCCTTTTGTTACATCCCACTGCTTTGCAGTTCATCAGTGGTTTGAATTTGTACCATTTTTTCTGGAAGCTCTCTTTTCTCATGTTCTGCCTTGCCTCGGAGATTACGGAGGTACAAATTATTCATACATCTGAGTAGTGTAAATGTTTTTCTCTGGATTTGAGTATTTTTTGTTTGTTATTTGCGTGTGTGTGTGTGTGTGTGTTTGTGTGTGTTGCACTAGTCTAAATCAGCAATTTAATGTTCCATATTAATTAACATATTGTACATATTTCTGAGGGTTGAAAGAGGTTACTTTTGATAAAGAATGAATAATCTTTTTTTTGAGTAATTGACTGACATTCTAGAAAATACAGATAGTTGCAAGCATATTTGCCGCTGGATGTAATTTAGTTTTCATAGCCTTATCATTCAATTAAACATCAAATCATTCACTAATACCTGAAATATACACTTTAAATCTAATAAAGTCTTTCAGTCTAATAAAATATTCAGATATTTAAGGCTTTGAATGAGACATTGTGCAATAATATTACCTTGACTGTTTTGCTGACAGTGTTGCTGTAGCCTTAGATGGAAAGCTGGGTTGACCATAAGATCAATAGTCCCTTTTGCAGTGGAGGGATTTTTGCAGTTCATAGAACATAACATTCCTAGCAAGCTTGGAATTTCACCATTCTGGGGGCAAGGCCACTTGGCCGTCAGTTGGGCATATTTGGTGGGGGGCACAAAGGCCACATGTCAGGGCACCAAGGTCAAAGTTAACTATACAGTAGTAGACTATAAAAATGATCAAAGTTGTATTTAGCCTATTCACTGCAGTAGACCTGCATCACTGTATGAAAGATTACAAAAACATGAAACATGACATATTACATAGAACTGTAAATCATCTGATCATCTAATATTTACAGATATCTAGGCTATATATAACATTTATTTTATATTTGGTCTGTTATGAAATCATGAACAATTTAAGCACAGCTCAGCTTTAAGAAACTCAAATAGCCTAGATGCATGCTTAGCATTTTGTGATCATTAAGGCTACTTTCACAAACTCTTAGTCAGCTGTCCTCTGATTTACCAATATCTAGGCGATATTTGTAACATTTATTTTGTATTTGGCCCGTTATGAAATCATGTGGAACAATTTAAACACATTGTAAAACTTAAAGCCCAAATTTGGAGATATCCATGTATGTCGAACTTTACTGCAAATTCAAAACTGGATTACTCTGGAACGGCTAACTGTACAGGGGACTGCTTTACACCTCTGTGTTCGGTAAGGTCTGCTGTTTATTCTGAAATATGGTTTGTCATGTGTTAAAAGAAGGGTTCGTAAAGTATTCCACCGAGATGAATGGGTAGGGAGATCATGGGACGCAAAACCTTCAGTAGAATGTATGATTAAATTGAATTATATTATTTACTTTTCTCGCGAACCGTTCAACACAGCAATTATCGGCTAACATCGTTTAAAAGATGAGAAAAAGCTCTTTCATGTGACACTTGTGATGTCTGTGTGATGAATAGGCTACTTCGCGAGTAGTTCAACTGAGAATGGGTAAATTTGGACGCACTTTCTTTTTTGCGCTGTCACTTTCTCCACTGCGTAAAAGACTAAATTAATTTGCGCTGTGAATGCTAAGATAATTTTGACAGGCCACAGGCTAGATAAAAATCGCTATTAGTAGGACGCAAAGCAGAATATTGAAAGAAGGGGGCACCAAGGCCACCGTGGCCTGTAAACCTCTGATTTTCAAAGGGGCCTCAGGGCCGTCGTGGCCGCCGTGAAATTCCTACCCTGGTTCCTAGAACCCTTTTTTTGTGTTCGGACAGCACAGATTTGCGGATTATTAAGTTCCTCTGACTGCAGTTCCTATAACTCTTTCAGCTCCTACTTCAGGGCAGGGTCTTTTCCGTTCGCATAGGAACCCTTAGTGACCTAGGTCTATGTTGGTCCAAACCCACTGTCAAACCTGCATTCACAACCGCGCCGTCTTTAAAATCTGCGCTGCCTGTGTAAGCAAAATATATGAAAATATACTACTGTCAGAGACTTTATTAACGAGAATGTACCCAAATTGATGGTGAACAGCCTTGTGCAATGGCATAACATATACTACGCAAACAATGCTCCACTTTCTGTTGCAATTTGCATACTAGGCTACGCACAAATGCAACTTTCCAATGTTAGAGCTAGTTAAACTTCTCCATCGTTTCAGTTTCATTTGCCCTGTCTTTGACTCTGTTAATTAATCTCTATAATTCAAGGGGCTGGGACATGGAAAAGCAGTTTAAGAGAGATATTCGGTAGGAGATTGAGTTTTGCTACCCTATGGAGACTGACGGGCTGTGGGTTGTAAAGTTCACTAATATGCATGTGCAGTGGCCTAACCGTTATTTGGGGGCAGCCGTGGCCTACTGGTTAGCACTTTGGACCTGTAACCGGGGGGTTGCCGGTTCGAACCCCGACACAGTAGGCACGGCTGAAGTGCCCTTGAGTAAGGCACCTAACCCCTCACTGCTCCCCGAGCGCCGCTGTTGATGCAGGCAGCTCACTGCGCCGGGATTAGTGTGTGCTTCACCTCACTGTGTGTACACTGTGTGCTGTGTGTGTTTCACTAATTCATGGATTGGGATAAATGCAGAGACCAAATTTCCCTCACGGGATCAAAAGAGTATATATACTTATACTTATACTATACTTATACCATGTATAAACATAGTGAAATAACATTTTGCATGGTATGAACATTATATAAAAGGGAACACTTAGTGTTATAAAAATGGCAGAATCATATTCATTATATTTCCATAACTGTGAGATAGAACTCCAGAATGATGGCAAAGAGTTGTTATCAGACATTCACTTAGATTTATAGCCCAGCAGCAATCTAAAATAAATCTTTTTGAAAGTACCATTCATGATATATTATAAAAAAATGAAGTTGTGGGAAGTTTATATGGGTTAAACTGCTGGCTTCATTCGTACATCATGCCTGTTTCATTCGTCGTGACCGAGGAATGAAACATTACGCAGGTCCCACTTTTGCTGAAATAATTCCTAAACAGTTTTTTCAGAGCTGAAAATGCAACTGTATTTGGCAAAGGACAGGTGTAGGTTGCTAGTGACAAAATATTGTTGTATGATCTCTTTGTAAATTAACTTTGTTAGTCCCTTGTCTCTTAAATGCATTAGGCTAGTTTCATCCTTCACTTGCTCATAAGCAGTAAACTACTGCACGCAAGAAACGCGGGACTAACTTAAAGTTATTTCAGCCAATACAACGCACAAATACTAGCCTGACGAGCCAGACCCACATTAAAATGTAGGGTCTGGGCACTCACCGTTCGCAGTGCTCAGTCCGAGGGGCGGGATAATCAGTTGTCTTTCAAATTCCCTCTGCAAGCAATAGGACAGCGGCAGCGCTATGAGTCCCATGCGTTTCCCACCAGCGGAGCTAGTTGGCTAGTTCAAACGTTTGACAACTTAATAAAAGCTTAACTCGTGTCACACTGTTCGCCAACAGCAACATCCATCTTATTTGTTTTCAAGTAGCAGGGAATTCAAGCCAAACCGTTGCAACTCTGCCATCAATCATTATGTTAAGCCCACCTAACGACTCTATACACGATTTCATTGGCCTGATTGAGTTTCGATTTCTGGAGCTAGCCCTAGGGGCGCGTCTAGATTTCTAGGCTACACAAATACAACTCGCTAGCTGTTAAAGCTAGTTAAACTTCTCCGTTGTTTCAGTTTCATTTTCCCTGTCCTTGATCTTTTTGTTCAGTTTGAGATGCATAGGCTGCTACTCTAAGTTAGTCCCTCATTTTTCTAGTGCAGTAGTTTCTTCACTCGCTTACATGCCTGCTTACTGTCAGTAATACAAATCACAAAAAGTTTAAGAACCACCGCAATATGACACGGCAAATATTCCACTAAAATACCAGATGTTATTTATTACTTTGGTGACAATAAAATCAAACGAATTTCCAAACGGATCTGATGACTAACCTTAGCTACTGTTAACCAGCATGCTTGCTTGCTTCATCACAGCTGTTTTCCACAGCAAAAAAACCCCCAAAAAACAATGTGTGTGGCATCAGAATTTGCTTGAAGCGACAGTAGACAGTGAGGTCATTCAAATGATTTCTTAATTTTACTCGCATTTGGCGAGGCGAGTGGGAGCCTATTTAAAACCCTGTAGCAAATGATGACGCTATAAACAACGTTGCCGTGCTTACTTCACTTACGGCTTCGTACCGGGCGAATGCAAATGAAAAATGGGTTTTGGGGGAGAGTAGTTAGTACTGATTTAGAAGTAGGGATGTCACGGTAAACCGGTTGTACTATTAACCACGGTGTGAAACGTCACGGTTAATAAATCGTGAAGGCTCTCAAACACCGCCTTTCTGTTGACATACATCGGGTACCATAGACAGATTAGCGCAACTAGCACGGAATCAAAACAAAGTTACACCAGTGGTGCACTCAACAGTGCTGCTTGTCTTGGCAGTAGAACAAGAACGAGACACTGTCAACAATGCTTTATATCGGCCCCCCAAAAAAACGGTGCACATCAATACTCTGAAATTAAACATATTACAATTCATAATTTTATTATCGATACTTTTAAGAATGACAGTGTTGTTTTGTAGTAAGATGTGTGCTCTCAACAAGGCGTGTGTATCTAGTGCATCGCCTCCCCTAGTCTGCGTCTTTCTTCCTCACACACATACACAAAAGAGCAGCTTTCAAGCTGAAGTTGTCATGCCAAAAACAGCGATACATGGCTGCTTTGATGCTGAGGCTGCCCAGCAACAAAATAATAATAGGCCTGTATTGAGTTGATTTGCTCATTTACATCTGTCAAGTTTGTAAAGCTTACCTACCTAGGCTATGAGATTTAGTTCAGTTAGGCCTACTGTTGAGTTTAATGACATTTCAGAAATAGGCTACGCAACCTATTGGCAAACTTTCACATCTGGAGAGTTGCTTACTACTTTCTAACTATCTCACTAGCTCACGTCTTGTTGTCATTTCAGTAGTGCTCACCAGAATCATAAAGGAACATTGCCACTTATCTCTTCTATGATCTCATAAAGATTTTCTTCGACTTCAACTAATTCTTTTAACATTTATTTTATCTAATAACACAGAAAAAACAATGAATTGCATCCACATATCCTTAAATAGGCTACAATCTCAATGTGCAACTATTTTTCACTAGCCTAAAAACTATTTTTCACTAGCCACTAGCCTACTATCACGTATTTCTTAAAATGACAGGCACTCAATTAGACCTAGACACCACAAATGTACACTCAATTAGACCTATACCACATTACACACCACATTAATGATATGTGCAATAGATGTAATAGATTAAAAATCAATATGAAGTATTCAAATGACTAAATACCTACTAGTAATAACGCACATCATAAAATACTATAAATCATTAACAAAATATATAATCTTTATATGAATTCCATATTGAAATAGAAACATTTAGCATATAACATTTAGCCATAATCTTCTGTGTGTGTGTGTGTGTGTGTGGAGGGTGAAGCAGAATTTAGGATGTTCTCTAGATGTTCTCAATTCTATTTTTGCCTATTCCATGTTTCCATTATCTACCTCCAAAACAAATGTTGAAAGAATGCACAAACTGGAAATACTAGAACACTTTTCTAATGTGTGTTAAATTATCAGGAGAGAGACTACAGCTTATGACTTCATTTTTTTCCTTAAGGGAAATGCGGATATAGTTTACAAAGCAGAGTGATTATTTTATTATTACTATGCAGTGTCTTACTTTACAAACAGCAATAAATAACCTCTAGATCAAAACCTCTAAAGAATGTGTGTGTGATTTTATACATTAGTACTGTTGTGAAAAATATTCACGTAAAACAATCGTAATAATCGTGAAATCGTGATTATTCTTCAGACAATTATCATACCACAAAAAACTTTAATTGTGACATCCCTACTTAGAAGTGGACAGTTCCTATAGCTAAGTTCTGAAAGGGACTAATATTATTGTTGGCAAAGTGAAAGCAGATTGTATTGTTAATTCATTTAAAAAAAATTAAATGCAAAATAAGCGATTGTATACTGGATGGTAAAGGAGTCATTCCCTGTCAAATCAGATAAGGTTGTTGCTGCACCGTCTCAGATTTTGTTCAAACCTTATCTATATCATCAATGGGTCCTAAAACCAAGGCCTGTGAAATATTTCTTCATATATTTGTCAGACCTTGAAATTCTTTCATTTTTACAGCTTGAAAAACACGTGCTATGTTTGGGCATTAATATCTTGACAAATATTTTCCCTAGCCTCTTCAAATTTTCTAGGGTGGAAGATCAACTCATAAAAAGCATGTGTAAACAATTTAAAGTCTGTACTAAATGTCTACTGGCTTTCAAAAGGGCCCTAGATTTCAGAAAAATGTGCATTTAAGTGTGATATTGAGGGTATTAAAAACAGTTTCTTTTTCATTTGATGAAATCCCATTCACAGAATATGTAGTTACAGATGTTTTGGGGATACCAAAATAAACATTTACAATAAACAATAGATTTTAGTGCCCGCTCAGGTGAAACACAGCATATTTTATAATGGTGTTATGTTCCCAAAACACCTGTAACTACATGCATTTATTCTGTGAATGGGACTACACACTAAATGTCCATATACTTATTAGCTAGCTTAGCTATTTCCACATAGATTTTTATGGTCCTACTAGCTACCCCACATACCATTTCAGTTGCATGAAAATGACACAAAAATACAAACATGCCTTGTTTTATCCTTATTATTGTCATGGCCTTTTGTTTTGGAGATTTCACATTTTGGGACAACATTAGCAAAGGATTATATTTCTAGAGAAAATACTGATTGATGACCGGTATGTCACAATAAAGGAGTTTTGAGACCCTCAATATAATTTTTTTTGCATGTTTTTTCTGAAACTAGGGACTTCTATAAAACCAATGAGACTGTGTTACAAACTTTTAATGATGGAATCGTACTGAGAACATGTTTGTCTTCCATTCTACAATGTTTGGTCAGGCTAGTAATAATACTTGTTAAGATATGAATGCCCAAACATGGCCTCCAAGATAAGGCCTTTTAGAGAGTGTAAACAATCAAGGCAAAAAGACTATGAAAACAACACAATTGAACAAAAATAATTTACAGGTTTTAGTCATGGTGTAGACAAACTTTGAGGAAAATCGGAGTCGGTGCTGCAACCATTTTCCTGGATTTTGTCTGATTTGACTCAAATCTAATCTGATTCAGTCTGGAAGAGAACTATGACTTGTTTAAAAACAACAAGATGAATATTCTGGAATGGCCAGAGTCACCAGAACTCAATCCTATAGAAAATGTGTGGCTGGACTTGAAAACTTTTGCTGTTCACACCAGAACCCCCTTCCAACCTGACAGAGCTTGAGCAGTTTTGCGAAGAAAAATGGAGTAAATTGCCGTATCTAGATGTGCAAGCCCAATTGAGACCTATCCACGCAGACTCCATGCTTTAATTGTGGCTACTGCAGTATCTAATAAATACTGACTTGAAGGGGGTGAATATTTACGCAGTTGCTTATTTTGCATTATATCATTTTAATGAATAATAATGAATCTGAATCTTTCTGAATGAATCTTTCACTTAAAGAGAGGATTCTTTTTGTTGTAAAAAGACCAAGGGCCAGTTCCCCGATAACGCTCACTCTTAGCACGCTAAGAAGACTCAAAAGATATATCTTACCAAAGTTGTTTATGTTCCTAAGTGTGTTCCCCGAAGTGTTCCTTAGGAAGCTTCTTAACACGCTGCCTCTTACGTTCTACGTTACAAAGGCGCTGTCCCAAGTGAAGGTGCTGAATTAGTTGACATCGATTGCTCAGGAATCGATTTTCTACTTCACGTGAAGGTGCATGACGGCGTTAAGAAACACAACACGGGCCCCAGCCGTGGCGCAACTGGCTGGGGCACCTGCACCGTACGCCGGCGACCCGGGTTCGATTCCCGCCCAGTGGTCCTTTCTGGATCCCACCCCGACTCTCTCTCCCACTCACTTCCTGTCATTCTCTACTGTCCTGTCTCTACATATATCACATTAAAGGCATAAAAAGCCCCCAAAAATATACTTAGCAGCTGCAGTTACTTCTGTTTAATGCGGTATTGATAGCTAGATAGATACTTTATTGATCCCCAGGGGAAATTCAAGGTTCAAATAAAAAAAATGCCATTGGTTAATGTTTTCAATAAAAAGCAACCTCAGACAATGAACAGAGAGAGATTTAGATACAGTATGGTGGGAAAGCAACGTAAAAAAAGGGCACCAAGCTTCTCGTCAGAGGAACTTGAAGTTTTGCTGGACGAGGTGAGCTTGCGCAAGGTGACACTGTTTTCCAGCTTTCGGAATAACTTGTGCAACAGCAACAAAAAAGAGCTATGGAGCGACATGGACTACACAGCGTTTTTGATTCAATACAAGGACACGTTGGATCGCTGCCATAGGCCTAGTTGGTCGCTTACTGGACACCACCATGCTTACCCATTTATAGATCTTAGCCATTTAGAGGCAAATTCTTTGCCAGCTTTTAATTATCAAAAGTGATTGCCAATTTGAACGCTTTAATGACATTACTAAATAGCCTAGGCTAATTACCACCATAGGCCTATTAGGTCTGATACCAAATAAAGTAAATAGGTCTGCATCCATTGCGAACATATTTTATTAGTCTTAAAATGTCCATAACATAAAATCATCGTTGAGCCACAACATTGTCAACATACTGTCGGCCTACCATAGTTTGACTTGTACTGAGCTGCGCTGATTTCTAAAGACTGCTGCACAGTGGCGGCGACTAGCGCCTTGAGAGCTCAAACAAAGCTAAGAGAGAGCTTACGAATGGTCCAGGCCAACCTTACGAACGTGTGACTTACAGAAGATATACTTAGCCTACGAACGTGTCGGGAATCGTGCCATAACGTTAAGAGATAGGTTAAGGAATAGGTTAAGAACTACTTAGCGATAAGAACGTTTTGGGGAACCGGCCCCAGACCAACCTTACGAACGTGACTTACAGAAGATATACTTAGCGTACGAACGTGTCGGGAATCGTGCCATAACGTTAAGAGAGAGGTTAAGGAATAGGTTAAGAACTACTTAGCGATAAGAACGTTTTGGGTAACCGGCCCCAAATTAATTGATCAAATAAATTGATCAAGATTCCATTTATAAAAGCTGTAAAAGGGGAAATAGCCAAAGGGGGCGAATACTTTTTATATATACTTTTTACAGGTGATAAATGATTTGATTCATGTGTCTCATCATGGAATGATTCATGTGTCTCATCCATAGGAGGGTCAGGGGAAAGTGGAAGTATCGCGCAAACACAGGGAAGGAGAAGTGCTAATAGCGATTGAATAGGTACAGTATTCCACCATATGTATGAAAACTGTGCACGTCTGTTTTGCGGGGGAAAAACTTGCGCCTGTTAGAAGCAGGTGTAATCCAAATTGCAGTTAAATTAGTCAATTAGAGAAACTTTCAGAGACAGCTGAATCAGTATTCAGAGCATCAGTTTTCTTCATTGTACTATGTCAAAACTCTAATCTCGTATTTTCACTTTCACAACATACACTTCCCTATCTGCTAGACTAGGGTATTAAGTCATAGCCCTAGTCTACGTGCAGTAAATAGTTTAAATATTTTAGTAGAATTGGATTCTACTAAAATAGTGGATTAGTAGAACTAGGCCTACTCTGTATGTCGCTGCTCCTTGACATAGTATCATGTATGATTGCTAAACTTTGATTCTTTTTAATGTCGCAATTGGTTAACTCTATTCCACTGCACTTGTGGTTGTGGGGGGGGGGTCAGCGGTGATAAGCGCTTTTTATGTAATGAAGTGACAGCTTAGTAAATTCCATGCAATATGGCAAAGCACAGCGTTTGTTTTCTGCGCATAGAAAAACTCGGTATTAGCTCTTTCTTCGCTTTCCGGACATTTTGATGATATGCCGGTCACCCTATTATCCCTTCTTAATTAGTCAAACTGAGGAAAACTGGAGACAGGCTATGTAGCTTAAAGAATGACATAATCAGGCTGTATAGAATGCAACATGTTCATTAGCCTAACTTAAGCATGCCTAACAAGATCTAGCCAGCAGTGTTGGGAGTAACGGCGTTTAAGTATAACGGCGTTACTAACGGCGTTAATTTGTCAATAACGGAGTAATCTAATTAATTACTTTTTACAACGTTACAACGCCGTTAACGTTACTGGACGTTAAATGCGGTGCGTTACTTACTTTGCATTGATTGAATAAACTGTGTAATCCGAACGCACCCCTGGCTCACAGCTAGTGAGGAGGTGGGTTAATAACGACGTAAGCGATTAGGATTGGCTAAGGCAGAGTCATGTTTCATGATGAGCCAATCAGAGCCAGTGTTTTTACACACTTGCCAGCACACGCGCCACACACACGCAACAGCTAAGGTAGAGATTCGATGAAACAGCAGAGGTCAGGAGCAATCCGATGAAAAGTTGGCATTTTCAAGGTGGAGATATAAGCACTACTTCAAATTCATTGTGGTCAAAGGCAAGAACGTGCATGTAATGTGTACATTATGTCCAGGAGCGAAGACTTTGTCGACATCTGTTGTAAGCAACTCTAATTTAATGAGGCATCTCACACACGCTAGTGGCCAAAAACACCGATAGCCCCCCTCCACCAGAGATGATAGCTCGCCATCCACTAGCAAAGAAGGACTCGGAGCAATGTCCTCCAAGCAGCAAAAGCTAGATCTTTCTGCCTCACAACAAAAACCTATGACACAGGCTGAAGTCAACCGTAGGTCTGTCGATGTACAATTTCCCCTTGGGGATCAATAAAGTATCTATCTATCTATATATCTATCTATCTATCTATCTATCTATCTATCTAATAAATATCGAAAGTTATGTAGCCTACAAACACCTGTCTGTTCTACTAATTTCAACTGGCTTTTCAAAACTGCTCAAAAAATCCAAATTCTTTGACATATAGCAACTTTTTTTTAACAGTAACGCAAATAGTTACTTTCCCTGGTAACGAGTTACTCTTATCATAGAGTAATTCAGTTACTAACTCAGTTACTTTTTGGAACAAGTAGTGAGTAACTATAACTAATTACTTTTTTAAAGTAACGTTCCCAACACTGCTAGCCAGTATCTTTTCATGGACAGCAAGAGTCCGCTTCTTTCGTTGTTTTAAAAAGGCTACTTTGTTGCTGCTACCCACGTTATCTCCAGTGGTGACTGTTTAACTTACACAGATGCGCACACACAAGAATGAGCGCTCACACCACTACCCCCTAATGCTATGCCTCTTTATTTGATAACAATAAATTAAGAAATGTTTCCTATTCTGGGAAATGTTTAGTTTATTTTTCTTTCGGCCGTGGTTCAATTATACCGTTTAATTGTGCCAGAAATTATCCGTGGACCAGTAATCGCCTCGTCGAGGAGGCCCTAACCCTGCAGATCATAGACAGAGAACGCATAGGCCTACTGTATGCTTTGGGTAAAGAACACTTTGCATGTCCAGTGTACACGGAGAATGACGGTGTCTTGGAGCGGCCGCACCCCCCGCAACTCCACTTCCAATGTCACTGATTCGTGCAGATACGCCCGACACTTCTGCTTTTTATCTGGTGGTGGTGGTGTTGACCGGACATCTGAGGCTTCAGACGTTACCAATTTATCATCATCCATCGCGTCTGGCCTCTGAATAAACTTTTAAGGCTAGTCTGGCGAGCCTGGCCATGTTTGAACCGCCTCACTCATTTGTTCGTTGTTTAACATGGACGTTAAAGCGTGCGCTTCCTATTTGAAATGCAGCATAGGCTATGCGTGTTGTTTAATAGCTTACTTTCCAAACGGTAGAGCCTCTTCATTTTAAAACATAGCCAGAGGACGTATAATATAGGCTTACATATTAAGGCTTATTCTCAAATTCAGATTGCGTTAGGGGACGGGATTATTAGCCAATTTCAATCGGACAATTTGACCGGAGAGATTTAATTTTGTCGGACATTTCATTTTTTTTTCGGCCAATGTCCGGTAATTTCCGGACAACGGAAACCCTGCATCCGTCCCTTAGTGGGGAGACCAAGGAAAAGTCAGTTGCAGTAATCTAGATGGGACATAATGAATGATTGAACCAAAGTCTGTGCATCACTAACAGAGAGGAAGGGTCAGGACCGGCGGAAAGCATGGGCAATCTGGGCAATTGCACCAGGCGGCAAACCACCAGTGACGCCGCAGCGTGGTGAGCTATAGGCTACAACATTGAAAACGCATTAATTGTCAAATAATGCCACAGACGGTTTGAATGCGGGACCAAGTAATTCGTTTTCAGTGATATCTGTTAAATAACAATCATGAATTGAGACGTTCAAAGCCTGGTGGTGCAGAATGCAGAAATGTTTGGAAAGCTGTTACAAAAACGTTTCTCCCGCATTTGATTAGGGCGCTGATCTTCAGCCTGAATTCCGATTTATGTATAATAGCCTGTAATAATAATATGTTTATGTTACGTGAAAGATTAACTGCTTAATTATGACTAGCATTTTTTCCCCGTGAGGCCCGTGTCCTGCAACATTTGATTATTTTTTCCGTGAGCTCTAGCCCTGATCTACATGCTGCAACAAGGGGCTTCTGCAAAGGATGAGGTAGCACACAGTCGAAATGGCACATCTATGAGGGTGACATATTCCTATTATGCCCAGAGCACAGAATTGCCTTTCCCCCGCCCTGTCAGGCTATACGGAGGTGAAAGAAGGCAGTCTTAGTGAGTGTTTTAATATGAAGATTGAAGCTAAGGGTGGAGTCAAGTTGTATGCCAAGGTTTTTGACCACAGGAGTAGAGTGGACAGGTGAACCATGTTAAGAGTGAGACTGAGATTTGGAGAGCATGCTTTTAGGGCCAATCAGTAGAATTTCGGTTTTGTCTGTGTTGAGTTTGAGAAAATTCAATTATAATTTGTTGATGAAATAAGGGTTCTGACCAAATCCAGGAGAACAGATCACATTACCCCTATACTTAAATCCCTTCACTGGCTCCCAGTTATGTATAGAGTCGCCATGTTGTGTAGAAGAAGTTTTAGGGTAATCCTAAACCAACCTAAAATCTTTTACTTTCTTATTATGCAGTGGAAGATACTGAAACTCAGCTTGAAGCAAGCAACTTGTATTTTCTGTGTGCAGAAAGGACTTAGAAAATACAAGTTGCATGCTTCAAGCTGAGTTTCACTATCTGCCACTGCATAGTAAGAAAGTGTGTGCAGAAAGGACTTTATCCTTCTATTTGTGTAGCTTCTTTTCGTTTTGATGAGTCTGATTTATTTTTATATACCTTGTGGTCACAAAAAAGAGTGAGATTCTGGAGCAATTGTGGTTCCCAGAAATGTCTTGTGGGCAGAATAAATATAACCTTCCATGCCAGGCAGACACTAATAGTATATGTTGTGGTTACCCAAAGGCGTTACTTCTTCGCTGCTAGATTTAACAAACATGAGTGACGCTCATGCACATTTATATACACTAAAGTGTATGAATATTTTTACAGCAGACATATTACCAGCAATCAGCAAACCAGTATAATTTTTATTAAGCAAGAAAAGAAAGGAGTGATTCATTTGGTCAAAAATATGCTATGAAGTTGAGCAGGAGGCTTTCCAGCACTCACATTAGTTTTATTTTTGAGGAAAAGATCTAAGCCCATGGACACTTTCTGAGATTTCATACTAATTTGAGCCTATTTATAGATACCACAGCATTGCCATTTTTTCAGTACACATGTTTTTCAGTTCAAACTTGTTTTTCAGTTCAACTTCCATTATGTGCATGTAGAGCACAAATAACAAAATTGTTTTTCCATTTCCCCCAAACGACACTGCAAAGTGATATCTGCTGTTTCTTGAGCTTTACACAAAACAAATGAGTCACCATATTATGTCATACCTGTAAAGAATGCCTAATTTTGTGATGCATGTAGTTACATCTCACTGATTTGTTGTCTTAATTTAAACAGTGCAGCTGATTGTAATGTTGAAATGATGAGGCTCTTCTGTAGTCGATTAAGTCAGTTGTATGGTAGCCAACAACTTAATTACCATATGGGTCCCTGGTTGGAATGGGCCAGGCACACATGCACATTGATGTCATAAATAAGCATTTTAGGCAACAACAAAGGGAGGGAGGAGACTTGCTTTATAATTGACTGAGACATGCAAAGGTTTTATTGATTTAATGGTGTTAAATTTCCCTCACGGGATCAAAAGAGTATATATACTTGTGTTGCTGAATCTGTGTCTAATCCTCTTTTTCTCTGTGATTTGTTTTACACATGTGCACCCTCACAGTGACAATATAAGGTATAGCCTATGCTCGGCCCTTAACTGCTCCTTAAATTTAGATGGCATGATTAAGGATTTATTCCAGAGGTCAGCCAAATTCAAGAGATTATTAAGAAGTTAATTTCACCACTGGTTATGCCCTTTAGGAATCAAATATTGACTATAGGGGTCCAGACTGATTCTAGAATGGCTATAATATAAACAACTCAAGAAAATGGTGGCATACTGAAACTGAAAGAACCTACCATATGGCAATTATTCAGGTCTCCTTTTATCTTGGTCCTCTACAGCGTCACAAAATCAGCTACTGCCTCAGGAAGTTGTGCCGAAACAGGACTCCGTAACCAAACCTCCTGGACAGGCAGGAGAAATACAAAGTAAGACTCCCTTCCAATTCACTCTATAGTCAGTAGATTTACTCTTCTTCTTAGCTGCTTGTTGTTGTTGAACCTGGCAACATTTTCATTCCAACCTTACTGAGTGTTGCTGATTATTATCTTGGCTCTGTTGTAGACTGCCTGAATTGTAGTCAAATAACTTTCCTGTCTGAGCGCCTAAGGACTCTGGAGACAAGGGTAAAAATATTTATATTAAGTTATTATTATTTTTGTAAGGCTACTAGGTTTCCACTTTGTTTTTAAAGGCCCTCAAAGTCTGTAACTCTTATTTTTGCTGTGATATTTCATCATACTAAAGCACTCAACACTGTTAACTGATTATACTAAAGCACTTCAGAAAGGTGAAAATCTTGCATAGTGTGCCTTTAACACTGTTAACTGATGTGATTAATCTGTGATATTTCATTATACTAAAGCACTTAACACTGTTAACTGAGGCGATGTATCTGCAGTGTGCCTATATACATGATGTCATTTTTAATGTTTTCATTTATATAATTATTATTCATAGCTTGTATTTTATGTTGTACTTGTATATTGTTGTATTGTTGGTTGGTTATATCAGACCAAATTGTAATGACATTGTGTTCCATATTCAGGTTCAGCTCCTCACTGACCCTGCCTCCAACCATGACCACCTGCAAGTCAAAAGTGGATCAGCACCAGAATCCACTTTAATGGGAACAACTCAAGTCAAACAGCCTCCTGCTTCACAGGGCTCCGTAGGTATGTTCATCTGATTTCAGTATGATGCCTGGATTTATAGTTAGTTGTTGATCCTGTAATACTGTTTAATAGCAGATGTTTTATCCAAAGAGACTTACATTGCAAAAACAATTAACAAGAACAGTTAACATTAAAGGCCCCCTAAAGAGTTTTTTTTTAACTTAACATAACGTTTCCAAAAATCATTTCGATGGCACATAAACTCTAATTAGGGCAAACGGCACTTCTTCTGCACTCTGAGCAGGTCTTATTGCTTGTAAAACAGCTATAGGAAGTGTGATCGGGTAGGACCACTGCCAATTCTTGGTATTACCGAGTATTGGTTCACGTAAAATCAAACGGTGCCACATTTCTGTAATATCATGTGCAACAGGAGCGGAGTGCACCAGCTGAGCTCATGTCTGAGTGTAACGTAATGTCTGTCTCAAAAGCGAAAGTTATGATGGCTAACTTAATATGCACCATTTAAACCTGCATGTGTTGCGTCAGGAGCAGCATAAATTATGAATCAGAATAGTATCCCTGGTAAGAACTTGAAATTAGTGACAGTTGACGGAGTGCAATGAAATCCACCTATTCTGAATCGCGGGTGAGCTGAATCCATTCAAAATGGTAAAACAAGACTTTAAACAGTTCAAAGCATATGTGACAGGAAAACAGTGTTTTAATGCTATTTAAATGTATCGTCTATCGTCTTAACAGCATTAATTTGCTTTCGCTCCGCTGCACCATGCTGACTAGAAGCATATACAGTAAAAGAAAGGGGTCAGCAGATCAGAGAGGGCCGTAAAATATAAGAGCAGAGGAGCACAGTGTTCGATAGCCCGGGAGTTCATGTGTCCACAGCTGCAGAAATGAGCAGAACACCTGCAGCCAACATCGAAGTCAACGGCACTAATGGCTCTCAAGTCTCACACATCGACTGTGTGAGACACGCGTCTTTGCTTCCCCCGATGTTATGCTACTAATGGCTACAGTTAGTTGAACTGTGAAGACCAGGGGCGATTCTAGGATCAGACCTTTGGGGGGGCTCAGCCCCCAACAGGGGCGTCACTAGACCTCGAGATGCGCTGGGGCAGAAGACCCCCCTAGGGGGATACAGTGGCATGCTCCCCCCTAAGAAAATTTTGTATATTTGAATGTTTAAATGTATCAATCTGGTACACTTTGAAAAAAAATCCAGTGGTTAGAATGTATTATTTGTATCTGTGGATAGAAATATTGGGTAACACTTTATTTTAATGTCTCGCTGTTACAGTGTACCTACCTAATTAGGTACAGTGGTACAACCTGTGTAACAACATGTACTATCAGGTACTATCATTGTACTTACATTATGTATTTGTGGGTACCTACATATAGTTGTTACATTGTAATACTGAGTGCTTTTACAAAACGTTGCCAATTTGCCAAAATTTTTATCAGAGGCAAAGAGCTGACCTGAGACCTGCTGGATGGGGTAAATCTGGTCATGATAGCTCCAGTCAAGGCCTTATTGTCTTCAGTGTACATGTAACAGCTGTGCTGCTACAACCTTGTTACTCTTTGATACAGTGGAATAAACCTATTAAGTGTACCAGTTAATTACTTACATGTACATATGACATGTATGTTGTGTCTTCGATGTCTTGGATGTCCTATGCTGCTAGGCAGACTGGATTCCATGGACCTGATTTTCACCTCAACTAAGGAACCAATCACAGAATGGAGGGGGGACAGCAAGACAATAACGACGTCTATTGCGACACACCGAAGTGGCTGTGAGCTACGTACAGACGCATTTGATAGATATTCGTAGTGCCCATGGCTCTGGGCATTCGTAAACACTGTCTCAAATACGAGAAAATTAATATGTAGTTCCCAGACCCCATCTCAATGAGATGAGGTCTGGCGTTAGCCAGGCTATGTCTGCACGGTTTATTAAACCAACATGCATTAATTTAATATTGTCTATACTCAAATGCATGTTTAATATTGCTTTATTATTATTATTATTTTATTTTTCATAATTATTATACTATATCTCTTGTTATTCCATTATTACTGTGAAATCTCGGCTTCACTGAAAATGAGGACTACCCTCAATGAACCTCCGAGAATAAATAAAGATTGAATGAATGAATGAATGAATAATATTGCTTCTATTCACAAATTAACTTGAAATAAACAAAAAAATATTAGGCCTATACATTCACAATAAACCTTTTTCCCACTGTAATGGGTAATAGTGACTCTTGTAAAAAGGCACTGTTGTTAGTGTATCTTTACCGAGGTTCCCACTCTATGTCAAATGTAAAATTCCATGACAAAAATCCTGAATTTCCATGACCAATCGGGAAATTAACAAATGGCCATTGGAAAAAACAGGTAGGGCTAACTACAAGCACACAAGCAAGTAGTAATGGAAAAAGCTAATAACTCATGCCTCATGTCATAACTCAACAACTCAAGCAAAACAAAATTCCCTGATATTCCATGACTTTGCCCCCCAAATATATAATTCCCTGATGTTCCATGTCTGGAATAGACTTTATTAAAATGCTGATGGTATTCTTGAAATTCCATGACCCGTGGGAACCCTGGTGTTGTAGTGTTGACTTAAGTTCATGGCTGATTGCGTTTCTAAGCAAAGCCTACTAAACACATAAGTTGACTTTGAATTCTGTGATAAGATCAGCTGTTTCCCACCTTGTCTGAACCTTTCCCACCTTGTCTACAATTCTGAGTTTTCTTTATAAACCGCTCTCTGGGTCTTTGCCTCGCTCGCTAGTGAAGAAAGCTTGACGTCGCTGGATTTTTTATATAGGAAGTGCCCCTATCCGTATCATTACAATAAGGATCCTGTTCAGATGTGGTAAAAACCATGTGAAACAAACATTTTAATGACATTTCAAAATTGATCCGTGGGCCGCACTGAGTGAGGAGGAGGGCCCGCAGGCTGCCAGTTGCCCATCCCTATGTTATGTTGTGGTTATGTGTATATTTGTGTTATCACCAAAATATATCATATCCCCCAGTAAAAAAGCCTCTGAGTGACTTGTCATCAGCAATTGTATGAAATTAGTTAAACAGCTAGGTTGATGCACAAGAGATAGGCCTAACATTAAATCACTCACCTCAATGTCCATATCAGGTGCTTTCTAATAGTCTAGCAATTTCGTTTGGTCTAATATTAATAATACATTTTATTTGTTACATAGCACCTTTCAAAGCAAGCTTTCAAGGTAGCTTTACAGATTAAACACTGTAAAAAAAATAATAATAATAATAATCAGCACACACTAGACATTTAAACATAAGACAAAAGATGCCGGACGGAGCAGCGTAGTCGCCAGCGTTCCCGTGACATCAAGACAAACAAACAAACCGAGACACCTAACGGTAGGCATACAACACAGACAACAAACAAAAATGAGTAATAAAATAAATAAATAAGAAATTAAAATAAAGAAAAGTCTGTGTTAACTTAGTCCAACTCAGTCCAATGGCAATGATATGGCGTACAGCTGTGTCTTCAGACCAACCCAGAGGATTTAACGTTAACATACTACTTGTAGACTGCAGTCTAGAGATCACTGGAAGCATAGCCATCTGAAGTCATGGGCGATCTTGCAGATCAGCAACTCGGTGGACTTTTGACAGCGACAGTTTGATGCTCCGAGAGATTGCAGAGTTCTTCAACGTTAACAGTAGTTTCGAATGTTAGCAGCTAGAAGCTAGTCTGCTCAATCCAGACTTAGTTCATCTTAATCTGCACAATCCAGACTCCAGGCTAGGCAGATGGCAGCTTGCAGGCCAGCAGCAGCTCGGCGGCCGCGGTAGATCTTTCGCAGAGTAGGCCTAGGTTCAGCTGTCCGGAGAAATCTCCTCGACCAGACGGTGAAGTGCAGCACCGCTCACGGATGGATGGATGGAAGGATGTCAGTCCAGGGCAAAAGCTAATGTTAGCCATAGCAAGCTCCCAATGGACCAATGTTAACGACATCAGCCGACTTGGAAGCAGTAAAAGGGACTAAGAATAACACGACAACTATCAAAAATAACATAAATGAAGAGAGAATACATTTAACTAGACAAATCAATACAAAAAATTAACATGACATTACATAAAATTACGAACATTACATGAAAACAAACGAAAACATGATGCCAGACGGAGCGGCGTGTCTCGCCAGCGTCCCTGTAACCTAGCAACTATCTTTACTAACTAACTAACTACTAACTATGAACTAATATTGGCTTATTGTTTGCATGCTGTTATTGCTAGTTTATTCTACAATTGAATTAGATACCATTTCAACTCGTTAAGGGTAACATTGTGTGATGACACAGAAGGTTGTAGTTTGGTGAGCTTCCTAAGTAATTTTTATAGCCTAGGCTGTAGTTCTGTAGCCTTGTGAGACCATCCTGATCTCACTGATCTTCGCCAAACGAACGGCCAATCAGCATTAACGAACAACATGGCGGCATCCACAGATGAGATGAGCGTAGCTATCGCGCAAGTTTTATCCGAATTAGAAAGTATTCCTGGGGAAGCTGTGACGCTATGAGTCTCATGGTGGGTTTCCACACAGCTAAACACCTTGCGAATTTCGGGCAGCGACGGCCAAACCGCTAACCTTTGGACTGCAGTGTCTAGCCAGTGGTGACAAGCGAGCTAATTAGGCTAATCAGCTAGTTCAAAAGCTAGTACTTAAAGGGACACCAGGCAATGTTTTCGTGTTAATTAATCATCTACGTAAGTCGGTATATGGTTAAATGACTCATTACAGGGCGAATGAAGACTTTCTCGCCCGCCCCATACTGCCTGTAGGAAGAATATCCCGCTTGCAAGTTCGGTGTATCCGACCCGCCGACCTTCAGTCTCACAAAGTCTCAGACATCGCGAGAAACAGGATCAGTTTACATCCTGCATCTCCAGCACAGAGGCAGGCTAAGAAAACGTTAGCGATTGTTGCAACCGTGTGTATAATGGCAGAGCCGGCGAAGAAGCAAAGAAAAGGAAAAGAGCTTCAGACCAAGCGAGGGCTCGCAAAGTGGGCCCTTATATAGTGTAAGTGTATAGCGTTGAGACTTACAGATTGGTTCATATTGATGATGTGGGATGAATTCCCATTGATTAACGTCAAGTGAACTCAACTGAGAAAACATGCCCCAAAGAGAACATGCCCCTATTCAAACTATCATATAGCTACAGTGTGACCCTCATTTCTCTCAAAAGGGAAACCAGGGTCTCCGGGACTCCCAGGCCCAAAGGGAGAAGCAGGTGTGAGGGGTCCTGCTGGAGCACAAGGGACTTCTGGACCCTCAGGTAAATATTTTTGCTTTCAACATATCTACTAATTCCTGATGATGATTTGTATGAAGAGAAAAGCTTATTTGCAGGCTTTTGAAATGCATAACCATTTCAGGTTCTACATTTACAAGATGGACACACTCCTATTATTTTCAGTTTGTCAGAGAACAGTAATAGTAGAAGTGCAATCCGAGGGAACTCTCTAGTCTGCATCGAGGAATAGCTTTATTGTGTTTCATATGAATAGGCCTAGACTTTAAATAGTTACTGTATCTGTCATAATTTACCAAACTTTGATCCGTTGTCTGCTTTTGTGATTCTAACAAAGATTGTTACTTTTTGTATTGTGCCACGAGCCTTCACTGCGCCTATTATGAGATGGAATGAGTTGCCCAGTACTCTCCATTCCTGCGATAGTTATGGGTCTTCCAAGAGGGGTCTAAAGGCATATGTGTTCAGCATGCACTTAGTTACAGGGATCCCGCGTGTAACCCTCTGTTACATGGTGTGTGGCAAGAGGCCAGAATACACCACCTAAGGCCTTGCACCTTAAGATTTATGGACTAAGGTTAACTCAAGGTTCCCCAAAACAGATGAACAGTAGAGACAAAGCAGATACGTGCATTCCAGTTGAATGGGCAATGTTTATTAAACAGATAGAAGGAAGGAATTAATAAATAGTATGCCTTTTATTACAAAAATAGAGCATTATGGTTAAAACATCTAAGACATACGCATAGAACAGTCTGAAAACCGCAAGACCAAGGTACTGGCTGTTACAATCGTAACACACTAAAGTTAACCAATAGATGTCTGGGCCAGTGACTAGTTACCTGGAGAAGTGGGGGAGGGGAGGTCAATACAGCAAATCACTCCAAGCACTCCAATATCTAGAATCACATTGCATACACACAGGCACACACACAGCAATCCATAATAAATGTGAAGGTGCTCATTAGGTCTACTTCTAGTTCACCTCAAGCAGTGCAGAAGAGTAACCCCCGTCAAATAACCCCACAACACTGGTACCATGTTCACCGGCTCCTGTTGGTAGAAGGGAGGATTGGGGAACAAATCAGTAAAGCACCTAATGCACAAGCTGTTTGGTCAGCCAGTACCTGGAGGCAGAGTTCAGTAGGAAATCTTGGTAACACTTTATTTTAAGGTTCACATGTTAGCCACCAATACATACCTAATTAATACCTGTATTAGTGACTTGTAAGGCATGTGTTAGGCAACATTAACCATTTGTTAGGTGTGTATTCACAAATATCTTGTTCATGATGAATTAGGCCTTTATTATTGGTATAATCTTAATAATGACCTTGTAAGCCTTGATCTCTACATACTAATTAGTAGTAAGTACCAAAATAGAATATGCATAACCTACTTGTATACTGTCTGAATAAATCCCAAATAGTAGGAGAACAGTTGTAGAATAAGCAAGTGTATGGCTCAACCTCATTGCTGCATTTCACTGCCCAGGTTGCTGTGTGAAATAGCACTTAATAACTGGGAGATTGGCTCCCATTCTAAAGTGGAAACTGGTTCCTTGGTAGCAAGCACATTATCATCAGTAATACCTCTGCAGAATGTACTTATTAGTCATGAATTGGTTCCATATTCTAAAGTCAGGCATTATTATTATTAAAAATTATATCATGGGAACAGTCTAGACTATAACTCCTGGTCAATACAGACATTCTTTACCCTTAATACATTGCTAGTGCATACATTGTTCATTCAAAATATGGTCCCTGTTCTAAAGTAGAGGCTGGGACAATGGGTAACACTTTACTTGACGGGTGAGTTCATAACACATTCATAGCAGCTGTCATAAACTGCACATAAAGCATTCATGACTGTTTCATGAGATATGACTCAACATTCATACCAAACATTTCATGAATGTGGAAGACAGAACGACGACAACTTGTCAAAATAAAAGTTTAACAATCGCAAAGCAGCATTGCCGTTTTTGTCCCAAAACAAACCAATACCTGATCATGTCACATCTGAGTGAATGGGCTACTCCAGTGCCAAAAAGACATAACATGATCAAGCAAATAATTTTTGTTTCATAAAAATCTATTTGTTTTATGATGTAACCTTTGCAGATTATTTCTCATCTTTTGCTACTGGTAATGTCCAACCGTTCCAGGTTACACAAATATGGGTCAGCTGAATGTAGGCTAGTCTACCTCCCAGTGTTAAACTCAGTGATTACGAATACTTAACAACTTGTATAGTAAAGTGACATTTGATGTAGACTTCATAAGATATTCAAATTTACAAAGGCTGGAGAGAAAAACGGCAATGGTGCTTTGCGATTGTTGGACTTTTATTTTGACAAGTTGTCGTCGTTCTGTCTTCCACATTCATGAAAGGTTTGGTATGAATGTTGAGTCATGTCTCATGACATAGTCATGAATGCTTTATGTGCAGTTTATGACAGCTGCTATGAATGTGTTATGAACTCACCCGTCAAGTAAAGTGTTACCGGACAATGTTTATTTAACAAGTTCTGTAAACATGTTACATTGTACTCTCAATGAGCTCACAAAGCACAAAAAGACTAGCAATACCTTCTCCCAATACTGATAAAATACTAGTCCACTCTGGCAAGTAAATAGCAAATGTTCTTTTGTGTGATTTCTTTACTGCTACTGTAGTTTTCAGGCAAATAGGCCTGCTGTGTAGCCTGGGTGTTCCCATGCTGCCTTGCGCGCGATTTGATTCACGCTGCTAAGGCAGCCTGGAGACCATGGAGCAAATTTTCGCCTGAGATAGGGGACCAATCACAGAACAAGGGGGAAAGCAAGACGATGATGAGCTATGCACAGACGCATTTGATAGACATCCGTGGCACCCAATAAACGGATCTGGGCATTTTTTTCAAATACGAGAAAATTAACGTTTGGTTCCCAGACCACGTCTCATTGAGAAGTGGTTGCGCTAGCCAGGCTACCTGCTGTGTTCAAGTTTTTGATATGTGGTAGGTGGGTCCCGTTTCAAAGAAGACCACCACAGATGTGTTGAATGACAATTCTTTTGCCCTTTTTATTTGTTTAAAAGACGTGTTTTTATCCTGTCAGTTCTAGTTAAAACTAGCTTTTGCTAGTCTTTTTGTGCTTTGTGAGCTCATTGAGAGTACAATGTAACATGTTTACAGAACTTGTTAAATAAACATTGTCAGTGCTGTCACTTTTCTCATCTTCTTTTCTATTGTTAACACCCTCCCAGCCTCTACTTTAGAACAGGGACCATATTTTGACATATCATGACTAATAAGTACATACTGCAGAGGTATTACTGATGATAATGTGCTTGCTGCCAAGGAACCAGTTTCCACTTTAGAATGGGAGCCAATCTCCCAGTTATTAAGTGCTATTTCACACAGCAACCTGGGCAGTGAAATGCAGCAATGAGGTTGAGCCATACACTTGCTTATTCTACAACTGTTCTCCTACTATTTGGGATTTATTCAGACAGTATACAAGTAGGTTATGCATATTCTATTTTGGTACTTACTACTAATTAGTATGTAGAGATCAAGGCTTACAAGGTCATTATTAAGATTATATCAATAATAAAGGCCTAATTCGTCATGAACAAGAAATTTGTGAATACACACCTAACAAATAGTTAACACTAGACTTGTAGTCAAGACCGCCTAAACCGAGACCAAGACACTACCAAGACCAGAGGGTATCAAGACCGAGACCAAGACGAGACCAAGGCCAAGACAGACTGAGTCAAGACCAAGACAAAGTCGAGACGAGACCGAGACCAAAAAAAAAAAAAAAAACAGCTAGCGAGCTAGTGTTACCAAAGTCCTTTTAGGCATGTCCCTCCACTCGGCGGCCATATTGCAACGCTTTTTGGGTACTCATCGGGCATCCTAATCAGCAGAAATGCGCGTGCGCAAGGCTTCACCACACCAACCGTGCTCCAGTGTCGAGTTCACAACACATGATTGGCACAATGTCTGCACAACACAGCACATAATTGGCTCAAAGTAGTCAACTCACACCACATGATTCGCTCAATGTATACACATGTCGACATTTTGGCGAGGAAGGGGTGGGATATGTGTAGACAACGTTGCAAACTAGCCCCATGCATTTCTATGGAGGATTTTTTGAGTGCTGTGTCTCCACATTAGAAAGTCTCTGGTGTTACACCATAACTTGCATCAATTGAATAAGAGCAGCATACTGGGGCAGGGTTCTCAAGTTTTGAGCTCAGCTTGGAGTGAGATTGGGGGGGGGGGGGTGCACTCACTCACTAATTATAAAAAAAATTGGAAAGAAGCATTAACCCTTTGAGACCTTGAATTTGTCATTGTAATCTATACATCCTATATCTTGTTTTTGTCTGGGAAAGTATAATGCATAGCCTATGTCTCTTATGTCAGCCTTATCAAGGGAAACCATTTGTTTTTTTATGTCACCAGGAAGCATGTCAGTAGAAATAACTTTTCATATTTAGGTGGGATAGATTGGAATGTTGAAATATAATAATCGTGGTGCTGGGATATTCTGTGGCTCACCAATTTACGAGATGTAGGCCTATATGTACTGAGTGAGACAAATATTTTATTTATTAGGCTAATTGCTTTATTCACTTGAGTAGCCTATATTGTCACTGAATCATTAGACTAAGCATGTGCATGCCGAAACCGAGGACAGCAAGTTCATTATACATTATGGTGGTTGGCAGGTCATTGTCTGCAGCAGTCCTGTATGTTTAGAAAAAAATGTAGGCCTATGTGTAGCATATTCGCTCAAATTGATAACACTCGTTAATAATAAGCTAATTTTCATTCATTGTTGACATGGTCCATGGAGGATCAGATGGGTGTCCCGGGACCTGATGAACACGGCGCTAAAAAGCACAAACGAGTGCGAAAGTTGCAGCCGTGACGACAGGGAAAGTGCAGGCAGCCACGAGAGTGATTGGTCGTGTAAAATGAACGTTGCTGATGTCTGGCTTACACAAAGCTAGAACGACATAATCATTAGGTTTTCTTAATGACCGACAGTTTAGTTTAGTTTATAGATAAGAAATAATTTTGCCATAAAGTAGGCTAGGCCAAATGTTTGTGAAAAGGCTTGATTTACACACCCTGTAAAGTACCATAAGTAGGCTGGTTTACCAAATGACAGACAGTTGAATTTCTGAATAAAAAGAATGTTGGTGCAGTTTTGAAATCTTAAACGTGTAACCCCACACAAGCATAACGTGGTTGTAGGGAGGGGATGTGCTATTTTGGAATTTTACCCGGATACAACGAATAGCCTACTATTTTTTGATTGGATGTCGGTGGCTATTTATTTTTTTGATTTTGCTGGTGAGTGGTGCGCTAGTTCTGAACCCTGCGAGAAATCCTCTCGTATCCCTGCGCCTCCTCTAATAATTATGCAGATACCTTGACATCCCTAGTAATATTTCTGCGTGAGAAATGCAAGGTGTGGTGTGTGAGCGTGTGAACTTGTTGAATTGCGTGAGACTTCAGAACCCTGCTGGGGTAAGAGGTGCAGTCCCAGTTTAAATTAAATTTAAGAAGGTATTATTTCAACTACAGACAGAACAATGCAGAGACAGACCATGTCATGAATGTGTGTGACTGGGAGCTCACTCACTGTAAATGTTTTCGTAGACTGGGTGAGATAAACTATGTAGGCTATAGCAATTGCATGACAATGATGAGAGAGAGAGACTTTGCAAAACTTGCATTTTGCAGAATGCTTCTTTCTTGCCCCTGGACTGCAAATTTCTTTATGTTCCGTGAATGCAAATTTAAGGATGGTGGAATTCGCTGACGCTTATTACTAGGTCTGACTGAGACTGACAGCTACGACGTAAACCTAACGTTTCGCGCTGGCTACACTTGCGTCTTTTGATTGGATGAGCGCCAACAAACAACAAAATACATGTATGTCATTGATTGGTTGCATTTGAAAGGTTGCATTTGAAGGGCGTGAAAGGCGAAATAATTTAATGTTGCATTATCGAATGTTATGTTTTGTATCATGGACATATTTGTTGCAAATCTCCTGACCACTATGTCGACCCGAGACCGCAAGACCAAGACAATGAGACCAAGACAAGACCGAGGGATCCGAGACCAAGACAAGACCAAGACCAAAGACGGTCGAGACTGTGACAAGACCGAGACCACGTAAAAGTGGTCTCGAGACCGGTCTCGAGACATCCAACTCTACCTAACACATGCCTTACAAGTCACTAATACAGGTATTAATTAGGTATGTATTGGTGGCTAACATGTGAACCTTAAAATAAAGCGTTACCGAAATCTTTGTAGAAATGCAGTCTCTAAGTCATTACCCAATCACATCACCTTACATACATCAGCAACAAAACAAAAGGAACAAAAGAAATTAAGAAAACTAATAGTCAGGCAAAACAGCAATGGCAAACTCCTGTGAATACAAACACACAGTTAGTATCACACAGCAGCCACAACATACACACACTTGTTTAGTTAGCTGGATTTATAATGTGTACAAGTTTGTGGTATGCAGTTCAACAAACCTACCTCACACCAGAATCCCTGTCTATTCCCCACCAACAGACACCCGAATGAGCCACTTCCTGGTTTTATACTTGCAACCATCAGCGTAATTGCGAGTGGCCACAGTTGTGCAAACCGTAGCTTACGGTGAATGCTGCAGCTAAAATGTAAACACAACTTACCCGGATGTAACCGGGAAGTGTAGTCATGTCACTCGTTGGTTACACACGGGTCATGGAATTTCTGAGCTACGTTCTTGTCTATAGAATCCATGAAATTGTTCATCTTGATTTTATATTTCGATAATGTTCTATATCATACCAGTTATGCCTTTTACAAATATGTTTCTGATGGAAAAGTGGTGTTTAATTTCCATAATCTTTGTTCAGTGAACACATAAAACAGTTAGTTTGTCAGCAGTCTAAAGATATTATGCCAGCTTTGTATTTGTTTACCTAGCAACCGAGGCTTAAAGACGACAAGTGGGTGCATTCAAATTCGCAAATATAGGCGAACGTTCGCGATCGATTTGCAACATGTTTCTTTTTCCCTTTCAACAGAGGCGAACATTTGTGGTCTGTTGCTGCATTAATGTCAATGGGAGACTTGTGGAATTTTACCAATAAATTGGTCATTAAATCTCTGGATTTATTGAGGGTTTTTTGGAAAATGTTGTCATAATCTGTAAGTGTTTGCGATCATGTCAAGCCTAATATAGTTAAAGCCTATAATAGTGTAATATTTTCGAGTTCGAATTTTTGAACAAAATAACTTAATATCAGCTGCTGTCAGTTACTGTCCCGTTGCTAGCGAGTTAGCTAGCCGCCCTAGCTAAGGTAACATTTTAAACGGAGAAGTGTACCCAGCAAACAATAAAGTCCCGGCGATGTCCCCTACAGGTCCCCGCCGAACGTCCCCTCCTCAACATTGTGTAGGGTTCCCTCGACGTCCCGCGGACGTTTTTCCGGGACGTCTAAAGCACGTCCCCGAGACTTCTACTTCTAATGGTCACCACGACGTTACGCATGCAACGTTTATATTTCGGCGATGGTAATTTTTTTAAACAAAAAAACTTGAAACGTGACTACCCGTTATTACATCCTGTAGGCTACATTAAGAATGGACATAGGCTGCTAGGAGAGAGATTGTCGTCGTAACATGAAATTGCATTTATGATTTGCTCGACAATTACACAATCAGTTAAACTTACCGTTTGACTCATGTTCTCGCTTCGACCAGTCATGCATGATATCACGTCCTCCTCATGCATTATAGTAATGTTAAGTAGACATGGACCTTTATACTGGGCTAGATATGATACTTTCACATCTACGGTGTCTTTTTCATAATAAACTAATACGATTTTTTAATGGGCATATCGTCACGCGTCCCGTAGCATATTGTTCAAAACATCATCAGAGTAGGCCTAGGCTAGCCTAAACTAAATTGTTCCAACCATATTGTTTCATAACAAACTAATAATAGCCTAAAATGCGGTAAATGAATTGCAATGCATGCTGGGAAGCAAAACTCAACATGAAATAAAGTACATGAAATATGCATTGAAGTTATATCCACTCTAAGGTGTTTTCTTGAACCTGTGATCAAACAGGGACAGCCTAAAAATAGCCTGTGTAAGCCTATCTTCCTGGAACATTTCAGATAAAAAAAATGTATCGTTTTCTCTAGGCTATGAATGCCCTTTGTAGCCAACGTTAAGCTGAAAGAAATCGATTCCAGATGTTTCTATTCCATATCATTTTTTATTCATAAACAGTAAGGCTCTGGAAAGGCCAGATATCTTCTACTCCTCGTCAGACATCATTCTCATCAGATTTGTGCACTCTTCATGAGCTGCTGAGACATCAGGGACAGCAATGCTTGACACTTTTAAATGTGTCAAGCATTGGTATGGGATTCGCAAAACGGCCAGCAGATTTCGAAAATACATGACTCAAATGGTCCTACCCTCTTTCCTCCAACGCTGGCCCTTACTCCACCCATTCGAAGAACATGGACGCGCAATCATGCACGAGCGAAAACTCTTACGCGCGAGAGCGAGCCAGGCTAGTGCACTATATGAGCTCTAGTCTCCATACATACATACAATCTCTCTTTATTCGTTATACGTTCTTTATTCACTTTCAAAAGGGTTGTAGTTACACAAATGCCCGAAGGCGCATATTTTAAATACAGTACATAAGAAAATACAGACTTATGAACTAAGAGACGTTGACTATAAAAGATTACAAGCCAATAGCCAGGATCACAACACTGCAATTGTTTGTGTTAGCCACATGTAGCTGCTAATATGCTGAAGGCAAGAGCCCATAAAGACTCATTAACTTTGTGGTTTTACTGTCAGCATGATCGTTCATTTGTCGCCAACGTTGGAAAGCAGCACCTAGGATGACTCTTGTTTTCACTTGTTTTCACCATTTCTCACCATTTCTCATCCAGCTCTCTCAAATATAGATTTCCTTTTTACGTTTGCTAGTGGTGGTGGTGACGTTTTGTCTGCAAGCAACTTGCACTTCACACTTACTCTGACTAGGTCACGAGCTTTGAGTATGTGCACAAAGGGGTCATGTGCGTGAGGGGGATGGGGGAAGGGGTATAGTACGACCGTTTGATTGACAAACTTACTGTCCAATGATTCTAGGTAGTCTTGGAAATAATTGGATGGAGTTTTTTAAGCCCTGCCTGTTCCATGATTGACAAAAATAGCCAAAAAAACAGAATCCAATTCCCTACCTTTAATGTAGATTGTTTTGCTTTACAAATTAAGCAGTCACTTCTGTTGCTAGGCAACCCTAAACAAATGCTACGTGGTCTGTTTTTAACATTTCTCTAGTTTTATTGCATCGTATTCAGCTCCAAAAGTCCTCGGTTCAGCCCCAATTTGGCCGTGTGTGTGGTTCTGAAAATAAAACAGATAATAAGTACATGACTAGGTTAGATAAACCACTGCCTATTTAAAGCATGTTACATGCATCACATACTGACAGTTATCTGAAGAAATGCGCCTTGTAAGCTACACCAAGAATCACATCAGCTAACATAAATTTGATATAATCCATTCCCTAGTTTGTAACTTTACAGTATACATTAACGTTAAACTCAAAACGTAAGTGCTACATAATTTACATATCTGCAGTGAACCTACTTTGTTCATAGACGCACAACTTCATAAAACTGTATTTTGCCATAGACTAAGGTAGGTTAATGAGCTGCTAACCTGCTAGAGGTTAGCTTATTAGCTCATTAGATAACCTGCTAAAGGCTAGAAGCTAGCTGCTAACCTTCTAAAGGTGAGCTAATTGCTACGTTAGATAGATAGATTCTTTATTCATCCCCAGAGGAAAATTACAGTTATACGTTACGTTATACGTTAACATTTGACAACTTTTCATTCAGTTTCATTCAGTTATTGAAAACGTACTTTCATCGATGGCCACTAATGATGTACTTCTTCCGAATACTGTGTAGCTGATCCTAAGCTGACCTCAATGTTGCTACGTAATGACGTGTAACGCGAAGGTGCGCATGGATGTGGATGTCTCCGTCCTGCAGGCTGTAGCCAGAGCTCTCTCAACTCCGCTGCCATGTGTGTACTTAATAAACAAACGTCCCCTTGATGTCCCCAGTATAACATTATTGTCGGGCCCACACAAGGACGTCCTTGGGATGTTTTTGAAATGACCAAATGCGGATGTCATCCGAGGGACCTGACGGTGCACGTCCCCAGAAAGTCCGGCACTGGACGTCACGCAATAACCAAAGGATAACTTGCTCCGGACATCAATAACGTCAACGAAACGTCCGCTAGAGAACATGACGTTGTGAATGTTCGCATAAGGTCCGGGGGATGTCCCGTGTTTGTCAGGTTATTTCTTTGAAATGACAACTAGCTGAATAACACAATAATTGCATAATTAAAAAATAACTCAATATAGGCTATTTGTCTACGCAATAAGGTTTCCATTGGAGCACAGCCCACGTTCAATGAATGAGTGAAAGCGACTGCCTTGTCTCATAATAAACAGCTGGAAATTCCGACACTCTTTCAACTACATGAAACTTAACAGTGAACCATCAAATACCCCCTAGATTTAAGTGCCCATCAGTCTCAACATTTAGCTATATAATAAAACAGTATGCTGCTCCAAACAAAACGCATGTCTCACAATAAAATGCACAATGTAAAAAATAAAGGCCTGCCTCGAATACAAGCCTGCCCCACATAATTTGAGGATTTACGGAAAGTATGCTATCATACGATGTTGGACGCCTGGCAATGCTCTGGCCGTGTACTGTGACTCATTTGGATGGTAACTCGACAGGTGAGCGCGAATATTTGATGTTGTGGATGCGTAAGTAAACTGTTATTTGCAGAGTCGGCAAACTACATTATCTTTAGGTTACTTTACCATCTACGGTGTAGAACTCAAAGTATTTCCAGACACCACTTTTTAGATGAGTTATCCGTAATTATCCACTCAGGCTGGCCATTCTGTGCGTTATCTTCCATTTTTGAAACAAGGTGGCTCTGGCCCCAGTCATTATTATGGCTACTGGCTATTGGCTATTATTGGCTTGATTTGGTCATGGGCCAATGCTACAATATGTTTAGAGCACCCGCTACTGGATGAGAAAATAAAAAATAAACTAATCCAATACTGTAAAAATGTGCTACACATGGCACTAAAAATGACTACGGATATTTCACATCATGTTCGAATGCATATTCGAATATCGAATAAAAAGTGACAGCCCTACAGGGCTCGAATTATCTTTTTGTCTTTATTTACTTTAATTATCTTTTTAGGGGGGTCTCTATCTCATGTAGGCCTAAATGTACTATTACAGTAAGCTCATTGTAAGGGCCATCTGTTATACTAGGCTATATAGTTTTTAAGACAGTATAGGCTACCCATATCTGGGAAAATATATGATGTGATCATGCTTGTAATAATAATATACAATACAAAACACTAAAAGATTTCTATAGTTATTTTTTGTAAGGGGTTACTCATAAGTGAAGTGAAAACCTGACTAAGAGAACACTGACTAGACTTGCACAATAATCCTCTCTTGAGCCATCGCTTACTGAATGTGAAAGTTGCAGAATACCATGGAATTATAAAAGCAGATGTACAGATTGAGAAATTTTCTCTCCGCCCTTCCTCTCCTGTAGCATTTGATCAGTTCTCTTTTTAAGTTGAACTAGGGTCTGGGGCGGATCTAGAGATTTTTTCCTGGGGTGGCGAAGGGGTGGCATGAGGTTCCAGGAGGGGGGCCATGGACACTATTCAAAACTTAAAATTCTACAGATTTCATTGAATATGTTTTGTTCTCTACATTACATTACACAAGGTGGGAGGCAAATCGGAGATGTAGCTGGCGTTTTGGATGATGTGGGTCTTAATATGTGAATTTCCTTCTCTGTGTAATCACTATACAGTCTGTGAAGTCTGTACTTAAATTATACAGTGTCAAAAAGTAATTCTAGGGGGGTTTGGAGGTATGTTCCCCCAGAGAATTCTTTTAAAAAATGACCCCTCAAATGATTTCTTCTAGTTAGTTTTGAGGGAATATGGATACATTTATAAAATAAGCCATCAGTAGATTTAGGTTATATGGATTGAAACAAGATTCTGATGATTTGGGGGTATTTTTAAAACATGACCCCTCAAATGATGTCTTCTAGTGAGTTTTGAGGGAATACGGACAAATTTAGTCATACAAAATAAGCCATCGGTAGATTTGGGTATCTGAATTGAAACAAGATTCTAATGCAGGATTGTTGCAATGATAGCCATTACTGTGACTGTCAAAACATTTCCATCTGATTCAATAAAGACTTAGTCAAGTAAGTACCTTCTTAGTCAAAACATTATTTTTGGATTTATTATAATACAACAATTTAAAATGTACATAACAAGAATGTAATTATTAATCTACCACCTCACTAATAAACATGCAAACACACACACTGGTGGACAGTAACTAAGTACTGGGTATGGGTATCTAATTCAATTATTTAATTCTTTGAAAGGTTTTTACTTCAACCCCCACTACAATTAAAGGCCAAATATCTTTAGCAGGGATTAGAAACGGTTCAAAGAATGAAAATGAAAACCGGAAACGAACACAGTTTTTGGAAGAACGTAACTGAAAACAGGAGTAAAACCAATTGATCCGGAGTGAAAACGTCATTTTCAATTTTAGATAACCGGTTAATAACGGTATGTATCATTCCGATTAACCTTTGTTTGAATATTATTCAAAACTCCATAGGCTTGGAAAGTCAACTGCCCACACAGTGTTCCCCAGACCCCTTATAAGATGAATTTAGTCAGATGTTCGGAATCGGTATCTACCCTGCATAATTGGCTAGAACTACTAGTTGATAAAAAAAAAGAATATTAATATCCAACACTATCTAACTGCCTTTTCCAAGTATGTAGTCTAAATTACTGAAACAATTTGTGAAATAAGATACCACTGACACTAGGCAAATATTTATAAGCCTGTCATGCAGTTGGTAGCACCATACATAGGTTAGGCTATTGCAAGGCTTAAAGCAAGGACATTTTCTGTGCCTTTAAGTTATGTTAAGGCTATTATTTTTAAGACCTAATATTATATAGGTATTATAATATTATGATATCAAATAATGTTTTTGCTCAGAATGAACCTAAATGGAAATCAGTCCCCATCAGTCCCTGATCTTTAGTGCCAAATGTTATGTTTTGCCATTCACAATTTAGGCTACTCACTCACTCACAAAGTGGTGAATAATGAAGTACATGTATTAAAGTACCTTTATAAATATCCTATTAAGAAACGACCTCAAACACGAGTGAACAAGCAAAATGTTCATTTCTTGAGGACACAAACTCCTGTGCTGGCCTCAGCTTATGGTTCATCAACCAGCAAATGATTGAAATCTATCACCCAATGAAACTGGAAGATTTAACTGGAATCTAAGCAATTACATCTCATGCACAAAGCTTCATATGTGATGTGCTTTGACATAATCAAACGTCTAGTCTAGTAGCCTACTCTGAGTAGGGTTTGTTTGAAAATAGTAGGCTACTTTTACTTATTGTGATTTAGTAGAATTTCAGTCATGTAACTGTACTTTTACTTGTGTAGATTGATTTACACCATACATGAAAAGAAAGGAAAAAGAAAAACACAACCGCCACCAGCTTGACACCGATTAGATATTCTAGTTTGATTTGACATGTCGACCAAATTTGGATAGTCATAGATGCTGGGAAAGTGGATGCATGACAATTTTGAGAACCCGTGTTGAATTATCACGTGTATTAATGGGTTGACATTGACAGCAGTATTTACAATTAAAGGTTATAAACTAGCGACACACACAAATAGACTTTAAACGTTAAACCTTAAGCTACGCATGAGCATGCCCTTATTATCTGACCTGACCATCATCGAAAAATTCGATGAGACAAAGTCTTGCGGATGTAAATGACGTAAACTAACAGTGAGGTTGTTGCCGGGTTAACTGATTTATGGACTGACTATGGGTCTGATTATGGACTTTTTCGACTTGGTGGTCAAACTTACCACTTCGTTGTAGGCCTACAGACAGTTGACACATAGTTGCATGCACTGTGCAATCTGCTGCCAATGGTGAAATTTCGCGGGGATCACTGCGCTGATGGTGATGGGTGAAACCATTGTGAGGAGGCGGGGGATTCTAAATCGGCGATTTCTGTTTGAGAGAAGTTTGGTGCGGGTTTCACACCTTCTCACAGTCCAACATGTATGAACATAAAATATACTTAAAAAAATATTATCTGATTTATAAATGGGGTGGCAACAGGGGTGGCAAGACTGTGTCCCAGGGGTGGCAGTTGCCCCCCTTTGCCACCCCGTAGATCCGCGCATGACAAGGGTAGTGCTTAACTATAGCTACTACAAACTACTGTTAACTTATGTGATCATTCAATAATCAAACAATCATCAAACAATATTCAAACCTAAACAATTGCAATCTAGACTAAGCTATGACCCTTTTTAACCAGATAAGTCATATTAGTCCTTTGAGGCCTAGGCTATTTTCAGTGTAATTTTACTATTAAACTCTTTGGTCATTGTAAGGGTAATCTATTATGCTAGGATATATATACGTTTTCAAGACAGCTACCCATATCTGCAAAAGTATGACCTGTTTGCTTTTCTCCTAGGCCTACTGAAATAGGCAACTTTAAGAGCCTAATTTAAATATTTAATTTAACATACTTGTATATTAGGGTAATTGATACACTTTACACTTCTGTACATCTTGTCATAGTATACACCAGAATGAGCATTAAGTGGTTGAAAATCAGTCATTTCCAACCTATTCCCAACTGCTGCATTTGCTTTGCACAGCTTGAAGTCTGATTATAACTTCACCATTAGCTACACACAATTTAACCTTACAACAATAGCTATATTTTGGATTTATTTAGTTAATGTCACTCAGACAGACCGACATATTTTTTTTCCCCTCAGCCGACAGTCTGTCCTGCATTGACAACAGCGACATAGCCTAAACGAATGCTTTAGGTTTTTCTAACTTGTATGCACGATTTTGAACTATCTGCTTGTGAATGAAGTTGTAGCCTACTTTCCTTTGTTGAGCGGTGCTGGAAAGCGTGTCCCTGTTTCCCTGTCATCATGTCATTGGTCTCGTCTCGTTGACTCTGGTTGTAATCTCACCCGAAGTTGCTGCACCTTCCAATAACGTTGTCTGAGCTGTTAGATCTATAGAACATCTACTTCCGTGGATAACATGGGCTGATACTACATAGGCCAGTCATTACTTTTATAATCATGGGGCAATGCTTTGGGCGAACTCGATGTAGGCTAATTCACAAACGAAACAGGCATGAGACTCTTACACAGCACAGCCGAACTCACTGCTCACTCATATGAGTAAAAAGGGACGTTACATGCCATCACATCAGAGTCTCAAAAAGTCTCCAAGAATACCAAAAATAATTCTGAAATCTCGCTAAACATGGCGACAAAGTCGCTAAGTTGGCAACACTGATGTGATCATACTTATGGCAGCCTATATGTCAAGGAAAAATACTTTAGTCTCATGATTGTTACATTCATGTCACCTGAAGCATGATGGTAGAAATATCTATCCAAAGCTCAGTTGATCTATGCATGTCATGATCAACTTTTGATTCTTTGATATGGAAACCAAGTTCCTTATTTTGGGCTATAACATTAGTATTTCAGCTCAAAGTTGTAGAAATTTGCTGCAATTTCAAAACTCAGCAATGGCTTACTGTACAAAAGAATGCTTCATATTGTCGTGTCCGGTAAGGTCTGCTGTTTATTCTTATGGTTTGCCTTGTATTGAGTGACGCGTTCGTGAGATAGACCATCGAGAGTAATGGGTGGAGATGGTGGAAGCGCATTGTGCAAAATGGAAATATTCGGAAATTTCATGTGTCCAACGTTAATTTTGTCACAAACAAAATTAACAGCTAGCACCTAGCCGCTGATATAATTGGAAGCAGAGCAGCCAAGAGCAAAACACGGATCACGATCAAAAGGGGCCGCGCTGTATTGTGACACTCTCTCTCAGCAGGATTTGTCACCGCTAAAATCAAATTATTCTAGATGCCTCTACGTCAACTGCTAACCGACAGCAAAGGAAAAAAAAGTTTGGTGATCAGGAACTGTCGGGAATTTTGCGAAAACAGAAGCATGACATGACAACCTAGAGTGGCCATGAGATGCGAAGGAACATGGATGTGTTTTTTTGAGGAACGTTATAATTGATTGCAGACGTGAACAGACAGCTACAGACACGGAGTGCATAGTAAACCTACTTTCACTTTGTAGGGTGCCAATTCATTATGTGAAAGATGGGGGCAGCCGTGGCCTACTGGTTAGCGCTTTGGACTTGTAACCGGAGGGTTGCCGGTTTGAACCCCGACACAGTAGGCACGGCTAAAGTGCCCTTGAGCAAGGCACCTAACTCCTAACCCTCACTGCTCCCCGAGCGCCGCTGTTGTTGCAGGCAGCTCACTGCGCCGGGATTAGTGTGTGCTTCACCTCACTGTGTGTTCACTGTGTGCTGGGTGCGTTTCACTATTGGATTGGGATAATTGCAGAGACCAAATTTCCCTCCAGGGATCAAAAGAGTATATATACTTATACTAACCCCCCCCCCCCCCCAAACTGTATTAATCCCCTCTAAACTGTGTTAATCTTCCTATGTGAAGCACTGAAGGGGGGAATTCCCCCCCTATTTTGAACAATGGATTTTAAGCCCTGATACCCATTAGGGCTTTCACGATCAGTGATTGTCAGTAGTCAACAGTGTTGTAGTCAAGTCACTATGCTTCGAGTCCGAGTCCAGGTTCGAGTCCCCAGTGTTCAAGTCCGAGTCAAGTCCAAGTCATTAAAAAAAAAATTCCAAGTCAAGTCCGAGTCGAGTCCACTACTCATCCGAGTCAAGTCCGAGTCGAGTCACTATTGATCCACGTCGAGTCCGAGTCGAGTCCCTATTGATCAAGTCGAGTCCAAGTCCAGCACTAAAGTAAGCATAGCCTACATGTCGTTCCATTTTTTCCCATTGCAGATGAAATCCTTAAAAGCAAAAGCAAAACGGACAATCTTCTGTCTCCAAGCAGGGGTGCCATCACTTGTGTGAAAGTAGTATTGCCAAATTTCTTGCCAAACCCAATGTGTTGTATTTATTATATCGGAGAGAATACCATACCATAGCCATACCATAGCCTATAGGCCTACTCATAATAAATGAGCAATCCACATCCCAATCATACAGGCCATTAACTCATTGAGTGCCAAAAACGTAATATTACGTTTTTCCTTCCCATGCGTTTAGTGCCAAAAACGTAATATTCATTTTTTAGCTTTTTTTTTAAAATTACGAAACTAGACACTCTAACACACCTTATATGTGATTTTGGGAACTCTGTGATGAATGGAAATGAAATATATGACGATCGAAAACTCATGAAAACGCACAATCTGGACATTTTATCTGGACATTTAATCATAACTCGGTTGCTGCTTTGGGTCGAATCAGTGACGCATGCACGTCAGGTCAAAACCAGGCCATTTTCGTGGGTCTATCACTAGGTGGCAGTCTCGCCAGGTCTCGCTGATCACTTCCCGGAAATTTACAGGCAACACTTCATATTTCATGAAAGACGAAAACAGCGTGCAGTGCAGTGGATTAGGCTATCAAATCGCTCGTTTGAACAGTAACAATAATCCACTTCATTCGTGGTTTTAAATATAGTTGTTTCTGGCCTACCCACGAGAGGTTCAGTTTGTCAGTTTCACTTGCACAGACACGTAGGCCTAAATTGACACTCTACATGGACACTCTACTAGGCAATTTAATGTTATGCTTCTATATTTTATGACACCAAAATTAAGAAGTAGGCCTATGCTATATCTTGATCGGGAAAACTTTTAGTTTATTTTTCTTTCATCCGATAATAGCCTGCTGCAAATTAACAGACAGAAGCACGGCAGGGCACGCCCCAAATGAAAATGAATGAATGGAAACACTGTTCACCAAGTCACGATGACCAGCTATCCAGCAGCAGTGTGTGATGTTTAGCCTAGGCTGAGTGTAATCTTAGGTAATGTCATGTCATGTATGAGAACTAATATTGCCTGGCAATACTACATTGAAATAGCGGCGGCCATGTCTCCAGGCATTTTGGTGTTAAAGTTAACGTTAGTTTGCTTTGCATGTGAACATGATGTGACTTGCGGTGTATGACACGAAGCAGTAGCCTAACTTGAACTCAAATTAGTATTACAAATAATTTAGATATTAAAATCATATAGCAAATTATAGCCTAATGACATACTACAATTATAGCCTTATGATATATTACCAAAAAAAAGTTGAGTCCTCGACGAGTCATCGCGAGTGCGAATACACGAGTCCGAGTCCAAGTTCGAGTCATTCAGTGCTCAAGTCCAAGTCAAGTCATGAGTCTTTAAATTTAGCTAATGACTCGGACTCTAGTCTACAACACTGGTAGTCGACTAATTTTTCATAATACTTGACGACTAGTCGACAAGTCGTTCATTTATAGTTATTATATAGTTCATTTATAGTTATTATATAGTTATTATTATTATATAGTTATTATATAACTATATATGATGCAACATCTCACTTTACACTGGGGGCTTGTAACTAAAAATTGGTATGAGCAATAAAAGGACTACTGAGGGAAATATAAACCAAGGCACATCTCTCATTATTAAAGTTTGCATGGAACCACATGCTAGCAAGACTAAAAAACTATGCATTTAGTATCACATTAGTATCACAAGAGGGGACTGTTGCTAAGTAACGCTAAGTAACATTTTGGCGTTGGAAAACATTTCATTGTCATTCTTAGTCACAGCAAAATTGGGCATTAATTAGTTAAGATTTGTTTGACAGCCATAAAGTTTATACCACTTCACTCTTTGGTAGGGACTAATTCATTTTTCTCCCTCTAATCTTTTTTAAGGACCCCGTGGACCACCAGGTCTCCCAGGGGAAAGAGGACTTCCTGGTCCTCCTGGCCCTCCTGGGTCTCAAGCCCCTGTACCACAACCAGACATAGGTAAAACAAATCACTACACAGGCATGCATACATATATTATGGTTAAACTTCTACTACTCATTCATATAGATTTAGATGTATGTGTATTGACATAAATTCCATACACATGCACACACTCTCACACATAGTATGATGGGATTGTATTGCAATAATTCCTTTAAGCTTCTTTTGCATTGCTGCCTTTTGTATGACTAATGTGCCATGGAAAACTTAACCACTCTTACAATAGATAACAGGGCATATATCACATATTGGCGTTTAACCTTTCCTGTATTCAATTAAATTCCATCATATCTTGGATGCAGATGTGCAGACAATAAAAAAGCAAGACATGTAAAAAAAGACTGGATGATCATAATGTGTTAGATCACTCTTCCCCCTGTATAAACTGTCTTCCTCCCACCAAACAAATCATGAACTTAGGTACTGTAGAAGCATGGCTCCTGGTTGACTTTTCCACTGGATTTTAAGAAGAAAATTTGAAATTTTTATGCCAAGGATTTAATTGCACTACTTGATACTTTCTGCTTAACACAGCTTGTGCAGGGGCCAACTCACTCTCTTGGCCATACCCTCGACCTTGTTACTTGTTATCACAAAGGGTCTCAATGTCTCTACAACTGTTAAAGACTTTGCCTTAGCCGATCATTTCTGCATATTCCTTGATGTGTCAATGTCCCCACACACTCAGAACTGATGATGGTAAGAAGGAGAATCATAAATTATCACACAAGTGCTCTCTTTGAGCAAGCACTTTCACAGACATCAAGTCAACTATCAGACTCGGTAGAAGACTTACTGGATAATTACAGTGCATGAAAATGCACTGTACTGTTATTCCAAAGGCTTCTTATTACAGTGCATGAAAATGTACTGTACTGTTCTTTCTACACTTCTTATTACAGAGCATGAACATGCACTGTACTGTTCTTCCTAGGCTTTTTATTATTATTTTTCCAACCACTTTTTCGGCATCCAATTTAACTTGAACCATTTAACGTACAAACTCCGTTTAAACTGTAATGTAGGTCTTCTAAAGCAGCGTTTCTCAAACTATGGGCCGCGGACCGGCACCGGTCCATGATGTGGAGTCCGCGGAGTAAAATTATGCTTCGTCTCAACATTTGCTGCGCAATTGATCAAAGAACCGCGGACCGACAGAAAAAGAAAACAAACAAAAATATTTGCTAATTTGGTGTCATCAAACATAGAGGCATACAATTAAGTGTGGTGGTATGAGCGTTCATTCAATGTATGCGTGTGCACGTCTGCGCAAGAGAAACTGAAACCATCCGATAACGTTGGTAACAAAGCTCCGCTTCAACCGGTAGGAAGGCTACAAAGTAACAACATTTAATAGAACGACATGGATTCTTGCAACTTCCATAAAACACAGCAGAGACTGGATAACACACTGTTTAGCATTGAGTGTATAGTCAAATTTGAATATAACATAGCCATTGTAGCCTAATTATTTGTAATTTGTAACATAATAGAGTTGTTTTCACATTGACATTAAATTTTTCCTTATTGTTAAATATCATGATGGGAGAGTATTATTAAAAATGTTACAGGTATGCAAATGCATATGTTTATGGGCATTTAGGTTTTACTGTGTTGTTTTGTTGTAAAGACATGCAAGGCATTCTGGGCCGTAATGAACAGTGGTCGGCAGCACTCCATAGGCTACGTATTAATATCAATAGGTGTTTCTGTAAACCTAGGGACAATAAATAGCCATCTCTGTTACAAAAACGAGCTGGTAATCGCTCATTGAAGAGGGAACTATGATAAAAAGATTGTTTTCCTAAAAGCATGGAGTTGACGAAAGAATAAGCAAGAATGTCACGTTAATGTAAATAGCCTACTGAACGGTAGGTGGCAACCTTGTATTGCATTCACATCTACATAGGGTGAGATCATTAAAATTATGTGAGCTTCACAAGTAAGGAAGGTGCAAATATTATGTAATTTATAATGGGAAATTATTGGAAATGTTATTTCTTGTTTCTAATTGCAAACCACACACATCCATTCGTAATCACACGTACACATTTAATACTGGAAGACTGTCTATTCGTTTATTTGATGTTGCTTAGCAACGCTAGAACAGAGCTTCAGAGAAACACGTTTTGAGTTTGTGGCCAAGTAGGCTACCTAAAATATCGGTTTCCATGTGTATGTGCTGGATGGTGTGCTTCCTTTATGAAAGTAAGTGTTTTATACAGTTAATGTTACAGACATAATGAGTCATGTTGTAGTGGTCCACATAAATGTGCCCCTTCTATTATTAGAATGCTAAACGGAGATTTCATTCATTTCTTGTGTGGCTAGAAGCTAGCTAGCTAGGTCATAGGGAGAAGATGTTGCTGTAACGTTATGAGATTTATGTTGCTTAGCAATGCCATGGTCATTTGATATGAGATGCTTGTACTCGTAACTTCGTCACTCGTAACTTTAGGACTCCTATTTTTTTTTACTAAGAGTAATTCAGGAAGCATTTTAGACCTAAAAATAGCGCCTGAGTCTGTGACAGCTTAAGCGAGGGCTCCTAATAAGACCGATTCACAAACAATGTTTTGTGGTGGCATTTCACGTCGCGATGTTTTGAAATGCGTCTAACAATCACGAGGGAACAATTTTGCATTGTAGGCATAACTAAGGGATGCAGTAACACCACCAACAACAACCAAAACTAGCCTACTCATTGTTTACATGTACATTAAATGTAACGTTTCATTGTGAATCAAATTAAAAGATTCTCCTCTTTGCAAACGTTGGCATAGGCATATGGTGACAGATTCATTTAATAATGTTGCTGCGTGAATCACGGTAAGCGCGAATGAAGTGGCCACTTCTTAATAGGAGTCACTGTATGGAAGTAGGCTAAGTAAAATAGAGATGTTTAAAATAAGATAAAGTTAGGATAGCACTATGCCCGCTTGACAACGGCAGAGATAACTGGCCTTTGGCCATAGCAACCATCCATTTAGAATGACTGGCCTTCATAGCAACCAAGGATCTTAGCTGTGATTCATGTAGCAACAGTATGCATACAATGTGATGCAAAGTATAGAAAGGTGATGAAATATACAGAGACAGGTCAAGAAATATAGTGCAATGTAGACAGTAGTATACAGTTGATTTACAGAAGGTGGTTCAGAGTAATATGAATTAAATATAAATATGTGCAGTGTATTAGCAGTTATCTCATACAATAAGTAGAATAATGTATGTAGTAGTAACATTATAATAGTAGAAATAATAATATAGATATATGCAGTGTATTAACAGAATATAATAAAACAGAATAAATATGGATATTCAATATGACAAATATATAACAGATATGTACATAACATACAGCTATGTGCAGTGTGGAAACAGTGTCATTGTAGTGCAGAAACAACATTATAAGAGTAGTAAGAATAAGTTTATGTGCAGGATGAATAGTATAAAGATCAGTAGAATAACTAGGTATAAATGTAATTACAGTAGGCCTATGTACATTTGTAAATAAATAGAAAACTATGGGTGAGAGGGATAAATTAATTTTATTTAATCGTAAAAGTAAATTGCATTCAATTAAATTCCAATTAAAAATCTTTCCAGTAGGCTTTAATGTCACGCAAAAAGTACAACCAAAGCTGAGCTTGATCAACTAGAACGTCTAAAGAACCAGAACTTGAATGTAGTTTTTTGCTGGGTCCCAGGCCATGTTGGTCTGAAGGGAAATGAGAAAGCAGACAGTGCTGCTAAGCAAGCCCTCAATGAAGAAGTCACAGAATGTCATATCCTGCCCCAGACCTTAAACCTATACTGAACTTTTACATCAATGATAAGTGGCAATCTGAATGGGATTAATGTACCAACAACAAGCAAGGAATGTGAATTTTGGCACGTTTTCATGATCCACTGGGTCGTTATGGGCCACACAAAATACGGTGTTGCTAAAATTACTCCTATTGTGGCTATTACAGACATGCGTTCATGAGTATTCAGCTACATTCAACGAGTTAAGTAAAATACATTCACACACACACAAAAAACATCACTAATGTTGTGGACATTCCTTTATTCTGAAATACATCAATAGGCTCTCAAAACAATCCCAAACAGACATAAGGTCTTTATAGAGCAAATCCATATAGATTATTTGTCAAATAAACCAGTAAAACAGAATTAGGGGATGGAATATATAACATTCACACTCATAGGTCATATTTTTAAAATAAATCAGTGAAAAAGTATCCTGACAAACAAGCAGCATTTGAATGCCTTAGTCATTCAAATTTTTCTCTAGGTTACCTGATAGCCCAGTTTGAGAGGTGCAAGACGCGTGACATTATTTATTTTTTCAGCCAATCACTGCTGTTGTTTTATTTTATTGATTTGATTTTAGTCATAGAAGCTAAATTCGAAGGCAGGCCACAGGTAAAATCCAACGAACCGCATAAACCCCGCAAGGCAATAGTTGAATAGAGCTTTTGAGGTATTGCCACTGCTCCAACACTGAAAGGCACTGTTAGAATGCTTGGATCAAGCCAGGTTCAGCATAGCGTATGCCACTGTCTGCTCACGTTGGTGACCGGACCAGGGCAAGCACACTTTTGCAGTTCCCGCCGGAAATGCAGTCTAGTTTTGCAAGTTGTTTAGCTGTGTGGAAGAAATATTACAATAAATAACTAGAAAAGCATTTCCTGAAGGAAATACAGTGCATGAAAATGCAAAAATATGATGTAAAATATCATACAGAGTAAAAACAAACTATATTGGTTGCTAGGTAGATGAGGTTTAATATAGTTGGAATGACTGTACAGTTAAATAGGTGGATAGTTTAAATGGTTAAATTATTTAAGTAGATAGTTGACGATAACTGACAGTTGGAATGGCTCTAATGTTTGCTAGCAGTTATGCTAACTATGTTAACAAAGATAATAATGCTAACCAAGTTACTTAGTTAATTTAGCTAATGTTTTCTAGCAGTTTTTAAAAAAAATGCTAATAATGTTAATGCTGTTAACTATGCTAACAATGCTAACTATGTGACTTAGCTATCTTAGCTAATGTGCTAAAATATTAAGAATGTTAACATGATAACCATGTGACTTAGCTAACCTAGCTAATCATTTTTAGTAGTTATGCTAACTAGCATGCTAACAATGGTAACACGCTAACTATGCTAACCATGTGACTTAGCTAACCTAGCTAATCATTTTTAGTAGTTATGCTAACTATGCTAACTAACATGTTAACAATGTTAACATGCTAACTATATTAACCATGTGACTTAGCTGACCTAGCTAATCATTATTAGTAGTTATGCTAACTATGCTATTAATGCTAACATGCTGACTTAGCTAACCTAGCTAATCATTTTTAGCAGTTATGCTAACTATGCTAACTAGCATGCTAACTATGTTAACCATGCTAACTAGCTACAGTGGGTAGGAGTCATAGTTGATGACAAGTAACAGTTACAATGGCTGAACAGTTAAAAAGTTCAGTAGTTTAAAGGGTTAAATTGTTTAACAGTGAAATATTGTAGTGAGGACTTTTATTTTGAAACAGTTTTTGGCAGAGGAAGCAGTTGAACAGGATGTGTAGTCTTAATAGGGCCAGTTTGTATGCTTAAAGCCTGAGACTGGCAGTTGATCCAGGTGGCCTGAACACCTGCCATAGGATTCTAATTGCTTAACGGCTCTATTGTGATGTCAGTGTCGAGTTATTCCCATCAAGAAGTTCGCACCCACAACGTATTTGACGAGTCTGTCTTTATTTAGCAAACTCCGTACAGCAGCTGACCACCAGTGCATGAACAAAGTTTTCCCTTAACCCTTAACCCCGGTACTGACGTCACCTCCAGTGGCTTCAAAATAAAAGCATTCCTTCCACCATTATTCCATAATACCACATCTCCCTTTCTTTGAGAACAAAGGGTGGACTACAGGTCTTAAGGGGTTTATTCTGCCCTTTTGCTGGAAGACCTGTGTCAAGCATGCAAAATAGAAATAAATAACTTACACATTACCATACTGTGAACTATTACTTTAGCAGGCTACATTCTTCAAAACTTAAACTCTTAGGTTTTAGGTAAATGTAAACAGTACAGCAGAACAATTTCACAATTACAATCCACTTTCTTTTTTTTTTTTTTTTTTAGAAAACATTAATAAATCAACAACCAAGTCTCTGCGGCTTTCTAACCTCTCTCCCACACCTGGTCCGCACAGTCTCTGTGGTGGGGCCCTCTCTGCTGGGTGATGTCACTGGTGAAGCTGGCTCTGGTGGTGTTGTCACTGGTGGAGCTGGCTCTGGGGATGTTGCCTCTTCTCCCACCGGTGGCTCATCAGTGTCGACTACCCCACTGTTGGTCTGCAATGGCACCAAGTGATGCCGGTTCCTCCTCAGTGTGCCCTGAGGCACCCGGACGATATAAGAGCGAGGGGTGTTGTGTGTAGATAGCACTGTGCCCTGGACTCGTGTATCAGTGATCCACACATCCTCCCCAGGTACGAGTGGCTTCAGGTTTCTCGCGCCGTGTCTCTTGTCAAAGGATTTTGCGTCGTTCCCCCTCTTCTCCCTTTCTTTGGCCTCCAGCGCGTTGTAGTTAGGCAAAACTGGATTCAGCAGGGTTGGAAGGGCTGGAACTGTAGTGCGGAGGCGGCGCCCCATCAACAGCTCGGCCGGGCTATAGCCGTTCTGTAGAGGGGTTGCTCTGTAGGCCAGCAATGCAAGATATGGGTCTGATGCCTTTGTTAGCAGGTTTTTCACAGTTTGTACAGCGCCTTCCGCCTCCCCATTGCTCTGGGGAAACTTGGGGCTGCTTGTGATGTGCACAAAGCCATACTCTGCTGCAAAGGCTTTAAAATGGCTACCAGAAAACTGGGGCCCATTGTCACTTTTAAGAAATTCACAAATTCCATGACGAGAAAACATGGATTTCAGGTGCACCACCACATCTGTGGACCTTGTGGGTGACAACAGCGCAATTTCCACATACCTTGAGAAATAATCTACTACTAGTAGATAGGTTTTGCCTTTCAGTGTGAAAAGGTCAGCTCCCAAGGTTTGCCAGGGCCTGTCTGGCATCTCCGTTGGCATCAGCGGCTCTTCTCTCTTGAATGCAGGTTCTACATTTCAGCACCATGTCATTCAGCTGGCTGCTGAGCCCTGGCCACCATACCGTCTGTTTGGCCCGGCCCCTGCACTTTGTCACCCCCAGGTGTCCCTCATGTAGTCTCTGCAGCACCTTACCTTGTAAGGCTAATGGGATGACGAGCCTCGTGCCCCGCAGCAGCAGTCCATCTTGAACAGTCAGCACTGCTCTATCAGCCCAGTAATGTCTCAGCTCTCCCTGCAGTTGGCTTTTGTCAGGCCAGCTGTCTGTGCAGTACTCCATCAGTGCAGAACATGTGCTGTCTGCCTTCAGGTGCTCTCGTAAGCTGCTCAGATAATCTCCACTGACAGGAAGGTTGCTGATGACAGAGTCTACATAGATGTTGGTGTCCTAGTAGGCTTGTATCTGTGTGTGCTCTTGCGGTTCTCAGAGGAGCACGAGATAAGGTGTCGGCTGTCCACAGGCTTTTGCCAGGGACATGGTTGACTGTATAGTTGTACCTCATAAGTCGCATTCTAAATCTTTGGATTCTTGGTGGGAGGTCATCCAAAGCTTTCCCCCCCAGCAGACTCACCAACGGCTTATGGTCAGTTTCCAGCTCGAATGGTCTTCCCAGGATGAAACAGCTGAACCTTTCACAAGCCCACATTGCAGCTAATGCCTCCTTCTCTACTTGAGCATAGCGCTGCTCTGTCGGCGTCATTGACCTGGACGCATAGGTGACCACCTGGCATCGCTCTTCTGCAGCAGGACTGAGGCATCAGCAGAGATTTTTAGTGCACTGTTTGGGTTATACAGTGCAAGCACTGGTGTGGATGACAGCTCTGTTTTTAACTGATCAAAGGCGGCCTGCTGCTCTGTCCCCCAGTACCAGTGGCTCTTCTTGGACAGCAGGTCTCTCAGCACTTTGTCTTTTTCAGCCAGGTTAGGCAAGAAGCGGCCCAGCTGATTAACCATACCCAGGAAACTCCTGAGTTCGCTGACATTTTTGGGTGCATCCATCTCTTGCACAGCTCTTGTCTTCTCTGGATCTGGCTTCACTCCATCCGCTGAAATCACATGACCCAGGAATCGGACTGTGTGGCGTGTGAGCTCACATTTGTCCATGTTGATCGTAATGCCAGCCTTTTGTGCCTTCTCTAGCACCGTATGTAGCCGCATATCATGCTCGTCCTGCATCTGTCCCCAGACCAGGATGTCATCCATGTGACACAGTACCCCCTCCAGGCCACCGGTCACCTCCATTATCATCATCCTTTGAAAGTGTTCGGGGGCTGAAGCTATGCCGAATGGTAGCCGGTTAAAATAGTAGCGCCCAAAAGGCGTGATGAAGGTGGTGTATTTGGCAGACTCTTTAGTTAATGGTACTTGCCAAAAGCCCATATTGGCATCTAATTTGCTGAATACTGTTGCACCAGCTAGCATGCCCAGAGTGTGCTCAACAGAAGGCAGGATAAACTTTTCTCTGCAAACTGATTCATTCATTCTTGTGAAATCCACACATGCGAACAGTACCTGCTTTTTTCGGCACCACCACCATCCCGGCGCACCAATCAGTCGGCTCCTCAATCTTGGTGATTACGCCCATCTTCTCCATACGGTCTATCTCCTCCTTCACTTTCACTAGAAGCGGTAGAGGGACTCTGCGTGGTGCGTGGAGAGAGAAGGGCACAGCGTCTGGCTTTAATTTAATTGAGTATGGCCTCCGAACAAGACCCAAGCCGCTACAAAGCTTCGGATACTGTTTTTTCACAGATTCCATGGTGATGTTGTCAACCCTGTACACAAGCTGAAGCTGTTCTATGGCAGGCCTTCCCAGCAGTGCAGTGTGTAGGTCTTTTACGACATCTTTCTCTGGCTACACCTAGGACAGAGAGTACATTGCCACCTGGCCCAAACAATGGGCGTGTCGACACTGCCAGGCGCTTCACATCAGATCCCCCTGTAATGTCATGGTACACCTCGGCTGGCAGGGCGGTGACATCAGCGCCAGTGTCTATTTTAAAACACACTTTTTTTTGTCTCACTTGTAGCTGCACTGTCCATGGGTGTTTTCCAGCATCCACGGCTCCCAGGAAAAAGCTCTCTTCTTCGGTAGTGACAGCATTCAGAGATTTTGCCTTGTTTCTGCACACTTTGCCATAATGTCCCTTTTTGCCACAGTTGTGACACACAGCATCTGTAGCAGGGCATTCTGATTTTCCATGTGAGGGCATTTTCCCACATCTATAACAGGCCTTTGAACCTTGCTGCGGCCGTACATTAGGTTTATATTTGCCTGGTGTTTGTGCTTGTGGCTGAGGCTTTGAGGGAAATCTGGGTTTTCTGTAGCTTTTAGCATGTACAGCATCAACATTGGAACACTTGCTAGCACCACCATTTTCTCCTCTTAAGTCACACTGCTGTCGTCTAACTTCTTCAGACTGCCTTGTCTTTGTTATAGCAGTTTCAAGGGTTAGGTCTCTGTCTAGCTGTAGCTTTTCAGATAATGAGACGTTTCTCAGTCCGACCACTAACCTATCGCGTATCAGCTCTTTCTGTAATTGTCCATAGTTACAATATTCAGCTAATCCGTATAGAGCAGTGATAAAGGAATCCACCGTTTCTCCCGGCAATTGCACACACTGATTGAACTTGGCTCTTTGATAGATTACATTCTTTTTAGGCACAAAAAATGCATCAAAGCCCGCCTTAACATCCGTGTACTTCTTCCTTTTATCTGCAGTTTGCGTTAGCCCCTTTAATACATCTTCGGCTTCATCGCCCATGCAATACACTAACGTGTTTACCTGGTTTTCTTCCGAAGTTGCGTTTAAATTGCTTGCAAGCCGAAAGCGGTCGAATCTCCTAATCCAACGTCCCCAGTCTTGAGGTTTGGAGAAATCGAATGACTCTGGAGGTTGTATTGTGAACGTAGCAGTTGGTATAGCCATTTCTGCCTCGTCTCCCATTCCTCCGCCAAAACGACAACTTTTTTTTTCCCTTCCTCCGCTTACAAGTCGCTAACTTCTGACACCATGTCGAGTTATTCCCATCAAGAAGTTCGCACCGACAACGTATCTGACGAGTCTGTCTTTATTTAGCAAACTCCATACAGCAGCTGACCACCAGTGCATGAACAAAGTTTTCCCTTAACCCCGGTACTGACGTCACCTCCAGTGGCTTCAAAATAAAAGCATTCCTTCCACCATTATTCCATAATACCACAATCAGCCCATGTTAAGTCTATGGGGAAATTTTGAGTAGTTTTTAATTAATAGTTTAAAAAGTATAAAAGTTACAAAGATGAAAAATACAAAGCCCACATGTCATAAGTAAGACCTACGTAATATAGTTTGAATAAAGTTTCTACGTTAAACAGTTGAAGCTGCATTAACTGCGTTAGAAGAAGAAGAATAAGAAGAACTAGAAAAGCATTTCCTGAAGGAAATACAGTGCATGAAAATGCAAAAAATATGATGTAAAATATCATACAGAGTAAAAACAAACTATATTGGTTGCTAGGTAGACGAGGTTTAATATAGTTGGAATGACTGAACAGTTAAATAGGTGGATAGTTTATATAGTTAAATGATTTGCTTGGTAGATAAGGTTTAATATAGTTGGAATAATTGAACGGTTAAATAGGTGGATAATTTAAATGGTTAAATTATTTAGGTAGATAATTGACGATAACTGACAGTTGGAATGGCTCTAATGTTTGCTAGCAGTTATGCTAACTATGTTATCAAAGATAATAATAATATAATAACTTAACTTAGTTAACTTAGCTAATGTTTTCATTTTTAGTAGTTATGCTAACTAGCATGTTAGCAATGTTAACATGCTAACTATGTTAACCATATGACTTAGCTAACCTAGCTAATCATTTTTAGTAGGTATGCTAACTATGCTAACTAACATGCTAACATGTTAAGTATGCTAACCATGTGACTTAGCTAACATAGCTAATCATTTTTAGTAGGTATGCTAACTATTTTAACTATGTTAACCATGTTACTTAGCTAACCCAGCTAATCATTTTAGCAGTTATGTTAACTATGCTAACTAGCATGTTAACATGCTAGGATGTTAACTATGCTAACCATGTTACTTAGCTAACTTAGCTAATTATTTTTAGCAGTTTTGCTAAACATGCTAACTAACATGCTAACTATGTTAACCATGTTACTTAGCTAACCTAGCTAATCATTTTTAGCAGTTATGTTAACTATGCTAACTAGCATGCTAACATGCTAACTGTGCTAACCATGTGACTTAGCTAACCTAGCTAATTATTTTTAGCAGTTATGCTAACTAGCATGCTAAATATGCTAACATGCTAACTGTGCTAACCATGTGACTTAACTAACCTAGCTAATCATTTTTAGCAGTTATGCTCATCTATCTAGCAAATAATTTAACCTTTTCAAAATAAAAGTCCTCACTAGCTAGTTAGCTAGTTAGCATCATTAACATTGTTAGCATTTTAGCAAAACTGCTAAAAATGATTAGCTAAGTTAGCTGAGTCACATGGTTAGCATAGTTCACATGTTAGCATTGTTAAAAAAAAATTCAAAACTGCTAGAAAACATGAGCTAATTTAACTAAGTAACTTGGTCAAAATAATAATATAGTTGGAATGACTGAACAGTTAACCCTTACGAGCCCGACCGTTCTAATTTCGTTACAAGAGTAACGATGGCCAATCGTCTAATATTTCAGCTGTCCAATGACTGATTTTATTTCTGAAATCTTCCCCGTAATGCTGAGAACATAAGCTTCAATTTGATATGATTGGTTAAGGGGTTTATGGCGCGAAATGTTTTGGATACTTGAAGATGAGTCTTGAAAAAATATTTTCACTTGAGTCGGTGCATTTGACGTGGACAGCCGGATGCCACCTGCACTTAAGTTGGAGTTTACCTCGACTGGAAACCACACAGCTGGATAAACTGAGGTAATATTGTTTTTACATCGGTTCTAGTTATGGTTTATCTTAATTTGAAGTCCTTAAATCATGTTATTTGACAGTAATATGCTTTCTCATCAGCGTCAACATTATGGCTTAGCGGGGGGCTAGTGCATCGTCACGTAACTTTAGCTAACTGTATAATTCTGAACTGCTTGCAATATTATCGTTTGCTTTTGATGTCAGTTATTTTCATTTGACAGTTTAATTTAAAAACCTGTTAGTATATAACCTGTAGGTAAGTTTGTTTTCTAGTACCAATTTGCTTGTTAGGTAAGCATTATATTGGCAAGACAGTATAGCAAACCAAAGCTGAATAAATCAATGGGCGCCGTGTTTCTAAGTTGCGTTCTCTTACATGAAATAAGTTGAGCGATATTTTTACTCCTCTCAATATGTAACGTTAGTTGTAGAAAATAAGATGTGAAATCACATATTCTGTCAGAAATGTAATTAACTTATTGCCTTTCCTCCGGTTGTTATCTGTAGTGCAGTCTGTAGTGAACTATTTTAGCTTGCTAACTTCTAAATGACAAACATCAGAGGTGCTTGTCTCAACATTTTCTAAGATGGCATGACTTGAAATAGATGAAGCACAACTCTCAATATTTAGTTATAAAAAACATGATGTGAAATCACATATTCTGTCAGAAATGTCATTATTGCATTTCAGCAGTTTGTTACTAGGTGAAATGTAATCTGTCTTTATCTTGATGCCAGCCAGGCAATCAGATTTAGGGTAGCTAAACCCATGTGTAATACAATGACTTTTCATAGGACTACTTAGAAATATTTCGAGTATATTCTGAGGATGCTTCAATAGTTTAGGCTACCTCTTCTTTTGTGTGCATACATGCACAAATCTGTAGTTTTGTGATTTTATTTTTTACATTAATAAAGGTATTGTACGATTTTGCTCTTGTTTCAGATGGAGGATGACAAGGCCTACACAGAACTTCTCGCAAGCCTGAAGAGGTTGCTGACTGCTCATGAGCTTGCGCTCACAATGCTGAAGACCATGAGGGGATGGAGGAAGAAGGTATAGATTTATGTGCCGTGCGTAGGATGGTGCAGACTAAAAAACTGTGTGAAATAGACTTGTTATGTTCTTTTTTACTCACATTGTTGTCCCAGGCATATGTGGTTTTACCAACCGGAAGGAATGGGAGCTTGTGCTTAGTAGGCCATCGTATGCAAACAGTGCAGGGGCATGGGACAAAGACCCCAGAAGAGTTTCACAGTTTTCTGGGATTGATAATTTACATGGGGTTCACTTCCCTCCCTAATATCCATTGCTACAGGGGAACCAAGTCTTGGCAGGGATCAGGGGACATTGACCAAATGATGAATAAATATTGTGTACTCCAAAAAACGCAGAATACCAGAAAGCACTTTTTCTCCATTGACATTGTCGTTGTCAGTAGCTTCTTGTTATTTCAAGTTTGACAATGCAATGCAGAATCTGGTGTTGAACCTAGGTTTGGTAGCTACAACCAGAAAGAATTTGGAGGAAATCTATCACAACAGCTGGTAGGCATTTCCGTTGAAATTTCAGCCTCACCTTCAGCTGCTCCAACTACTACTCTGTCGTCTTTCCATCAAGTACATATTCCTGTACAGCAGGAGCTTGTTATAAAAAACGTACATAATAAAACTAAAGTAGCTTGTATGGCCCTGGAGTGTAACAGTAGGCGAATTTGTTTTATTGATAAAACAAATTGCTGTCAGATTTGGCATTCTGCAAAAGGGGATGCGTTTAGTAATGAGTCATAGCTCTTCTGTGTTCAACCTTCAGGTTCCCCACCCCACCTTTCCCTATCCTCCTCTGTAAGTGTGTGTGTGTGTGTTAACATAGAAATTTAATCAAGTTATCAATAATGGAATGGCTGTTCAAAACAATGGAACAGGTGAACAGACAGATTCTTCTTCAAGTCTTACTTCAGCTGCAGTATCAAACTATAACAGAGACTTTCTAATGATGAAACACGGCACTCAAAGAATCTCCCATAGAAATGTATGGGGTTAGTTCGTAACGCAAACATGGCAGTCGTGTAGACATGTTCCACCCCTTCCGCCGCCAAAAGTTAACATGTGAATACATTGTGCCAATCATGTGTTGTGATCTCGCAGCTGGAGCGAGGTTGGTGTGTCGCGATTCGTGAAGCCTTGCGCACACACAGTTCTGCCCGAAATAGATGCCTGATAAGTGCCCAAAAAAACAATATGGCCGCCAAGTGGAGGGACTTGCCTAAAAGGACTTTATGCTACCCAGAATGGGACATTCATTTCACACGCTAACTAATGCACTGTGTTATGGAACAACCATTTATTTTCTTCTCACATTCAATATGTTATCTGGTTATCAATTTTCATGATACATTTGAACAAGCTGCTATGGAACATATTTTCATATGCATTGATGCATTTATGGGAGGGCGAAGGAAAAGTGGGAGTATCACACAAATACAGGGGAGGAGAAATGCTAATAGCAATTGATCAGGTACCCCGATTTATGTATGAAAACGTCCGCCTGTTAAAGCAGGTGTAATCCAAATTCCGGTTAAATGCGTCAATTACTGTATAGAAACTTTCAGAGACAGCTGAATCAGTATTCAGAGCATGAGTTTTCTTCATTGTAGGCTAAGAGCAACTTTAACTTTTGTTTGCCTTCCTAATAGGCTATTTTATTTTAACTTTCACAACATCCAATTCCCAATCTGCTAGACTAGGGTATTAAGTCATATAGCCCTAGTCTACGTGCAGTAAATAGTCTGAGTATTATTTTAAGTGGAATAGAAATACTAGGCCTACTCTGTATGTCGCTGCTTGTTGACATCTTATCATATTATCGCTTAACTTTGATTCTTTTAATGTCACAATCGGTTAACCCTTTAAGTGCCAGGGTTTAAAAACAACAACATTGGATTTTTACATCAACATTTCAAAAGGCCTAGGCCCACCCACTTTTCAACAGGCCCACCCAAAACTTTTCTTAAAAAATAAATAAAAAAAACTTTTAATATATTTTAATTTTGTCAATAATTATTAAATTAAAATAATCTCATAATCTGTGCTAAAATAGTCTAAATGTTTAGTTTTCAAAACTATTTTAAAAAGCTGTTGATGTTTCTTTGCAAGTTCAGCAGTGCCAGATACGTGAGGTTCTGGATCGGATCTAGCTTGTCGCTATGCTAGGCTAGCTCCAAGTGATCTGAAAGTGTGAAAATAATTTCCAGTAAAGGACAGTGCTGCAACAGTCGTTGTTTAGGTACCTTAAGCGTGCACAAACGGTCTCGTTGTATCGCTGCAACCAGGAGATGAAGGATAGCTGAGATCCATAACATCTAGCACATCTCTATGTCTTAATAATGGCTTCTGAAATGCTTTTTTTTGCAATGCAGCAAACGTTGTTGGTATTGTGATCATTGATCCGATTTGCATTAAAGGGCCTAATGGGTGTGATTGATCTTTATGAGCTCTCTTGGAGCATGTTTTACATGACAGATGACGTTGTCAATGAACAAGTTCTGTGCCCGAGGGGTACCCAGCTAGCACCGTTACATTGCCAGTACGTTGCTGCAATGTAACTGAATGACCCAAAATACATTGCCACAACGTCGTATCCAATGTTGCCACAACATGCAAAGTGAAAGGTGAGAATTCGTAACCGCAACGTCACTCCCCAACGTTGCCAATCCGTAACTGCAACATTAAGTTACGTTGCAGCAACGTGGAATTGAAAGGTGCCGTTTCGTAACCGTAACGTAAGTTACCGACGTCGCCAGTCCTGTTTGGCAACGTTGCCACAACATGCAAAGTGAAAGGTGACAATTCGTAACTGCAACATAACTCCCCAACGTCGCCAATCCGTATCTGCAACATCAGGTTACGTTGTAGCAACGTGGAATTGAAAGGTGCCATTTCGTAACCGTAACGTAAGTTACCGACGTCGCCAGTCCTTAACAACAACTTCAGGCAACATTGCGGCAACGTCGCAAGTGAAAGGTTTCATTACGTAACCGCAACGTAACTAGCCAATCCGTAACCGCAACAATAATAAAATTATAGTATGTGCCTTACATGACAACTACCCTTCTTACAGCACTTGTACATAGGCCAATTAATACCTGTAGGCACAGCGAATGCTTTGATCGGGTGATATTACTGTTACTGTGGGAGAGAGACAACCTATGTAACATCAGATCACATCTTTATGGTTATCCATTGTGCTATTAATTACATACAGTCTATGGAAAAGTTCACTCGTTCACTATATAGTGCACTATATAGTGAATCAGCCATTTTGTAGTGTTGTTCGAAATCCAACTGAAAATTTCGTTCACTACATTCGTCCCCTACAAAATCGTCGCGCGACATGCCTAAATGTAGGGTACAGAGGCTGTACACCAGGGGTCGGCAAATAGTGGCCCGCGGGCCAATTTTGGCCCGCCATTGATTCTATCTGGCCCGCGAGATGACGTTAATTTGCTGTTGAATGAATTTTTTTTTTAACCCCATGTTTTTAAAAAGAAAAAAAGGCCTACAGCAATCCCATCAATTTCAAAACATTTATTGAGGTATAGATGATAGTCCTACTAAAGTGACAAAACAGGTGGAACATCCTTGCAGTTATCCATGACGCACAGGTCGGAACGGTATTGGCACGCGAGTGCGCGTAATCTTGTGCAAAAAAAAAACAACAGTGTCCTGTCTCCCTCTTCCAGTGGGCAAGGTCAAAAATAGCCTATGTTTCGTTAAATTAATAGGCTTGGCATTAAGAAATGCAGGCAGGCTCAACACATACCTCTGCTTCCATTCTTCTTTGTAGGTCCTGCATTCTGAATCAATTTTTCTTTTCAAGGCTTTTGACAACGACATTTTGCATCGATAACTAGCATATAGCAATGTTCAGCTAATCATTTACACGTCATCCAAAAGAATAATATTTGTAGCCTACACATTAGTTACGGCAAGTTGCTAGGCAAGTCGCCTGTTTCATGAGAGACGACAGGAGATGCAGCAGGCGGCATAAAAACAGCGCACATAAGCAAATAAACGTTTTTAATGGAATTAAATTAAATGCATTTTAAAAGTTAGATGATGTTTATTTTAATATAATATAATAATTAATAATTTAAATAGTAGGCCTATAACCCCCCCCCCCCCCCCCCCCCCCCCCATTACAAAAGCTATGGCCCGCGATGCCATTGTCTGAAAAAAAATTGGCCCGGGTCCAAACGTAATTGCCGACCCCTGCTGTACACTATCTAGACCATAATGCATTGCGGGCCATCCCGATTCCCGCGAAACTCAAAACAGCCGTCTGTAGCCTGACAGCTGACCTGCAGCTGATATCGCCAGCCCAGCTGAGAAGATGGACGCTATGATCTACAAATGTAAGTGATGTTTTGTTGTTGGTGGTTAATATAATGTTACGATAATGAATCCATTCCCGTGTAATCAGTTGAGTCAGAATTTAGTCATCGCAATATATTTTCAATTAACGTTACGATTTGTTAACGTTACGTTAAGGCAAAGGACGTGTATGTTAACGTTAATGGTAGCCTAACACTACCTCAGTTCGTTTGACATTGACATAAGATTTTTGCATAACGTTAGCTGAAAATACTCTCTTAACCCCACATGTAATTGTAATGTCACAACAACTTTATCATCCTACAAGCTAACGTTAGTTATATTTTGAATTATTATTAAGAGTTTAGTTGACAACGGGATGAATGAACACGTAACACGTAACTTTGTAATGTTACAATGTAGGCTAGGTAGTGGGCTAACTTACCGGTTGAGGCATAGCAAGGGCTTGTCATTGCACTGGTGCTACAGAGATTGATAGTTTTGTAGCACAATCACTGAAACAAAGTGGCATTTAGAGCAAGGTAAACAAAGTTAGAACCGTTAAGGAGATAACACCCTACATTTAAATATTTTAAATACATGACTATTCTGATTAATGAGATGTATTTGTGCTCAGGGACTGATGAGGACGTTGACCGCCTCATCAAGCTGAGGAAGAGTAAGGAGAGGCTCTTCTCTGGTAAAAGAAATGCTGCCCAGCATGGATGGGAGTAAGTTGTTGCAGTTGTTGTAAATAGAAACATGAAATACATAATTAAAAATACAAAAAGATAAGAATTTAACCAAGTGATATTTATGTGAAATGATAGTAAAAATGTTCTTGTAGGGTTATCCTGAAGGAGATGGGGCTGGAGGCAGTGGTCTCCTCTGCTAGGGCAGGGAAAAAGTGGGAGAACTTAAAGAAAAAATACAAAGTAAGTAGTTTGTGGCAATGCCAAGGTTTACATTTAAGAGTTTACAATTTTATAATTTTTCTCATTTTCTAAGCCTGATTTAACATTTAACCTGTATAAGGAAGACATGCATATGCTGACGGTAATGCAGTGGTTAAGGAGCTGGGCTAGCATTCAGTAGCCTGCAAAGTTGCAGGTTCAATTCCCTAACTGTGACCACATTGAATGTTGCAGGAGCTCAAAACCCCCCCCACAGGTGTGAGCACAGAGTCAGGGGAAACCACTGCAGGCACCTGGAAGTGGTACAGCCTGATGGATGAGGCGATGGGAGGAAAACCCTCCAGCCCCCCAGTCCTCATCACATCCGCAGGGGGTGACCACTTCAGTGAGTCTGCAGTGGCTTCCCCTGAGCCGAGAGGTGAGGAAGAAGAGGAGGGCGAGAAAGAAACCCAGAGGAAGAGGACAGGGAAGAGAAAGGTGGACCCTGTCCTGGACTTCCTCGAGTGGGATGCAGAGAGAGCGGAGGAGAGGGCCAGAAGGGACGAGGAGCGGGAGGGCAGGCTCCTCAGTATCCTGGAGAGGCTTGTGGAAAAGCTGTAATGTTGTTTGTATTTTACTATTATTTATTTTGTGTTTTATTTTTTAATTAATAAATTATTATCTTCAATTACATTTTCAGTATTATAATTGTTTTATGTTTTACTGTAGATTTTTATACATTGGCTTTGCATAAAGTAGAAACAGTGTTCCATACACTCAAAGCACATTGGGGTAAAAATATATGTTTTAATTTAGATGTAATCATGCCCTTCTGGAGCAACAGCTTGGATTTGACCCATCACAGCAGCTGCCAGTTGCCTCCTCACTTCCTCCCACTAGGATCCAGCTGCTGTTGGTGAGGCTGATCCTGGTTGTCATCCCTCACTATGACCACCTCCTCCAAGGGCAAGTCGTCCAAATTCATAGCAATGTTGTGCATGATTGCACAACATGCTATCACCACTGGAGCAAAGGTGGGCTTCACCTCCAGGGCCTTGAAGAATATTGTCCTCCAACACGTTTTTAAGATGCCAAAGGCCCGCTCAATTACAGAACGGCCCTTGGCGTGATGGTAATTAAACCGCCTTTCTATTGGTCTCACCACTGGTTCCCGGTATGGAGTGATCAGTGATGGTGTACAGGGGTACCCGCCGTCTCCAAGGAGAAGGTAACCCTGTGGTGGGTAAAGTCTGTCCGCAAAAATAGGGCTGTTCCTGTACACACGGGCATCGTGGACTGACCCTGGGTAGCCAACACAAATGTCCAGGAACAGCCCCTTGTGGTTGCACACAGCCTGCATCTGCACTGAAAAAAAAAGTTTTCTATTTAAATAACATGATTGGTCTTGTGATGGAGGCTTGATGCGAATTTGGCAGCCATCAATGCTTCCCACAACCTTTGAAAAGGCTGGGGAACGTGCCAGCTGCGCAAATCCAGCGCCGATGGTGTCCAGCTCCATGACATGGGGGAAGGAGATGATTCTTTGCTTGAGCCCAAGGATTTTACTTGACACCCTGTGGACTATATCATGTATAGTGCTGCGTGGCATGGCAAAGGCCCGTGACACCACTCTGTATGCGGTGGGACTGGCGAGCCAGAACAGAAATACTAGGACCTCTAGTTCAAGGCCCCAGCCAGAATACCGCCAGTCGTCAGTGCGCAAGAGCGCAATCAGCCTCATTATTGTTGGACGGCCAAGGCGAAAATTTTCCTTCAGGTCAGAGGTCCCGTCCAAAAACATCTGTAGCAGGGGCATATGTTCATTTCTGACACAGTATCTTGCAGGCTCCGGCTGTAAAGGGCACCAAATAAAGTGTCACTACTAAACTACTAAGTGTGTTTTATTTTTGTAGTTTTTAAGTTGTCATAGTGAACTACTTAAACAAAAAGTAAGATGGTAATGTTTTATGTACAACACTTGAAATATAAAAGTTGTCGACACCTCATTGCATGGCAATTTAAAATATATTTGCTGCAAGCCAATTATGTGAAAGGTTACTTGGTTCCCCACGTCAAGAGGAGGATCATGAGAAATAAGTGAGAATTTCTGCATTATATTAGCCATATAAAATATTTGTTTTAACTTCTGAAAGGCAAAGTCTGTTAGTTGTGGGATAACACTTTACGAACACGTTTGCCTAACTGTTGTTCCTATGGCTCCACCTTGTGGATATTTTAAAAAGACGTGTACGCCTAACGTTATCGTTAAACCAACTTCACTGCAAGACAGATCCCTAACTCGTGAGATATTACTGTAACCGTAGCCTAATACTAACGTAACAGTTTTGTTTTTATCGGGGTTTTTTTTTTTACAAATCAAACTCAGAATTGACAAAGGGTGTCGACAGACTTTCTATAAAAGAACAAGCAGTATTAAGCTATATTGAATGAAATCGTCCAGCCAAGAAGGGCGCTAGCATTAACAGTAACGCCGCTAGTAATAAATGTGATATTTACCCTTGCCATTTCGTTGACATTATGTCTGGCGAGCAAAATACGGAGACGTCTCGCCCTTGCCGTGTTATTTCGCCTTCTTAACCTGAGCACCAACACTTTAACCAACAGAGTCACAACTAAGGCCTGAATCGGATCCATTTCTTAAACACTCACTGTATTGATGTTAGCTCACGTTAGTCAAGACAAGACGCTATACATGCACGAGAGCCTATGGAAGTTTTAAAAACGTTTAACGGTTATATCATGTTATATAGTTGATAATATCTTTAGGATTACAAATGTGTAGCCATATTTTCGTAGGCAAATTCAGCAACGTAACTAACTAATGTAACCCCCATGTTGTGTTAGCCTAAATAAAGTTAGGATGTACACAGATCTCAGTTACACTGTTTTATTTCAATAATCAAATGTATACATATATATTCAAATATTATTTCAATGCAGCTGCTAAATCCCAGCCTTAATACTCATCCAGAAACAGCACCGTTGTTGTCCATGGCCTCACACATGTGTGTCAACTTGCATTTGCGTTTGTTTATGCGACCGAGATTGACGAAAATCCGGCGCATGAATATGTGGCAACAGCAACATCCCGAGTGTCCGAAATTAATAATCGACAGGTTCACTTGTTCCCTAGATAGCCCCCTATATAGTCCTCTATATAGCCAACACTATATAGTGAATGAGTGAGTGAGTGAACGAGTGAACTTTTCGAACAAGCCCTATGTGTGTAGCTGATTTTCAACCATTCAGGCTTATGTCCTCCAACAAGATACACATTGAATTGTCAGCTGGACTTTTATACTTTTAAACTATTCAATTTATTGTTCAAAACATCAGTAAGAGTTGAGCCTAAGCTAAACTGTTTCAATCATATTGTTTCAAAATAACAATAATAGCCTATAAACGAGGCAACTGACTTGCAATGCATGCTGGGAAGCAAACCTCAACATGAAATAAGAGACACCTTAGGCTACATTAGTTCCCCCCTCATTATGAAATACTTTTTAAAGTTTTTCACTGTTTTTCTCAGTTGCTAAAACACTAAAACTCATTGGCTGAAGAAGGTTCTCAGTTGCCTGAACTCATTTAGCTAATTGTTCAGTCTGTTGTCAATACCTTAAACCATTTCACATGGTAAAACACAATTTGCAGATCCCACTTACACTTTTCAGCAAAACTCTAAACACATTACATTCGCATTCTCAAAACACATTCTGAACTCTAATGCACATGTCATCCATACTGGTAAACACAAGTGACGACAATTACAGTTTTTTTCAATTGCTAAAACACAATTTCTGAAACTTTGCTCCATTTTCTTAAAGCATTAAACATAAAACCCTATTTACAAGCACTATTTACAAAACCTCTGACTCCTCTTGCAAAATCAAACTTTCGCCTCAACAGGAAACATCAAGTACTTTGCTTTGCTCTTTGCACTTTTTTGTTCTTCCTCCTCCTTGTACCTCTATTTTTACAGTATCCTGCATCTCACAAACTTGTCCTTTGATTCTTGTTCTTTGTTGATATGAACTTGCACCAGTCAAAATCTATTGAGCAGTCAGTACTGTAAACAAATGGCAGGGCCATACGATTTGTTTACAGTATTGTACAGTATACAGCCTACAATGCACTGTACTACAGTGTCCAATAAAAATCCTCTTTCTTGCCATCCTCCCCTTCCTCCTCATCCCCCACCTTGCATATACTCGTCCATTTTCATTCCCACCTTCAACAACCTGTTTGCTTTCTGAACTGGCGTATATTGGTTTTATCACATCATTTGAAAAAAGTGAAATCAATTTTGAGTGGTTGTGTTTAATCGATGTGTATGTCTATTTCTATTTCATTTTTGCCACTTGTGTTTACCAGTATGGATACAGTACATGAGCATTAGTGCAGAATGTGTTTTGAAAATGAGTGTTTAAAGTTTTTCTAAAAATTGTGTTTTACCATGTGAAATGGTTTAAGGTTTTGACAACAGACTGAATAATTAGCTTAATGAGTTCAAGCAACTGAGAACTTTCTTCAGCCAATGGATTTTAGTGTTTTAGCAACTGAGAAAAACTGTAAGTACTCATATATTTTAGATGTTACATGTAATGTACATATACTGTATATATCACCACATATGTATTGTGCATACATTGTATGTGCATGGTCTCATATATACATATATATTGTAACATATATTGTGCATATATGTTACAATATATATGTACATATATCTTTACAAATATTACCAATACATTTCCCCATATACATCTGAATACATTATGGTGGATATTTCTAACTAATTTGGGGCAGTCATGGCCTACTGGTCAGGACTTGAAACCGAAGGGTTGCTGGTTCGATCCCCGACCAATAGGTAAAATGCTGACCTGATCACGATGTTGTGGCACCATTCTTCATGGCACCAAATGGTAACGTCATCAGCTGACCAGTTCACAACGTTGGGTCAACATCACTCACGGTACTACATGGCAACGTCATCGGCTGATGTCGTGGTGACGTTTCCCACGGCATCAAATGGCAACGTCATCAGCAGACCCGTTTACAACGTTGTGGCAACATCACTCCAAATACTACATGGCAACATCATCGGCTGACGTCGCCGGTACATTTCCCACAGCACCAAATGGCAACGTCATCGGCTGACCTAATCACAATGTTGTGGCAACATCACTCCAAATACTACATGGCAACATCATCGGCTGACGTCACCGGTACATTTCCCACAGCACCAAATGGCAACGTCATCGGCTGACCTAATCACGATGTTGTGGTAACATCACTCCAAATACTACATGGCAACATCATCGGCTGACGTCGCCGGTACATTTCCCACAGCACCAAATGGCAACGTCATCGGCTGACCTAATCACGATGTTGTGGTAACATCACTCCAAATACTACATGGCAACATCATCGGCTGACGTCGCCGGTACATTTCCCACAGCACCAAATGGCAACGTCATCGGCTGACCTAATCACAATGTTGTGGCAACATCACTCCAAATACTACATGGCAACATCATCGGCTGACGTCGCCGGTACATTTCACACAGCACCAAATGGCAACGTCATCGGCTGACCTAATCACGATGTTGTGGCAACATCACTCCAAATACTACATGGCAACATCATCGGCTGACGTCGCGGGGACGTATCCCACGGCACCAAATGTCAACATCATCAGCTGACCCGTTTACAACGTTGTGGCAACATCACTCCAAATACTACATGTCAACGTCATTGGCTGACGTCGCGGGGACATTTCCTGATACTAAATGGCAACGTCATCAGCTGACCTGGGGCCTGTACTACGAAGCGGGGTTACTGGCTTATCTGGGTAACTTCGAGAGTAACTTGATCACGTGTGGCGTAACTTCCCGATTAACCCGTACTACGAAAGGTGGATAGGTTTTTACCGAGGTATGCTGCCATGGCAATTTACGCTGCATCTCAAACCTGCTCCGACCAGGTTATGTTCTTGGTTAACCCGAGGTTTCTGTTAACCACACCCTTTATAAGTACCACCCCTCCACTAACAATTTCTCCCGAGACATGTCGGCGTACCTGGATGATCCATACGACATTGGAGCGCAAATCGTGAGGGACTCTTCGCAGGACGAGGGGTTTTAGAGACCGCCAGAAAATATATATAGCCTACCCGGACGATATTCTCTATGAAGATATAGATTGTCAGCCGAGGGAATTCGTTATCTTTGTCAGATGATCTAGGAAGACGTCTCATAGCAATGCCCGTACGTGGACATTCATGTATTCCATTGGTGATGCTGAACATCTGAGCAAGAATAGCCTACTGTATGTCCGAAAATAAATCGGACATAGGCCTACAGTATGCTGAACATCTGAGCAAGAATAAATCGGACATATAGTAGGCCTAATAAATTAAAATCACAATTTTTACAAACGTATTGAATTGAATGTCATATTACTGTACCCTGCACATAAAGGCTACACATTTCCACAGCACCAGAATCCGACCGAATGCCTCCCTCAACCCCCTCCATAATCGGCCTTCCACTATTATTTGCGATGGCCAACTCCTCTGCTACTGTAAAACACACTGGTGCCTTACAGTAGTGTTCAAAGACACCTTTTTCTTGTTAACTGTAAAACAGAAGCCAAGTGAAGGCTATAAGCATAGGCCTACATGTTTTCATAATTAAGAAATATTAATGCAAGCTATGACTATATAAACCACTATTCTGAATAATGTGTTTGTGTTTTTTATTTTCACCTGCTGCCATGTGCGTTTGGCAATGGTGTTGCATCTGAAATGTTCACAGGATTAGGCATACACTAAATCAGTCAATGGGGCTACTTAAACATTCAATTATCCTTATTACTGTAATCTATATGCCCACTTCTAAATTGTGTTGCATCTGTAGGCATTTCTATGAACTCAAAATAAATAAGCAATTTAATTATTTAAACTCATTAAATACATTCCGCAAGCTATTAATCCTCCGTATTTGAAGAACATGTGGACATAAAACTTTACTTTTAGGCATTTAGGCTACCCGATCTGCAATACGTTGCCAACAGCCTTGCCTTGCTTTGTTCACTGCCGACGTATTTGATTTTTGTCGTAGAGTGGGTTTTAATTCCTCATAACTTGTCATAATAATTGTGCATTCCTCATCTGTAAAATAAGGTGAACGCATCATCACTGAAAGTGGTGATTTGCGCTGCAACCCGCCCCTTTTATGTGAACGCGCACAAACTCCAATGAGGTTAACCCCGGCTCAACAAATCAACTTCATAATCAGCGTCGTAGTACCGATTAACACCACTAAAGATAACCAGGTTTTGTCAACCCCGGTTTAACAAAGTAACCCTGGGTTACATCTGGGTAGGTTAAGCTCCCTTCGTAGTACAGGCCCCAGATCATGATGTTGTGGCAACATCACACACAATACTACATGGCCACGTCATTGGCAGACGTCGCGGAAACGTTTCCCACGGCACCAAATGGCAATGTCACCAGCTGACCTAATCACAATGTTGTGGCACCGTTCTTAACGGTACCAAATTGCAACATCATCAGCTGACCAGGTCACAACGTCGCTGCAATGTCACTAATGGTACCAAGTGACAACATTGTTTTGCAAAGTAGCTGTGACGTTGCAACAACGTAGCCAGAAGGTAATGTCGCTGTGACCAAATGACAACTTTATGGCGACGTTGCTGCAACGTCTGGTGTTAGCTGGGTAGTCGCCAGCTGATTTTGCCAGGGCTTCAGCCCGAATGTATTTTGTACAGTTAACAAATATGAAACCATTATTCCGATCGCGCATTGAAACTTGAGATGAGATGGACGTATTTAACAAACAAGCGGACACGGGTCTTCTTCATGCAGCAGATAAACATGAACGTTACATAATTTGGACGCTACGTGCGCGAGGTTGGGCATGTCATTGTTTGCATTTGATATTTGGTATAGGCCTACGTTACAAGGAAATCATGAAGTCATCAATAACAAGGTGGAGGTGGAGTTATCCTGTTTTCGTCATTTAGACTAGCCTACAAGTTCAGGTTTGTTATCAGCCTCTAGCCTACAGTCTGGAGCTGGCCAACCTACTTTTTTTTATAATCAAGGGGCAACGCTTTGGGCGAACTCGATGTAATTCACAAATGAAACAGGCCTGAGCCTCTCACACAGCACAGCCGAACTCACTGCGCACTCAGAAGAGTAAAAAGGGACGTTGCATGCCATCACAACAGAGTATCCATCTCCTTCTAATCGAATTAGTGAGTCTTCAATGTTCCCTTCTCCCTAAGCTAAGCATAACAAACCATATAATGCATATTGCTATTTAACAGCCACTCTGCTAGGTGGCTATATAGTTCGTTTCTAATAGCAAACAGAAAATGTCAAGATAGCTAAATGTCATTACATCCTCTAATTGTCAAAATATTATTGTCCATAATATTCAATAAATGTGGTGCAAATGAGGCTTGAGTCAGTGGATTAATTTATGAAAAGTGAGCAGCAAGTCAGGCAAAATGGGAATTATGAAAACTGTTTAGACTCTATGGGCTAAGCAACAAATGTTTTCAACTGCCCTGCATATTGATTGAAACTGTCGGGCAGTGTGATTGATCTGTAATGTTGAAAACCTAAAACAAATTAAATATTCGACCTCATGTTATACAAGCAGAACTAAACTATGTTTGGGGGAAATATTAGATTCCCACTTTTACAGCCTATAGGCCTTAGGTCTATTCGAGAGATGCGCTAAAGCACAGCCAGCAGGTGTGGTGGTGCATAATGGAGATTCCAAAGCGCTCTTATTTGGTCAGAACCAAGGACAGTGATCGAGGATAGATACATCCGTCCTTTTTACAATGCAACAAACTATTTAAAGAGCATCAAGCTATTCAAATCTCTATTATGTAAGCACAAATAATATAACAGTATATTAGTCAGTCATTTTTATTAGCTTAAACAGTGATTTGACAAAGTTTTTTTTTTTAAGGCCCACCCACAATTGGTCAGCCCATCCAAAACTGGAATCCTGGCGCCGTGCCTGCCAAAACCACAAACGACTACATCCACATCTATGGATGAGGTGCCCTTGTGCAAGGCACCTTACCCCTAACTGCTCTCTAATGTTGCCATACTCCATTACATTATTAATTCTGAATATGTTTAACAGGATTTTAAGATTGGTGCTGGGTATTTCTCTCACTTACTGTATGGTATCATTAACATATCCATTCTCTCTCCATTAAATGCAGGCCACTCAAAAGACTTGCTTCTATCAAATGCTTTTCCAGACCAAAGGGGGGCATCTGTGCAAGGGCCCAAAGGAGCAGTAGGTATGTAGTTTTATAGATATAGCTTTTTTATACATATTCATTTCCATTGTTTTGCATGTTTCACTACATGAAGAGTAGACATCCTTTTTCTCTTTAAAGATGATAGAATGGATGAATGGAGTATTTTACCTTGTCTGAGAAGGAATGCAACCTTGATCTGTCAAACACATGCTCAGATGCTATTTTATAGAGCCCATTAACAACCCTATAATTAGCCTATAGGGAATAAAATGACCCATTTAAGCAGATATCTATAAGCATAATTAAGTGAGCCAATGGCCACTTACAGCAGGCTCCAGCAACTTCCACCTGAATCTCTAACTGGAAATGGTAACTGAATGGGTAGAGAGGGGGCAGTGATCTAAAGGATTGTTTGCGTCACAGTCTATGTTTTTCAGTCATTTCAAAGTCTGAGAAAGAGGAAACAACTTTGTTTCCGGTTCATGGTAAATTTGCGACCATGCACAGACTTATCATTATTCAAACAATCCAAGGTACAAACGGTTTTCCATTTTATGGATGTTAGACCAAAAGTAGGCTATTAACTCATTGAGTGCCAAAAACGTAATATTACATTTTTCCTTCCCATGCGTTGAGTGCCAAAAACGTAATATTACGCTTTTAGCTTTTTTTTTTATTACGAAACTAGACACTCTAACACACCTTATATGTGATTTTGGGAACTCTGTGATGAATGGAAATGAAATATATGACGATCGAAAAACTCATGAAAACGCACAATCTGGACATTTTATCTGGACATTTTATCATAACTCGGTTGCCGCTTTGGGTTGAATCAGTGACGCATGCACGTCAGGTCAAAATCAGGCCATTTTCATGGGTCTATCACTAGGTGGCAGTCTCGACAGGTCTCGCTGATCACTTCTCAGGAAAGTTTACAGGCAACACTGAACTATTGCAATTGTTATGTATGTTGTATGTTGACAAATCAAATTCTTTATAATTATAGCCTGGGTTAGAGGTCTGCGTGGGACTGATTTTTCAGTCCCGCGCCTGCCCGCTCCCGCAATATTCTGTCCCGCTCCTAGCCTAGAAATCTAGACGCGCCCCTAGCTAACCCGCTCCTGCATTAATGTGTCATTTTTAGTCCTGCTCCCGCCCGCATCTGTAACATCATGTCCCGCTCCCGCCCGCTAAAGCCCGCATGCAGGAGGGATAGCCTATTCAGTTTTTCTTTCTGTCTCACGAAAGGAGCACACATAGGCCTACTATCTGTCAGTTATGCTTAAACCCCGATTTTTAATGCTGCCTAACAGAACATCCAACTGAACTATAATTATGAACACTAATTTAATCATTTCCATATTTAATTTTACGTACATATTTAATTTGCGTGAGTGCAGTGAATCATTGGTTTGTCCCGCACCCGCGAATGCACCTCTCTCATCCCGCCCGCTCCCACAAAGAGCTTTCAAAAGTTGTCCCGCGCCGCACTCTTTTGCGTCGGGACCCGCGCGGGTGTTAATTTAAAAACGGTGTAGCCTATGCATAATCAGGGGTGCAAACAACATGTTTTTCGGCACCTACCAGAGGAACTAGAACAGCGTTTCTCATATGGGCCTGCTGGTCAATTATTCCACCTATGAGCCATAGTAACCACATTTTTAATGTAACCTAGGCCTAGTTAAGCTGGGAGAACCCAGCCTGATCTGTCGGCGGTTTCTTTTTCGCCGTGCAGCTCAATGTTCAATCGTAAAAGATTGAGCTTGGTCTGGTGAAAGCCAGACTAAGGCCTAGTATCTATTCCAATGTATGTGGAAATTGCAAGAAAATGAGTGAAAACTATTATTTACTTTAACCACGCAAGAGTGTGTGTCATTTATTAAAATGGTAGGAAAACTTGAATTAAAGACGGCGCTGTGTATCAACAAAAACAGCATGAATTTAAAAAGTAATTTAAAGTCCCAGACATTTAAAGGGACAATGATCACTCAAGACATAGGCCTTCACCACAACAAGAAATACTTTGAATAGCTTACAAAACACTGCATTTAGATGACAACTTCATGTAAAACCACGTTAATATAGTTAAAGTGTAACTCTCGCCAAAGTGTAACTCTCGCCAAAATGCAACCTAGGGTCTTTTTGTGAAAGTACCCGAGAACCGGAAGCTCCACTTGACCGTATTGTCGTTTTCTGGTCAAATGGCCTTTTGAATGGGAATGGGAGAAAAAAAAGCTCACCGAAAAAAGAAGAATGGGTTCGCTGGCCAGTTCTTCTTCTTCAATGAGTTATTTCGTGCTGCCACTAATGACTAATTTTTCAAACAAATCAAGTGTTTGTTATTGTGTTGTGTCCATTTTATTTTGAACTCAACTTAAAGGTTGTATCAGCGATTTCAGGCTCAAACATAAATGATCACATTCATCTAATCTTTCCTAACGATCCGCTAGCTGTCTGCCCCATAAGCAGGCCGTCAAAAAAACGTGTCTCTATAGGCACCCTAGGCTCTGAGATCTGTACACAAAAACAATTGCTACCAAAGGGCTGGCAACCCACTCAAAAGCAAAAAAAGGTGTTTCAACCAATAACCGACGAGATGCGCGTTTAGGAGAGTTTTAATTGCACGGGAGGGAGGGGGAGGGAGTAGCGAGCTAGCTCTCTGTTTTGTTTGAACATCAACAGAAGTGACGTATCCCCGCTATCGCTGATACAACCTTTAAGGGCCAAAACATAAAATATACAGTACCCTCCAGAATGATTGGCACCTTGGTAATGTTGACTAAAAACAGGCATAATGTAGCCTGGGTTTTCCCATGCTGCCTTACGCACGCAATTTTATTCACGCTGCTAGGCAGCCTGGATTCTATGGACTTCGTTTTCACCTCAACAAAGGAACCAATCACAGAACGGAGGGAGGGCAGCAAGACGATGACGACACACCAAAGCCATTATGAGCTACGTACAGACGCATTTGATAGACATTCGTAGCGCCCAATAAATGGCTCTGGGCATTCGTAAACCATGTTTCAAATACGAGAAAATGAATGCCTACAATAGTTCCCAGACCCCATCTCAATGAGATGAGGTCTGACGTTAGCCAGGTTAGGCATAATGATGATTCATTCCCAGCTAACACACGACCAAATGGCAACGTTGCCTATAAGTTGCCATTTGGTCATGGCGACATTACTTTCTGGCAACGTTGTGGTAACATTGCCACAACGTTGCCTGCAGGAAATTGCCATTAAGTAAACAAATTACGTTGCCACGACGTAGTGGCTTGGTAATTTTGATAACGTTGCCTCTTGGTAGTGTAAGTGACGTTGCCACAACGTTGCCTACAGGAAGTTGCCATTAAGTAAACAAATTACGTTGCCTACAGGAAGTTGCCATTAAGTAAACAAATTACGTTGCCGCAACGTAGTGGCTTGGTAATTTTGATAACGTTTCCTCTTGGTACTGTGAGTGACGTTGCCACAACGTTGCCTACAGGAAGTTGCCATTAAGTAAACAAATTACGTTGCCGCAACGTAGTGGCTTGGTAATTTTGCTAACTTTGCCACTTGGTAACGCAAGTAATGTTGCGGCGACATAGTGTTGTGGTCATTTACTTACCGTGATACGTCAAAGTTCAGAATTACACCATACGAGTATTAAAGGTTGTTTCCATGTCCAGCACTATAATATTTCCATTTTATAGTGACAATAAAGGGCTCACCTTCAGACAGCAAAGCAAAACCCATAGGCTAACATGCTATAAAATAACAGATTTTTTCTAAGTCAAACTATTTTCGAGCTGGAAAAATTAACCACTGGTTTGTATTGTTTATTCATTACCTAGGGATGACTCAATTCCCACAGAAACTATTTGTGCTCAACTAGGATTAATCCAGAACTACATATAGGCCGTAAGGTGAACCACGAAAAGTCTTTCAGAAAATGAATCCCGCTCCACAGTCTGGCATCTACACAATCTTTAGATCATAAAAAAGAACGAGTCGTGCTTAGCTACCAAAAAAAAGTCCGTCACTGAAATTCCAGTCGATTGTCGATGCGTCTATGTTTTATGCAGAACTATAGTGTCTTCAGAGCGTAATAGGTTTTCGTTCGAGAGTGGTGGCACGGTTCGACACGTGATCGTTCTACACCAATGAGGCAGCTGCTTATTGTCAACAGAATGGCAAGATGGCAGCTCCCATGGTTAGATTCAACGTTACCGATAGTTACCGGAAAACACCCGAACATCCTCAAAAGTGGGCTAAATGGATTCTAAACAGTGCTGTATACATAGCCGCGTCCAAGAAAAACAATGAGGCAAATATACGATAATGTTATGTTTTACGTTATAACAAGTTTCAAATACCTGGGAGTAGCCTACACCTTAGGCTACTGTCGAACATGACTGTGAACACCCAGCACACACTGAAGAAATCAAGACTGTACTTCCTACGTCAGCTGAGGAAGTTCAAAGTATCAGCACCCATCAGCTGTGGAGTGTCCTGACAGCATCATCACTTGGTATGTGAACTGTACAGCCCGTGACTGCAGTGCTGCACCACCAGAGCACCGCTCCCTAGCCTACTCTGCAGGAGTCCTACAAGGGAAGACTACGTAAAAGGAGCCAAAGTACTGTAAAGGACTCCTCACATCCTGACCATGGACTTTTCAAAACACTGAGGTCAGGCAAATGTCTCTGCTGCTACAAGACCAGAACAGAGAAACTGAGGAGGAGCTTCTTTCCTCAAGCATTCTGTAACCTGCACACACAATGACTATAAACTGCAAACACTTTTTTCCACACTTGCACATGGACTGTACATACACACCTTTATACTCTCTTGCCATTTATGAAAAACATTTCTTGATCTTCCTTTCTTCACACTCACATAGAAAAAGCTTAACACCAAAACAAATGTACTACATGCTTTACGTCAGTATTTCTATGTATGTGACAAATAATCATTAGGCTATCAATAAAAGGCAGTAATTGAATTTATATCAATAAAAGGCAGTAATTGAATTTATACCAATGACTATTTGTTTGTTCATTCATTCATTCATTCATTCTTCCACAAATGAAAACAACACTGATCAACCATAAAAAACAATCTTTATGAAAAATATGAAATCAGATATATACAACTTTACAAAGAGAATAAGGACACTTCTATTCCTCACTATCAGAGTCAGGACAGTTATCTTCCAGCTGCTCTTTTTCTTTTGTGTTGGCACAATTACAACAACGACATAAGTCTGTGCAACACAGGCCTGCAGAAACACAGGAACATCTGCTTGTCTCACAGGCACTTTTGCAGCCGCAATGTATCACATGCAAAACACTGTCAGGGGCCGGGTTTCTTGTCATCCAAGTGACGTGTAAGTTCCCATCCTCTATTTGCCAACCATATCCAGCAGGTGATGGAGCACTTATATTTGCTTATATCATGAAAAGTCCATGGTCAGGATGTGAGGAGTCCTTTACAGTACTTTGGCTCCTTTTACGTAGTCTTCCCTTGTAGGACTCCTGCAGAGTAGGCTAGGGAGCGGTGCTCTGGTGGTGCAGCACTGCAGTCACGGGCTGTACAGTTCACATACCAAGTGATGATGCTGTCAGGACACTCCACAGCTGATGGGTGCTGATACTTTGAACTTCCTCAGCTGACGTAGGAAGTACAGTCTTGATTTCTTCAGTGTGTGCTGGGTGTTCACAGTCATGTTCGACAGTAGCCTAAGGTGTAGGCTACTCCCAGGTATTTGAAACTTGTTATAACGTAAAACATAACATTATCGTATATTTGCCTCATTGTTTTTCTTGGACGCGGCTATGTATACAGCACTGTTTAGAATCCATTTAGCCCACTTTTGAGGATGTTCGGGTGTTTTCCGGTAACTATCGGTAACGTTGAATCTAACCATGGGAGCTGCCATCTTGCCATTCTGTTGACAATAAGCAGCTGCCTCATTGGTGTAGAACGATCACGTGTCGAACCGTGCCACCACTCTCGAACGAAAACCTATTACGCTCTGAAGACACTATAGTTCTGCATAAAACATAGACGCATCGACAATCGACTGGAATTTCAGTGACGGACTTTTTTTTGGTAGCTAAGCACGACTCGTTCTTTTTTATGATCTAAAGATTGTGTAGATGCCAGACTGTGGAGCGGGATGAAACGATAACAGGGTTCACCTTACGGCCTAATAACAATTCTCAGTTCCACAAACTCTGACCCAGTTGAAAAAATAGCAATGACATATATTCAGATACTGAATTGATGAAGCATTTATTTTAAATGCATATACAGGGACCACATAAATAAATCACAACAATTATTTCTATTAAAACAACATTTGAAGTCAAATTCATGCGTTTCAAAGATTGAAGTGATGTACTAACAAACCACATTGCAGGGTAGGCATTAGTCAACCAGTACAGAGCATGAAGGCCTTGGAGCGGCTGAGGTGGAGAGTAGCTAAAACAGTGACTGCTAATCAGAATCCAATCCTAATGTTAATGCTGTCTAGTGCAATTTTGACTAAGATCTCCCTCTTGTTATCCAATTACTGGCCACAATAACCCTTAACCTTTTCTCCCAAAAACTCCACAATACTCATTTTGTAACATACTGCAATGTCATGAAGAATGGCCATGAAGATTATTTTTCCCTAACAGGAATCTTGATTGTACTTTGTTTCAGTCACCTCAAAACAGTCATTGATCTTGAATTTTAGTACTCCGACTAATGTTGAATACATGCTAAAAACCTTTATGTCAATCATGTCACAAATTCTATGCAAGTTCTGCAAAACACCAATGCTGTTGTGAGGGTTTTTTTTTGTTTTTGTTTTCCATTTCAGAGGACAGCTACCACACAGCACCCCACACAGAGGGCAAAATAAAAAAAGTTTCTATTTTACAAAGGACCAAGACCACCATAAAAAGATGACTACACAGCATAAACTCACTTGCACACCCTAAAACTCGCCATGGTCCAAGGTCCTAGGTCAAGCTAAGCCTTATAAACACAATTTTCCACAGACCTTCCAACAAAACACACAAAGTAGCACACAGAGTAGCACTACATAGAAAGAAAGTAAACCCATTAAATGCTTCCACTTGAACAGGTAGACTAGGAATAATGGTCTGACAAGAAATGCGTTGAACAAGCTGGTGTCTGTATGGACAAGGCTTGAGGTGCAGCACAAATGTAATACAGCCATGGATATGTCATTTACTAATCACACTCTCACGCAGGACATTTTGCCCAATTAACAGAACTATATAAGAGGCTATTTCAAAATACTATCGGAAACAACAAACAAAGACTGTGGTCGGCATCTCCGATTTAAAACAGTGATTCACAAGGCATATAAGGGACAGGGAAACACTAGACCTCAAAGGTAACTGCCCCCCAGTTTTCAATCAAGCTGACGTTGTCCTTAAGCCACAGAGGGGCTGGTTCTGCTGTTGCAGCTGAGGGTTGTCAAGATGTCCTTTTGCCTCAAGTCGTCTTTAAAATGGTGGATCCCAGCATCTTCAGTTCGGTTCCTGGAAAAGGAAAAAAAAAGGTAAGAATGTCTTACTTTCTGTTCACATACATACATTATGCTGAGAAACAGTTGAATAAAATATCCAGCGAAATGAAAAAGTGTGCGAGGGCAGCTATAAAAGAACAATTGTGTCTAATACACTTGTTACCAAAAGCCTTCAACTTTATTTGTATGATCACCACTTTTAAATTAATGTTACTGCCCCTTTAAGACGCCTTCCTAGCCACGAGCTAGTATGAGTTAGACGCGAGCAAGTTCACCTAACGGAAAAAGACGCAAAATCATTCATCATGGGACAACATACAGCACGGAACTATATAGTGATTAAACACCTTTCACGTCTTTTCTATCACCAAACCGAGTCTGTTCTATCACATCTAAGCGACAATTTCGTGGTGCTTTCAATAGTATTGAAGACTGTTTTGGTGAGTTTTACTTTATTTCCTAAAGTGTAGGCTATCTGTAATACTGAGTTCAATGAAGATATTACAGAACATGCTAGCTGCTAACTGTATAAAACCATCACCATTACCCAAATGCAGCTCAGTTCTGTAAGTGTTTTTATTGTTTTCTGATGTTTTTATGTTAGAAAGGGAAATGTGTTTAAAATTATTCCCTATCTTTTGACATTTCGTGGATTATTTTACGGTTAAATAACGTTACATTAACTTAGCGTTTTGTGAGACCGTTTGGTATTGCCATGGCGATACAGTCAGTGGCGAGGGAAATGGCATGTACTATTTACTGAGTGTTTTATTTACTTTTATGGCCTGTTGTGCAGGTGAGTTTATCAGTTTTCTTTCTATGATACAGACAGTTAGCTGTGTACTTCATCTCTCCCTGAGTGTTGGTGACACGCCCATTTTTGGGCCTGTCCTGTGCTGTGGTTCATGGACTCGTATGCTTTCAGAAAAATAAAGTGTCTAATATCTGTAAGCGTTTGCCTGAAATTTGATCACAAATTCAATCTTATTACAGAAGCGATCATGAAATGGAAGCCAGAGCTGGAAGAGGAGGTGGAGCTCCTGATAGCTGAGGTCTTAAAACATGCCCCTAGCCTGGCGAGCCAGACCCACATTATAATGTAGGGTCTGGGCACTCACCGTTCGCAGTGCTCAGTCCGAGGGTCGGGATAATCAGTTGTCTTTCAAATTCCCTCTGCACGCAATAGGACGCAATAGGATATTTGTTTTCAAGTAGCAGAGAATTCAAGCCAAACCGTTGCAACTCTGCCATCAATCATTATGTTAAGCCCAACAAACGACTCTGTACACGATTTCAATGCCAGATTTAGTTTCGATTTCTAGAGCTCACAAGTCAAGAGAGAGTTGCTAGACTAGCCCTGGCAGCAAATGTAATTTGCTGCCGCTAGGGGCGCGTCTAGATTTCTAGGCTAACATGCCCCTGCAGCCCACACCAAAAGTTTAAGGTGAGTTGAAACGAGAGAGGCAAATATCCCTCTAAATCAATTATACGAACATGCCGACTATTAGGGAACAATTATCATATTTTTGTACACCACCTCAAAATGATATGCAGATCCATGCCCTACTTTTTAAGCTTGTTCACAAGACGTGGTTACTCGTCTTCATCTTCAAGCAATAATCTTGGCGGCTCGACACCATCTACACGACGCTGTTTTGTTTTTTTTAAACCGGTTATTATTTTCCCCTGTCATGATTTATGTGCACAATGTATCAGCCTTTTGTGGCCAAGTTACTGAAGCACACCATTAGCTTAACTTAGTTAAACATTAGCTAAGCTTACTACAACCTATGACTGACGCATGCTAATGTTTTCTCCAATAGTGCTCAGACCTAATGCAATACGTAGGCCTAAGCATTTGAAATTCCACATAAGTCACATACCTTGAAAATGAACTTTAGTACTTTAACAGCTGAATTAAAAACCGAATTGCATGTAGTCTCCTTATTTCATGCGACAGCTTAACAAACTGTTTCAACAATGTTTTGTCTTCTACGCGAATTAGGCCTAAATGTGAAGCCTCTGCACGGCCCGCGGCGCCATCGACTGGTCTGGCATATGCACTACAGTACTTTTAGCCGCTTTCACCTCTGTGTGCGCGCAAGTTTTTTCCTTACCGGTGTTGTGCCCCTTCTGGTTTTTCCACCTACTGGTTTCCGAGCTGTTTCCGAGCCTGTCTAGATGTCATGTATATCTATCAACAGCAACTGACTGCTACCCACGTCGACATATTCGCTACATATTCATAAACATTTTACTGGCCTTTGCATGTCGCACCTCAATAAAAACTGCACTGAACTGAACTGAATACCTGAGCACTACATTACTATAACATTTTCCAGTGGGAAAAATGTTTTTTTAAAGTAACCTAATTTCGATTCTCTGTGTCGCACTGGATTCGAACCCTCATCAGCAAAAGTATCACCATGTGAGACCGCCTCGCTCTCCACTAAACTATCAACATCTACATAACTTCCAGAACATAACGCTGTCTTCACTCAGTAGGCCATGATTCACCATTTATCTGAATATTTTGAAACAACTGGTTATCTTGATTTAGGCTTTAAAAACATAACTGTATCATGCACTCTACCTTCTGCTACACCTCTGCGCTATCCATGTGCAAGGATTTGTCATAAATTCTACCAGGCAACGCACGGATTATGAAACAATGGGTCTAAAACAACTGGTTACCCTGGACTGAAAACGCATGATCTCGCTCTCAAACAGCTAGGCTGCAATAGCCTACGTTCCTTGGATGCATAGGCCTACACATTTTACTGGCCTTTGCGTGTCGCACCTTAATATAATCTGTACTAAACTGAACAGCTGAGCACTATAACATTCTCCAGCGAGAAAATGATTTTTTAGAAGTCGCCTAATGACCATGACCATGATCCGTGTTGCACTAGATTCGAACTCTCTTCAGGAAAACAAATTACATGCGTGACCACACCGCTCCCCACTACACTATCAACACTGTGTCAATGGTCGTTTAACTATTTTCTATCAGGTCATACATCACTGTTTGTCTGAATATTCCGAAACAACTGGTTACTTAATTTAGGCTTAAAACATATTGTGCACTCCGCTACACCGCTGCGCCATCTGTGTGCAATGATTTGTCAAAAATTCTACCAGGCAGCATATGGATTCTGAAACAATGGGTCTGAAACAACTGGTTACCCTGGCCTGGAAACGCATGAATTCGAGACTGTGAAAAACAGCTACAATAGCCAGTTCCTTTGGTTTAGGACAAGCAGATTTCTATGGCCATGGCGTCTCATTTCCAAAGTTATAGCCTATGCTATCCTACAACGTTATGTTTACGACGGAAGATAAGTATTTGCAACCCCTACAATGCTTTTCATTTCAGGTTTTTAATTTTAAAAGGTTAACCTCATATCCCTGTTATCACAAGCAGCTTGTTCTAAATTGGGATGAAACTGGTTACCTTGCCTCAATTAGGCTACAGATGATCCCCACAAGCTGCTTGCGCATATACCAACATTATGTGCTAGTTAATTTGCACTAAAAGCTCTCCAGCTCTAGCTGTTTAGTGTTTGACAGCGGGATCATGCGTTTTCAGTCCAGAGTAACCAGTTGTTTTAGGCCCATTGTTTCATGATCTGTGCGCTGCCTGGCAGAATGTATGACAAATCCTTGCACATGAATCATGGCCTACTGAGTGAAAACAACGTCATGTCCTGAAAGTTTTGTAGTTGTTGGTAGTGTAGTGGAGAGCGAGACGATCTCGCATGGTGTTACTTTTGCTGAGGAGGGTTCGAATCTAGTCCGACAGATCATCGAAATTAGGTTACTTTTTTAAAAAGCATTTTTCCCGCTGGAGAATGTTATAGTGATGTAGCGCTCAGATGTTCAGTTCAGTACAGTTTATATTGAGGTGTGACACGCAAAGGCCCATGAACTGTGTATGAATCCAAGGAACGTAGGCTATTGCAACCTAGCTGTTTGAGAGCGAGATCATGCATTTCCAGGGCAGGGTAACCAGTTGTTTTAGACCCATTGTTTCATGATCCGTGCGTTGCCTGGTAGAATTTATGACAAATCCTTGCACATGGACAGCGCAGAGGTGTAACAGAAGGTAGAGTGCATGATACAGTTATGTTTTTGAAGCCTAAATCAAGGTAACCAGTTGTTTCAAAATACTCAGATAAACGGTGAATCATGGCCTACTGAGTGAACACAGCATTATGTTCTGGAAGTTATGTAGATGTTGATAGTTTAGTGGAGAGCGAGGCGGTCTTGCATGGTGATACTTTTGCTGATGAGGGTTCGAATCCAGCGCGACACAGATAATCGAAATTAGGTTACTTTAAAAAAGCATTTTCCCCGCTGGAAAAAGTTATAGTAATGTAGTGCTCAGGTATTCAGTTCAGTTCAGTGCAGTTTTTATTGAGGTGCGACATGCAAAGGCCAGTAAAATGTTTATGAATATGTAGCGAATCTGTCGACGTGGGTAGCCGTCAGCTGCTGTTGATAGGTATACATGACATCTGGAGGTGGAAAAACCAGAAGGGGCACAACACCGGTAGGCCTATCGTTAAAGGTGTGAAAGCGGTAAGAGGAAATACACCCGATGGTTTTGTGTAGACATAGCCCAATTCTAGGCGAGACATCTTAGTGCAACAAGCTACAAAACTCCAAAACAATGAAGCTTATAGCCAGAAATGCATGAAATCATGGTTCACTAACATTGCAGCTATAGCAGCAATGTAAACTGTAGGCCTACAGTTTAGCTGCAATATGCTGGTGAATCAACACAAGATTATCTCCATGTTTATAAAGTAACTGTCAAGACGTCGTACATTAAATGTGCATACCATATACCGGATCATACCGCGACCATTTCACTCTCACACTCGCGTTATATCAACACATTTACAATCCTCAATAATGCTTCTAACGAGCACAGACTGATAACAGTATGAACTAAACTTAACAAAGGAGCAGTATCAATACTTACGGCCGGGTAGGCTATCTGAACGCACAGTTATAATAATAATATTAATACAGAAACACCATCCGCATCTCCAGTCCACTGCTCCGTTATTCCCGCGACTTGGTAGCCTACCGTCGGCACCAAGTGCAAGGGCGAAGGAATGACCCAGCAGCAGCAAAAAAGTCTAGCGTAACCAGCTATTAGCATATCCTATTTAAGTTTTGACTAAATGTAAAATGACTGTTGACTGAATGTAAAATTAATATAAATGCACTCACCTGTTCTCTTTTATTTGTTCTTCACAGGGTCGGATGGAACAGCAGGTGGAAGACCATCGCAAAATTGAATTTCCACATTATTTTAAATAAAATATCATTTGTTAGTGTACAGTTGTCTTTTCTTTTGAATAGGCTCAACATTAGCAACAGCCAGTCAAAATGCAGGTAAAATATGAATGTGGCTTGTCTAGGCTATCTCAACTAGATTTTGTGCGTGGCAGTCATAAATTGATACTTGTAAGTGCAGCTGTCTTGAATAGGCTTGGGGTCAACATTAGCAACAGCCACCAGCCAGAATGCAGGTATATGAATGTGACTAGATTTTGTGGATTCTATGGGCAAATGAGGACTGCACATGCAGATCCGCCCTAACGTGCTGGCGACATTATGGCAACCTTTCTCAGGAAGGTTGCTACAATGTCGCCAGTATGTCTTTTGGTTGCCGCTACGTGGAGGTTACGTGCGAGAAACGTTGCCAAGATATGTTGCGGCAACGTAATCGCGTCTTTCACCCGCACGTATCGGCAATGTTAGAACTTACGTGGCGGCAACGTATGTTTGGTAATAAAGTTACGTAACCGCCACGTAACGGCGACGTAACTGTGTTAGCTGGGATTGTACTCTCACAATGAAAACAACAAGGAAAAATCTACCCTTGAAGGGAAGAAAATGTATTCTGAGAAAAAAGAAAATCTAATAAAGAAATAAATATTTTTAACGAAAACACGTTGCTCACAATTATTGGCACCCCTAGAACATCTTACATACAAAACCTAACAGAAGCATTTCCCTATCTAATTTTAACTTTGTTAGGTTAATAAGAGTGTCTGTAAACAGAGGTAGTTCATTTCTTTGTTTTTTACTAAGGTATGAAAATAAAGTGACAGAGGCTAAATCCTCTTGTCATTTTTCAACATCAGAAAGACAAGAGAATACACTAAATTTAAATAAAAAGCTGCCTGGTTTCGGAAGTGCGGAAGCGACGGGCAGGTCTTCCACTGCTCACTAGAGGAACTGTCTCCCCTGCTGGCGTGGGGGCTCAACGGTTGGACTTACTCTTTAAGTCAAGTCAAGTCAGTTTTATTTGTATAGCGCATTTAACGTGCACAGAGTGCAACCCAAAGCGCTCCACATATAAATTGTCAATGACACATAGACTAACAAAGACAATAGCGGACGGAGTGGCGTAGTCGCCAGCGTACCCGTGACACCAAGACAGAACTACATTTAAGAAATAACAAACACAAAAGATGCCGGACGGAGCGCCGTAGTCGCCAGCGTTCCCGTGACACTAAGACATACAAGAAAGACAACACAGCAAATTGAAAATAAATAAATAAAATAATAAAAATCATGTTAAAAATTAGTCCAATTTCCAACCGGCTGAAAAAGTCCAAGGGCAATGATGACCCGCGTGAAACTGCCAATGCCAGACCAACAAAGTTCACTGACCAACTCAGAGAATTTACTGGCAGTCTGGAGAGCAGAGCACCGGAAAAACAACAGTCTGAAGTCATGATGGGCGATCTTCCTGCTGATCAGCAGCTCGGTGGCTTTAGCAAGGACCGTTTGTTGCTTCATGGCTCCCGACGTCGCCATCAGAGCTCCCCACCTCAGCACTCAATCCAGACTGCAGGCACCCAGCGTCAGAGGCTACCGTTACGTTAACGTTAAGGCAGCTCGCAGGTCAGCCGCAGCTCGGTGGTCGTGGCAGCTGCAGATCTCTCGCAGAGTAGGCCCATTGCCCTGAGCAATCTTTCCGTCCAGACGAGTCCAGACAGAGGATATGTGCAGCGTCAGATGGAAGAGGGACGGCTAGTCAAGGCAAGCTCATCAGCCCAGTCGAATAGAAACTAACGTTAAAGTTAGTTATCAGCCAGAAAAAAAGACCAAGAATAACACAAAACGATCGAAAATAACGTAAATAAAAGGTGAAAACATTAAACTTGACAAATAAATACAAAAATAAATAACAAAACATTACATAAAATTACGAACATTACATAAAAACAAACAAAAACATGATGCCAGACGGAGCGGCGTGTCTCGCCAGCGTCCCCGTAACCTAGCAACCTTTAAGTGACGTTCTCTCTGCAAATGGACACTGTGGCGTATGGATTGAGACTGTTTTGGACTCTGTCAATACTACCTGGGAAAATATATATTTTTATACATACTTTAATGAACTGTATATTTTTATTGAATGCAAGTAGTAATGAAGACAATCATTTACATATTTGCCCCTGAAATTCTCATTGTGTTGGTGTGAAGGGGAAATCCGAATCTAAACTTCAGTCTATCGACTATTCAGTCTCCAGACTGCCAGTGAATTCACCGGGTTGGTCAGTTGATAAAGAACTTTGTTGGCGTTGCATTGGTTGTGAAGACACAGCTCTGTGCGCAGTTTTCACGGGTCATCATTGCCCTTGGACATTCTCAGCTGGTTTGGAAATTGGACTAATTTTAACATCACTTTTCCCCCTTTTTAAATAGAATTTCTTTTTCTTTTTTTTTACTTTTTATTTGTTTATTTGTTTTGTTGTCTGTCTTGTATGTCTTGGTGTCACAGGTATGCTGGCGACTACGCCGCTCCGTCCGGCATTTTTGGGGGCCAAGCAGCGAAGCTGCGAGGCAACCCATAGTGATTCTATGTGTTCTTATTAGGGGTCCGAGCAGCGTAGCTGCAGGAACCCTATTGTTTCTGTACCGTTCATTTTTTGGCCAAAATTCTGTAAAAGTCATACTGCGGCCTAAACCGTAACTCCAAAACTCTTGAAATTTTCAGGTATGGTTACCAGTACCCCCCTCTACCCATAACCCAAAATGTGGGGTACTGCACCCAAAGGTGGCGCTATTGAAAAAAAAAGTTAATTATGCTTATTTCTCCTTACCAGATTCACCTAGACTCAAAATTCTTTCAGAATATTAATCTCTAAACTCAGATGCATCTTTTTGGCCCTGGTCTTATGGTCTACAAATGTTTACTTTTTCCACAATTTCATGGAAAAGCCAAACATTATTAAAAGTTTCACACTCTTCAAAAATAATCGAATCTTCACCAAAATTCTCACAGACAATGTTTAGACCAAGCCTCACAAAAGTTATCGCTCAGAATTTTGATATTTTGTTCCATTTCAGAGATATAGGCCAATAAAGTTAGACCACTTAGGCCTTTTTTCCTAGATCACCTATATTCCTATAAACCGTAAGTCCTAGAAACTTGACATTTTCAAGTATTGTTACCAGTACCCCCCACTACCCATAACCCAAATTTGGGGTACTGCACCCAAAGGTGGCGCTCTTGTCAAAAACGCTTATTTCTCCTTACCAGATTGACCTAGACTCAAAATTCTTTCATCATATTAATCTCTACATTCAGATGCATCTTTTTCACCCTGGTCTTATGCTCTAAAAATGTTTACTTTTGCCACAATTTCAGAGAAAAGCCAAACATCATAAAAAGTTGCACAGGCTTCAAAAATTATCAAATCTTCACCAAAATTCTCACAGACAATGTTTAGACAAAGCCTCACAAAAGTTATCAAAATAATTTGGATTTTCAGATTTTCAGAGATATAGGCCAATAAAGTTCGACCACTCAGCCCATTTCTCCTATATCACCTATATTCCTATATGAGTAATTTTTTTTTTCTTGGATAACAACCATACAACCATCATTAGGTGGATACCATTAACAGTGCACATTTTCAGATCTGTACTCTTTTTTATAAAGCCCTTAATTCTATTGTCAAATGTATGCTAGGAATTTTCTTGATGTTGTGTGTTTGCCAACACACATTTTCACCATTTGAATGTGACTGCTCAATGTGTATGATTGTCAGTGGCTGAGTGGGATAATGCCTAGTGCTGGTGTTTGTTAGGTTGAGAGTTCGAATCCTGCTAGAGCTTTAGGCTCAAGATGCACATGCTATTGGTTATTGAAGATTCACACTATTGAACAGCACCTGAATGACATCAGACAATTAACATTCACTCTCATTAGTTGCCAAGAGTCAGAATGCCGACACACTCTATGACATATAGGGGAACTTCTTTGTTTACTATTTTTCCTTCATCATTAAGTCTATCATATTTATATTTCATCCATTACTGTTCTTCTCTATAAATGTCTAATTGCCCCAGAATATCCAAAAGTTTTCAGGTGTACTCTTTCAGGAAAGCCCTTCATTTTATTGTCAAATGTATACTTGGAGTTTTTCTTGTGTGTTTACCAACACACAATTTCACCATTTGAATGTGACTGCTGAATGTGTATGATTGTCAGTGGCAGAGTGGGATAATGCCTAGTGCTGGTGTTTGTTAGATTGAGAGTTCGAATCCTGCAAGAGCTTTATGCTCAAGATGCACATGCTATTGGTTATTGAAGATTCACACCATTGAACAGCACCTGAATGACATCAGGCAATTGACATTCACACTCATTAGTTGCCAAGAATCAGAATGCCGACACACTCTATGGCATATAGGGGAACTTCTTTGTTTACTATTTTTCCTTCATCACTAAGTCTATCATATTTATATTTCATCCATTACTGTTCTTCTCTATAAATGTCTAATTGCCCCAGAATATCCAAAAGTTTTCAGGTGTACTTTTTCAGGAAAGCCCTTCATTTTATTGTCAAATGTATACTTGGAGTTTTTCTTGTGTGTTTACCAACACACATTTTCACCATGTGAATGTGACTACCCAATATGTAGGATTGTCAGTGGCTCAGTGGGACAATGCCTAGTGCTGGTGTTTGTTAGGTTGAGGTCGAGGGTTCGAATCCCCGGTAGTGCTTTAGGCTCTAGCTCGAATACTATTGGTTATTGAAGATTCACACCATTGAACAGCACCTGAATGACATCAGGCAATCAACATACACAGTCATTAGTTGCCAAGAATCAGAATGCCGAGACACTCTGACATTTAGGGGAACTTCTTTGTTTACTATTTTTCCTTCATCATTAAGTCTATCATATTTATATTTCATCTATTAGTGTTCATCTCTACAAATGTCTAATTGCCCCTCCATGTTTGGAGTTTTTCTTGTTGTGTGTTTACCAATACACACTTTCACCATGTGAATGTGACTGGCCAACATGTAGGATTGACAGTGGCTCAGTGGGATAATGCCTTGTACTGGTGATCCTTAGGGTTGAGAGTTCAAATCCCACTTGAAGCATTAGTGGGTTGTGGATGTTAGCATACTACAATAGAATGCTGTTGGGTTGTGGAGGTTAACACACTATAACATTACAGCTACTTGTCAATATGGACTTGTAGTGCAAGGCAAGTATTACTGTATAATTATAAGCTGTAGCCTATAATTATTTGTTATTCTTATAATATTTGTCATTTCTTATACATATTTAGTCGGCTCTTCCACTTGACAGAACAACTCTATATCGGTTAAGGATGTCACGCATGAAACAATGCTGCAGAAACACGAAAATACGACTTTGAGTTTAGTAGGCTATAATTTTCAGTTCCTGTTTATCTATTGCACAATGGGTAATAATTTAAAGGAATCGTGTTGCAGTCTTGTAAATAGTGACCCTGCAAGATCCCTAGTCATTGCAAAATCATAGTCTGTGACTTAAAACTCTACTACTTGTCTTTAGATGTGAGAGGGTCTGAGACTGTAGTCTTTCAAAAATCTTTTCCAAATCTTTGCAAATCTTTCCAAAGTTTACCTGCTGGGAAACCCTGTAGCTCCGGAGCAGGGGCTCAGACCAGGATAAATTGTTTGCTCGCCCTCAGTTCGCTCTTTTGTTCATCTCAACCCAGCACTCCAGTGTGTCCGGCTCTGTGTGCGTCTTTGAGTTAACGTAAGTCATCACTTTAATCACCCTCACTATGACTTTTGTGATGTTTATCAGTTTGTAGAGTAGCTCTGCCATCATGTGTAAAGTTAAGGTCTTTGTTTGTTGGTTTGGTGTGTTGGAGTCCCATGTGAGAGATGATTAGGTGATGTTGGTTGACTTGGGATGTCAAGTATTGTTTAGTTGTACCTTATATAGCCATATGATTTCAGTTTATTGTTCAAATGTCAATTGGTTTGTTTGTGAGTTGGGATCTGTACTGATTTACCCCATTTCACTGATTACTCCATTTTCTGTTTGTTTCCTCTTTGATGCAGCACACATACAAGTAAAGAACAAAAGAACAGATGAATTGAAACTCAAATAAAGTTAACTTGTGTTGCACCGAAACCTGCCATCTCCGTGTTATCACTCCATACCATTGAGCCTTCTGACCGAGGCTCTGCCTGCTCGCCACACACTCACTCTACCTCGACCCACATCGCCCCCTACAGTTCCTTCAGTTGGGTTGTGGAGGTTAGCATACTAGAATAGAATACTGTTAAGAATACTGTTGGGTTGTGGAGGTTGGCACACTATAACGTTACAGCTACTAGTCAGGACTTGTCGTGCAAGGCAAGTATAACTGTATAATTAAGTGTGCTTGCAAGCACACTTATTGTTCTTCTTAAGTTTTATTAGGGGTCCGAGCAGCGTAGCTCAGAATTTTGATATTTTGTTCCATTTCAGAGATATAGGCCAATAAAGTTAGACCACTTAGGCCTTTTTTCCTAGATCACCTATATTCCTATATGAGTATTTTTTTTTTCTTGAATAACAACCATACAACCATCATTAGGTGGATACCATTAACAGTGCACAAATTCAGATCTGTACTCTTTTTTTATAAAGCCCTTAATTCTATTGTCAAATGTATGCTAGGAATTTTCTTGATGTGTGTTTGCCAACACACATTTTCACCATGTGAATGTGACTGCTCAATGTGTATGATTGTCAGTGGCTGAGTGGGATAATGCCTAGTGCTGGTGTTTGTTAGGTTGAGAGTTCAAATCCTGCTAGAGCTTGAGGCTCAAGATGCACATGCTATTGGTTATTGAAGATTGACACCATTGAACAGCACCTGAATGACATCAGGCAATTAACATTCACACTCATTAGTTGCCAAGAGTCAGAATGCCGACACACTCTATGGCATATAGGGAACTTCTTTGTTTACTATTTTTCCTTCATCATTAAGTCTATCGTATTTATATTTCATCCATTACTCTTCTTCTCTACAAATGTCTAATTGCCCCAGAATTTCCAAACGTTTTCAGGTGTTCTCTTTCAGGAAAGCCCTTCATTTTATTGTCAAATGTATACTTGGAGTTTTTCTTGTGTGTTTACCAATACACATTTTCACCATGTGAATGTGACTGGCAAAGATGTAGGATTGACAGTGGCTTAGTGGGATAATGCCTTGTACTGGTCATCCTTAGGTTGAGAGTTCAAATCCCACCTGAAGCATTAGTGTTCAAATACTGTTGGGTTGTGGAGGTTAGCATACTAGAATAGAATGTTGTGGAGGTTAGCACACTATAACATTACAGCATTACAGCTACTTGTCAATATGGACTTGTAGTGCAAGGCAAGTATAACTGTATAATTATAGGCTGTTTATCTTATTGACTCCAACACAGAACCCACCACCACAAATGCAATTCAATTCTGTGGGAAACACTGCCTTCCATTATCAAACCCTTCATCTTATCCACAACAAATAAATAGTCCTGTAGAATCAAGTATTGTTAGAATACTGTTGGGTTGTGGAGGTTAGCACACTATAACGTTACAGCACAGGGTAATCCTAATTTTATGGATCAAATTTATTCCAATCTAACTCAAAAGTTTTGAACAACACAAAGGTTTTATCCAGATCAAAACCAAGAATAGATTATGTGATCTAATCCAATTTCAGGATCCTTGTTTCCTTTTGAACAACCCATTTTCAAGATTTGATCCAATCCGATAGCCGAAATCCGGTAACTGAAATCCGATAACCGAAATCCGATCACATTTCTTTTGAACAATTGTGCCCAAACAATCAAAGCATATGTAAAACTAAAAAGCTATGCTACCTCATGTTCGTTTTGCTCGGACCCCGTAAATCACCGCTTGCGGTTATATTTATTATTATAATGAAACACTCATTTGCCATGGAACCATACAGTAAAAAGTTGGGAAATTTGGCACATTGATTTGGTATAGTCATATGATTAATTTCACTAAGTTTCATGTCAAGTGCTCCAGCGTCCCCAATGTGTCAGATTTTGCATTACATCTATGCGCTTAAAGTTTCAACCATACAAATTGAGCTATACTTGGAATCTTTGGATGAGGCCGAACTTAACTTACCCCATGACGTCAATTTCCGCCATGTTGGATCTTCCGCCATATTGTATTTCATCAAAAACACTTAAAAGTAATCAAAGGTCACAAAGTTTGTCCGATTTTCATGAAACTTGACGCAGATGATTTTCAGACCATGTCTCACAAATGCATTGCTTTTTGGAGCCATATTCAAAACCTATCGCCCGTCGTGACCAATCAAGTTTGGCAGCGAAGCCGCCAAACAGGAAGTGAAGTAATATCTCAGCAAAGCTTTCACGTATCAAAACCAAACTCAGTACATGGGGTCAGGACCCAATAAGGAGGAGGCTCAATAAATTTGATGACTTTTGACCTATAGGTGGCGCTATAATGACCAAAATTACATTTTAGCCTGTAACGGGTGATGTGTTTGGAATTAAAACTTACTATTGGTGTCTGTTAATGTTAATGTTAATGTACTAGTGGTGTCTGTGGGAGGTCCTAAGGCTGACAGATGTGATTTTGTGACGTCAACATAATTGATCCGGCCGCCATATTGGATTTAATCAAAATCACTTAAAAGTTTTCACAGGTCACAAAGTTCATCCGATTTTCATGAAACTTGGCGCAGATGATCTTCAGACCATGACTCACAAACGCATTGCTTTTTGGAGCCATATTGATAACCCGTTGCCCGTGGTGACCAATCAACCGGAAGTGAAGTGATATCTCAGCAAGGCTTTTGCGTATCAACACCAAACTCAGTACATGGTCTCAGGACCCAATTAGGATGAAGCTCAATAAATTTGATGACCTTTTGACCTATAGGTGGCGCTATAATGAGCAAAATTACATTTTAGCCTGTAACGGGTGATGTGTTTGGAATTAAAACTTACTATTGGTGTCTGTTAATGTTAATGTTAATGTACTAGTGGTGTCTGTGGGAGGTCCTAAGGCTGACAGATGTGATTTTGTGACATCAACATAATTGATCCGGCCGCCATATTGGATTTAATCAAAATCACTTAAAAGTTTTCACAGGTCACAAAGTTCATCCGATTTTCATGAAACTTGGCGCAGATGATCTTCAGACCATGACTCACAAACGCATTGCTTTTTGGAGCCATATTGATAACCCGTTGCCCGTGGTGACCAATCAAGTTTGGCGGCAAAGCCGGAAGTGAAGTGATATCTCGGCAAGGCTTTTGCGTATCAACACCAAACTCCAGTACATGGTCTCAGGACTCAATTAGGATGAAGCTCAATAAATTTGATGACCTTTTACCACTATGTGGCGCTATTATAAAAATGCGTCAGCCAAATGTAATGTAATGTAATGTATTATCACAGGAAGTGGGCTCATATTTCAGCAATGCTTTCACGTATTGAAACCAAACTTTGTATATGGACTTGGGACCTTATCCTGAGGACACAAAACACATTTGGTGACCTTCAACCACTAGGGCGGCGCTAAATTAACACAAGATTAGGCCATATCTCAGCAATGCTTTGACATATCTAAACCAAACTTGGTTCATGGACTTGGTTTATGACCACATCCTGAGGATGCACAATCAATTTTGCGACCTTTGACCACTAGGGGTGGTATAATTTGCGACACTTTCTCGTATCGACACCAAACTTGGTACGTGGACTCGTGACTACAACCTGACTACGTACAATAAATTTGGTGATGTTTGAGGTATGCATATGTGTGGGGGGTTATTGGGGTGTGAGGTCAAAAATATCCAGGCAACACTCAGGTGTCAGGTGAGAACCACTGCAGGTTTATTCACGATAACGGGAGCAGGTCACTAGCAACAGCATGTTCCAGTAACACTACTCAAAGTTCTCTAGGGCGAAGCCCCATCTTATACATGTTAATTACATTGGTAATACAAATCACATGAGTACAATGGTCTTTTCCAAAAATCCTCATACATGCAGAAATACAACAATACATATACACTTCTTGGACATACTGTAGCATGTGATCCATGCGCCATACGCAAGTCATGTGGCTACTCCAAGTAAGTAGATAATTGGTCAATACAATACATATACATCCTTCAGCATTCTCTTGCCATAGTCTAGTTCCTGTCGGGATATTCCTAATATTACTGCCTCAGGCAGAATACCCTTAACTCGTGACAAAGGGGGTCATTATTAGAAAATCATGACATGGAGAGAGCAAATGACAGACAAAGCAAAGTTCATGCACAGTATTGAATGTATAGAAAGCATACAAAGAATATAAGAAAATGAAATGTTAATCACTTCTATGTAATAAATGTAGATTAGTATTCACTTCTAATACATGTACAATTATTAATAATCACTTCTAATACATGAAAATGTTAGTAATCCAAAATGTCTCCTTCATTTCCCCCCTTTGGGGCTTAAGGCCACAAAGAAATTTTAGTAATCAAAAAGAAATAAAAAAGAAAAATCCAATTTCCAATAACATCGTCCAAAAACATTTCCGGGTCATCATATCAGGGTAAAACTCATTTCACATTTCAATATCATTCTATCAAATATTTTGTCCAGTTCTATTTATCCAAACAGAATTCATTAATGTTAACATAATATTCAAGGACGAACCACCTAAAAATTGTTCTATCCCTGTCACACGTACTATGTTAAGGCAATCTTTACTAGTACACAGTCGAGATGCAGAGCATGCAGAATCATCAGAAGTCCTGTAGGAAAAAACACGCATTTGAAAAGACTTTTCTTGGCACACCCAGCAGGTCTCATTCGTCCCTGCTACAGTTGTTCTAGCTTGGAAAGCCAGTTGACAGGCTTTATTAGTACCACAGATCTCCTCCTCTGGAGAAGTGGGCATAATCAGTAAGAACACACAGAATAACAACACTAGCCCCACTCTACTCCCAGTTACAAAACAACAAAAGCTTTATTCTATCTTCAACAGCAGAGCTGGCTTGGGTTTGTAGGCCCTCCCCAGGTCACTGTCCAGCGATGATGAAATATCTAGCTAAACTGGAAATAAAACAGTGCTAGTTTAGTGTATACTGATATCTTGTTTCTACTTTTAATATCCACCACTGATTTGGATGATGGATGGTTGAATCCACTAATTTAAATGGACACTGGTGTACCACACTAATTGATTTCCCTACCCTCAAAGGAATGACTTCACATGTGTACTTAGTAAAATGTGTAACAATCAGAGCATACTTTCCTACATTTGTAGTCCAATACTTTCTAGTTGTAATGCAGGTTAAAACAGCAGGATCTTGCAACACTTCCCTTATCCCCGATGGAACATATATCCAAAGGCCTACTGGTGAAGTTTGCCAAAACCTCCACTGGTCAACCTCAAGCATAGTCACAATCCGTTGAGATAATGTTCCGGTTCTTTCACCACTTTGCAGTGTGACAAATGAATCCAAGAGTCTCTTTCCGCAATTCTCACTGCAGTAGGTGTAGACAACAGAACTTGATACGGTCCGCGCCACCGTTCTTCATTCCAGCGTTTTCTTCGAAAGTCCTTAACAAGCACTGGGTATGTACCCAGAAAACTTTGAGGCAAAGCCAACACCACCTGTTAAGAAACAAAAGATAGAGCAGCAATCAGTTCTCGCATGTAACCAGACAAGGTAACAACTACATGAGGTTAGGATTAGGTAAACCTGGAATTGGCATGGGACGGGCAGTCAAAATCTCAAATGGGCTTAAACCATTTGATCTTGATGCACGGCCTCTGAGGTAGAGGAGAGCCAAAGGTAGAGCAGTCACCCAATCCATCCCAGTTGTAGTAGTTATTTTAGTCAATTTAGATTTCAATATTCCATTAACATTCTGGCCATTTTGAAAACATATCCACAATTACAAGGCAATATTCATAACCTCTGCATTTTGTCAATTGAATAAAATCCATCATAATATGTTCAAACGGGTCTGATGGTGGTGGGTGATGCCCTCCATGGGTTCTCACTGTGGGTGCGGTGTTATGTTTTAGACAGGTAATGCACCTATCACAGTAAGCAGCTGCCGTGGTGGTGAATCCTAGTGCAAAATAAAGTTGTTCTATTGTTTTTACCATAGCTGTTGCACTCGCATGATCTAAACCATGAGTACCTTTAGCAACTATATGAAAACATGATTTTGGTAAAACAGGCTTGCCTGTTGGAGTATGTAGCCACAAATCATCATTATTCTTTTTACAATTTTTTTTCTTTTAAATCTATTTTATACATTCTGTACATTTAGAAACACTAAAATTCAGAATGTCTTACAAACTCAGGTGGTATCTTCCTCTCAACTCCCCCCTTCGCGGCACTTTTAGCAGCTGAGTCAGCCCTCTCATTACCAAGGCTGACCTCATCAGCGCCTCTAGTATGCGCTGCACACTTAATTACTGCTACAGCAGAAGGAAGCTGAATTGTCTCTAGCAACAATACAATGAACTCTTTATGTTGTACAGGTTTACCAGTAGCCGTAAGAAAGCCTCTTTCTTTCCATATTGCTCCATGGTCATGAACAATTCCCCAGCAATAACGACTATCAGTGTATATGCAAACAGATTTTCACGCTGCCAACACACAAGCTCGAAAAAGTCCTATCAACTCAGCAGATTGGGCAGAAAAAGTTTGAGGGAGCGAGTAAGATTCAACCACTTCAAATTGATTCACCACAGCGTAGCCACTCCCTACCTCTCCAGATTCCAAGCGTAATGAGGAACCATCGACATAAAAAATTAAGTCAGGGTTAGTAAGGGGTTCCTCAGATATATCAGGACGAGGTTTAGTACAAATTGTTATGACATCACAACAATCATGGCTTTCACCATCTTCGGCGGTAGGTAATAATGTCGATGGGTTGAGGGTGGTACAACGTACAAGTGTGACATGTGGTAAAGTCAATAACACATGTTGGTACAAGAGGAGGCGGGCAGTTGTCAGATGTGATGTCTTTGCTTGTAAAAGCAATGCATGCACGTCATGTGGAACATGAACAGTCAAAGGATGCATTAATACTAGATCCGCACAAGCCATTACTGCATTTGAAGCAGCTGCAACAGACTTCAAACAAGGCACCCAGCCTCTTGCTACCGATCCAGTCTCTTTGACAGATAGGCTATTGGTCTATACTGTCCACCATGCAACTGACATAATACCCCAGACATGTAACCTCAAGATCATAATTAGGCAATCCCAAAGCTGGAGCTGAAGCTAAAGCTTGTTTCAAAATCACAAAAACAGTCTCACAGTCGTCAGTCCAAGTCATAATGTCAGTCAAACTCTTACAAGCATTTGCGCATGCCCGGAGAGGTTGTGCCTTCTCCGAGAAGTCTAAAATCCAAACACGGCAATAACCAATCATTCCTAAGAAGCCTAACAATTGCTGCTTTGTCCTGGGTCTCGGACAGCCAGTAATTGCAGTGATGCGTGACGCATCCAGGGCCCTGCAGCCAGGAGTAAGTATATGACCCAAGTACTTAACTTGCTCTTGGCAGAGTTGCAACTTTTCTTTAGAGACTTTAAGTCCCACCCTGGCCAGGTATTTCAGCAATGCCACTGTGTCAATCAGGCATGATTCCTTTGATAGACTTCCTAATAAAACATCATCAACATAAGAAATAACAGTACTTCCTGCCAGTGTAAATTGTGTCAGACAGGCCACTAATGCCTCATTAAACACTGAAGGTGATTCTGTGTATCCCATAGGCAAACAACTCCAAGTAAACCTTTGACCTTTAAAGGTGGAGGCAAACCAAAATTGAGAGGCAGGATGTACTCTTATCATAAAAAACGCATTTTTAATATCAATTACAGAATAAAACTTCGCAGTGGATGGCAGACTAGAGAGAATTGTGCAAGGATTTGGCACAATAGGATGCCTCGGATGAATAGCGTCGTTAACAAGTCTTAAATCTTGCACAAATCTCCAAGTGCCATCAGACTTCTTAACGGGCAAAATTGGTGTGTTAACTGGGGAGGAACTGCAACGCACAATAGCTCCCCTATCCAATAATGATTTGAATACGGGCTCTATCTCCTGCTCAGCCTCTTTCGACAACGGATATTGGGCTTTCGACGGGTAATGCAATGTTTTTTGCGCATATTTTTAATGTTTGAGCAGTAGATAGAGTCCCAAAGTCATAACTATCAGCTGTCCAGAGATTATCTGAAACAGCGGCTAACAGATCTGCTTTCTCTTTTAAAGAGAGAACCCTCCATTCATCGGGTTGGGTTAATGAGGGTATTAAACATGCAGAGAGCTCTTTCTGCACAGGAGTAACTTTCAAAGAACACCACTGTTGGAAAAAATATGCATCTTGTGATGGTGAATAAAACAAATCTCGGACCACTGTCCAATCTTTAGCAATCACACACGCTTTCACAAACGGCCCTAAATCAATCCAATTTTCTTGGGCTTTTATCAATGCAACATGTGGATAAGAATTTGGGTTTGCAAACAAATATTTCAGACCTGGAGACAGGTCTACTACTACTGCAGAGTAGATTTTAGAGGTCAATACGCCGGCTACATCAATAGTCTCAATACTATTTCCTATCTGGTACCACTCTTTCACATACAGCTGATCTGGAGAGCCTTGAAAACATGCGATTGTACACTGAAATTGCTCAGGGATTTCTGTCTTTTCTAGAACCGAGATCGGAGATTTTAATGCTAAACTAATGTCTTTACACTCATATCCTATCCATGTGGGGTTAACTTTCTGACAATACAAATAAATGGGCCCTTCTAGACCTACTCCTTCAGGAGAAAGAAAAAGTGTAAGATTTAATTTACACATTAGATCTCGGCCTAGTAAATTTTCAGGGCAAACACTGCTCAGGAGAAAAGAATGTTCTATTGTCTGATGTTCATATTGAACCACTAAAGGGATAGAAACTGGTTCTGCCACTGATTGGCCTGAAGCTCCTGTTACATATATAACTCGATTGCTTTTTAATGTTAAAAACTTACAACTATCTTTCCTTCCAAGTGTACTAACATCTGCTCCTGTATCAACTAAAAAAGATACATCATTATCATTCAGATAAAGAGTTAGCTTAGGTTGTGCGGCAGCATTCAAAGTCAGTTGGGGATAAAGGGTGATACAGAAGTGTTGATGAGGGGTCCCGGAGTCCCCTGTTCAGAGTCCTCCCTGTCCTATTCAGAATTTCCATTCTGTGTCCAGACCGGACCCTGAGGGCGTCGTTGTGATGATTTATCCCTGTCTTCAGACAATATCTCGCTATGTGTTCTACGTCTCCACAATTCCAGCAACCGTTTCTTTCAGTCCACCTAAATCCTGCTCTCCTTCCTCCACAAAGTTTGTTAACTGCTGAAGCCACTCTTCCCAAGAATTCTCTAGCAGTCTGTTGTAAGCTGAGAAATAGCCATTTTAGTCCAATCTTCAGTAGGTGAATACTTGCAGGGGCTTAGGGGCAGGAACAGCCACAGCTGGTTGTGGTGCAGGGGGTGCTGAAGGGAATGGTGGTGGAGATTTACGGACTAAGGGCTGGAGGTCAGGTTCACTCGTCTGCACATAGACTTCAGTCTGTGTCCATAGCTCCGCACAAACCTTCTCTCTCTCTCTCTGGCCCTGCTCTTTCTGTTCCATAACTTTTCTCTTCTCCTCTCTTTCCCTCGCTTCTCTTTCCCACATATCAAACAAATCATGCTTAAAAGGCCTAGCCTTCCTTTCCATCATAGCCCTACATTCAGTTAACCTTTCCAAACTCAACGTACCATCTAAAGGAAATTTTCCTTCAGTCCATCTACTCCACTTATTCAATAAACATTCATCTACACATTCAGATCCATATTTCTTATATCTTTTAAACATCAATAATTATGTATACCTTTGGGCAATTTAACAGTTTAACTATTCCCCATAGCAGTGTCCCTTTAATATATTTTTATTAGCCAAATTACCTCACGCCTAAAACAGAGCAAACTATCAGAGTACAATAGCAATGTTCTCAACCAATCCAATCCCCGTATCAAGCGCTTTAAGCCAATCCTACCGATTGCTTCTCTTAGCAGATCCTTTATCGATTGCTCTTCGGCTGTGCTCACAAGCCAACCTTTCTACCTTCCTACAAGTAGAGCAGATTGCTTCGGTGGCACCCCGGCACACAAGCCAACTTTTAACTACAAAGCGGTAGAAAAAAATCGCTTCCCACTCACCACCTAGGTGCCTGTGACCACAATATGGTAATACCGTATCCGAGACACAGGATGACTCCCTTCCGGCAAGGATGGCCCCCGCGGGCGATGTTGCCTTTTTTCCACGGTATTGTCCCAAAATCAAAAATAGATCTCCCGTAAGCGCTTTTCGGGTCCTACGCCTTCCAGGTTTCACCGCCGCGTCTCGGAGTTAGGTATCCCACCCGCTGCCACCAAAATGAGGTCAAAAATATCCAGGCAACACTCAGGTGTGAGGAACCACTACAGGTTTATTCACGATACCGGGAGCAGGTCACTAGCAACAGCATGTTCCAGTAACACTACTCAAAGTTCTCTAAGGCGAAGCCCCATCTTTTACATGTTAATTACATTGGTAATACAAATCACATGAGTACAATGGTCTTTTCCAAAAATCCTCATACATGCAAAAATACAACAATACATATACACTTCTTGGACATACTGTAGCATGTGATCCATGCGCCATACGCAAGTCATGTGGCTACTCCAAGTAAGTAGATAATTGGTCAATACAATACATATACATCCTTCAACATTCTCTTGCCATAGTCTAGTTCCTGTCGGGATATTCCTAATATTACTGCCTCAGGCAGAATACCCTTAACTCGTGACAAAGGGGGTCGCATGACCTTTATTAGAAAATCATGACATGGAGAGAGCAAATGACAGACAAAGCAAAGTTGATGCACAGTATTGAATGTATAGAAAGCATACAAAGAATATAAGAAAATGAAATGTTAATCACTTCTATGTAATAAATGTAGATTAGTATTCACTTCTAATACATGTACAATTATTAATAATCACTTCTAATACATGAAAATGTTAGTAATCCAAAATTTCTCCTTCAGGTGTGTGGGGGAGGAAGTTTATCTGTGTATATGTGTTTGTGTGGGACGGGGGGGGGGGGTTAATTGGGTGTGTGTATAATGTAGGAACATTGGGTTGCCATGACAACTCCTGCTCAACTGCTTGGCCCCCTCATTGCTGCTTGCAGCTATATTTATTTAAATGTATTTGTCATCTCTTGATGTCATGGGCACGCTGGCGACTATGCCGCTCCATCCGGCATCTTTTGTCTTGTTGTTATGTGTCTTGTTTGTGTGGAGCGCTTTGGGTTGCACTCTGTGCATGTTAAATGCGCTTTAAAAATAAAACTGACTTGACTTGACTTGACTGTTTTAAGTTGGATTACATTATTGGAGCAAAACATCATACCCAGCATTATTTCTGCCTGTTGAGCGCATTGCTGGGAGTTGTGTGGTTAATATATTCACTGTTCATTTAAGACCAAAGAAGACCAAAGAAAAGGTCACTGTAGTCATTCCACTATGCACTGTGGTTGAGATCTAGGAGACTGTGATGTTTGCATGGAATGCACCTATTAACCTTTGTGACAAAGCCTCATTAAAACCAATTGTTGAAATAAAAAGTTTTGTGTATCTTTTTTACATAACATTGGCCATTGCTTATGACATATACTTTCATTAAATAAAGTGTTTTTGGTGTTGCCTGCAAATTGCCGTGTGCAGTCATAAACCTGAACTTCCATGACAATCTACAGTGGCGCTTACTGACGAAAATCCCACTTTTCATGCAGTGACATACGCCGACCACGACTCCATCTTCGGGACGAATTCCCGACTATGCTCCCTATCAAAGCCATATTGTCTAACTTATATTGTTTTATCCTCATAGCCAATTTTTCTGTGGTGTATTTCAGTAAATAACACAGTACAGTCAACACTCTTGCTGCATGTTCGCTCTTTACAGGGCTCAAGTAGGAACCTGAATACAGTAGGGATGCACGATATATCGGCAGCCGATATATTATTGGCCGATAAGTGAAAAAATGAAAATATTATTATCGGTCCGATAACAGAATTCTGGCCGATAATTTGCGCCAATATTTTTTAAAGTCCTAATTTAGGCCACCGTAAGGTCCGTCTGCTACTTGAGCTTGGTTGGCTATACTTTTTCCTCAGTATACTGTCAGCGGTGTGAATGTATTTCACCACTCTAACAAAATCTGTGGATATGCGTTCATTGATCCGCCATTTTACCTTACCAGAGCGGAGCTCAGCCCTATCTAGAGCCGTCTTGTGCTGGTGTGTTTGCACTTTACCGCGCTGATCGGGGAAACAAATAAGCAAACTCGTTAGTACATAAGTAGGCCTAGTTCTAAGTTGTGTTTTAGTATTATATTTGCATTACGTTAGCTTGAGTTTTGTATTACTACCTAGAAATATGCTAACCATTCCTGCTTCAGTTCCAGACAGGTCATCATTGTAAGTTATTAAAACCTTCGGGGCTAACCCCTTTAATTTCTGCTGCAGCAGGTTGTGCGCAACAGAGTAGACGGACATAAGATACAGTCTGAGGAGTTGCAGCTTTATTCAGTTACCCGCAGTTGAAACTAAACCTAAGTTTCCCTCACAAACTCTGATTTGGTCACTATATACTGTAGCTTATTCCCAGCTGAGCCGTTTATGAGCGTTTAGTCCTAAATTAAAACGATTCATACTCTCTAGCCACTCACTCGCAATTCACTGACGTCAGGTTCACTTAAAGGAGCCACACATACTGTAGGGCTAGGCTACTGTTATGTTGTTGACTGCCACACTATTGAGGACTATTATGAGTTCTGTCCATCATAGGGGTGTCACGATTCTCCAAATCCTCGATTCGATGTAATTTTCGATTTTAAAGTCACGATTCGATTCGATTTTCGATCTTTTCAAATATTACTATTAATGCATTCCTTATATGTTATTTACTCTTTTTGGTCTTTTCCTTTTCTTTTTCAGGGGGCTTTTATTTTGAAACCGCTTTGAAACCGTTCCAACCGCGAGGTTGTAATGTAAACAGAACTAACATTAGGCTAAAACAGAGACGTGAACATATTGAAATGAAACAACACAGAATGTTAATTTGATTGATTTTCACTCCGAAAAGACCCAAGGTTAGTGTTCATGGAATATGTACTTATAAATGTGCATTTTAAGCCTTAAAGTAACTTTGGATTGTAATTAGACCATCTTTTCACTGGCTAAGTTGAGTGGGCTAAAGTAGTTTTAATTGACGTGAATGAACGAATACTTCCACACCGGTGATTTCAAAGTAGCAAGAGGGGCTTTGATTTCGGTAGGTTGATGTGTAGGCCTATATTTTAACTGGCTGCAGCGATCGGAGTGTTGACGCTGCAGTTCAGCACGTGCATGTGTGTTTGTGCGTCTTGGCATACATGCTGGACGTGACATTGGGGGTGTGGCTGCATCGTCGATTCTACTTTTAAGTTCGAAGTTCGAGATTGAGATGTAATTTCGATCGATTTCGAAATAAAATCGAAATCGTGACACCCTTAGTCCATCATTTGGTGGTAGGTAAAATTACTGCAATAAAATTATGCTTATTAAATGCTTTCCCCAAATCACTTTTCACAATTTTTTTTCAAGAGTAATATTATCGGTTATCGTATCGGTATCGGCCACAACAAACCAATAAATATTGGTTATCGTTATCGGCCCTAAAATTCCATATCGGTGCATCTCTAGAATACAGATATACCAGCATTCCCTAGTTAGGCGGAGATGATTGGTCTACAGCACAACCAAATTACCAAAATACCAAAACTCAATAGTACATCACACTACACAAACAATGTGCATATTTAACAGGCTAAACATATAATCTACACTCAAAACAGCAGTTAGGCTTATGTCATTTTGATCTGTAAAATATCACATACAGCCATGCTCACATCCACATTATTGAATGCTTAGCTGGAATTATATTTTTTCCTATCATCCTATTCATAAAGCAGGCCTACCTGTGGGCATGTAATTGGGCAACAGATTTTCTACAGGAATAGCATATTTAAAGGGGCACTGCACTAGCTTCAGTGTAAAGTCAGCAAGTGAAAAGTGGCATATGTTTTTGAAAGGGGGAGAGCTTGTGTCCGGTGTTATGTCTCCCTATGCATTCTATTCTACATTTAATGTGAGGTCAATTATTTTGCTTTGGTTTTGGTTTTTGGTTTTGGAAGATGATTCCACTTGAACAACCTAGCTAGTTAATATTGTGAATTATATAATGCAGTGGTTCTCAAACATTTCACAATGAGTACCACCTCAGAAAACAATTGGCTCTCCAAGTACCACCATTATGACGGGCATTAAAATACAGTAGTGTAGTCCAATTTCACTACATTGTGTTAAGTTTTTTTTTTTGTTCAAAACGTAATTTAAATTTAACTTCAGTGATTGTGTGGTTATGGATTTTGTATTATATATATTTTGACACCACAGCTTGAGAACCACTGATCTAATGGATTTCTACATTGACTGCTGTGCTTCCTTCTGTTGATACTGTTCATCTTACTTTTGATGATTAATGGCTGCCTATGTACTGCTTTAGGTCCTCCAGGACCAGTTGGCCCAATGGGACCTCCTGGAAAAATTGGACAGATTGTAAGTAACTTAGTAAAAAGTGCACACAAGTAAACAACACACTCATTTAATACAAAGGAAAGCCCTTTAGGAATTATGATTTATGAGTGGTTGAGGAAACTGGGCTAGGCATCTAACATACTATTTGTTATGTATAATGCACATTTTTCCTCAGTTTTTTTAATCTAATATTAGGGATGCATATTATCAGTGGTGGATCAGTGGTCAGTGGTGGGGGAGCGGGGAATAGGGCATAACTAACGCAGTTAGTGGGCTAAAGTCACCCACACCACAAATTGCCAGAAAATCACTTTTCATTCATTCAAAGCACTTTTCAACATTGTGAATAGGGTTGTAGTTTCACATGATATTTTTCTGGATTGTGTGAAATTCTTAAAGGGACACTTCACCCATTTGCATTAAGCTTTGTATCGTTTGAACCCAGTCATGTTTCCTGAGATGGGAGAAATACAGATTTCAGTGTTGCAGCTCCTGCTTTCAATGATGTAAAAATCGTCATTTTGTGTCATTGAAAGCAGGAAATCCCATATCTTTGTTGAGTGGGTGAGACCATAGATATACATAATAAAGGCTAGATGTCTTACTGTGGAGTCTCTAAGATGTCTCATCATGAAAACAAGCAAATTTGGCTGTCAATGTGTTGAGCAAATTTGTCTTCAAAAGATTCCTTAAAATAAGTCAAAGTCTTTTTAAATTAAGTCAAAATGATCTTTTGAGAGAGTTCTAGGTAAGTCTCTTCATACTAAAAACAATACCAAATAGATCTTAATATAAAATTAGATTTGCGGTTCCGAGGAACTGCAAGAGTGGGTTTGATCAGGGGCATGGAACTCGGCCTCATCCAAGGATTCCGACGGTACCTCATTTATGAAAATCGGGCACACGGATCAAAAGTTATCTGCATTAACGCAACATTCAATAAGCTAAAACGCATAAATAACGTGGTTGCTATGCTGGTTGCTAGGGCAATCATGCTGGTTGCTATGGTGGTCGCTAGGTTAGAAGGCCAGCGCCTCCTGAGAGGCCTGAAGGTTCAGTTCTGAGGTTGTTGGCTGCTGGAACCGAAAAATGGACTGCATTTTCTTAAAAGACAATGTGACTGAAGTGCGGGCAAAGTTTGCACAGAAATGTACGATTTTTCCCACCCTCATTGACCTTGTCATAAAACTTGTTTAAATGATCACACGACGCCTCCTTGCTGCTTTGTCGTCTACATCAGCCTTTCTCAAACTTCTTTGACCTGAGGCCCAGTCAAGGCATACTTTGGGGTCATAGGGCCCACCTACATGAACCCACCCCCTCCTCCCACCCCCCCACCCCCATCAAATTGTAATGATATCACAATTATTATTATTTTTATACTATATTGCTATACATGCACTTCAAAACAGTCAATGTTTAAAGTGCTAAGATTGTTCACAAAAGTTTGTGAAAGCATGCACATCAGAGTACTGCTTTACTAATGTAAAATATAATTAGACCTACACTAGTTTCATTGTTTTTGCATTGTTGCATGATGCTTGCATGAGAAATTATATGGGTGCCGTTGTTTTGGGATGTTTCCCTCATGCAAGCATCACTGATAGAGTATATATATGCTATTTAATTACATTTCATTTGAATGCCTGAATGTAAGAATTCAGGAAACACAATACCAGCTTTTAACATTTCTGTTGTGTATCACATAACACATGAACTGTTTACATACTACTGATAGCCCATTACTGTACACAATAATACTGTGCCCATTCATTAACATATATTAAACATCAGGCGTCTTGTTTACACATTTAAACCATATTTGCACTTCGAATTTCGACTCCAAATTGTAGTAACTACATCTACGAAGTCTAAGGAAGATAACCATGTAGTCTGTTCAAAGATAAGATACATTTTGACAGAACTACAGACTTCGTGAAAGTAGTACCTAAAATGACTCCATTCACTTCATTGCAAAATCGCGGTTGGTCTGTTTACACATTAAAACCATATTTACACTTCAAATTTCGCTTCCAAATTGTAGTAACTACATCTACGAAGTCTAAGGAAGATAACCATGTAGTCTGTTCAAAGATGAGATACATTTTGACAGAACTACAGACTTCGTGAAAGTAGTACCTAAAATGACTCCATTCACTTCATTGCAAAATCGCGGTTGGTCTGTTTACACATTAAAACCATATTTACACTTCGAATTTCGCTTCCAAATTGTAGTAACTACATCTACGAAGTCTAAGGAAGATAACCATGTAGTCTGTTCAAAGATAAGATACATTTTGACAGAACTACAGACTTCGTGAAAGTAGTACCTAAAATGACTCCATTCACTTCACTTCCTTTTTTCTAGCTCGCAAAATCGCGGTTGTTCTGTTTACACATTAAAACCATATTTACACTTCGAATTTCACTTCCAAATTGTAGTAACTACATCTACGAAGTCTAAGGAAGATAACCATGTAGTCTGTTCAACGATAAGATACATTTTGACAGAACTACAGACCTCGTAAAAGTAGTACCTAAAATGACTCCATTCACTTCATTGCAAACAGTGTGATAAATGGCCATCACGTAAAGCATATAGCATATGACAACAGCAAATAGCTAACGTTTACGTTAGCCTAACTTACTTATCGTTGACGTTGACCCGACACGTTCATAAGTTAGACCATAGACTGATAAGGACGTCCATCAAACTAAAAGGGTTCGTTCTTCGATGTCTTCAAATTCGTTCAAATTCCGTGTGTATCCTGTGTATCTTTCGTGCTGCTATCCTGTTGCCTCTTCCCTGCTGTTCCGGCAACAAGGTTTCACGCGAGATTTACGCCACATCCCAGAGAGTTGTGTTTTCCCAAGATGGCGCCCGTCTGTATATGTGAACGAGACGTGAACGGTACTGTTTTTCTTTTTAATTAACTGCCTGTAGACTTACACAGTTCTCAATGCTTCGGTTTACATGTAGATACCCTCATTATGCTACGGTGTAAGTGTGTTGCTATTTAGAGCCTTGGTAGCGATTAGTTTTTACTCTAATCACAGCACAGCACCCAGAATGCATTGCAACAAACCGTCATGAAGGGACTCATCGTTAGGTCGGCTTTAAATAGCATACAGAACCTATAGTAATTTAACGTTGTCTGTAAGCTCCACAGATCGTGGCAAGACAATTGAATTGAGTGTGAACTTCTTGCCGGGCAATGATGAGTAACTTAACATGAATAGTAGTGATGCGTGGATGTGCATAATATCTGTATGAAAGTGTGTTTCTCAATGTAATAATCTATACAACTGTACACATGACTAAGTTTGAATGGAGCTAGCTGGGCATAGAACTGGGCTGAAAGGATCTTTTTTTACATGACCTTTACAACTGGTGCTGGCAAGGCATTGAACTGGGCTTCATTCGAGGATTCCAACGGTACCTCATATTTGAAAATCGGACATACAGGTCAAAGGTTACATGCACACACCTTCATATACACAAACAGCCCAGCCCAGCCCATTATAGTCTGGTCAGTTTAGGGCAAATGGCTGCAAAAAATGATTAACATTTGAGCCAATGTTTTTCTGTTCATTTAGGGCATAATAAACCAAAAAATGCAAGGAGCCCAAAAAATTAAGTGGGGGAAGGCCCTGAAACGGCCACACCCAGAATTCTGTATCTCGGCTCCTGAAGGTCACAGAGAGTTGGTTCTGGGCTTAAAAGATGCAGAAACACCACGTTTATATTAGTGTTATGAACAAGCATAAGCCGTAAAACCTTTACTTTTTGAGATATTGACGAAAAACTAGTTTTTGCATGGTGCACAGGCCACGTTTCATGTATCAGCTCCTGAAGGTTGTAGAGAATCATATTTAGTTTTTATTAGGTATGAATCTCATCTTATATCAATGTTATGAACCACCAAACTCCCTAAATGACCTTAATTTATTTTAAATATTGATGCAAAAAATTAATAAGAACTGTCGCAAAAATCTGTATTTTAGCTTTGAGAACCACCTAAATCTATGGAATTTAGTTACCAAACTAACTTGGATGGATCAGATGAATCTGGGATAGAAGAAATGTAGTTGGCCTCTACTGTTGAATTTTCGTTCGAAACAACTGTATTGTATTGTTTATCAAACTATATTTGTGTTTAACTTGTGTACTAAAAAATCAGTGTTCTGCTGAGGCCCCCAAAGTTCTGCTGTTCCCTGATTTGATGATCTCCATTTGACTGAACTGGCATGTGCTTGACATGAAAAATGTCATGTAAATGTGTGCAACGTTTTCATTTTTAAATCCACCACAGGAACTTGGAGGAAGGTACAGTACATAACAGATAGATTGATAGATATACGTTATTGATCCCCTAAGGGGAAATTCAAGGTCCCAACTTAAGACATCACAACATACACTACAACATAAACAGGATGATAAAATAACAACTCCACTAATAAGGACAGTAAAAGATACTAAATCAAGTATAGTATAGTATAGTATATACTCTTTTGATCCCGTGAGGGAAATTTGGTCTCTGCATTTATCCCAATCCGTGAATTAGTGAAACACACACAGCACACAGTGAGGTGAAGCACACACTAATCCCGGCGCAGTGAGCTGCCTGCATCAACAGCGGCGCTCATGGAGCAGTGAGGGGTTAGGTGCCTTGCTCAAGGGCACTTCAGCCATGCCTACTGGTCGGGGTTCGAACCGGCAACCCTCCAGTGACAGGTCCGAGGTGCTAACCAGTAGGCCACGGCTGCCCCTAAATCAAGGATCCACGTGAATGTACGAAGGATGTATAAGCATGAATCTCTTGCGTAACAGGGCAGGGACTGACCCTGTGTTTCAGTGGTAAGGTGCTCTATGAGGTGTGTGTCATGGTGATAGTGCAAATAAGTCCAACAGCGGAGTGATAGTCTAGAGTCAAGAGACCAGCATTAAATATGGACAATATAAGAGATAAATGTAAGCATAGTTATATAAGAATTATAGCAGCAGTGCAAGGATAAGTTTGAAGTGATAGGATATCAGCCATTGGTCAAGTATGAAGTTAGACCACAGTCCACAGTGGAGGGAGGGGTTGTACATGTGGGCTAGTATAGCCTGTAAACAGTGTAGACAGTCTAAGCAGTAACATTGTGGGTGAGTGGACAGTCCGTACACAACATTGTTATAGGAGGTCATAAAAGTGTAGAAGAGGGTGGAGAGGCAGATAGACTAAGCAGAGAAGTCGATCTCTTCACTTCCCTTTCGTGAAGCATTGAAGAGTAGTATGTCCCATGGGTTGAGTTTGCACCATTCCTCCACCAGGCTCCTGTATTCCTCCTCTTGCCCATCCCTGATACACCCCACAATTGCAGTATTATCCAAAAACTTCTGCATGTGGCATCACTCAGTGTTGTAGCAGAAGTCTGACGTGTACAGGGTGAACAGGACTGGAGAGAGCTCAGTTCCCTGTGGAGCTCCGGTGCTGCTGATCACAGTGTCAGAGAGGCAGTTCTTCAGTCTGACGAACTGTGGCCGCTCTGTCAGGTAGTCTGTTAATCCAGGATACTAGTTGAGCATCCCCACCCATCTGCAGGAGATTGTCACCCAGTCTGAGGGGTTGGATGGTGTTAAAAGCACTAGAAACATCAAAGAACATGATTCTCACAGCACTTTTCCCCTTGTCCAGGTGAGAATGCGTCCTGTGTAGATGATATGTGATGGCATCGTCCACGCCCACTTTCTCCTAGTATGCAAACTGTAGCGGGTCTAGTGCATGGCGTACCTGGGGTCTTAGTATGCACAAGACCAGGCCTCCATGGTCTTCATCACGTGTGATAACTGCTGTCACGTTACAAAAACCTATCATTTTTGGACTTTCACTTTGTTTACATTGTTTCTTAGAAGGTTGTTGGGGTCCTCATCTTCTAACAAAGAGCCTTAATCAACTTAAGCAGTAGTAGGCCCCATGAGTAGATTTAGAGCTTTTGCCCAAACAAACTGCATTGCTTTCATGAGCAGATTTACAAAAAAAGGTGGCTTGGGCGCTGATTGATTCAGTGATAAAAGGTTTTTCACAAATATCTCAGAAATTAAAGGTTTAAGGGCCTATGTTTCTTCATAACACTAATATAAATGTGACATTTCCGCATCTTTTAAGCAGAAGACCAACTCTCTGCGACCTTCAGGAGCCGAGATAGAAAATTCCAGGTCTAAAAAGTGGGCGTGGCCGTTTCAGGGCCTTCCCCCACCTAATTTTTTGGGTTCCTTGCATTTTTTTCTTTATTTGGCCCTAAATGAACAGAAAAACATTGGCTCAAATGTTAATCATAATTTGCAGCCTTGACCCCATTTTTGCCCCAAACTGACCAGACTATTAGACATTGCCAGATGGCTTAGAACTCTGCCAGGTGCAAGTAATCAACTCTAGCAGGAGAGCTCTACCAGGTGCAAGTAATGAGGTGCTGTGATGTCATAGAGCCCCAGCATTCCGCCATTCATTTCAATGGGGCCCAAAAATGCCGAAAAACGGGAATACCGCGAAAACGACAAGGGCCAGCGACACGAAAGCAACAAGCAAGTTACACCGGTTCGGGCCTGAATTTTTGGAGTTCGAACCGCATCGATAGCTCAAACGGTCTAGGAGCAGTAGTTCGGCCAAAAAGTGGGTGAAAAGGAATAATAAACTAGAATTGCGGTTCCGAGGAACTGCAAGAGTGGGTTTGATCAGGGGCATGGAACTCGGCCTCATCCAAGGATTCCAACGGTACCTCATTCATGAAAATCGGACATACGGGTCAAAAGTTACATGCACACACCTTCATATACACAGACAGCCCAGCCCAGCCCATTATAGCTCTGCCAGGTGGCTTAGAACTCTTCCAGGTGCAAGCTTAAGCAATTAGAGCTGTGATGTCACAATCGAAATTTGAATTCTGAACATTCCGCCATTCATTTCAATGGGCCCAAAAAACGCCGAAAAACGGGAATACCGCGAAAACGACAAGGGCCAGCGACACGAAAGCAACAAGCAAGTTACACCGGTTCGGGCCTGAATTTTTGGAGTTCGAACCGCATCGATAGCTCAAACGGTCTAGGAGCAGTAGTTCGGCCAAAAAGTGGGTGAAAAGGAATAATAAACTAGAATTGCGGTTCCGAGGAACTGCAAGAGTGGGTTTGATCAGGGGCATGGAACTCGGCCTCATCCAAGGATTCCAACGGTACCTCATTCATGAAAATCGGACATACGGGTCAAAAGTTACATGCACACACCTTCATATACACAGACAGCCCAGCCCAGCCCATTATAGCTCTGCCAGGTGGCTTAGAACTCTTCCAGGTGCAAGCTTAAGCAATTAGAGCTGTGATGTCACAATCGAAATTTGAATTCTGAACATTCCGCCATTCATTTCAATGGGCCCAAAAAACGCAGAAAAACGGGAATACCGCGAAAACGACAAGGGCCAGCGACACGAAATCAACAAGCAAGTTACACCGGTTCGGGCCTGAATTTTTGGAGTTCGAACCGCGTCGATAGCTCAAACGGTCTAGGAGCAGTAGTTCGGCCAAAAAGTGGGTGAACGGGAATAATAAACTAGAATTGCGGTTCCGAGGAACTGCAAGAGTGGGTTTGATCAGGGGCATGGAACTCGGCCTTATCCAAGGATTCCAACGGTACCTCATTTATGAAAATCGGACATACGGGTCAAAAGTTACATGCACACACCTTCATATACACAGACAGCCCAGCCCAGCCCATTATAGCTCTGCCAGGTGGCTTAGAACTCTTCCAGGTGCAAGCTTAAGCAATTAGAGCTGTGATGTCACAATCGAAATTTGAATTCTGAACATTCCGCCATTCATTTCAATGGGCCCAAAAAACGCAGAAAAACGGGAATACCGCGAAAACGACAAGGGCCAGTGACACGAAATCAACAAGCAAGTTACACTGGTTCGGGCCTGAATTTTTGGAGTTCGAACCGCGTCGATAGCTCAAACGGTCTAGGAGCAGTAGTTCGGCCAAAAAGTGGGTGAATAGGAAGATATAATAACTAGAATTGCGGTTCCGAGGAACTGCAAGAGTGGGTTTGATCTGGGGCACGGAACTCGGCCTCATCCAAGGATTCCAACGGTACCTCATTTATGAAAATCGGACATACGGGTCAAAAGTTACATGCATACACCTTCATATACACAGACAGCCCAGCCCAGCCCATTAGAGCTCTGCCAAGTGGCTTAGAACTCTTCCAGGTGCAAGCTTAAGCAATTAGAGCTGTGATGTCACAATCGAAATTTGAATTCTGAACATTCCGCCATTCATTTCAATGGGCCCAAAAAACGCAGAAAAACGGGAATACCGCGAAAACGACAAGGGCCAGCGACACGAAATCAACAAGCAAGTTACACCGGTTCGGGCCTGAATTTTTGGAGTTCGAACCGCGTCGATAGCTCAAACGGTCTAGGAGCAGTAGTTCGGCCAAAAAGTGGGTGAAAAGGAATAATAAATAAATAAATAAAGTAAACTTAAGAAGAACAATAGTGGGCTTGCTGGATCAAACCCACTAATAAGTAAACTTAAGAAGAACAATAGTGGGCTTGCTGGATCAAACCCACTAATAAAGAAATAAAGAAAACTTAAGAAGAACAATAGTGGTCTTGCTGGATCAAACCCACTAATAAAAAAAACTTAAGAAGAACAATAGTGGGCTAGCTCCGCAAGCCCACAGCATGGCTTTCAGCCATGCTGTGGTCTTGCTGGATCAAACCCACTAATAATAAGTAAACTTAAGAAGAACAATAGTGGTCTTGCTGGATCAAACCCACTAATAAAGAAATAAAGAAAACTTAAGAAGAACAATAGTGGGCTTGCTGGATCAAACCCACTAATAAGAAAACTTAAGAAGAACAATAGTGGGCTTGCTGGATCAAACCCACTAATAAGTAAACTTAAGAAGAACAATAGTGGGCTTGCTGGATCAAACCCACTAATAAAGTAAACTTAAGAAGAACAATAGTGGTCTTGCTGGATCAAACCCACTAATAAGTAAACTTAAGAAGAACAATAGTGGGCTTGCGAAGCCATGCTGTGGTCTTGCTGGATCAAACCCACTAACAATAGTGCCCACAGCATGGCTGTGCTGGATCAAACCCACTAATAAATAAAGAAAACTTAAGAAGAACAATAGTGGGCTTGCTGGATCAAACCCACTAATAATAATAATAAGAAAACTTAAGAAGAACAATAGTGGGCTTGCTGGATCAAACCCACTAATAAGAAAACTTAAGAAGAACAATAGTGGGCTTGCTGGATCAAACCCACTAATTAATACTTGGTTAGATTTTATTTTTTGTAGTGTAAGACATTGTCTAAAAATTGGAAATTCTGCTGGTTGTAAATTCGTACGAAACTTGTAAATGTGTAAAACCTTGTAAATTTGTATTTTACGATTGTATTGATTTATTTTTTTACCTTAAATGTAATTTTTTAGCCAGTGGTAAAAGTGTTCACAGGGTTGTAAATTTGTTTTAGATTTAAGCAATAAGCCCCGAGAGGCCGTAGGTTACGCTGATTCTACAACAGAACATAACACATAACTAAGGACTATGGTTGGACTACTGTTTGCACCCTCACCATGACACTCACTTTAGCACCTCACCAGTCCCGGCCCTGTCACTACAAGCGTCTTACTGTATGCTTGATCACCCTCAAGCACATTGGACTTTCTTAATTTAACTTATATAGTGTATTTAGTATTTAGTTTTATTAGTTTTCTTATCTGTCTTATCTTCTACTGTCTTTATTGTACAGTGGAGTTTAGTTATATGTTTATACTTACACTTATGTTTACCATTTCTGCTGTAAGTGCATGTTGTGTGTTATATCTGTATGCTACTGAGACCCTTGAATTTCCCCTTGAGGATCAATAAAGTATCTATCTATCTATCTATCTATCTAGCTGTTGTAGAATCAGCGTAACCTACGGACTCGAGTGGCTTATTGCTTTTCTAAAACTGTTGCTATAAATACCTAACCTGACCCTAGCCAGATGAATTTCGTTCCGCTTAGCTCCGCCTAGCTTCACTCACATCCATCTGGGACCTCTTCCATTGAGAGTGATTTCTGCAACCGATTTTATGGTACAGCCAATCAGGACGCAGGGCGGGAGTTTCATAGATGTGACATAGCGTAGAAGCGACTGTGAGACTGTTATTAGCGTCACGGGTTGGCTTTGATGTGAGTGGTTGAAGTAGCACGTCAATAGATGACGGACAAGTGGCTTATTCAATCATATGCAAGCATTTTTTGATTAGGCCCAGCCTTCTGAAGCAACACTTCAATGGATCGGTTCCAGATGGATGAGTGGAGCTAGGCGGAGCGAAATTCATCTGGCTAGGGTCAGGTTAATAAATACCTGGCAAAGTTTCATAAAGTAAAGGCAAAGCAACGAGAAATGTAACAATTTATTCATAGATAATCATTCTTCCGCCAAGAAATATATTTCCTCTATCTGAATGGTTGCCAAGCAACGTCAAAACGCAGCTACTTTAACTTTTGTATCAAGTTATGGTAGCGCAGTAATATAGAACGGAATGCGGTCAAGGTGTATGTTTGTGCTGGATTTTACAACGGCATCGAACGTGATGCGGCCAATCACAATCAAGGACCGGAACTATCAGTTTTAGAATGAACAGAAGAGCAAAGTGACTCACATATTTCATTTTTTCAGGGAAAGCCAGGGGCTCCTGGGGTCCAGGGCCCAGTTGGGCCAAAGGGTGAACGAGGAGAAAGAGTGAGTATCACAACCTAGACCTTCATTGATCTTTCCATAACTCATGAAAGGAAGGGCTTTTATTCTGATCTTTATTTTCAAGGGACCTTTGGGATATCCAGGTGATAGAGGGTTCAAAGGAGATCCGGTAGGATGAACATGTTTCAAAATATTTTTTTGCTGTTTCATCTATGAAATTTAGAACATTGTCTTAATAAATATATGGGAAAATGTATCATCCATAATAACATTACTGAGTACCCTGGAGTTCTGGGAGTTTATGCACCCTCTGTATGCCCCTGTTTATTATTGCTGCTCAAAATTCAACTCTACAAAATATCAATATAACAAATGAATGACAATTAGATCACTACATTTGACAGGTACCACAAAATTCATTTTTTAAAAGTTAATTTTGTTAAATGTCATGTTGGATTTAACTCATTTTTTTGTACAGGGACAACCAGGAGCTAAGGGCGAGGTAGGAGAGAAAGGCCTCCCGGTAAGATTCTTAAGAACCCTTTGGTATTTGTTCAGTTTGACCCCACACACTTTTGTCTTAAGTGACTTACAACATAATCACAAAATGAATAGAAACTGTATGAATGTGAAGAACAACATTTATAAATATCAAGAATTGCACAGTCTGAAGTTCTTGGTTTAGAGAATCTGACATGTCAATTGCAGGAGCCTCTGTTTGAATTGAAATGGAATAATCCTTATTTTGATTGAATGCCACATTTATTCACATAATTATGTTGCTACTTCAGCTTTTAGCTGTCAATGAACACATTGTGTAATGGACAAAACACATTGTTAGACATATAGATATGTTGATAGATAGAAGACTTTTTTAGTGAGGAAATAGCAATTTGTAAAACCACAATCAGTAGTCTGTAGGTTTTTTTTAGTTACGATAATTCATAAAAGAGTCAACAATAAGTAGCTACTCTGAACACTGTCCTGCACTGTCCACTGTCCTACTGCCCATGGCTACCTCTCACACCCTCTCAGCCTCCATTTTTGGCATACACATGCATGCACTAAGTATACACCCTTCCCTATTTCTGCCCATGCAAATCTCTTAATCAACCGTATATTGTGTTGCCTTTATGGTGGCACTTGCCTCTGTCCTAAATAAAACATTAATAAAGGACTACTTTAGAAAACAACACAGATGTTCATGTCAAATCTAAATCACAACTGTGGAGAAGTACTAACATATCACAGGAAGGACATACGGAAGACAAGTGTGCATCATTGAGAAGATGGACCATGTCCCCATTGCAGTATCAGTAACTTAAGCTTGCTGGTTGAGCTACCACAAAGAGTGGATGGATACAGGTAGCATGAAGTCAGGATCTCTGCATGCCGACATTAAAATATCTGACAATTGAAGACTAGGCAGTAGCCTAGAGACCCACAAGCTATCGGGCATCAGAACTGTAACCAAATGTAAACCATGCAGTCTACAACTATGAAGTTGTATTTTTGTTCTTTCTAAAATATGTCAGTTGTTAGTGTACCCTTCACCTACTGGTGCAATTTCTAAATGGTGCTAGTCAGATATGTTATTTAAAGCACTTTTTGAAAATTAACACTTTTTTTTTTAAAGTGCTATATGAATAATGATTATTATATTATCGTTAACATACAAAATTGTTTAAACCAATTTTACTAAGTGAATGTGGTATCTGTGTATGCCAAAAATCAGTTTGTGATGTTTGTGGTGGTAAAATATGGCAATATATTGGTGGGGTAAGGTATGTGAAAGGATACAGCTTCACTAGCTCCTAGTAACTTTATGCATGTTCTGCTCTCACTGCTTGTTATTTCTCTCTTGCCTGGTATTTGTCCTTGTCTTCTGAAATGTACATTTAAACACAAGCAATGCTCATTTCTTTTTTCAAACGTATAATCACGATTTGGATCACCTCACTAGTAGTACAGTAGTTAGCCTCATACTAAAATTTCCATCACATGCAGTCCATAAACAATCAGTATTTTAGCAATAATATACACCGTGGCTTGGAGAAGACATTGGGTTTAGAACTAAGAACTATGTTTGGGGATTATTCAATCCAATAATGAGACACTGTGATCAGCGAAAAGGAATTAGTGCTGGCTGCAACCAGTGTCGTCAACTCTTTCAAGGAGAAGTTGACTAGTAGTGATTCACAATTGGGAGCTTTTATGATCCAGACTCACCCGACCCGCCAATATGCATTACACATTGATCTGAATAAAATGCAACCCCACCCGTAAATCGCTAATTTTATCAATAGCTTAAGTAACGTGATTGCATCCACGTACATCGGAGTTGGGTAAGATTGGACATTATTGAGATATTGACAGCGCCCCCTGTGGACAGAATTTCAATTCAATTCAATTCGGTGTGCATCCAAAGAATGTCGTAATGATTGTGTGTACCAAGTTTGAATAGGATCAGACCTTGACAAGTTAAGATATACATTATTAGAATCATAGAATCATTATAGGCCACGCCCAAAATGTTAATTCACACGTAACTTTAAACCCGAGCGACAAATCAAAAAACGGAAAAGGCCAATCTGTTTGGCTAGGTCTGTAGATGATGTTTACCTAATTTTGTGGGAATTGGAACAACGGTCTAGGAGGAGTTTTTTGAAAATGGCAGAAAATTGGCCATATGGAAATGGGCGTGACTGGGTCGAATAGATGTAGGAGCTCTTTTCAAAATGGAATGTTTGATACAGACAACAAAGGGTTAAGGCTCTTCCAACAGAATTGGCATTGAGGACCTGCTGGATGTCCTGGAATAAATAATGATGTCATCCAGGTACATAAAGCATATTCTTCCGTTAAGGTCAGCCAAGATGGTTTCCATTAAACACTGGAATGAGGCTTGGGCATTGTGTAACCCAAAGGCATGACCTTAAAGTAGAACAGACCTTCGGAACACACAAAAACAGTTTTTAGTCTTCTGCCATCTCTACCTGCCAATACCCACTATTTAAGTCAATAGTGGAGAAGATGGTAGCTTCTGCTAATGACTCCAGGATCTTGTGGATTGGTTGGTAGTGGGTAGGCATCAGGAAAAGTGATTCAGCCTTCTATAATCTACATAAAATCTAGGCCTGCCCACCTTACGAGGAATGATGACAACTGGAGCCGCATAGGGTGAAGAAGGTTCTATGATATCATTCTCCAGCATGTCTTGGACTAGTTCCTTGACAGTTGCTTGTTTTACTGGAGAGATCCAGTAGGGTTTTTGCTTCACTGGCATCTCATGCATTAGGATAATATTGTGCCGGAGCACAGTGGTTCGCCCCATCTTAGAGGTACACGCATCTCCATTGTTTTGGAGCGGGCTGCTCAACTGACATGTTTCAGCTAGAGCGAGCTGAGCTTGCTGAAGTATTCTTACGCCAGGGTTCTTTCATTTGCCTCGTGGCAGGAAATGAAGATGGAGGCACTGCTGAGAAGAAGGCAAAGGTGTCCGAGGTGGGTGGCCCCTTGACTGGACTTCTTAAATTCGAGAACCAGTATTGGTTTTTCATCACATTTATTTGTACACCAGCACAGGAAAGGAAGTCAAGGCACAATACAATGGGGAAGGCTAGGGATTGAGCAGGTAGGATGACACAAGGTAGAACATAAGGATGGCCTGATAAACAAAGGGTAATTTGGACCCAGCCTAGTAGCTGCTTAGCAGTACCGTCTGCCAGAAACAATGACCCGTGAGTCCACGGATTAAGCAGGGAAGAAGCTCTGATGTCTTTCCACAGGTGCTCGCTCATCAGCATGAAGGAGGCTTCAGTATTTAAGATGGCGGTCCCACTCCAGGTTCCTGTGGTCAAAGGCACCATTAACTGGCGGGGAATAGTTCGAAAGGAGAGCAGCAGAGATCACTATTATCCAGGTCATCATGAGTGACAAGTGAGGCTTTAGGACCTTGTGAAGGCCCAGATCGTGGATTATTTCCTAAGGGCTTCCCCAATTTGTAGTTCTTTTGATTAGGATACTTGTGACAGTTACCTGGAGGATGGCCCACTTCTTTACATCTCCAGCAGAATACTGTGGTCTCATACTCTCTGAGTTAGAGGTTGCCTTACCCCCAGCTTTTTGCCATTGTTCATACTGCTGCTGGCTCTCTTTGTCTTCTCCAGCTGCTGGCCAGGACGCACAAGAGCACCCACTGTGTTGAACCTCCCTCGTAGCTGGCTAGCCATTTGGGGTTAATGTTCTAAAGAATCAACTAAATAACTGTAGCCATTTCCGTGTTCAGAGATTCCAGCCACTTGGTGGTAGGAGCTGCCTCTCTTTGAAGGTTGTCCAAAGTTAAGTCAAATGTTGTCAAGACAGAACTGATTTCTTTGAGGACTTCTGTGTGTTTTTTCTGTAGACGCCATTTTAATGAATCAACAACCTGGGTCCGATTGTAATCCAGATTAGTCTGCATGATTTCCTCACGCACATTGTCTTGTTGGGTCAGAAGCCGGTCCTCCATGGTGTACAGCCGTTGTGTTAGAGCACCCATCTTAATTTTTGATCTTATAGTTTTTGAAGTTTAATCACTCTTCCTTCTATGGATATGTCATCAGGGGTGCCACCGGGTTCTATAGGAGTGGGTTCATGCTTGTCAAAATCCAGCTCCTAAGGTTTAGGTTCGTCCAGTTCACTTGAGTCATCGGCATCCGCGTTGGGTTCAGCAGTGTCACGTTCAGTCTGGACCTGAGCATTGCTGGTCACTTCTCTGCCATCTGATTCCAGGTTCTCATCAGGTTCATTATGGGCTTCAAACAGGGGTATGGTACTGCTCTGCATGATTATGCATTGGCCAGTTGCCAGTATTTGGTTTGAATTAGTTGGATTGGAAAGGGAAGCAAGGGATTGTGTCTTAGGTTCTTTTTTGTAGTGGGTTGTGGTTTTTTTTGTTGTTTTTGTTTCATTTGGCACTTTTGAAATTGCTGTTATTTGTTAAATTCTCCCATATAGAGTGCCATTTTTCTGTAACGATTCTGGTACACTTGGATTAAGTTACTTACATTTTATTATTATTTTCTAGTTATTATTTTGGGGTGCCAGGTAGCACAGGCTACCAATTCACTTTTGTGGTACAGCACAAGCAAACCAAAACGTCACAAGGGACACATCAACATGAACAAGTTGTCCCCTTAAATAACAGCAAATTCATTAAACCCAAACCAAAATGTAAGTTATTTCCTGACCCTAACAAACATGTATTATTTGCTTGAAATCACCCACAGCACATCAAAAACACATTCAAACACTACAACCCAAGTCACTTTCGGCACCAATACCCTTCCATAATTCAATGTCCATGACAAGAGTCCATGACAAAACCTAGTTTTGGCCCTGTTGGCCATCCACAATTTAATTCATAAAAAGTAACTCGGGAATAGACACAGAACATCTGTTTCAAAGTTCATTGGCTGAAGAAAACATTCAGGATGCACAACACAAACTGTTACTAGTGCTGCCACTAACGACTAATTTTCTAACGACTAATCTTTCGACTAATTTTTCGATTAGTCGACTAATCTAAACGACTTTTTTTTTTTTTAAATCAAGTGTTTGTTATTTTGTTGTGTACGTTTTATTTTGAACTCAACTAAAGGGAAAACGTAAAATATATATCACCCTACTTTTGTTAGAAGCTGTATTACTGTAAGTAAACTGTTCAAAAACATTATGTATTAAAAAAAAAACACCCATTTAAAATGCTACCTTCAGATCTACAGTAATGTCAGACCTTTGATAGACTTTATTTGTATGCCAGTGTTGCCATCGACATAGACAACTTCTTTGACCTGAGGCCCGGTCATGGCATAGCCTACACTTTGGGTTCATAGGGCCCACCTACATGAACCCACCCCCATCAAATTATCATTATATCACATCACAATTATTATTGTTATGCTATATTGTTATACATGCACTTCAAAGCAGCCAGTGTTTAAAGTGCTAACATTGTTCACAAAAAGTTTGAAAACATGCACATCAGAGGACTGCTTTACTAATGTAAAATATAATTAGAATAGTTCCATATCTTTTGCATGGTTGCATGATAAATACTTCTCAAAACAAAAGAATATTTACATATTTAATTATGCCACAAGCTTTTGGCCACGTTATTCAAATTTGACTATACAATACTCTAGATAGTGTATTATAGTCTGTGCTCTGTTTTTATGGAAGTTGCATAAATCCACATTGTTCTATTAAATGTAGTTTCATAATTAAATAGCTTTCCAATAGGTTGAATTGGAGATTTGTTACCAACGTTATCAAGTGGTTTCAGTTTCTCTCGCGCATTGAATGAACGCTCATACCACCATTTAATTGTATGCCTCTATGTTTGATGACACCAAATTAGCAAGTATTTCATACTGATTGCAGAAAAGTTTGTTTTCTTTTTCTGTCGGTCCACGGTTCCTTGATCAATTGCGCAGCAAATTATCAGACGAAGCCCCGGGAATAATTTCACTCCGCGGCTCCAGACCAGCAATGTCCACGTTACGGCCGGTGCTGGTCCGCGCGGCCCATATAGTTTGAGAAACGCTGGACTTTGAAAGGCGACAGGAGTTGAGGACTTTGCAAATGAGCCTAACATCAGCATGTTCAAAACAAGTAGGCTACAGGCACTTTGCGCGTCTTACCACATAGGTTACTTCACTTTATCAGTTGGCTTGAACGCTAAAAAAATATGCGTCGTGACTTATTGACCATGGGAAATGACGCGCACCTTGATTGATCACGGGCGGCGGCATGTTCGGTTTAAAGTTTTTTGTATGAATGAATTACAGTAATGACACGCCGTTGCGTTGTCAACATGAGACACTTCACTTCATTTATTTCAATTTCCACAATAGGCTACTATATTAGTCAGAGTCTGGACTAGCGTAACCTAGCTTAGCTCCCCCCACTTTGCTCTGCCTAATAATTAATTGCGCTGAAAGCAGGCAGGCACGCAGCTTTGCTGCTGGCATTAACACTTGTGTGCATAGTGGGGTTTAAAACATGCCAAAGTCTTAGTAGCCTGTTTAACATCCAAAGACAGTCATTGTACTTTTCAAGAGTTAATAACATAGAGTTAATATAACATTACAGCCATGTGAGACCAAAAATAAATAGGCGGTCAATAGTAAAACGACTCTTCGACTAAAAAAAATTGCCGTCGACTCATTTTCATGGTCGATTAGGTCGACTAAGTCGACTAATCACGGCAGCACTAACTGTTACCTTTTAGGTTCAGCTGTATAGTGTATTGTGCGCAACCAGTTCAGCATCAGCGATTGTCAGCACGTGATATGCGTGAGTACGTTTGTTTATATTAGCAGGTCCCAATGCTGGGTTGAGTGAGCAACGAAAATCAGTATAAATGCAATGCAGTCAATTGTAAATCTTCCGATTTAGTCAATGTAAGTGCAGTGTGTGTTGAGTGGTGTACCGGGGATGGCAAGTTAGCTCCAGCGGTAGCGTGACTGCTGGCGTTACCTTCAGAAGCCAGGGAATTCAGTAGGCTGCTCTATACCCAAACAAGATTAGACTGCAGCTGGGATAAAGCACACCGGCTGCTCCGTGTCCCAAACCGGACTAAGCAGGACATCGGTTGTGCTTGGACAGGAGAGAGTCTGGCAGTTCTGTGGTGAGTAGGCTTAGGCCCTGTTTACACACTCACAGGTGAAAAAGACAAAATACAAAATAGTGGGGAGCCAATAACACAAATAGTGGGGAGCCAATAACACTCGAAGATACACAACTGAAAGAAGTGGATGCCTTTACCTACTTGGGCAGCATCATCAACAAAGAGGGAGGGACACGCATACAGACGTCAAAGCTAGAATAGGAACGGCAAGGCCAGCCTTCCTAAAACTGAAGAATATATGGTGCTCACAGGAGGTAAAACAACAAACAAAAATAAGAATCTTCAATTCAAACGTAAAATCAGTCCTGTTATATGGAGCCGAGACCTGGAGAACCACCATCTCCACAACAAAGTACAAACCTTCATAAATGGAGCATGAGAAGAAATCTGGAAATCCATTGGCCAGACAAGATCACAAATGAAGACCTGTGGAGGAGGACAAAGCAAATACACAGCTAGAGACGAAATTGGACAAAGAAGATGAAGATGGATTGGACACACCCTCCATAAACCAATGTCGAATACCACCAAAAAGGGTCTGACGTGGAACCCCCAGGGGTAGAGAAAGAGAGGTCGGCCTACAAACATCTGGCAGAGGGAGCTTCAGACAGACATCAAAAAGATGGGATATACCTGGGCAGAGATAGAAAAGAAAGCCTGCGACCGAGTTCTCTGGAGATCCTTTGTCGACGGCCTATACCCCCCAAGGGGTGTCAAGGCATAAGGAGGGATTGACATGTCCCTGTGTGCGGATATAAAGGGTAGAGGCTTCCAGTTAGGCTATCATTCATAACTTTTTTTTTACTGTTTAGTCTGTGCATCGGCGCAGGCTACGACGATGCAAACTAGTGACAGCTGTTGTACTGTAAGCTTATGCTCCTGTCTCTAAATAGGCAGCGTAGACTAGGTCTACTTGCTATGTCGCTTTATTTTCTGTAATAAATGCACCCTGTAGCCTAGGCTACTTCAGCAGACCCAGACCGGTTGTGGCATCAGTTTCGGTTTTAAAACGCAACAGTGTAGCTTGAGCGGGAGAGTGCCTGTTGCAGGATATTTAATTTGTAGCGTATAGGGCATGACAGACAAGCTCCCATTGTGGGCGCACTCGGACCAGCGGCATCTTTAGTAGGATTTATTTTTATTTTCCCCAGTAATCAGTACAAATAAGCATCATTAAATACAACAATTTAGCTAGACAGATTTGGCCATTACCAAACTATGGAACTTCAGTATAACGTAGCCATTTATCTCACCTAGTTGTAGGAAATGTGTTTGTATTACAAGTGATAGAATTATGGTGTGACTTATGTTTAGTTGATGTTGACATGTAAAATTAAGCTTGCCGGACTTAGTTATACAGTCAGCCACGGGCAGCTTGACTGTGACTACATCCGTGACAATCCTGTTAGTAAACTGGAAATAGCAAAAAATAAGAGTCGGGCTGCACAATTAATTGAATTTTATTCACAATCACGATTTTGGCTTCCCACGATCAAGTTTGCTAGATTGTGCAATATTAAAAATGCATTCTCTACCCATAGAACATTCCGCTACAAAAATCAAGTGCTCCTGAAACCTGTCTGACCATGCACCTGCACGTAGCCTACCAAAAACAGCTGTTCCCTGCACTGCTCAGCCTGAAGTTTCCTGGATGCACTGTGGACAAGTAGCATTATGTTAAAAGACTATACAAAAAAACTACGGTCAAAAAGTGTGTCACAGCAGAAGGCGAAGAGCTTCGAAGCGTATCACCCGTTGTTTGGATTCGGATGTCAGATAGTGAAGTTAACCAAGAACAAGTCATAAGCAAAGCAGGGCTCTCAACTCATACGTGAAACACATTTCACACAACGGTCACACCACACACGTTAACTTTTAGTCCTTGTTTGCTTCCTCCGATGTAGCCTAAGGCAATAATAATAAGAGTTGAGCTGGATTTTGTTTAGGGCCTATGTAATTTACAGACTACATGTGTGCAACCTATGATGTGTTTTAAGACACAACACCCAAAACGAATGAGCAATAATTCAAATGTAGCTTGCACGTCAGTGTTTTAGGCTAGGCCACTTCAACCATCAAATAACCAAACGACTAAACTCATGGACAAGAAGCAGAGCCGGAGTGGCTAATCGTTTATATAGGCTTGTTTTTGACGTTCATTTGCTGCGCCCCAGTGGCACTTCAGCAGCTGAGCTGTGCGGTTGCAGTCCCTCACTCGCAGTCTCCCAAAATTATTAACAAAGTAGCACACACAAAAACTCGTTCACAGCCAAGTCTATAATTGCACTAAGTTAGGGGAGGAAAGTTAAGGGAAGAATTTGGGTGAGCCAGATAGCAAGTCCAATATATTTAGGCAAACAAATATTGCAGGGTTCCCACTCTAAGTCAAATGTAAAATTCCATGACTTTTCCCTGACAAAAAACCTGAATGTCCATGACCTACTATATATAGAATGGCTTCCGACCAATGATTTCAGAGCAGCCGCGAAGCGTTCAAGAATCTTTTAGTTTTTTAAAGCGGGAGAGGACTAAATGGGCGTTGCATAAACAAAGTTGGGCTACTCAAGCAAGCGGCCAAGCTTATAACCAGATACAGGCTTACACAAATTCTGCGTGAAATATTTGTATATTGGAAAGTACATTTTCAAAACTGCTGATACTCCATGACCAAAAATGATAAAATTCCCTGACTTTCCATGTCTCAAATACTTTCCGAAATTCCACAGTATTCCAGAAATTCCATGACCAGTGGGATCCCTGATATTGTCACTAAAATTAATGAACAATCGTGATCAATAATCGTGATCTCAATATTGATCAAAATAATCACAGTTTTGGGAAGGTTACTTTCAAAACGTATTCTGTTACAGAATACAGAATACATGCCCAAAAATGTAATTTGTAACGTATTCCGTTACGTTACTCAATCTGAGTAATGTATTCTGAATACTTGGATTACTTCCGCATTGAATTGCATTTTATAAGTGTAGGAATGCGGCCATCAAATCCTGCTTACTAAACAGGCCTATTCTGGTGTGTTCTTCTGTTCCAAATGGCCTGATACAACTATAAAATAGCAAGGTGACCACTAAAACTACAGCAGGTGACTAGGCTAATTAAAAAAAAAATACAAAAAAAAGGCTACTTTAAAGGCGTAGCCAGAAATTATAATTAAGGTGTGCCTGTGAGATTTTTCGGTGGCATCAACCCAGTACAAGTGAAGGGCGCATATGACCGATGGAACGCAAATGACCTGCAAATGTAAACACTATAGGCTACTGTATATCAGTGCTCTCAAAATTAACGTGATCGCGTAATGACAATCAAAAACCGCACGTTAAAATATGCTACTCGCAAGAATCATTTTTCAGAGGCTGCACCATAATTCATTTTAAATAGTCTGAGCTATTAATATTTGGGAAAATATCCTTTGAATAGACATCAGGAACCACGATCAGTGAGGAACAGGAGTTACCTCCACTTACTTACCTCACTTACTCACTTACCTCCTAATTTGCTGTGCAAACAGTCATTTCAGGGTCTCCGATGACGCGTCCATAATGCGCGCTGGCTGCGTTTTGACGGGTGCAATGTGAGGCTAGTGGAAGACGGCGGGGCTTGAATTTAAACATGGAAACGATTTCATCATAGAGTGAATAAACTTATGAAACAGAGAAGTATCGTCATGTAATCCATTGATTTCAACAATGTAACTGTAACATTGTTGTTCCCACCAGTACGCTGCTTTCCTAACAACAAGCCTTGGATAACCAACAATGTCAAGACCCTTCTTAATAGGAAAAAGATGGTGTTCAGAAAGGGGGGACATGGCAGAGCTGAGGTGCGTGCAAGGGGAACTCAAAGTCAAGCTGAAAGAGGCTGAGGAGGACTACAGAAGGAAGGTGGAACAGAAGTTGCAGGAAAACAACATGAAGGAGGCATGGGACGGCATGAAGACTATCACTGGCCTGAAGAAGAGCCACAGCTCTGTGGAGGGGGACCTGGACAGGGCGAACCAGTTGAACCACTTCTACAACAGGTTTGACTGCCCTGCTCCAGCTCCAATGGCAGTGGCACTGCTCTTGTTTGCATGCCTTCCCTACCCCTAGTGCCTGTTGAGGTGTCCACGACTCTGGCAGCCTTGACAGGGACATCAAGGAGGTGGTCATCCCCCAGCCCCCACACCCCCTCAATACCAGTGCAACACTCACCTCCACCATCACAGGCTATCGTACCCCCACCCTTACTGGATATTGCACCCCTCCCCCACATGGCGATCACGACAATGACCTCAGTCAACAGCCATCAGACACACAGATCCCAGATGCACCCCTCCCCCTCCCCTCCCCTCGCCTCACACCCCCCATCATCACAGCAAATCAAGTAAGAGCTTAACTAAAGAAACTTCACCCCAATAAGGCAGCGGGGCCTGACAGACTGTGTCCAAGGCTACTCAAGGCCTGTGCTACTGAACAAGGGGAGCCACTGAAGCATGTTCTTTGATTTCTCAAGTCAACACCATCCAACCCCTCAGACTGGGAGACAAACTCTTGCAGATGGGTGTGGACGCTCACCTGGTAACCTGGATTACAGATTACCTGACCGAGCGACCACAGTTCGTCAGACTGAAGAACTTTCTCTCTGACACTGTGATCAGCAGCACCGGAGCGCCACAGGGAACTGTGCTCTCTCCAGTCCTGTTCACCTTGTACACATCTGACTTCTGCTACAACACCGAGTCATGCCACATGCAGAAGTTTTCTGACGATACTGCAATTGTGGGGTGTATCAGGGACGAGCAAGAGGATGAGTACAGGAGCCTGGTGGAAGACTTTGTGCAATGGTGCAAACTCAATCACCTTCAACTCAACACTTCAAAGATCAAGGAGATGGTGGTGGATTTCCGCAGGTCTAAGCCCACTCTGCTACCAGTCTCCATTGATGGGGTCAATGTGGAGGTGGTAAGCACCTACAAGTATCTGGGTCTCCACCTGGACAATAAACTGGACTGGTCAGCCAACACTGACGCACTCTACAAGAAAGGGCAGAGCAGGCTGTACTTCCTGAAGAGGCTGCGGTCCTTCAATGTGTGCAGCAAGCTCCTCAGGATATTCTACCAGTCTGTTGTTGCCAGTGTCCTCTTCTATGCAGTGGTATGCTGGGGAGGAAGCACAAAGAAGAAGGATGCGAGGTGACTTGACAGGCTGGTAAGGAAAGCTGGCTCTGTAGTGGGAGCTGAACTGGAGTGCATCACTTCAATATCTGACAAAAGGACCCTGACAAACTGATCAACATCTTGGACAATGAGTGTCATCCACTCCACAGCACTATTGTAAAGCAGAAGAGCCTGATCAGCTGGAGACTTCGCTAACTGCCTTGCACAACAGACAGACTGAGGAAGTCATTTGTCCCCAGGGCCATTTAACTGTTCAATGCTTCACTTAAGGGAAGAGGAGAGATAGACTTCTCCGCATAGTCTGTTTGCCTCTTCACCCCCTCCATGTTTGGATACTGTCTGTCCACTAGCCACTTTTTACCACTGTCTTTCTGCCTCACTGTTTGCGTGCTATATTAGCACATATGCATAACCCCTCCCTCCATGCCACAGCCGAATTGTGGCCACACTTATACCTTTTCTTAATATAGTTATAGATATATATATAGATATAGTTTTTTCTATAGTTTTTTTTTATATTACCTCGCCTACTCGCTGATATGTCCATATTTATTTTATGCTGGCCTCTAGACTTTATTCTTGCACTGTTGCACTGTTGGACTTACTCATTTGCACCATCACCATGACACTCACTCTCACAGAGCACCTTACCTTACCTTACTATGCACAGAGAATCACAGGCTCAGTCCCTGCCTCAGTCATTGCAAGCGCCTCTTGATTAATCACCCACTATGTGGATACTGTTTTTAGAATTGATTTAGATTAAGTGTTATTTAGTATAATTTGTATTTTAGTATATTTAGTATATTCTTTATCTTCTACTGTCCTTATTGCTTAGTTGTGTTTTTTATATTATAAGATAAGATAAGATAAGATAATCCTTTAATTGTCTCCCAAGGAGAAAGAAAGGAAAAGAGACTTACAGACAACCCCCCCCCCTCCCCCATACATCTTCAGTAGGACATGCAGCAAATACACATACACACATACACACTCCTTGGGCATGCTTCCCTGCACCATACCTGTTTGAGCTCATGTGGGGAAAGCACAACCACTATGTACAGCCATTTATCGCTGTAACATACAGTCTTATCATCCTAGTACGCACTAATGCTAAATACATAAAATAAATAAGTACAACAACAAGGATAACCTTTTCTAATGGGAACCCACCGTTTTTAAGAATAGTTACATTGTCCTTGTGTAATGTACAAAACTGTATAAAAAAGTAGTCAGTAAAACATCTCCAGTAGTTCTAAAGTGCCTTGTGCTCTATTGGGGTGGTGTTTATTGTACAATCTAACTGCAGTGGGTAGGAAAGACCGGCGATGTCTCTCCTTTATACTAGAGAGGCACCGATATGGAATTTTAGGGCCGATAACGATAACCAATATTTATTGGTTTGTTATGGCCGATACCGATACGATAACCGATAATATTACTCTTGAAAAAAAATTGTGAAAAGTGATTTGGGGAAAGCATTTAATAAGCATAATTTTATTGCAGTAATTTTACCTACCACCAAATGATGGACAGAACTCATAATAGTCCTCAATAGTACGGCAGTCAACAACATAACAGTAGCCTAACCCTACAGTATGTGTGGTTCTTTTAAGTGAACCTGACGTCAGGACTAAATTTAGGACTTAACGCTCATAAACGGTTCAGCTTGGAATAAGCTACAGCAGGGATTCCCAACCTGTGGTACGCGTACCCCCGGTGGTACGCGAGCTGCCACTAGGGGGTACGCGAGATGAAAAGGGCAATGGCGGAAAGGAGTTAAAAATGATTAATTTGTTAAATTAATTATTAAAGCGATCGAAGAGGAGAAGCGAGAGAAACAGAGCAGGACACAATGGAATGGGATGGGGGGCAGACTAATGAAGGTGGAGATGGAGCGCAGGGGGATAAAAGAAAGAACGAGACAGAAAAGACTGCGTGAAGAAAACGAAAGTATGATGAGGCATATAGCCCTAGGCTTCACGTGGATTGGGAGACAGACTGCTCAAAGCCACAGTGCGTGGTCTGCAGTGAGATGCTACCTAACCATTCTAATGTGGTTCTCCACACTGTTTTTTTTAATGTGAGAGCTCATAGACCAGTTGCACATTTTGATTATGTTATCATGTAGGGCGGCTAATTAAACAACGATGCCTGGAATGCGTCAATAGAAAAAGTTACTTTTTTATGTGTTGGATGGTGGGGGTACGCGAGCCGAGGAAAAAAGTTTGGGAACCGCTGAGCTACAGTATAGCGACCAAATTAGAGTTTGTGAGGGAAACTTAGGTTTAGTTTCAACTGCGGGTAACTGAATAACTCCTCAGACTGTATCTTATGTCCGTCTACTCTGTTGCGCACAACCTGCTGCAGCAGAAATGAAAGGAGTTAGCCTCGAAGGTTTTAATAACTTATTATGATGACCTGTCTGGAACTGAAGCATGAATGGTTAGCATATTTCTAGGTAATAATACAAAACCCAAGCTAAAGTAATGCAAATATAATACTAAAACACAACTTAGAACTAGGCCTACTTATGTACTCGTCCCACTAACGAGTTTGTTTATTTGTTTCCCCGACCAGCGCGGTAAAGTGCAAACACACCAGCACAAGACGGCTTTAGATAGGGCTGAGCTCCGCTCTGTTAAGGTTAAATGGCGGATCACGAGAGGATTTTGAGATGCACATATTCCCAAATGAACGCATATCCACAGATTTGGTTAGAGTGGTGAAATACATTCACACCGCTGACATTATATTGAGGAAAAAGTATAGCCAACCAAGCTCAAGTAGCTCAGTGTAGCCAGACGGACCTTACGTAGGCCTAAATTAGGACTTTAAAAAATATCGGCGCAAATTATCGGCCAGAATTCTGTTATCGGACCGATAATAATATTTTCATTTTTTCACTTATCGGCTAATAATATATCGGCCGCCGATATATCGTGCATCCCTACTTTATACACACAGGGTGTAGCAGCCTGTCACTGAAACAGCTGGTCAGCGTTGTCAGAGTGACATGCATTGGGTGACGCTCGTGACCCTGCATAGATGTCAGTTTCGCTACCATCCTGCTCTCTCCCACTATCTCTATTGGATCCAGCTTGCATCCCAGAACAGCACTAGCCCTCTTAATGAGTTTATTCAACTTCCTCCTGTCGGCAGCTGAGATGCCACTCCCCCAACATACTACTGTATAAAAAATGGCTGATGCCACCACTGAATTGTAAAATGTTCTCAAAAGCTCCCCCTGAACCCCAAAAGATCTGAGTCGCCTCAGCAGATACAGCCTACCCATGCCCCTTTTATAGAGTACAGCCGTGTTGTTAGATACTTTTTTTCTGCAGTGAATGTGTGTGTTATGTCTGTATGCTACTAAGACCTTGAATTTCCCCTGGGTATCAATAAAGTATCTATCTATCTATCTATCTATCTATCTATCTGTATTCTAAATACCAGCTATTTAAATTGTAACTGTAACGGAATACAGTTACTCATAATTTGTATTCTGAATACGTAACGCCGGTACATGTATTCTGTTACTCCCCAACACTGTAATCGTGATTATCATTTTGGCCATAATCGTGCAGCCCTAGTGTAATGGTCACCTAAATCCTACGAACACACAGATAACTTACACTAACCTTATTCTGTGCCTTTTATTCACGTTTGTTTAAAGACTTAGTAAGTATAAGCCCCACTTCAATGCAGCTCCATAGGTTTCCATTATATCCAAACAGTCATCTTTCCCCTGAAAAAGGGCATGTACATGCAGCACATACAACGTTAGTGCGTGGTGGGTGGGAAGAATATTCAAATGTTTTGGCCGATGATGTAGACGGCCCTGCCGATTTTTAACAGCTTAGTCGGAGACACAGCGTGGATTTTTTTTTTTTTTTTACGTTTGTATTAGGGGTGTAAAGATTAACCGATACGTATCGGTATCCGTTTTTAACGTGTAAGGTACGGCTACATCGATATGTGAAGCCCCGTATCGGAATAAAACTGAAATGAATATCGATTTACTTGTTACGAATTGGTTCACAACCTTTTCTGCTCGCTCAGACTCTCATTTACGTTGCAAGCAGCGCGTTCATCCCGTTTTGGGCTACATTCATTGCCCAAAGTTGTCAAAGGACTTCATTACCCATACATCTACTGCAACTTAAGCACGTGACAACTCACACTCGGTCGTTTGTTTGACAGTTTTTACTCTTTTGTTTTTCAAAATCCAGAGCGAAATTAAACACTTACTATAGCATTCCTAAATGGCAACGATAGTCTGTAGAGTAGCCTTACGTTTGATGAAGGGATTTCCTTAATGTTAAAGAATAATTTGGCCCTTGCTGCTAAAACGATGCACGAATTATTATTATTTTGTTCATATTCACTCAGACTTGGAACAAAATAGGCCCAGTTCATTGATATGTAGGCCTATTTTATTATTGTAGGCTTTATGAGAAAAGGCCAAGATTGCCTTTAAGCACTGTTTTATTTTATTTCGGTATTGTCTTACCTCAACAATAGGCAGTCCCTCCAGGAATTCGCGATGTTGCGATCGCAACAATTAACGCAAATTCAGCAAATCCTCGTGAATTCTGGGCGACCTCGCAATTTTGTCCAAACACTGCAACTTTTTCGCAAATTTGACCAATCATCATGGTTTCCCCATGAAATTTCACCTACCACAACAGCCCCTCGCGCAGAATATTGACCTAGGCCACACTCACTTCTGCAGACACCAGAGACTGCCCTATAACTTGTTCACTCCTCTGCAGTTTTGATGACAATAAATAGAAGGCTAACGTTAATGATCTGCTTTACTTGCATCTGTCATCTCAACCTAGTGTTGCTAACCTGCCTAAGCTATGAAAGTAAGTTAATTAAGGCCTACTTGGTTTACTGACATTTGAGTAGGCTACAATATGCATGGCAAACGTTTACACCTGGAGATGTCCTTTTATCTCGTGTCATGTTTGCTAGCTTGTGGGCTCAGTTTGTGTAGTGCAGTGCTACCAAAATCATAGAAATTAATAGCATTGTAAGGCATTTACCTCTTCTATGATCCAGGAATGATTTCATACGAGTTATTTTTTAACATTTATTTTAACTAATGACATAGAAAACATCCCGAATTCTATCCACATATCGTGATGCACTATGCAAAAAGTTATTTCCAGTCGTAGCTGAACACAGTGAGATGCAAGCGTTCCAATCCACTTAAATATGTTATTACGCTACTCTCACGTCCTTAAAGTGGCAGGCAGTCAATTAGACTTACACACCACCAATGTAATAACATTAAAGAAAAGTGTAGTCTAATAGTTTAAATCAATATGAAATTACTAGATACTTAGTTGGCTATTAGTAATTATGCAAGTCACAGAATATGAATAATTAAAAAGATATGAACTTAATATGAACTAGAAAAGCATTTCCTGAAGGAAATACAGTGCATGAAAATGCAAAAAATATGATGTAAAATATCATACAGAGTAAAAACAAACTATATTGGTTGCTAGGTAGATGAGGTTTAATATAGTTGGAGTGACTGAACAGTTAAATAGGTGGATAGTTTATATGGTTAAATGATTTGCTTGGTAGATAAGGTTTAATATAGTTGGAATGATTGAACGGTTAAATAGGTGGATAATACTTAACTTAGTTAACTTAGCTAATGTTTTCATTTTTAGTAGTTATGCTAACTAGCATGTTAGCAATGCTAACATGCTAACTATGTTAACCATGTGACTTAGCTAACCTAGCTAATCATTTTTTTAGCAGTTTTGCTAACTATGCTAACTAGCATGCTAACATGCTAGCATGCTAACCATTTTACTTAGCTAACTTAGCTAATCATTTTTAACAGTTTTGCTAAAAATGCTAACTAGCATGTTAACATGCTAGCATGCTAACTATGCTAACCATGTGACTTAGCTAACTTAGCTAATCATTTTTAGTAGTTTTGCTAAAAATGTTAACTAGCATGCTAACATGCTAGCATGCTAACTATGCTAACCATGTGACTTAGCTAACTTAGCTAATCATTTTTAGTAGTTTAATAATTCAACTATTCAATTATTTTAGCAGTTTTACTAAAAATGTTAACTAGCATGTTAACATGCTAGCATGCTAACTATGCTAACCATGTGACTTAGCTAACTTAGCTAATGCTAACTAGCATGCTAACATGCTAGCATGCTAGCTATGCTAACCATGTGACTTAGCTAACTTAGCTAATAATTTTTAGCAGTTTTTCTAAAAATGCTAACTAGCATGCTAACATGCTAGCAAGCTAACTATGCTAACCATGTGACTTAGCTTACTTAGCTAATCATTTTTAGCAGTTTTTCTAAAAATGCTAACTAGCATGCTAACATGCTAGCATGCTAGCTATATTAACCATGTGACTTAGCTAACTTAGCTAATCGTTTTTAGCAGTTTTTCTAAAAATGCTAACTAGCATGCTAACATGCTAGCATGCTAACTATGCTAACCATGTGACTTAGCTAACTTAGCTAATCGTTTTTAGCAGTTTTGTAAAAAATGCTAACTAGCATGCTAACATGTTAGCATGCTAACTATGCTAACCATGAGACTTAGCTAACTTAGCTAATCATTTTTAGCAGTTTTGCAAAAAATGCTAACTAGCATGCTAACATGTTAGCATGCTAACTATGCTAACAATATGACTTAGCTAACTTAGCTAATCATTTTTAGCAGTTTTGCAAAAAATGCTAACTAGCATGCTAACTTGCTAGCATGCTAACTATGCTAACAATATGACTTAGCTAACTTAGCTAATCATTTTTAGCAGTTTTGCAAAAAATGCTAACTAGCATGCTAACTATGCTAACCAAGTTACTTAGCTAACTTAGCTAACTAGCTACAGTGGGTAGGAGTCATAGTTGATGACAAGTAACAGTTACAATGGCTGAACAGTTAAAAAGTTCAGTAGTTTAAAGGGTTAAATTGTGTAACAGTGAAATATTGTAGTGAGGACTTTTATTTTGAAACAGTTTTTGGCAGAGGAAGCAGTTGAACAGGATGTGTAGTCTTTATAGGGCCAGTTTGTATGCTTAAAGCCTGAGACTGGCAGTTGAGGCAGGTGGCCCGAACACCTGCCATAGGATTCTAATTGCTTAACGGCCGTATTGTGATGTCATAATCATAATGTTAAGTCAATGGGGAAATTTTGATAGTTTTTAATTAATAGTTTAAAAAGTATAAAAGTTACAAAGTTGAAAAATACATAGCCCAAATGTCCTAAGTAAGACCTACGTAACAAAGTTTGAATGAAGTTTCTACGTTTAACGGTTGAAGCTGCATTAAACGCGTTAGAAGAAGAAAAATAAGAATAAGAAATTTTGGAAGAACAGTATAGTGCATTTTCATGCACTATAATAAGAAGAAGCCTAGGAAGAACAGTACAGTGCATTTTCATGCACTGTAACTAGAAAAGCTTTTCCTGAAGGAAATATAGTGCATGAAAATGCAAAAATATGATGAGTTCATATGGTTAAATTATTTGCTTGGTAGATAAGGTTTACTATAGTTGGAATGACTGAACAGTTAAATAGGTTGATAATTGAAATGGTTAAATTATTTAGGCAGATAGTTGACGATAACTAACAGTTGGAATGGCTCCAATGTTTGCTAGCAGTTATGCTAACTATGTTAACAAAGATAATAATGTTAACCAAGTAACTATGCTAACTAGTATGTTAACAATGTTAAAATGTTACCTATGCTAACCATATGACTTAGTTAACCTAGCTAATAATTTTATTAGTTATGATAACTATGCTAATTAGCATGCTAACTATGCTAACCATGTGACTTAGCTAACTTAGCTAATCATTTTAGTAGTTTTTGTTAAAAATGCTAACTAGCATGCTAACATGCTAGCATGCTAATTATGCTAACCATGTGACTTAGCTAACTTAGCTAATCATTTTAGCAGTTTTGCTAAAAATGCTAACTAGCATGCTAACATGCTAGCATGCTAACTATGCTAACCATGCTAACTAGCTACAGTTAGACCTACGCAACGCAGTTTGAATGAAGTTTCTACGTTAAACGGTTGAAGCTGCATTAACTGCGTTAGAAGAAGAAAAATAATAATAAGAAGAAGAAGAAGAAGAAGAAGAAGAAGAAGAAGCCTAGGAAGAACAGTACAGTGCATTTTCATGCACTGTAACTAGAAAAGCATTTCCTGAAGGAAATACAGTGCATGAAAATGCAAAAAATATGATGTAAAATATCATACAGAGTAAAAACAAACTATATTGGTTGCTAGGTAGATGAGGTTTAATATAGTTGGAATGACTGAACAGTTAAATAGGTGGATAGTTTATATAGTTAAATGATTTATTTGGTAGATAAGGTTTAATATAGTTGGAATGATTGAACGGTTAAATAGGTGGATAATTTAAATGGTTAAATTATTTAGGTAGATAATTGACGATAACTGACAGTTGGAATGGCTCTAATGTTTGCTAGCAGTTATGCTAACTATGTTATCAAAGATAATAATGTTAACCAAGTTACTTAACTTAGTTAACTTAACTAATGTTTTCATATTTAGTAGGTATGCTAACTAGCATGCTAACATGTTAAGTGTGCTAACCATGTGACTTAGCTAACTTAGCTAATCATTTTTAGTAGGTATGCTAACTATTTTAATTAGCATGCTAACATGCTAACTATATTAACCATGTTACTTAGCTAACCTAGCTAATCATTTTTAGCAGTTATGCTAACTATGTTAACCATACTACTTAGCTAACTTAGCTAATAATTTTTAGCAGTTTTGTTAAAAATGCTAACTAGCATGCTAACATGTTAGCATGCTAACAATGCTAACCATGTGACTTAGCTAACTTAGCTAATCATTTTTAGCAGTTTTACAAAAAATGCTAACTAGCATGCTAACACGCTAGCATGCTAACTATGCTAACCACGTTACTTAGCTAACTTAGCTAATCATTTTTAACAGTTTTGCTAAAAATGCTAACTAGCATGCTAACATGCTAACTATGCTAACCATGCTAACTAGCTACAGTGGGTAGGAGTCATAGTTGATGACAAGTAACAGTTACAATGGCTGAACCGTTAAAAAGTTCAGTAGTTTAAAGGGTTAAATTGTTTAACAGTGAAATATTGTAGTGAGGACTTTTATTTTGAAACAGTTTTTGGCAGAGGAAGCAGTTGAACAGGATGTGTAGTCTTAATAGGGCCAGTTTGTATGCTTAAAGCCTGAGACTGGCAGTTGATGCAGGTGGCCCGAACACCTGCCATAGGATTCAAATGGTTAAATTATTTGCTAGGTAGATGAGGTTTAATATAGTTGGAATGACTGAACTAGGTAGATGAGGTTTAATATAGGAATGACTGAACTAGGTAGATGAGGTTTAATATAGTTGGACTGACTGAACAGTCAAATAGGTGGATAGTGTAAAAGGTTAGCCTGAGAAACTGATAGGGTGCAGGTGGCCTGGCCACCTGGCCTAGGATTCTAATTGCTTAACGGCAGTCTTAATAGAGCCATATTGTATGCTTAAAGCCTGAGACAGAGTATATAGTTTAAAAGTTAAATGTAGATAGTGTAATGGATGTTGATAGACAGAAAGTTGAATGGATGTTGATAGGCAGATTGTTTAATGGATGTTGATTGATAGTTTAATGGGTGGATGAGTGAATGGTTTGAAGAGGATGAATGGATAGAAAGTTGGATGAAATGTGTCTTATATCCTTGTAGAATGTAGAGACACAGAGAGAGTTGGTCTAGTTCAGTAGAAAGCAGTTGATACAGGTGCAATCAGTTGAACTGATTCTTTGATGGGGCCTAGATGAGCAGCTGGAAGAAGATACAGGTGCAAATCAAGTTAATTAGTCCATTGTGATGTCATCAGCCCATGTTAAGTCTATGGGGAAATTTTGAGTAGTTTTTAATTAATAGTTTAAAAAGTATAAAAGTTACAAAGATGAAAAATACAAAGCCCACATGTCATAAGTAAGACCTACGCAACGCAGTTTGAATGAAGTTTCTACGTTAAACGGTTGAAGCTGCATTAACTGCGTTAGAAGAAGAAAAATAATAAGAATAAGAAGAAGAAGAAGCCTAGGAAGAACAGTAGAGTGCATTTTCATGCACTCTAATAAGAAGAAGAAGAAGAAGCCTAGGAAGATCAGTAGAGTGCATTTTCATGCACTCTAATAATAATAATAAGAAGAAGAAGAAGCCTAGGAAGAACAGTAGAGTGCATTTTCATGCACTCTAATTACAACATATATGAATGTATTGAAACATATGGCATTATCTATTTAGGGGGCTGTCTTTTTTGGACAGTTCTACTAAAGGTTATACTGCTTTGTGAATTACCCCAGTCAAAGTATTTACACAAATAAAGAAAAGTTTGATTTTCTGTAACTCCCTACTATTTACCTTTACTTATCCTTTTTAATAAGCATCAAGATAATCCGTGTAATTTTGGTCTTACTAACCTTAATTACCCCTCAATTAAAAAATAATAATAAAAAAAAAAATCGCAACTATTTTTGCAATTTTCACTTCCTCTCGCAATTTCTTTGCAACAAACAGCTAAAAACACCGCAACTTCCATCGCAATTTTTTAGAAAAGTTGTCGCGAAATCAGGCATTTTAGATCGCAACAATCTCAAAAAATCCTCGCAAAATCCTGGAGGGACTGAATAGGCTACAGCTCCTTGAAAACAATCAGATATAACTCTATAAAATCTATAAAGTCTATAAAAATGTATTTTTATGTTGTATTTGGCTGCTGTGTTTGACTGAAATGTAGACTATTCTTTTTTCATTTCAATACAGTATATGATACAAACCTCAGTTTAGATAATCATATTCACACATTTGTTTTTGCCTAATCGACATGACCATGATAATTGATAATATAAAATGAATGTGCACCTTAAGCAAATGATAAAAAATCTTTCAGAATGCTTTCCATTCTTCAACTGCATCGAATTGCATCGAATCGCATCGCATCGTACTGAATCGTTTTTTATGAACATGTATCTTTTCTTGTATCGAATCGTGCCCATGTATCTAGATGTGAATCGTATCGTCTTTTACATGAGAGATTCACACCCCTAGTTTGTATGCATGTGGAAGTGCCTGAAGAAAATAACACCCCAAATCCCCAAAAAGTGATTTTGTCTTAATACGGGCACTTTAAAGGTGTAGGTGGGCTATAGCATTCAGACTCAGAACATGCATACATACTTTTAGATGTGTCTGTATGTGTCTGACAGTGACATTTGTGTGTCTGCAGAGACAGAGAGAGAAAGAGCGAGATAAGAGGTGTAGACTAGAGGTCTGCACTGCCGCGGTAGACCCGCGGGTCCCGACGCAAAGGAGTGCGGCGCGGGACAACTTTTGAAATCTCTTTGTGGGAGCGGGCGGGATAAGAGAGGTGCGTTCGCGGGTGCGGGACAAACCGATGATTCACTGCACTCCCGCAAATGAAATATGTCCGGAAAATTAAATATGGAAATGATTAAAGTAGTGTTCATAACTATAGTTCAGCTGGATGTTCTGTTAGGCAGCATTAAAAATGGGGTTTAAGCATAACTGACGGATAGCAGGCCTATCCTATATTGTCGTTTACGTGGGTTCAATTTGTTCCTGCTGCTCATTGTCAAAACTCGAAATCGAAAGCATGACAGAGGAAGAGGGCACCAGACTAGGCCTACTTCAGTTGTTAGCCTACATTCAGAACCAAGAAACTGACATCTGGCATCTTTCTCAGGTGTGTGTGCTCCTTTCGTGAGACAGAAAGAAAAACTGAATAGGCTATCCCTCCTGCATGCGGGCTTTAGCGGGCAGGAGCGGGACATCATGTTACAGATGCGGGCGGGAGCGGGACTAAAAATTACACATTAATGCGGGAGCGGGACAGAATATTGCGGGAGCGGGCGGGCCTCTAGACCTCTAGTTTGTAAGTAGTAAGATCAATAGTACTAACCTTAACTTTCATTGGCCTTTCGAATGTCTTACTTTCACTTTCACGTCATTCGCTTAAACTTTCCTACTTGCTAGATTTGACCAATCTTCCATAGCCTACGTGCACAAGAAGTTTGAGTAGAACTGCTGATCTTCATTATCTCCCTGTTTGTTGACATCTTATCATGTATGGTATTATTTCATGATCGCTAAACGCTTGAGTCTTTTTAATGTTGTCATCAGTTAACTTCATTAAATTTTTAAAGGTTCATTTGTATGTAGGCTCTGCCGTTCAGTTGTGGACGTTCGTAAATTATGTTTATGGGCGGAGAAAGGCGCAGTTTACTCCATGGATTGAACGTTTGATAAATACGACGGAAACTTGGGTCTGACAGCGTTCGCAATCTGCGGTTTGTCCATGACGCTGATAACGCTACGTTCGCAAATGTACGTATATCTGGCCCTGAGGACCTCGTCCCACAGTTGACACACAATTGCATATGAGAAATATAGGCAGAGTTTCTGACACTAAAGCGTTCTACATACTTGACGCACCCGACCGGTAGCGCGACATTGTGACGTCAAAATGCTGGCACACCAGGATTTTAGCCAGGTAGTGCGAGGTAGCGCACCACTCATTTTTTTTCAGACGAGCGCGAAAAAGCTGAAACAGGAAGATGGACTAGTTCGAGGGCAAGTGAGAGTTGCAGTGTTTTGTTACAGTCGTGAATTTTTTAATAGTTTGCTGGATAAGTTAACAAAGTTACCAGCGAGAGTTGCAACACATGGAATTAAGAGGAAAGAATAGAAACAATTTATTTTCAAACAAAGGATATCTATTGTGCCAAAAACGTAATATTACGTTTTTCCTTACCATGCGTTGAGTGCCAAAAACGTAATATTACGTTTTTAGCTTTTTTTTTTAATTACGAAACTAGACACTAACACACCTTATATGTGATTTTGGGAACTCTGTGATGAATGGAAATTAAATATATGACGATCTCATGAAAACGCACAATCTGGACATTTTATCTGGACATTTTATCATAACTCGGTTGCCACTTTGGGTCGAATCAGTGACGCATGCATGGCAGCTCAAAACCAGGCCATTTTCATGGGTCTATCACTAGGTGGCAGTCACGCCAGGTCTCGCTGATCACTTCCCTGGAAAGTTTACAGGCAACACTTTATATTTCATGAAAGACGTTATATCTCCATTTCTAGAAAAAAACAGCGAGCCAGCTAACTAAACTGTTTAAATTATTAAAATTTCCCTCGGGATGACTAAAGTATCTATCTATATATCCATCTATCTATCTATCTATCTACCTGTGCGCACACCTTGGAAACTAGATGATAATGATGGTGATAGTTGTGAATAGTAGCAACCAAAGTCTGAAGCACCATCATCACAGAAGCTAGGTACTAGTGTTTCTTACTGCAGCTTCTTCTGCTGTGTAACGTAGTTAGCGTTAATCTTTTCACAACAGCGACACCTCTGTTCAGGAGAATATTGCAACTAGTGTCACAACCACCACGCGCAAGTATAAATGGTTACGGCGCTTCTGTGATGTCACATTGTCGCGCTACAGGCCGGGTGCGTCGAGTATGTGGGACGTTTAAATAGTAATGATACCGATATTGAAATTCTGGGGCGATGGCAATACCAATATTTAAAATTTCACTTTGGCCGATAACGATACCGATACCAATATTTTTTGATACACCTTTGCTGGCAACAAAATTTTCAAAATACATTTGAAATTCATATAAAGTGTATTTAGTTAATAATGTATGGCATTTTATAATTTGCATAATTACTAGTAGCTAAACATATTTCATTTGAATACTTTTAAACATCTTTAATGTGGTGTATAGGTCTAATTGAATGCACATTGGTGATGTGTAGGTGTAATTGAGTGACTTTAAGAAATACGTGAGAGTAATTAGCCTTCAGTCTCACAGTTTTAGGCTAGTGAATAAAAGTTGCGCATAGTGCACAAGGATATGTAGAAAAATTATGTTTTCTACGTCATTAGATAAAATAAATGTTAAAATAAATAAATGTAAAACAAAAAACGAACAAGTCAAAGAAACATTTTCTGGGATCAGATAAGTGTCTTGCAATGTTTATTAATGATTTTAGTGAGCACTACTGACAGACGTGACCTGAGCTAGCAGGATAGTTAGCAAGGAGCTCTCTCCAGATGTAAAAGTTTGTCATGGTTGCGTAGCCTATTTGCGTAAGCACAAAGTGGTCTATTTGCGTAAGCGCAAAGTGTGATTCTGTGCGTGTATGTGTGTGTGTGTGTGTGTGTGTTTGTGCTTCTGCGTGAGGCTATGCTCAATTTAACTCGGTAGGCCTAGTTGATCCATCTGGTCAATAGCCCCACATTCACGCCACTTTGTGATTAGATTAACACTATCAGACAGGCTGTAAAGTGTATGCGGGAATTTCTCGCATTATGATGGCTAGAGTTGCGTGACTTGAACAAATTATGCACAATGCCCACAATCCTGCAGTGAAATTTAGGCCCTGGAGAGAGAAGAAAAGAACTTTAATCTTGCATATCCCTCTGCAAATGGAAAGTTAGAATAACAGTCAGAATAACCACTAATATCGGCCGTTTCGCAGATGGCCAATGGCAGCAAAAAAGGCCCATATCAGCCGATACCGATAGCCTGCCGATATATCGGTGCATCACTACTAAATAGGATTCATGCATTATCATACTGGATATGTAACCATCCTACCTCTTTGTAACATATACCTCAGGTGGCTTTAAACACTATGTTCTATTCTCTATACCTAACTAACCTTTCATTTACCATATACAGACCTTACTGCCCTGTAATTGACCCTAGGCAGATGGGAAAGGCCCTTGAGTTGTGGATCTGCTTGAGGTTTCTTCCTATATGTATCTCCAATCCTAGGGAGTTTTTCCTCGCCCCTGTTACTCATAAGCTCTCTCTGAATGTTTTAACACTCTGTAAAGCGCCATGAGACATGTGTAATGTTTTGGTGCTCTATAAGTGAAATTAAATTGAAAATTTTAATTGAAGTTTGTTGTGCTTTGCTAGTTGGCTTTTAACAGCTACGATTAGCCATCCCTCAATCAATCAAGTTGTTTATCCTTCTGGGTATAAATGTGTGGCATCATTATGAACCTGAAAAACCCATGAAAAATCCAAATGGTCCTTTTAGGAAAGTTTGCCTTTTGTGGTGGTGCAGTCAGGATCTTCGCAGCAAAGGGGTGGTAGCACTTATTAAATTCTTAGTACTGTAAGTCATGATTATGAGAAAGAGAAGTCATAATTACAAGATAAGAATACAATGCTCCTCAGGCCAAATAAATTCCTCATTTTTTACAATGCATAACATGAGTTATGTTTCCAATTATATCTTAGAGATGGCTTATGAAATGCATGTAGATTTATGCATGATCTTGTCGCATGGCCAGAGAAAACTGTAATAAATCATTAGAAGAGTTTTTGGAAATGCATTAACACTTCTAACTGCTAATAGATTGATCCCTTAAGGCAATATGGTGAATGGAAACATGCATCTTCGCAATGGCTTTGATTGGCTTTTGCTCAATACCCAATACAGCTGTATCTATGTTCACAGGGGGATGGAATTCACCAAATCCGTGAAGCACTGAAGATCTTAGCCGAGAGGGTTTTAATCCTCGAAACTATGATTGGTATCCATGGTGAGTAGGTGGCCTGAGGCAGGGTCAGATACAGGCAGGGAAACCACAGGTCAGTGGTTAGGGATGTCTGTCTATCACCTCCCTCTTTTCTCCTTGAATACAAGGATGAATTGAGGACTTGAAGTAGGCGCTCCACTTCATAATCTCGCATCAGTCTGTTGTTACTGCTATTTCCGATAGGACATTAGTTTGCAGATGTACCGTGAGCTGCAAGCAGACCTTGAGCTTCTCGCTCGCAGGGTGCAACTGCTGGAGGCAATCATCTGGCCAGGTAATGTTCTTCCAATTTCATAACATACACTGACGATCCTGCTCTATTTGCAAGGATAAGTCAACATTTACAATATTTACATATACACTTGTTAGTCTGTATATTATACAAATATTAGCACCAGCATTTAATAGTGTGCAGAAAAATGAAGAGGAGCATGCTGTACACTACAAAACATTCCCCTGCAAAGTGAACAGGGGCTGATGTAAATCAATTGTCTAAGCACAGTTTGACAATTGACAATTTATGACGATAAACATTATTTTTTCTTCTTGGTGGCATGTATGTATAATATGGAACATAAACTATTTGCATTAATTTGTCTGAATTTACATAACATTTGCATAATTTAATATGAAATGCACAACCGTTTAAACACTGACTGCATTTTATAACTAATATTTGAATGTCAAAAGGTATCTATGGTGACTAAATGAGTACCAAAAATGACAGCAATTGGCTGAACTCTCATAACAAACTTTGAAGAAGTTTGAACTAATGTATTCTTTACCACAACAATGTATTCCTATAGATATTATTAAAATCAAATGCAATATTATATATTTTTAAAAAACTTTATAATTTTATCACATATATACAAAAACAATTAGAAAACAAAACAAACAAAATGATCAACCCATGAACAATATTGATTGCCTTATCATTACAATTTGTTCCTGTGACATATCAGCAGTGTTGGGAAAGTTCCTTTTCTACATGAACTAATTCAAAGTTCAGTTCACAAATTTTGAAATTAACTAGTTCAGTTCATAGTAATAATTCATATAGAACCACAGACAGTAATTATTTTATCTTAATTAAGTTTATGAAAGTTGGGCTTTCCACTTTACTCAAAGGCTGCAGGTCTCCGACAATATACTGCACCACCAGGTTGTCCAGCTGCGGCTGGGAGATGACAACGGCGCTGCTACTGTGGAATTTGGGTCAAGGATCTGTCTTGACTGTGTTTTGATTTTTTTATTTGCTTGCACATCCCTTGAAAGGCTAGCCGAGTTTTAGTCTGGCTTTCACCAGACCAAGCCCAATCTTTTAAGCAAAAAGAAATTGCTGGCAGATCAGGCTGGGTTCACCCAGCCTAGCCGAGTGCTTCAGTTCAATGTGCCGTTTCAGGTTTGCTGTGGATGTGACTGGATTTTCTTTTTGAAAGCCGGCGGGCAAATTTTGCACAGAAATATAACATTTTTCCCATCCTCACCGACCTTGACATAAAACTCGTTTAAATGGTCATACGACGTCTCCTTGCTGCTTTGTCGCCTACATGCTGCTTTTTGTTTTGATGACGCATGTGGCGATGCGACAGTGGTGGCTGGTGTTGCCAGATTGGGTGTTTTTTATGCTACATATTAAGGCCTGTTTACGGTGTGTTTTAGCCGGGTTTTGGCCTGGAAGGCTCTATAGAAATCTGGCACCTTATTGAACGAAGTTAAACTGAGAGAGCGTGCCGTTCATAGACACCAGAATGAACGAGTTCACAGTTCATCAGGCAGTAATACAGTACGTTCAGTTCACGGTTGCCCAAAATATGAACGAGTTCATGGACTATCGTTCATGAACTATCGTTCAGGCACAACACTGCATATCTGTACTTTAGTCCTCATCCTGTCGTTAACATGTAAGTATGGTCCACTTTCCCCATTTGTTTAACACATTGTTCCTCTCTTATTTTATGAGTCAAACATTCCATTATATATACTGTATTTCACTCACTATTTTCAGCCATTCGTCTCGTGTTGGTGGATATGGTTTGTACAATATTTTCATAATGGCCTTTTTACAATTTTAATTTAATTTTAATTTAATTTAATATCACTTATAGAGCGCCAAAACATTGTACATGTCTCATGGCGCTTTATAGAGTGTTAAACAATCAGAGAAGGCCCATGAGTAACAGGGGCAAGGAAAAACTCCCTAGAATTGGAAATACATGTAGGAAGAAATCTCGAGCAGATCCACGACTCAAGGGCCTGACCCATCTGCCTAGGGTCAGTACAGAACAGTAAAGTCTGTTTACATGATAAATGAATAAGTTAGTTAGGTGTAGAGAATAGTACATGGTGTTTAAAGCCACCTGAGGTGTATGTTACAAAGAGGTGGGATGGTTACATATCAATGCATGAATCCTATTTAGTGTCAGAAAGTTAAAATAGTCCAGTGTAGGAAATGAATTGTCCAGGGGGATCAGGAGTTGTCATAGGGCAAGTAGTGGATCGCTAGGCTGCCCGGGCCAGGAATCCGGGCAGGGGGACAGCAATAGGCGATGATAGGGCAGTCGTAGGGATGGGACTTCAGGTGAGATGAGGGCCAAACACAAGGATGGCTGATGACTTGTAATGGGGAAGAGAGAGAGAGATATAGAGTGGGTTAGTATTAGCCTAGTCGTTACCATCCTACGTACTTCCGCCCTAAATTTGATTTAGGTCTTGCACGTAGTCTGGCCCAACCCACATTATACGGCTTGTGTGTAGCCGAGCCATTCAGCGAACAGTTGAGTGATGACGTGAAACTTGCCTGCCGAGTTGCTTATAGTCCAGCAAAGCTTGTTGTTCAACAGCATAGCAACAATGACAACGGAGGAAGAGACGCTAGAAGCTATCCACGAAGTTGTCTCAACTCTCGAGGGCATCACACAATTAAAGCAGGAACAAGAGGCTTGTCTTGTCAATTTTATAAATGGCAAGGAAGTCGTATAACTCTCCTTCCAACTAGCTTTGGGAAAAGTTTGATTTGATGGTGATAACTAAACCTAAACGCACAAGTGTACTACATGCATCAGTACTTATCATGTTTTCAAATAAACGTTTGCTGCTCGTTATTCTCCCCCCTACTCTCAAATTACCTTTACAAAATCAATGCGGCAATGTTAGGCCTACTTAAGGAATGGAATGTTAGTAGCTACTAGCTAGCCTACCGAGCGGGGCTCAAGGCGAGGCGGTGTGTCTTGACGTGAGCTAGCCGGTTACCGAGCGGGGCTCAAGGCAAGGCTGCTGTGATTGTGCTTGACTGGGACTAGCGGTTACCGAGCTGTGCTCAAGGTAAACCGCTCCGTGTTTGTGTTTGACAGACTGAGGCTAGCCTGTGGCCGAGCTGGGCTCAAGGCGAGGCTACCATGCTTGTGGACAGTAACGTTAGCCAGTCACCGACCGTGGCTCAAGGTGAGGCTGCGTTGTTTTATGCAGAACAACTGTTACTTTAACCGAGCAAGCTCCAGGTTAAATAACACGTAGGTCATCAGTACAATCCAACTTATCCGAGAGTGTAGTCTGAACAGCCCGTGGGGGACGAAGTAAACTCCGTAGCTCCGACGAAGTCACCGGGCTGCGTAGAACAACAATTGTCTGATAAGCGGCGAGAAGAGATAAGAGGAAAACTGGCGTGTGACGAGCTGATATAATCTTGGTGACGTGACGCTTTTGGTAGACAACTCTCGGTCTGTGGCTGGCGCAACAGAGATATATCCACTACGAAGAGACTGCCCTGGCGGTCAGGTAGCCTACAAACTAGCCAGCGGTCTGTTTACTACTGAGAGTAGAAGTGGGAAGCGTAAGAACCTAAACTGGAAGCGGAATTGGTAAGCGTAAGAGCCTGAACTCCGGCGCACAGCATACGTCATTACCAAACGTTGCTAATTGGTTAAGGGAACTCCAATGATTTTAAACCTCAAAATAAGCACCCACCCATTACGGAGACAGATTATTATTACATTGTGCCAGACTGTATGACGAAGAGAAACGTAGTCACAGGCGGTAAGGACCAGGCTAGGTTAGTATTACTATAAATAAAAATGGTTAATATCAATAAGTATGTGATTGGTACCAGGGTAGTAAATTCACGGTGGCCACGGCGGCCATGGCCGTCGTTGCCCCTTGTGTTGGCCGTGATGCCCCTTTGAAAATCAAAGGTTTTTTCTTTCAATATTCTGCTTTGCGTCCGTCTAATAGCGATTTTCATTTAGCCTATGGCCTGTCAAAATAATCTTAGCATCACAGCGCAAATTAATTCAGTCTTACGCAGTGGAGAAAATAACAGCACATGGCAAGAAACAAAGTGCATCCAAATTCACCCATTCTTCTCAGTTGAAATACTTGCGATCGCAAAGTAGCCTACTCATCACACAGACACATGTATCACATCACATGAAAGAGCTTTTTCTCAGCTTTTAAACGATGTTGCCGCTAATTGCTGTGGTTAACGGTTCGCCAGAAAAGTAAAAAATATGATTTAATTGAATCATAACTTCTAAATAAGGTTCTGCACCCATCTCCCATTCATCTCGGTGGAATACTTCACGAACCCTTCGTTCAACACACGACAAACCATATATCAGAATAAACCGCAGACCTTAACGAACACAGAGGTGTAAAGCAGTCCCCTGTACAGTTAGCCGTTCCAGAGTATTCCGGTTTTAAATTGACAGTAAGGTCTACATTCATGTCTCCAACTTTGGTCTTTAGGTTTCAAAATGTGTTTAAATTGTTCTACATGATTTCATAACAGGCCAAATACAAAATAAATGTTATATTGCCTAGATATCGGTAAATATTAAAAACAGAGGATATACAGCTGACTAAGAGTTTGTGAAAGGAGCCTTAATGATCACAAAATGCTAAGCATGCATCTAGGCTATTTGAGTTTCTTAAAGCTGAGCAGTGCTTAAATTGTTCAATACATGATGTACATGTTTTACAGTTCTATGTAATATGTCATGTTTCATGTTTTTGTAATGTTTCATGGACTACTGCTAGGAATAGGCTAAATACAACTTTGATTATTTTTATAGCATACTACTGTACTACTGTACTACTGTTAACTTTTGGCCTTGGTGCCCTGACATGTGGCCTTTGTGCCCCCCACCAAATATGCCCAACTGAAGGCCAAGTGGCCTTGCCCATAAAATGGTGAAATTCCGAGTCTGATTGGTACTATATAGTGTTATACCATAGTGATAATAGGCAGAGTGAGAGTTGAGAGGGGGGGGGGAGGGGAGAGGAGGGGTTGTACGGCGTGACACATGAAAAGTCCATGACAGCACTATGCTATAGCAGCATAACTTAGGCATGGTGAAGGGTAGTCAACACCAGTGCAGGTATGGTCAGTGACCACCATCGCACGCATGACTGGGGTGCCAGTCACACAAGGAGACAGCAATGTGGTCCATTCCAAAAAAACCTGAGGTGGTTGAAGTTCCACACTGCACCATACCTAACTATGGGAGGCACTAAAGAGGTATGTTTTAAGTCTAGACTTAAAAATAGGGAGGGTGCAACTTTATATTATCTGAAGACATTGATCGCAAGAATCTAACATTCTAAGTAACAGCAAAGCAAAGCAACTTCACTTGCAGTTGTAGGGTACTAAAAATGTGTGCAGCAGCTACAGTAACCAAAGTATAGTCGGTTCTCCCGCCATGGTTTTGGAAATCACACACCTGCTGCATCTGAAGGCCCACGCATGAGGCCTACGACTATCACTCTACACGCCTCTTGTTGAACGTCACATTTTAATTTGCTAGCTGATCCTGCCTCCTGGCTCCCCAAAATACCAGATCATGTGAACAGATCAGCAGGCCGGCAAATTTTCACCTCGTTTTCAGACACACAATGCTGCAAAAAGACATCTCCCCTTCCTGCAAATTTTGCGTGATCTCTGTGTGAAAAGGGCTACTGTGTGTGTGTGTGTGTGTGTTGGGGGGGGGGGGGGAGGTGATGAAATGGTGTGTGTGTGTGTATGGGGGGGGGGGTAATGGGGTGTGTGGGTATCGGGTGTGAGTTTGGGGTATGCTGCATGGTGTGTGTGTATTGGGGGGTGGGGAGTGGGCTGCCTACACTGATTTTTAGATGGAATATTTCCATTTAAACATTTTGAAGAACATAGTAGTTCTGTTTTGCAGAGACCTGCAATACTTTTGTATTTAATGTAGAAAAAGTAATCTTGCTTATTAAATATTTGTTTATTCCCTTTTGAGAGATAGACCTGATCTACAGGAAACAATAATCTGTCTTCCAACAGAGCCAGATATTGGATCAGGAGATGGACCCTTTAGCACCACATCAACTGAATTCTCCCGGAACAAGAGAAGGACACGCCCTTTGCCACCTCATGTCCTATCTCTTCAGACAGCAAATCAACATTTTCATGGGAAATGATCCTTTTGACAAAGAAGTTACGAAGATATTGATCTTCTCAGATGTCTCTCAGAGGCAACACCACTCTAATATCCTTTCATTTCACTGATTTTGTAGTTATCCATGATGTCCTCCCCAGGACATATGATTTAGTAAATATGGGTGAAAACCTCAGGGAAGATGGGTGGATGTTGTGGGGACTGCCTTCCTGGAAATCTCTTGCACATTCTCCATCTGTTCATTGTACTTGTATTCTCACCAGAAATGCATTCCTGAAAGTGAAGTTGCCTGTAGATATACAACATTCTAGGAAACAAAGAAAAGCAAATTGGAAACATGTACATGCTTAAAGTATATATGCATGGTCTGCAAGTAACCAGTTGTTTGTTGCATTACTCAAACCATAATTGTGTAATGTCCTTCCTGTATGACACTAAGACCAACGTATTTAAAATGTTGTAATATTTGTTTAATCCATTTGTAGAATCATGAACACATGTAGGGGCCCTGTAATACATAAATTCTCATTCCAAAATGAAGCATATAGCTTGGGTTAATGCTTCTATTTAGTGTGTCACTCTGTTTTGTTCACATTTGCATAAAATAATGCATAGAAAGCATATGATACTTGAATGCATAGAAAGCATATGTTACTTGAATGCTTTTCAGTGAATTTCTACTCTCTTTCAGTGAATTTCTTCTCTCTATATTTACTCCTGCAGTATTATTAAAGGAATGTCTAACTTGTTTCCTGTCCATAATGTTAAGGCAGTACATGTATTGATATTGTATTAGTTTAGCATATTTTGACTCCTCATTGTCAGTTTTATGCATTCAAAATGACATGAACTAACATCAGGTCCCTAGAACCTGATAATGTAATAACTCCCAATAATGTAATAAAAACAATCCCCTCATAACTCCAAAAAAACATGTAATGTAATTCCTGATAATGTAATAAAGTGCATTTCCCAATAATATTATAATGTCTGTACCGATAAAGTAACAAAAGTGGGTAGGTAAGTGCCGTGGGGAAGTGGGGTAGGACAGTAAGAAACTAGAGGTTAATGGTGCAGGACAGTAGGCAGTGGCACGGGACAGTAAGCATGTGGCACACACCGCCAACAACAGTTTTTTTCTTTATCCTACTGCTACTGTATTTACTCATCTGTTGAACTTGACAATAACTTTCACAAGGAGCCACTTCAGCCAAACTACTTGGATCCTGTTCATCACTGCACTGCAGCTACACTCATTATTAGATTAGGGGTAATTTCACAATCAGGTTGTGCGCATTGTTTCAAAAGGGTCAAAAATGGCCCCAGCCATGGCGCGACTGGCTGGGGCTGGGGCACCTGCACCGTACGCCGGCGACCGGGTTCGATTCCCGCCCCGTGGTCTTTTCCGGATCCCACCCCGACTCTCTCTCCCACTTGCTTCCTGTCATTCTCTACTGTCCTATCTCATTAATAGCATAAAAAGGCCAAAAAATACTTTAAAAAAAGGGTGAAAAATTAAACCATCAAAATGGAGGAAAATACAGTAGCTGTTAAGTTAGCTGATGATTTGTTGACAGGAGTTGGCTGGCTAAATGTTAATTTGCCAGTGTCCTATGAGGTAAAGCCAAAGGGTGCCAGGGATCTTCTGTGTAGAACCAATGTCACTGAACTGTAACTTAAGTTGCTGTTTGCTCCAATACAGTCACACGTTTTTGGGGGGATTGCACAATTTCATAATATACTTAGAGAAGTCATCCATTGAGAGCTAGCTGCTATTATATGGGCTAGTTCAGAGGTTACGCCAGTCCTTTTGAGCGCACACGCCTGGGGCCTCATTTATAAAGCGTTCTTACGCACAGATTTGATCTTAGACCGTGCGTACGCTCAAATCCATGCCAACGCTCAGATTTATAAAAACCGTCTTTGACGTGGAAAAGTGCTTATCTCCACGTCAGGTTCAAACTTGACGTACGACAATTTCCTTGTGGTAATGCCGGGGTACTGCAAGTAATCTGAGGTCTAAGTGCGATGCATTTTAAAAATTCCAATGTTAAAAGTGAATAAACTTTTTTGAGAGGTGGATAAACTCTAATAAGAGGTGGGTAGGCCTAAACTCTATTTCTGAAATTTCAGGTGGATAAACTGCGTTTATTCGCGTTTAGCCTCCACTACATCCTTATTTGCGCTCATAGGCCTATTCCCAGCTTCGTAACAGAAAGGTAATATTTACCTGTAAGCTATACAATGTAAGCTATAGATATTTTATATCATATATAGCCTACACAACCAAGGACGGAAGTTATCCTCTGAAAGCAGGGCATCTTCATATTTAATGTTGCGTAGTGCAGAGCGCGCACATGTTTGCTTTTTTTGACTGGCAGTGCCCAAGATCAGATGACAATACGTGAGTTGAATAATGTAGGATAAAATATAAAGGTAAGCCTAAAGCTTATAGGACAATGTTTAAGCCATTGGACATTATTGAAAGAAAATGATAGCAAAGATATGCAGAATGAATGAAAAATGAACGGCGAACTAGGCTACTTTTTCAGCAAAAACATAGCCTACCCTAAAAGAAACGTTAAGCCTACATGACATATAACGCTTATAATTTAGTCCTCTGTTTTGTAGGCTAAATCAGCATATTACCCTGGGTCATGTTGGAAACGTACAGTAGCCTACTGTACCATAACGTACAGGATTATATAGGCCTAGAGGTCTTTCCTTCATAAGCTAGGCCTACCCATTTTTTTTCTACAAAGTAGGCCTAAACATACGAAATGTTGATTATTCACATTACTGCAAGCAAAAGGAATGAAAGCGAGCAGAGGACAATGGACATGGATGCATACGATCTCTTTCCAGAAAGCTTTGCTGGAAAAAACATAATTAGTTAAGCTATTCGAACTGACGCATATAGTTAACATCAGATGGCATAGGCTAGGCCTATACAATGTTTTCAATATATCATTTTACATAAGCTACAGTTTTTAGGCCATTGATTTCATTAAAACATATGCTAATGATATTGATGAGGGGGTGTTACAAGGCGGAGACCTAAAACCATCCGTCTGCGCACAAGTTGACGTTCATTTGTGATTTATAATGGGCACATCTGGAAGGGTGGCGTACACACGTTTTTTTGTGCGTACGTTCGTTTTCTCTGAATCACACGTACGATCATTTCAGAAATTATCTAAGATCAAATGAAGGATGGTTTCTACGCAACCCTTTTATAAATGAGGCCCCTGTACTGTACACACATACACACAGTTAATGACGCTGCATGTGAGTAGGCTTGCTCTTGGGAAAAGCTCTTGAAACAACATTATTATTATGACCGCCGCGCAGCATATAGGTTTAGTCAGATTTTTTTTTTCTTTTCTTTTTCGCATGTCCAAATTTCCGTCAAGGATTCCCGGGACACTGAAAGACCGGGGTAGGCATGTAACCCCATATGGATAGCATGGAACCATCGTTTTTCGTTTTGATCTGTAGCCCCCCCGCTGCACCCCCCGAAAGGAGGGTAGGGCAGACACAGTTTTCTGTGAATATCTCGAGAACCGTAAGGTTTAGGAGGACCATTTTTTTTTATATGTTGATCTCAAGGGGCCATGTCAACCCATTCCATAACCACTCATTTCATGTATAGCGCCACCTAGTTAAACACAAAAAAGTAAAAATCAGGTGTTGTAATCGCAGGTATCTGTGACCTAACATAGTTAAAACTGCACAAAATTGGAAGTGTAGGATCATTATGACACCCTCTGAATGCACGCCAAGTTTCGTGGAATTCCGTTCATGGGGGCCACACAATAAATTCATTTATGTTACTATACACCAACTGGCCTGTAGGTGGCCGGAGACAGTTTTCTGTGAATATCTCGAGAACCGTAGGGCCTAGGAGGTCCACCTTTTTTTTGTATGTTGGTCTTAAGGGGGCATGTCAACCCATTCCATTACCACTTATTTCATGTATAGCGCCACCTAGTTAAAAATTAGGTGTTTTCATCACAATATCTCTGGCTGACATGGTCAAAACTGCACGAAATTGAAAGTGTAGGATCATTATGACACCCTCCGAATGCATGCCAAGTTTTGTGGACTTTCGTTCATGGGGGGCCTTACAATAAAATAATTTATGTGTACATTTAGTGACCGTACACCAACAAGGATTCCCGGGACACTGAAAGACCGGGGTACACGAAACTTGGTGGGCATGTAACCCCACATGGAAAGCATGGAACCATCGTTTTTTGTTTTGATCTGTAGCCCCCCCGCTGTACTGGACCCCCCGAAAGGAGGGTGGGGCAGACACAGTTTTCTGTGAATATCTTGAGAACCTGAGAACCTGAGAATTTCTCAGAATTATGAACAGGCAAGATGGGGGTGGGGTTGTATAAAATGAATTTTACATGTGAAATCTATGAACTAATCATGTTTTGGTACTTGATGTCTAGCTGATACCAGTGAGAATTGAGTGTGGATAATGCATAAGACAGTTAGAATCATATAGGCCTTTCAGCGTGATTTATTTTTGTGGAAAAAATGTGCTGGACTGGGCGGCGGTCATATTTTGTACAGTCATCATAAGATAGTGAACACACACACAAAATCGATTAAGCGAAAGCTGCCACTGCTGGCTAGTGCTTAAACACTGAATTTAACTACTGTCTCAATATGGCATAAATAGTCAGGTGAGCAGCTGCATTTACGTTAAGTAGCTTAAATCAATCAGTAAAAGTATCACAATGTTTTTCTAATACAGGAACGGCAAATTAGCATGTTACCTTTTACACAAGAAACTTATTCAATAAATAAATAAATTCCTAAATATGCCCAAGTTTAACCCCCCCCAATGGTAGACCCAAAGTTACGCCCTTGATTTTACACATTCAAAATATGTCTGTAGAAGGATAAAAAAAAATTGTTTCAAGGCATACAGTAGGCTCATGGATAACTTAAGGAAAAACACTCAAGAAGGGATGATATTGGAAAAAAACATATGAAAAATCAAAGTATTAGATTGTTTGTCTATATGAGTAAATATCCCATCTGAAGCATTTTAATCCCTACTCATGGGTAGTACACAGTCTGTCCTGCAATAAATATTAGTGTTTTTATGGCGTAAAAATATGCATAATTAAGGTTTTTGCAAATACACCCATTTTTTTAAATATTCTTGTGTAATTTGTTTTGCGCTGAATAGCCATACCATTTTTAAATGATTACTTGTCTCTCATTTGAAAGCTTCTGATGTTGTTAGACAACTGTAAAAAAAAATGTATCTTGATTGAACTGTGTCTGATGGACTGTCAAACATTTGGGTTGGAGTGGACATTTTAGTGTTTCTTTGTCTAAAGACACAGATAATTAATATGTTACTTCTAAAATGGTAAAATGCTGACACTGTTTGTCTCAAACACTTTGTTTGGATAAAATTTGGGTAGGCTATCACTGTGCATGTTTTCACAGGTGCATAATTATGCTATTTTAATTGCATTTGTAATCACAATTGTAATTTTGATCAACTGTGCTTCACCCTCTGTGGTAAGAAGGTGGTAAATAGAATCAAATCAGTTTCATTAAGTGAGCCATTACATTGACTAAAAACCCTGAAAGTGTCAGGTTCAACTCAGGGATCAATCCAAACCAAAATTACCTGTGAATTCCATGACAAAACCCCATGGTCAAAGCAGACAGGGCAGTGTATGTGCGGAATAAAGAAGGGAAATCCCTCCAAATATGAACAAATGACTAAAGGGGACAGAGATAAGGTGGCACCAACGTAAGGGTCTTATGATATGAAAACATGACTGTTTATTCTAATCTTTTGAGGGGTATATAGCTTGCCTGGTAAGCCAAACTCATTCATGAGTGAATAATCTGGTCACTCACGATTGGATCCTTTACAATGCTAGCATGGTGACGGGCGTAGAAATATTATTAACTTTGAAATCATTGATCAATCACATTAATCAGAGTCACCTAAACTTTACAAACTATAAACAGAATAGGCAGTCAGGAAACAGTATATGTGAGCTTACTTTTGGTGTAAATACATTTCTACATTGTTCCAACTACAATTTTTGATGTTTGCAGTTTTGCAGGCATTGCTTCTACCATTTACCACAGTCAATTTTGATTTTGTCATCCCCTGTCGTTATTAATTGGCCTGACATTTTTTTTGTTAGACGGAAACTGAACTATGGTGTTCCAGACTAGTATCTCCCTGAGAAGAAGGTAGGCGGGGCCAGGCTAGTATATAGCACCACCTGGTAAAATATGCTTGTTAAAGTATAAGTATATATACTCTTTTGATCCCGTGAGGGAAATTTGGTCTCTGCATTTATCCCAATCCGTGAATTAGTGAAACACACTCAGCACACGGTGAGGTGAAGCACACACTAATCCCGGCGCAGTGAGCTGTCTGCATCAACATCGGCGCTCGGGGAGCAGTGAGGGGTTAGGTGCCTTGCTCAAGGGCACTTCAGCCGTGCCTACTGGTCGGGGTTCGAACCGGCAACCCTCCGGTTACAAGTCCGAAGTGCTAACCAGTAGGCCACGGCTGCCCCAAGGAGAAGTTCGGTGTGATATTGACCTACCGAGTGTGAACTCTTGTCTCAAAGCTCATCTCGGCTTGCCCCCTGCACTCTGAAATCTGGCGCTAGTTAGCCGATGCTACCAACAGGTTTTCAATGGGGGTGCCTCGGGCATCGGCCTAGCCATGCAAATAAATCACTGTTTTACACCTTTTACGAGGCTCAAAGTAGCTCCGCACTTTATTGGTAGACTTCCGAGGGCCCTGACATTTAAAACGAGACATTGAGAATTTTGAAAAAGCACTGGTAGTTTATTTACAAGACGATTTATACAGACAGTACCTTCAGGAAGTTTACTATTCACCGCCATCTTAAATTTAGTCACGATAAGTCGAGCGACGAGTACGAATGAACAGGTATGATAAGGGATCAGATTCCAAAAATAGTTCAGTGGAAATGCATGGATTCCAGTTGCTGCCTCTGAGAGATTAAAGTCTTACCTTTCAAACGAGCCATAGTATGTGTCCATAGCTATAGCATAGAATATGCTGTGGCTCTACAAAAATCGTCAACAACGATCTAGATTGCTGGCACTTTGGGCCAAAGCTTCCGAAAACAGCACTGAAAGTGTTAATAATTACATATAATGTTGGAATATTATGACATATTTAGGGGTACACAGGCCTGTGTCTGAAAAATGTTAAGTGAAATTACCCTTAGATTAGATTCAACTTTATTGTCATTGTGCTGAGTACAAGTACAAAGACAAAGTTTGCGTCTAACCAGAAGTGCTTTTAAAAAAGCAGAAAAGTTCAATGTGATATACAAAGCATAGCAGTGTATTAGCAGTTACCTTATAAGAGCATAATATGGCTATGTAATATGAACAATGTATGAATAACATGTACAGATATGTGCAATGTAGTAGCAGTAACATTATAATAGTAGTAAGAATAAAATAGATATATGCAGTGTATTAACAGAATATAAAATAAGAAAAAAGGGGCCGTATTCACAAAGAATTTTAAGGCTAAAAGTAGCTCCTAACTGGCAAATTTAGGAGCAACTCTTAAAAATAATGGGCGTGTCACTCCTAACTTTAGGACTCCTAATTTTTTTCACTAAAAGTAATTCACGAAGCATTTTAGACCTAAAAGTAGCACCTAAGTCTGGGACAGCTTAAAAGAAGTCGAGAGGACTCCTAAATCCCTAAAACCTATTCACAAACGGCTTTTTGTGGCATTTCGTGTCGCAATGTTTTGAAATGCGGCTACAGGAGCTTCCAATCGCGAGGGAACAATTTTGCATTGTAGGCATAACTAAGGATGCAATAACGCAACCAACAACAAAACTACTCATTGTCAACATGTAAATTAAATGTTTCATTGTAAATCAAATTAAAATGTTCTCCTCTTTGCAAACGTAGGCATAGGCATATGGTGACAGATTAATTTAATAATGTTGCAAAGATACTGCATCAATCCGTATGTTTCATTAGGCTACTAGGCTATTTGTTTAGCCTTACTCTTTATTAATTTAAGCTAGGCCTTTTTATTCCGTTATTAATCATCATCTGTCCTTGTGTAGCTTGTGTGCATTCTCAGACCTGTCACCTGTCACTCATCATCGTGAGGGAGGTGTTTGGAATCATTCCCGTGTTACAATCATCAGCCAATCAAGGTGGTCACTTCAGTCAAGCTTGTGCATGAGTAATGACGTCATCCATAGCAACGAAGACTCACTCTTAGTTTAGGACTTGTCATTTTTCCTTACTAAGAGTAGGTCTGAAAGGCTTTGTGAATAACTTTTAAGAGAAAACTCCTACCTAAAATGTTTTTGTGTGATTTAGGAGTACTCCTAGTGGTAAGATAAAAGGCTTTGTGAATACAGCCCCAGAATAAATATGGATATTCAGTATGAAAAATATATGTACAGCTATGTGCAGTGTGGTAACAGTACCATTGTAGTTCAGAAACAGTAACATTATAAGAGTATTAAGAATAAGTATATGTGCAGGATGAATAGTATGAAGAGCAGTAGAAAATGGCTATATGTAAGTGTAATTACAGTATATACATTTGTAAATAAATAGATAGAACACTATGGATGGGATAGGGTAGTGCAAATGTCCGGGGGTCCGCCGCCTTGTTGTCCCTGTTACGTAAGGTTACCATGGTCATGGACACCTCAACAGGCACAGGCAGTGGGGGGCTTGGTTGGTTGTCACCAGGGTGCAGAGCTAGAGTTCAGTAGGGGGACAGCCGCAGGAAAGAAGCTTTTATGGTCATAGTTGTTGTTATTAATGTTCTTAATATTCTTCTTAATGGAGCCTATGACAGTTGCTAGATCCATGTTGTAATGGTTTAGGAACTGGGCACATTTGCTGATTATGATTATACTTTTCACCAAGATTCAGGTCTGAGCTTTGAACATCCTAGCTAATTTAAACGCTACTCAACATTAAACCTGCTGTGAGAGCTTAGGCTAATGAGCCAGCAGAGTCAGTGCCACAAGAGGGCACCAAACCAAACCTGTTTTATTTTGTTTGTCTATGACCTATCATGACAAAAATGTGTGATGGACTTTCCAAACTCACAGCTGAAGATTTCTACAGCATCTACATTAATTTCCCATTGAAATGAATGGGATTTTAGGGATTTAGGTGTAAAAAGTGTATACCTAATACATTTTGGTCTGTACCATGAAGGAAAAAATGATTTGACCATATAAACCATGTATTTTTGGATAGCTTCTAACATGACAGTTGCTCTTGGTTGCGTGCCCGCCCCATCCCCACCTCCCAGTCTCCCAGTCTCTCCAGCTCTGCATCCCGGTGACATCCAACGATCGGAGCCCCCATCACCCCATGCCCTGCCCCCGCCTGATGCCTCCTTGCCTGTGCCTGTTGAGGTGTCCAAGATTCTGGCAACCTTGACAGGGACATCAAGGAGGTGGTCATCCCCCAGCCCCCACCCCACCTCATTACCAGTGCAACACTCACCCCCACCATCACTGGATATTGCACCCCTCCCCCACATGGCGACCACGAACAACGAGGTGATAATGACTTCAGTCAACAGCCATCAGACACACAGACCCCAGATGCTGCCCCCCTCCCCTCCCCCCCTTCATCATCACTGTTGATCAGGCTATCGCACCTCTCCCCCACATGGTGACCACGAGTAGTGCGGCAACAATGGCCTCAGCCAACGGCCATCAGTCTCTAGCCACACAACAACCCTCTCAGAAGCACCCCTCCTCCTCCTCCCCCTCCACTCCCCTCATCCCCCCATCATTACAGCTGATCAAGTAAGTTATCTTTTAAAAAAACTTTATCCTCGTAAGGCAGCCGGGCCTGACAGACTGTGTTCAAGGCTGCTCCAAGGCCTGTGCTGCTGAACTGGGGGAGCCACTGAAGCACATCTTCAACTGGAGTCTACGTCTCAGACAAGTTCCAACACTGTGGAAGACATCATGTCTCACCCCCGTCCCCAAGAAACCACACCCCAGTGAGCTTAATGACTTCAGGCCTGTCGCTCTAACATCACGTGATGAAAACAATGGAGCGACTGGTCTTAGGTATGCTCAGACCCCAGGTCCGCCATGCACTGCTACAACACCGAGTCATGCCACATGCAGAAGTTTTCTGACGATACTGCAATTGTGGGGTGTATCAGGGACGAGCAAGAGGAGGAGTACAGGAGCCTGGTGGAGGACTTTGTGCATTGGTGCAAACTCAATCACCTTCAACTCAACACTTCAAAGACCAAGGAGATGGTGGTGGATTTCCGCAAGTCTAAGCCCGCTCTGCTACCAGTCTCCATTGATGGGGTCAACGTGGAGGTGGTAAGCACCTACAAGTATCTGGATCTCCACCTGGACAATAAACTGGACTGGTCAGCCAACACTGATGCACTCTACAAGAAAGGACAGAGCAGGCTGTACTTCCTGAGGAGGCTGCGGTCCTTCAATGTGTGCAGCAAGCTCCTCAGAATGTTCTACCAGTCTGTTGTGGCCAGCGTCCTCTTCTATGCAGTGGTATGCTGGGGAGGAAGCACAAAGAAGAAGGATGCTGGGCGACTTGACAGGTTGGTAAGAAAGGCTGGCTCTGTAGTGGGAGCTGAACTGGAGTGCATCACTTCAATATCTGACAAAATGTCCCTGAACAAACTGATCAACATCTTGGACAATGAATGTCATCCACTCTACAGCACTATTAAAAAGCAAAAGAGCTTGATCAGCTGGAGACTTCGCTCACTGCCATGCACAACTGAAAGGCTGAGGAAGTAATTTGTCCCCAGGGCCATTGAACTGTTCAATGCCTCACTAAAGGGAAGAGGAGAGATAGACTTCTCTGCTTAGTCTGTCTGCCTCTCCACCCTCTCCACGTTTGAGTACTGACTGCCCACTACTGCTTTACTACTGTTTTACTACTGTTTTACTAATGTCCACAGCCTAATGTTTTCACTACTGTTTTACTGCTACACTGTTCATGCTATATTAGCACACATGATCAATGGCTGCGGTCAGGCTTCTGCTACAATACTGAATGGCTTTAACCCTATTACCTCAACCTGTTCTTGCACTGACATAGTTTTTTATATCACCTTGTCTACATTATACTTTACTCTCCTATTTGTCCATATTATTTATGCTGGTCTCTAGACCTTATTCTTGCACTGTCGCACTGTTGGACTAATGTTGGACTACTTTTTGCACCTTCACCATGACACTCACTCTCTTGAGCACCTTACCATGCACACATAACTAAAGGACTATGGTTGGACTACTTTTTGCACCTTCACCATGACACTCACTCCCCTGAGCACCTTACCAGTCCCGGCCCTGTCACTACAAGCGTCTTATGCTTGATCACCCCAAGCACATTGGCCTTTTTAAATTTAATTTAGTATTTAGTTTTTGTTAGTTTTCTTATCTTCTACTGTCTTTATTGTACAGTGGAGTTTAGTTACATGTTTATACTTATACTTATATTTACCATTTATGCTGTAAGTGCATGTTGTGTGTGATATCTGTATGCTACCGAGACCCTTGAATTTCCCCTTGGGGATCAATAAAGTATCTATCTATCTATCTATCTATGACATGATACATGTCCCACCCTCCTCATTTGTATGTTTCCCATGCATAATACTTTGTGAGTTTGTGTATTGGTAAGAAGAGTAATATGGCTTATAACTTTTTGAGCTGTACCATTTAGAGAAAACTGATTCATCCACCCAAACAATATATTTTCTAAAAGCATATATCCACAGTATGTGATCTAACATTTCTCACCCTCCCCTTTACTTTGCTGCCCCGTCATAATACATATGGAATGAATAAATTGGGTATTTGGCTGATACCTTCGGGTCTGTGCCTTAAAGAGAAAACTAGTTCAACCCAAACCGTATTCTGAAAGCATAAAACCTCAGGATTAGCCTGGATGCCAGCCGGTCGAGAAGTTCGGTCTGGACTTGTTCCGTTGTGGAGCAACTATGCCTGAACCAGAGCTGTTCGGAGTCACGGTTCGGACCAGAACTCCTGAACGGTTTTGCTCAGAGCTGAAAATGCAACTGTGTTTGACAGAGGACAGAGGACAAATGTGATTGTATGTGACATTCAAACAAAAAGTGTTTCATTCTTCCCGGTTCTTCTTAACAAAAACTCACGTCTGTTTTACAAGATATTGAAAAGTACCCCTGTATCGGTTGAAATAGGCACCATAATCACATCCCAGTGGAGCAGTATTAGACTCAAATTCTGACTAGAATTTAGGATGACGACGTCAGGCTACCTCAGAAGGAGACCTAACATGGGTTTTGACATTTCCCACTCTCCTCTTTACTTTACTGCCAATGCATAACACACTGGGTATAACACTAGGTGTTGCCGCAACATTGGTGAGTAAATCAAGTGTATGGCTGATACATTCTGGGCTGTACCATGAAGGGAAAACTAATTAAACAACCTAAACCATATATTTTCTGAAAGAATATACCCTAAAGATGTGAACTACCATAGGTTTTGACATTTCCCACTCTCCTCATGACTTTTCTACCCATGCATACATTACATTGGGCATACAATTTAGGCATTTTTTTGTCATACATTAACTCTATACTGAGTTACTTTACTAAGCTTCAGCTGTGAGTCCCAGATGTCCATCATGCATTGTGTTATAGACACATACAGTTCTTGGTCAGTGGCGTATTCAGTGGTTAAAGTGGAATTTGGCAGGTGGGGGAACCCTGAAATCCAGTGTCGGTGCAATGGGGGAAAATGACTCACCGTTGGACAACATATTGAATATCGTAGTGTAGCAATACTTTTTGGACAAGAATTGCTAGTTTCTTGGTCACCTCAGTCAAAATAGCTCCCATATTGATTTGTACCAGGGGTGTCACTAGATCTAGAAGTGCACTGGGGGTCCAGGGGCATGCTCCCCCCATAAGAAAATGGTGTATATTTTAACATTTAATGTATCAATCGGGTACACTTTGAAAAGAAATTCAGAGGTTAGATTTGCTTATTTTTATCTATGGATGGAAATATTTGTGCTGTAGCCAAAACTGTTTTGCACACACAGGTGGAATAGTTATGATGATGATAGCCTACAGCAATACATTCACAACTACAAAGCATATTTGCTGAGTTTCACAGTTCAGAAATTGTCAAAAATTGTGTACATTTCAGCACTCCATGAGATTAAGCAGAAGTGGTCAACTGTGTTGTTCAGCTATAGTTAATCTAAGATAAGTTAGTTATCTTGGTCATTGTAATCTAATGTATAAGCTACATGCTATAGCTTCCTTTTTCATTCTGGGAAAATATGATTTGTTTTCCCTTCATATTTTTTTGCATTAATGTCACAAGAAAGCATGCCAGTAGAAATATATATTCATATCTGTTTAGGTTGGATTGTCTGTAATCTGGCACTATATGAACCAGAAAATGTTCCTTATTTTAAAGGTAAATTGCATCAGTCTGCTGCACTTTGGGGTGAATTCTCCCATGTGCGTAGGGTGCGTAAGTCAAAAAAGTGCACAAATTCTCCCCTTCACTTAAATGTCATTTACACACGATGTAGGGAGTTTGGGAGGAGCAACCCCAAAATGTTGGCTTTTCTTATGTAGGCAACTCTTACGTACCCTGGAAACTCCAGAGTTCTCTCAAGAGCACAATTTGAATTGTCTCTGTGAGACACTCTGGCAATGAGTAATGATGCACGTTACTTTTGCCACTTGTATCACGGGGAGCCAATCATATCGGTGTATCTGATATAGGCGGGCCAGAGGCAAGCTAAACAGATGACCGTCGTAGTGTTATCCAATTGCGTCGAAGTCAGGAATCAGTCAGTAAACGTTGGTCGTATTGTGTTATCCAATTGCGTGCAGTGAGATTTTCAAATGCACGCTTGGTGCCGCCCCTCGAGTTGGGCCATTACATTATTCGTGGCCAGACCCTTAATCTTTTTAGATTACCAGGATCTGGAATCTCCAGACTAACGGCTCCCACACACAGCTGCGTTCCGTCAACGCATGCCAGCGGGTGTTCCCGACGGTAGCTATGCAAATGACTTGAAGTAAAACCGTAATGTGATTGTTCGGTGCCGTCCGTAGATTGGCTTGATTGGCCGGTGCCGACTGTCGGTGCAGCAACAGCTGAACTCCTCAACGCGAGCGGCGGGAGAAACACGACGCGACGGACCCACAATTCAGTTCGGCAACGGATCACGTGAGCCCATTTAAAGTGAATGGGACGCGTCTCCAGCAACGCGATGCACGCAGCTGTGTGTGGGAGCCATAACGGTACCGATCCACTTGCACGACACTTCATTTTGTCGTGTCGCATTCCACTCTAGTCCTATGGGTGACGTCAAGCGACTTTAACGCGCCCGCAAAGCATTCCGGGAAGGCAGCGCTGCATTTGAAATAATGTCGCGCGTCAAAAAGCTGGCAGATGCCCAGCTTTATGCAAATTAATCCGTTGAAGGACGAGTTTGTAGGTCCTTTGTTCTACCACACAGGTGCCTGTGAAACTTTGGTTCCGCTTACAAGAAAAATAATGTTTTAACGATCTCTTCCACGACCACCTAGTAGTCCATAAAACAAACGAAACTAGGATTTGGATGAATATATTGACTGTTGGTGTTTCTGGTGAGGATTTGAGATTGCTTTGAGTAGTTTAAATAAAACAAGATTTCGAAATGGCTTGCATAGTTTGTTTAGGCTATTAATGTGTTGTATACTGTTAAGTACATGTCTAAAATTGTGGTCCATTTGTGGAAAAACACTTATGATACGTTAAAACGAACTGAGTATGAGCTGGTAACTGACATTTTAAACAAAACGCCCACACACGACTGAATGTGGGGAGGCAGCGCGACATCTATGCGACACGACAAAATGAAGTGTCGTGCAAGTGGATCGGTACCGTAACGCCGCTCGCGTTGAGGAGTTCAGCTGTTGCTGCACCGACAGACGACACCGGCCAATCAAGCCAATCTACGGACGGCACCAACCAATCACATTACGGTTTTACTTCAAGTCATTTGCATAGCTACTGTCGGGAACACCCACTGGCATGCGTTGACGGAACGCAGCTGTGTGTAGGAGCCGTAACTCTTGCGCGCATTCTGCCACTGATTTAAGCACCTTTCCAGCTACGTGGTCCCGAGGGCTGTATGTCGAGTGCCACTACAAAGTGAAAAGCATATTTCTCGATGTCGGCTGTAGGCCTAATTCTAAATAGCCTACGTGTAGGTTACACAGAATGTTACAAATTAACATTACAGTATCAAATTCGGTGCTTAATATGCTGATATGTTTTTCCCCATTACAGTGTCACATGGGGGCATATTTCGTGACATTTATTGAATGAAAGTGCACGCACATACAAAAAATGAAACAGGTGCTGGGTAGCCTAAACATGAAAAAATAAAGACATACCCGTATTGTTATATAAGCTCCCAGAGTGTTTTATTAGGCTACAACGTTCTCAACCAGAGGTCTTCGTCAGGTATCAAACAGATTACCTTACCATGAGGCTACATTGTTAAAAAAAACCCTGTTATAATCACCTATTTTGGATATTGGAGTTTACCGACTGTGCATCTTCAGTTTTAACGTCATAATCCCATAGCCTACTTCGTTCAAATCTGTCCATTTGTCTCCAACTTGACCGAAGTCATCCACACATTTGCACAGACACTATTGTCGAGCAGCATTGTTTATATTCCAATAGCAGCTGCTATGAGAAGCAGCTGCTATTGAAATGTTCTTTCTAAACACTTTTTCAACACAACAGTTTCTAAAGTATGAATCTACACACCTCAAGCACATCTTGACTCTATAAACAAACGACCTCAAAGCAAAAGTGAAATTTCGAAGTCAATTCTTTGTTAGGCTGTGTGACAACACTTTACTGTAAGCCTTCCTCTATTCAGTTCACCACTTATGCTTACGTTTTCAAAATCAAAGACTGGTTTGTGTTCTTTCTGGATTGAAATGGTATTCAGAAGGTCAATGAGAAAGTCCACGTTCCAAAAAATCACAAGACTTTCATAAGGCCCCATTGATTTTGAACTTGCGCGCTCCGAGTGTGACAGAAGCGGGAATGGGAGTTTAGGCCTACCCCTAACTGCACTGCGTGACTGAAGCGCGTAAAAAGCATCCACTCTGTCCCCGATATTATCAATTTACATGAATGCACTGCCCTTTGTTTTTTTTTTATAAGTTGAATGTGAGATTTTTACTTGGACACAGCTTATACATACTGGGGCACGTGCCCCAGTAAAAAGAGACTAGTGACGCCCCTGGTCAAAAGGCATTTGGATATGAAGCATGCATTATGAAGTTAAGTTATGCCACAAATGTTATCTTCATGCTCAAGAGGAAAAACTGAAATTATGTAGGACAACACGCTATGTTAGCTATGTTTTTTATCAACATATTCCTCAGCATATCGTTTCAATGTTCCATTTCTGTGCTCAGTGAGAACAGAGGCTACATTAGCCTACATTTCATGCAAATGACAAGATGCCCATAGCACAAGAAACTGAAAAAGCATTGAAGAACAATCAGTAACAGTAACTGATGTCTTAAAAAGTGATGCATGAGTTAGTCCATCTCATTTCTCATATCAGTCTGTCCTTAATTCTTCTATCCTCCTTACATTCCCTCTTCGTTTCCTTCACAAAATTAATTAGGAGGGGCTAGGACATAAGGAAGGGAATATTGACAAATAGAGGACAAATGTAGGAATTTGGTGGTGCATCTGGTTTTCAATCCACTCATCGAGCTCCGCTACCTGTAGCCGCCTGCATCAAGTTAAAATCCTTAATGCTGGCCTACAAAGTGATCTCAAGTTCTGCACCCACTTACTTGAAAGTTCTCATTTTGGCATATACCACCCGACCGCTGTGATCCTCCATAGAGTGCTGCATTGCACTGCTGCCAACACGCTGATGGCAATCCAAACTATTCCCATCTGTAGTTCCCCATTATTGGACTGCGCTACCAGAGTAGGTGCATACCTCTCTATCTTCAACAACCGCTTGAAGACTCAGCTATTCAGTGCCTACTACCCTAAAATACTTCACTCGCAGTTACCATGACTTTCTTCTCATTAATGTTTATCCCTCCTATCTCCATCCCTTGACTTAATTTGACTCTAAACTATTATTCTACACTTATACAGGACAATATTTGTTGTTGCACTATTGTCTTGCATTTGTATTGTACCTTGATTACGCCCTGTTTTTGTAAGTCACTTTGGACCAAAGTGTCAGCTAAATTAATAAATGTAAATGTTAATTCAAATAGGCTTATACTGTCAAATGGAACTCCGAGGTCTGGTCTGTGGACGTATCTGGAGTAGGCCTATAAATATACATGATACAAATTTGAAGAAAACACTGACCCGGAGACATGGGGTTTTATTTTATTCGGCCTATAATGATGAACATAACAACATATTTTGTTGAAATAAATCATAAAATATCATCATAACATGTGAGCTGGCATATGTGCCCTATATCTTAATATTGCAATAATTAAAATAGGTACAATTGCAAAGCTAAACAATAAAACAGCATTTGACTGGATCTGTACAGATGAGATGGAAAACAAACAATGTTCTTGTGTGTCTATGAATGAGGGTTTTTCTTGCCCTTGGAAATCACCACTGCCTCTTCCCCAACTTGGCCATTAATAAGCAATGATATAGCCCCATCCAACTGTGCTGTGGCGGCCAGGGCAACAACAGCCTTCTCGGTTGCAAATCCCATCTTCTGTAGTTGCTGTAGCCTAAATGGAGGGGCAAAAATATGATATTCCTATTCAATTATTATAGTATGCCACTTTACATTAAAACATGGGGGTTCATTTATAAAACGTTATTACACACAGATTTGATCTTAGACCATGCATACGCTCAAATCCAAGCCAACACTCAGATTTATAAAAACCTGTTGCGGTGGAAAAAGCAACTAACTCGTTACCGCCAATTTAGCATTCTGAATAACACGACCAGCGGAGAACAGCCTGAGATGAGAAGAAGTGGTAACACTTTATAATAAGGTGCCATAATAAATAGCAAACTAGAGAATGTAATTCCAGGGAATTACGAGTGTATGAAAATGAAGCTAGGACACACATAGCATAGTTTAATAAAAGTTGATAGTTTAGAAGTAGACAGTTTAAAAGTTGAATGTAGATAGTTTGACAGTTGATAATAGACAGATAGTTTAATAGACATATAGTTCAATGAATGTTGAAAGTTTAAAAGTTAAATGTAGATAGTTTAAAAGTAGTTGACAGACTGATAGTTTAATGTGTGTTGATAGACAAATAGTTTAAAGGCTCTATATAGGTAGATAGTTGACGATAACTGACAGTTGGAATGGCTCTAATGTTTGCTAGCAGTTATGCTAACAACGCTAATTATTCTGACCAAGTTACTTAGCTCATGTTTTCTAGCAGTTTTGAAAAAAATGCTAACAATGCTAACTATGCTAAACATGTGATTTAGCTAACTTAGCTAATCATTTGACTGAACATTTATATAGGTGGATGGTTTAAAAGGTTAAATTATTTGCTAGGTAGATGAGGTTTAATATAGTTGGAATGACTGAACAGTTAAATAGGTAGATAGTTTAAATGGTTAAATTATTTGCTAGGTAGAAGAGTTTTAATATAGTTGGAATGACTGAACTAGGTAGACGAGGTTTAATATAGTTGGAATGACTGAACAGTTAAAATAGGTGAATGGTTTAAAAGGTTAAATTATTTGCTAGGTAAATGAGGTTTAATATAGTTGGAATGACTGAACTAGGTAGATGAGGTTTAATATAGTTGGAATGACTGAACAGTTAATTAGGTGGATATTTTAAAAGGTTAAACTATTTGCTAGATAGATGAGGTTTAATATAGTTGGAAACTCCAGGTGGCCTGGCCACCTGGCACAATATTCTAATTGCTATGATGTCATAAAGCCTGAGAAACTTACAATTGATCCAGGTGGCCTGGCCAGAGCCATATATGGTGATCCAGGTGGCCTGAACACCTGGCATAGGATTCTAATTATAGTGCATGAAAATGCACTATACTGTTCTTCCTAGGCTTCTTATTACAGTGCATGAAAATGCACTGTACTGTTCTTCCTAGGCTTCTTATTCTTATGCTTCTTATTACAGTGCATGAAAATGCACTGTACTGTTCTTCCTAGGCTTCTTCTTATTACAGTGCATGAAAATGCACTGTACTGTTCTTCCTAGGCTTCTTCTTCTTCTTCTAACGCAGTTAATGCAGCTTCAACCGTTTAACGTAGAAACTTCATTCAAACTACGTTGCGTAGGTCTTACTTACGACATGTGGGCTTTGTATTTTTCATCTTTGTAACTTTTATACTTTTTAAACTATTAATTAAAAACTGTTCAAAATTTCCCCATAGACTTAACATGGGCTGATGACATCACAATAGAGCCGTTAAGCAATTAGAATCCTATGGCAGGTGTTCGGGCCACCTGGATCTCAACTGCCAGTCTCAGGCTTTAAGCATACAAACTGGCCCTATTAAGACTACACATCCTGTCCAACTGCTTCCTCTGCCAAAAACTGTTTCAAAATAAAAGTCCTCACTACAATATTTCATTGTTAAACAATTTAACCCTTTAAACTACTGAACTTTTTAACTGTTCAGCCATTGTAACTGTTACTTGTCATCAACTATGACTCTTACCCACTGTAGCTAGTTAGCATGGTTAGCATAGTTAGCATGTTAGCATGCTAGCTTGTTAGCATGCTAGTTAGCATTTTTAGCAAAACTGTTAAAATTGATTAGCTAAGTTAGCTAAGTCACATGGTTAGCATAGTTAGCATGTTAGCATGTTAGTTAGCATTTTTTACAAAACTACTAAAAACGATTACCTAAGTTAGCTAAGTCACATGGTTAGCATAATTAGCATGCTAGCATGTTAGCATGCTAGTTAGCATTTTTAGCAAAACTTCTAAAAATGATTAGCTAAGTTAGCTAAGTAAAATGGTTAGCATAGTTAACATGCTAACATGTTAGCATGCTAGTTAGCATAGTTAGCAAAACTGATAAAATGAATTAGCTAGGTTAGCTAAGTCACATGGTTAACATAGTTAGCATTGCTAACATGCTAGTTAGCAAAACTGATAAAATTAATTAGCTAGGTTAGCTAAGTCACATGGTTAACATAGTTAGCATTGCTAACATGCTAGTTAGCATAACTACTAAAAATGAAAACATTAGCTAAGTTAACTAAGTTAAGTATTATCCACCTATTTAACCGTTCAATCATTCCAACTATATTAAACCTTATCTACCAAGCAAATCATTTAACCATATAAACTATCCACCTATTTAACTGTTCAGTCACTCCAACTATATTAAACCTCATCTACCTAGCAACCAATATAGTTTGTTTTTACTCTGTATGATATTTTACATCATATTTTTTGCATTTTCATGCACTGTATTTCCTTCAGGAAATGCTTTTCTAGTTCTTATTCTTCTTCTAACGCACTTAATGCAGCTTCAACCGTTTAACGTAGAAACTTCATTTAAACTATGTTACGTAGGTCTTACTTAGGACATGGGTGCTTTGTATTTTTCAGCTTTGTAACTTTTATACTTTTTAAACTATTAATTAAAAACTGTTCAAAATTTCCCCATTGACTTAACATGGGCTGATGACATCACAATAGAGCCGTTAAGCAATTAGAATCCTATGGCAGGTGTTCGGGCCAGCTGCATCAACTGCCAGTCTCAGGCTTTAAGCATACAAACTGGCCCTATTAAGACTACACATCCTGTTCAACTGCTTCCTCTGCCAAAAACTGTTTCAAAATAAAAGTCCTCACTACAATATTTCACTGTTAAACAATTTAACCCTTTAAACTACTGAACTTTTTAACTGTTCAGCCATTGTAACTGTTACTTGTCATCAACTATGACTCCTACCTACTGTAGCTAGTTAGCATGGTTAGCATAGTTAGCATGCTAGCATGTTAGCATACTAGCATGTTAGCATGCTAGTTAGCATTTTTAACAAAACTGCTAAAAATGATTAGCTAAGTTAGCTAAGTCACATGGTTAGCATAATTAGCATGCTAGCATGTTAATTAGCATTTTTAGCAAAACTGTTAAAAATGATTAGCTAGGTTAGCTAAGTCACATGGTTAACATAGTTAGCATGTTAGCATTGCTAACATGCTAGTTAGCATAACTACTAAAAATGAAAACATTAGCTAAGTTAACTAAGTTAAGTATTATCCACCTATTTAACCGTTCAATCATTCCAACTATATTAAACCTTATCTACCAAGCAAATCATTTAACCATATAAACTATCCACCTATTTAACTGTTCAGTCACTCCAACTATATTAAACCTCATCTACCTAGCAACCAATATAGTTTGTTTTTACTCTGTATGATATTTTACATCATATTTTTTGCATTTTCATGCACTGTATTTCCTTCAGGAAATGCTTTTCTAGTTCTTCTTCTTCTTCTAACGCATTTAATGCAGCTTCAACCGTTTAACGTAGAAACTTCATTCAAACTTTGTTACGTAGGTCTTACTTGGGATAAGAGTGCTATGTATTTTTCATCTTTGTAACTTTTATACTTTTTAAACTATTAATTAAAAACTATCAAAATTTCCCCATTGACTTAACATTGCCCTTTATGACATCACAGCAATTAGAATCCTGTGGCAGGTGTTCGGGCCACCTGGATCAACTGCCACTTTCAGGCTTTAAGCATACAAACTGGCCCTATTAAGACTACACATCCTGTTCAACTGCTTCCTCTGCCAAAAACGGTTTCAAAATAAAAGTCATCACTACAATATTTCACTGTTAAATAATTTAAGCTATGCTGTCTGTCCTAGCTTCATTTTCATGCACTCGTAATTCCCTGGAATTACATTCTCTAGTTATTATTCTTCTAACGCTTTTTGTGTGTTTAATACAGCTTTAACTGTTTAACGTAGAAACTTCATTCAAACTGCGTTGCGTTGGTCTTACTTATGTGACTTCAGCTATGTATTTTTCAACTTTCTAACTTTTATACTTTTTAAACTATTAATTAAAAACTACTAAAATTTCCCCATTGACTTAACATTAGATTATGACATCACAATAGCAACTAGAAAAGCATTTCCTGAAGGAAATACAGTGCATGAAAATGCAAAAATATGATGAGTTCATCTGGTTAAATTATTTGCTAGGTAGATGAGGTTTAATGTAGTTGGAATGACTGAACTAGGTAGATGAGGTTTAATATAGTTGGAATGACTGAACAGTTAAATAGGTGGATAGTTTATATAGTTAAATGATTTGCTTGGTAGATAAGGTTTAATATTGTTGGAATGATTGAACGGGTAAATAGGTGGATAATTTAAATGGTTAAATTATTTAGGTAGATAATTGACGATAACTGACAGTTGGAATGGCTCTAATGTTTGCTAGTAGTTATGCTAACTATGTTATCAAAGATAATAATGTTAACCAAGTTACTTAACTTAGCTAATGTTTTCATTTTTAGTAGTTATGCTAACTAGCATGTTAGCATGTTAACTATGTTAACCATGTGACTTAGCTAATCATTTTTAGCAGTTTTGTTAAAAATGCTAATTAACATGTTAACATGCTAGCATGCTAACTATGCTAACCACGTGACTTAGCTAACTTAGCTAATCATTTTTAGCAGTTTTGTTAAAAATGTTAACTAGCATGCTAACATGTTAGCATGCTAACTATGCTAACCATGTGACTTAGCTAACTTAGCTAATCATTTTTAGCAGTTTTGTAAAAAAATGCTAACTAGCATGCTAACTATGTTAACCATGTTACTTAGCTAACTTAGCTAATCATTTTTAGCAGTTTTGTAAAAAATGCTAACTAGCATGCTAACATGCTAGCATGCTAACTATGCTAACCATATGACTTACCTAACTTGGCTAAACATTTTTAGCAGTTTTGTTAAAAATGCTAATTAGCATGCTAACATGTTAGCATGCTAACATGCTAGTATGCTAAACTATGCTAACCATGCTAACTAGCTACAGTGGGTAGGAGTCATAGTTGATGACAAGTAACAGTTACAATGGCTGAACAGTTAAAAAGTTCAGTAGTTTAAAGGGTTAATAGAGCCATATTTATTGTATGCTTAAAGCCTCAGACAGAGTATATAGTTTAAAAGTTAAATGTAGATAGTGTAATGGATGTTGATAGACAGAAAGTTGAATGGATGTTGATAGGCAGATTGTTTAATGGATGTTGATGAATAGTTTAATGGGTGGATGAGTGAATGGTTTGAAGAGGATGAATGGATAGAAAGTTGGATGAAATGTGTCTTATATCCTTGTAGAATGGAGAGACAGAGAGAGTTGGTCTAGTTCAGTAGAAAGCAGTTGATACAGGTGCAATCAGTTGAACTGATTCTTTGATGGGGCCTAGATGAGCAGCTGGAAGATGATACCAGGTGCAAATCAAGTTAATTAGTCCATTGTGATGTCATCAGCCCATGTTAAGTCTATGGGGAAATTTTGAGTAGTTTTTAATTAATAGTTTAAAAAGTATAAAAGTTACAAAGATGAAAAATACAAAGCCCACATGTCATAAGTAAGACCTACGCAACGCAGTTTGAATGAAGTTTCTACGTTAAACGGTTGAAGCTGCATTAACTGCGTTAGAAGAAGAAGAATAACTAGAAAAGCATTTCCTGAAGGAAATACAGTGCATGAAAATGCAAAAATATGATGAGTTCATATGGTTAAATTATTTGCTTGGTAGATAAGGTTTACTATAGTTGGAATGACTGAACAGTTAAATAGGTTGATAATTGAAATGGTTAAATTATTTAGGCAGATAGTTGACGATAACTAACAGTTGGAATGGCTCCAATGTTTGCTAGCAGTTATGCTAACTATGTTAAAGATAATAATGTTAACCAAGTAACTATGCTAACTAGCATGCTAACAATGTTAAAATGTTAACTATGCTAACCATATGACTTAGCTAACCTAGCTAATCATTTTTATTAGTTATGATAACTATGCTAATTAGCATGCTAACATGCTAATTGTGTTAACCATGTGACTTAGCTAACTTAGCTAACTAGCTACAGTGGGTAGGAGTCATAGTTGATGACAAGTAACAGTTACAATGGCTGAACAGTTAAAAAGTTCAGTAGTTTAAAGGGTTAAATTGTTTAACAGTAAAATATTGTAGTGAGGACTTTTATTTTGAAACAGGTTTTGGCAGAGGAAGCAGTTGAACAGGATGTGTAGTCTTAATAGGGCCAGTTTGTATGCTTAAAGCCTGAAAGTGGCAGTTGATCCAGGTGGCCCGAACACCTGCCATAGGATTCTAATTGCTGTGATGTCATAAAGGGCAATGTTAAGTCAATGGGGAAATTTTGATAGTTTTTAATTAATAGTTTAAAAAGTATAAAAGTTACAAAGCTGAAAAATACATAGCACCCATGTCCTAAGTAAGACCTACGTAACATAGTTTGAATGAAGTTTCTACGTTAAACGGTTGAAGCTGCATTAAACGCGTTAGAAGAAGAATAAGAATAAGCATAAGAATAAGAAGCCTAGGAAGAACAGTACAGTGCATTTTCATGCACTGTAACTAGAAAAGCATTTCCTGAAGGAAATACAGTGCATGAAAATGCAAAAATAGCATGCTAATAATGTTAAAATGCTAACAATGTTAACCATGAGACTTAGCTTACCTAGCTAATCATTTTTAGTAGTTTTGCAAAAAATGCTAACTAGCATGCTAACATGCTAGCATGCTAACTATGTGACTTAGCTAACTTAGCTAATCATTTTTAGGAGTTTTGCAAAAAATGCTAACTAGCATGCTAACATGCTAGCATGCTAACTATGCTAACCATGTGACTTAGCTAACTTAGCTAATCATTTTTAGTAGTTTTGCAAAAAATGCTAACTAGCATGCTAACATGCTAGCATGCTAACTATGCTAACTATGTGACTTAGCTAATCATTTTTAACAGTTTTGCAAAAAATGCTAACTAGCATGCTAACATGCTAGCATGTTAACTATGCTAACCATGTGACTTAGCTAATCTAGCTTATCATTTTTAGCAGTTTTGCTAACTATGCTAACTAGCATGCTAACATGTTAGCATGCTAACATGCTAGCATGCTAACTATGCTAACCATGTGACTTAGCTAACTTAGCTAATCATTTTTAGCAGTTTTGCAAAAAATGCTAACTAGCATGCTAACATGCTAGCATGCTAACTATGCTAACCATGCTAACTAGCTACAGTGGGTAGGAGTCATAGTTGATGACAAGTAACAGTTACAATGGCTGAACAGTTAAAAAGTTCAGTAGTTTAAAGGGTTAAATTGTTTAACAGTGAAATATTGTAGTGAGGACTTTTATTTTGAAACAGTTTTTGGCAGAGGAAGCAGTTGAACAGGATGTGTAGTCTTAATAGGGCCAGTTTGTATGCTTAAAGCCTGAGACTGGCAGTTGAAACAGGTGGCCCGAACACCTGCCATAGGATTCTAATTGCTTAACGGCCGTATTGTGATGTCATAATCATAATGTTAAGTCAATGGGGAAATTTTGATTAGTTTTTAATTAATAGTTTAAAAAGTATAAAAGTTACAAAGTTGAAAAATACAAAGCTCACATGTCCTAATTAAGACCTACGTAACATAGTTTGAATGAAGTTTCTACGTTAAACGGTTGAAGCTGCATTAAGTGCGTTAGAAGAAGAATAATAATAACTAGAAAAGCATTTCCTGAAGGAAATACAGTGCATGAAAATGCAAAAAATATGATGTAAAATATCATACAGAGTAAAAACAAACTATATTGGTTGCTAGGTAGATGAGGTTTAATATAGTTGGAGTGACTGAACAGTTAAATAGGTGGATAGTTTATATGGTTAAATGATTTGCTTGGAAGATAAGGTTTAATATAGTTGGAATGATTGAACGGTTAAAAAGGTGGACAATACTTAACTTAGTTAACTTAGCTAATGCATTTTTAGTAGTTAGCAATGCTAACATGCTAACTATGTTAACCATGTGACTTAGCTAATCTAGCTTATCATTTTTAGCAGTTTTGCTAACTATGCTAACTAGCATGATAACATGTTAACATGCTAACTATACTAACCATGTGACTTAGCTAACTTAGCTAATCATTTTTAGCAGTTTTGTAAAAAATGCTAACTAACATGCTAACATGCTAGCATGCTAACTATGCTAACCATTTGACTTAGCTAACTTAGCTAATCATTTTTAGCAGTTTTGTAAAAAATGCTAACTAGCATGCTAACATGCTAGCATGCTAACTATGCTAACCATGTGACTTAGCTAACTTAGCTAATCATTTTTAGCAGTTTTGTAAAAAATGCTAACTAGCATGCTAACATGCTAGCATGCTAACATGCTAGCATGCTAACTATGCTAACCATGCTAACTAGCTACAGTGGGTAGGAGTCATAGTTGATGACAAGTAACAGTTACAATGGCTGAACAGTTAAAAAGTTCAGTAGTTTAAAGGGTTAAATTGTTTAACAGTGAAATATTGTAGTGATGACTTTTATTTTGAAACAGTTTTTGGCAGAGGAAGCAGTTGGACAGGATGTGTAGTCTTAATAGGGCCAGTTTGTATGCTTAAAGCCTGAGAATGGCAGTTGGTCCAGGTGGCCCGAACACCTGCCATAGGATTCTAATTGCTTAACTGCCGTATTGTGATGTCATAATCATAATGTTAAGTCAATGGGGAAATTTTGATTAGTTTTTAATTAATAGTTTAAAAAGTATAAAAGTTACAAAGTTGAAAAATACAAAGCTCACATGTCCTAAGTAAGACCTACGTAACATAGTTTAAATGAAGTTTCTACGTTAAACGGTTGAAGCTGCATTAAGTGCGTTAGAAGAAGAATAATAATAATAAAATGCCTTGGAATAACAGTACAGTGCATTTTCATGCACTGTAACTAGAAAAGCATTTCCTGAAGGAAATACAGTGCATGAAAATGCAAAAAATATGATGTAAAATATCATACAGAGTAAAAACAAACTATATTGGTTGCTAGGTAGATGAGGTTTAATATAGTTGGAGTGACTGAACAGTTAAATAGGTGGATAGTTTATATGGTTAAATTATTTGCTTGGAAGATAAGGTTTAATAAAGTTGGAATGATTGAACGGTTAAATAGGTGGACAATACTTAACTTAGTTAACTTAGCTAATGCATTTTTAGTAGTTAGCAATGCTAACATGCTAACTATGTTAACCATGTGACTTAGCTAATCTAGCTTATCATTTTTAGCAGTTTTGTAAAAAATGCTAACTAGCATGCTAACATGTTAGCATGCTAACCATGTGACTTAGCTAACTTAGCTAATCATTTTTAGCAGTTTTGTAAAAAATGCTAACTAGCATGCTAACATGCTAGCATGCTAACTATGCTAACCATATGACTTGGCTAACTTAGCTAATCATTTTTAGCAGTTTTGTAAAAAATGCTAACTAGCATGCTAACATGTTAGCATGCTAACTATGCTAACCATGTGACTTAGCTAACTTAGCTAATCATTTTTAGCAGTTTTATAAAAAATGCTAACTAGCATGCTAACATGTTAGCATGCTAACTATGCTAACCATGTGACTTAGCTAACTTAGCTAATCATTTTTAGCAGTTTTGTAAAAAATGCTAACTAGCATGCTAGCATGCTAACATGCTAGCATGCTAACATGCTAACTATGCTAACCATGCTAACTAGCTACAGTGGGTAGGAGTCATAGTTGATGACAAGTAACAGTTACAATGGCTGAACAGTTAAAAAGTTCAGTAGTTTAAAGGGTTAAATTGTTTAACAGTGAAATATTGTAGTGAGGACTTTTATTTTGAAACAGTTTTTGGCAGAGGAAGCAGTTGAACAGGATGTGTAGTCTTAATAGGGCCAGTTTGTATGCTTAAAGCCTGAGAATGGCAGTTGGGCCAGCTGGCCTGGCCACCTGCCACAAGATTCTAATTGCGATGATGTCATAAAGGGCAATGTTAAGTCAATGGGGATTTTTTAAAAGTTAATAATTAATAGTTTAAAAAGTATAAAAGTTACAAAGTTGAAAAATACATAGCCCCTATGACACAAGTAAGACCTACGTAACAAAGTTTGAATGAAGTTTCTACGTTAAACGGTTGAAGCTGCATTAAACGCGTTAGAAGAAGAAGTATAATAAGAATAAAATGCCTAGGAAGAACAGTACAGTGCATTTTCATGCACTGTAATAATAATAAAATGCCTTGGAATAACAGTACAGTGCATTTTCATGCACTGTAATAAAATGCCTTGGAATAACAGTACAGTGCATTTTCATGCACTGTAATAAAATGCCTTGGAATAACAGTACAGTGCATTTTCATGCACTGTAATAAGAAGAAGCCTAGGAAGAACAGTACAGTGCATTTTCATGCACTGTAATAATAACTAGAAAAGCATTTCCTGAAGGAAATACAGTGCATGAAAATGCAAAAATATGATGAGTTCATATGGTTAAATTATTTGCTTGGTAGATAAGGTTTACTATAGTTGGAATGACTGAACAGTTAAATAGGTTGATAATTGAAATGGTTAAATTATTTAGGCAGATAGTTGACGATAACTAACAGTTGGAATGGCTCCAATGTTTGCTAGTAGTTATGCTAACTATGTTAAAGATAATAATGGTAACCAAGTAACTATGCTAACTAGCATGCTAACAATATTAAAATGTTAACTATGCTAACCATATGACTTAGCTAACCTAGCTAATAATTTTTATTAGTTATGATAACTATGCTAATTAACATGCTAACATGCTAATTATGTTAACCATGTGACTTAGCTAACTTCGCTTATCATTTTTAACAGTAATGCTAACTAGCATGCTAACATGCTAACATGCTAACCATGTGACTTAGCTAACTTAGCTAATCATTTTTAGCAGTTTTGCTAAAAAATGCTAACTAGCATGCTAACATGCTAACTATGCTAACCAAGGTACTTAGCTATCTTAGCTAACTAGCTACAGTGGGTAGGAGTCATAGTTGATGACAAGTAACAGTTACAATGGCTGAACAGATAAAAGTTCAGTAGTTTAAAGGGTTAAATTGTTTAACAGTGAAATATTGTAGTGAGGACTTTTATTTTGAAACAGTTTTTGGCAGAGGAAGCAGTTGAACAGGATGTGTAGTCTTAATAGGGCCAGTTTGTATGCTTAAAGCCTGAGACTGGCAGTTGATGCAGCTGGCCCGAACACCTGCCATAGGATTCTAATTGCTTAACGGCTCTATTGTGATGTCATCAGCCCATGTTAAGTCTATGGGGAAATTTTGATAGTTTTTAATTAATAGTTTAAAAAGTATAAAAGTTACAAAGCTGAAAAATACAAAGCACCCATGTCCTAAGTAAGACCTACGTAACATAGTTTGAATGAAGCTTCTACGTTAAGCGGTTGAAGCTGCATTAATTGCGTTAGAAGAAGAACTAGAAAAGCATTTCCTGAAGGAAATACAGTGCATGAAAATGCAAAAAATATGATGTAAAATATCATACAGAGTAAAAACAAACTATATTGGTTGCTAGGTAGATGAGGTTTAATATAGTTGGAGTGACTGAACAGTTAAATAGGTGGATAATACTTAACTTAGTTAACTTAGATAATGTTTACATTTTTAGTAGTTATGCTAACTAGCATGTTAGCAATGCTAACATTCTAACTATGTTAACCATGTGACTTAGCTAACCTAGCTAATCATTTTTAGCAGTTTTGTTAACTATGCTAACTAGCATGTTAACATGCTAGCATGCTAACTATGCTAACCATGTGACTTAGCTAACTTAGCTAATCATTTTTAGCAGTTTTGTTAAAAATGCTAACTATCATGTTAACATGCTAGCATGCTAACTATGCTAACCATGTGACTTAGCTAACTTAGCTAATCATTTTTAGCAGTTTTGCTAAAAATGCTAACTAACATGCTAACATGCTAGCATGCTAACTATGCTAACCATGTGACTTAGCTAACTTAGCCAATCATTTTTAGCAGTTTTGATAAAAATGCTAACTAACATGCTAGCATGCTAACTATGCTAACCATGTGACTTAGCTAACTTAGCCAATCATTTTTAGCAGTTTTGATAAAAATGCTAACTATCATGCTAACATGCTAGCATGCTAACTATGCTAACCATGTGACTTAGCTAACTTAGCTAATCATTTTTAGCAGTTTTGTTAAAAATGCTAACTATCATGCTAACATGCTAGCATGCTAACTATGCTAACCATGTGACTTAGCTAACTTAGCTAATCATTTTTAGCAGTTTTGCTAAAAATGCTAACTAACATGCTAGCATGCTAACTATGCTAACCATGTGACTTAGCTAACTTAGCTAATCATTTTTAGCAGTTTTGCTAAAAATGCTAAGTAGCATGCTAACATGCTAGCATGCTAACTATGCTAACCATGTGACTTAGCTAATCATTTTTAGCAGTTTTGCTAAAAATGCTAACTAGCATGATAACATGCTAGCATGCTAACTATGCTAACCAAGTTACTTAGCTAACTTAGCTAACTAGCTACAGTGGGTAGGAGTCATAGTTGATGAGAAGTAACAGTTACAATGGCTGAACAGTTAAAAAGTTCAGTAGTTTAAAGGGTTAAATTGTTTAACAGTGAAATATTGTAGTGAGGACTTTTATTTTGAAACAGTTTTTGGCAGAGGAAGCAGTTGGACAGGATGTGTAGTCTTAATAGGGCCAGTTTGTATGCTTAAAGCCTGAGAATGGCAGTTGATGCAGGTGGCCCGAACACCTGCCATAGGATTCTAATTGCTTAACGGCCGTATTGTGATGTCATAATCTAATGTTAAGTCAATGGGGAAATTTTGATAGTTTTTAATTAATAGTTTAAAAAGTATAAAAGTTACAAAGATGAAAAATACAAAGCCCACATGTCCTAAGTAAGACCTACGTAACATAGTTTGAATGAAGTTTCTACGTTAAACGGTTGAAGCTGCATTAAGTGCGTTAGAAGAAGAATAATAATAAAATGCCTTGGAATAACAGTACAGTGCATTTTCATGCACTGTAATAAGAAGCCTAGGAAGAACAGTACAGTGCATTTTCATGCACTGTAATAAAATGCCTTGGAATAACAGTACAGTGCATTTTCATGCACTGTAATAAGAAGAATAAGAAGCTTAGGAAGAACAGTATAGTGCATTTTCATGCACTATAATAAGAAGAAGCCTAGGAAGAACAGTACAGTGCATTTTCATACACTGTAAAAAGCCTTGGAAGAACAGTACAGTGCATTTTCATGCAATGTAATAAAAAGCCTAGGAAGAACAGTACAGTGCATTTTCATGCACTGTAATAATACTAGAAAAGCATTTCCTGAAGGAAATACAGTGCATGAAAATGCAAAAATATGATGAGTTCATATGGTTAAATTATTTGCTTGGTAGATAAGGTTTAATATAGTTGGAATGACTGAACAGTTAAATAGGTTGATAATTGAAATGGTTAAATTATTTAAGCAGATAGTTGACGATAACTAACAGTTGGAATGGCTCCAATGTTTGCTAGTAGTTATGCTAACTATGTTAACAAAGATAACAATGGTAACCAAGTTACTATGCTAACTAGCATGCTAACAATGTTAAAATGTTAACTATGCTAACCATATGACTTAGCTAACCTAGCTAATCATTTTTATTAGTTATGCTAATTAGCATGCTAACATGCTAATTATGCTAACCATATGACTTAGGTAAGTTCGCTAATCATTTTTAGTAGTTATGCTAACTATGCTAACTAGCATGCTAACATTTTAGCATGCTAACTATGCTAACCATGTGACTTAGCTAACTTAGCTAATAATTTTTAGCAGTTATGCTAACTATGATAACTAGCATGTTAACATGCTAGCATGCTAACTATGTTAACCATGTTACTTAGTTAACTTAGCTAATCATTTTTAGCAGTTTTGCTAAAAATGCTAACTAGCATGTTAGCATGCTAACTATGCTAACCATATAACTTAGCAAACTTAGCTAATCATTTTTAGCAGTTTTACTAAAAATGCTAACTAGTAGCATAGGCTACTTGTTTTCTTTTACTCGACTTTCTATATGGTTATCAGCACACAATGTTGAGCTAATTCACTAACTCAATACTCATCATGGATATCACAAGTTTTAAACAACGAAAACAGAAAGGATGGAGGCAGCAAAGCTAGGAGTTATTCCAGATGGACAAGAACAAGGTAGGCAATTGGTGTGCTTGTCAGAACACTGCACTAAAGCCAGACGTCACGTTACGCTAGAACAAAACTAAAGGTAGCCTAACTTTAGCCTGTATAGGGCTGTATCAAGTTGTCCAAATGAATAGGTCATTGTAGACGTTGTCGTTGTATTATTGCATGTGGATGTTGTTATGCTATGTAGGCTACTTTTTTGCTGACTGACCAATGCACGGACCTAAAACGGAAAAATATTGTTCACGAGTTGTTGTTTTTTGCGGGGGGGGGGGGGGGGGGGGTGTGTGATGGGTGTGCGGTACGCATTAATTCCTGCAGGCGCCCCAGGCCAAAACACAACATGACATCAGTTGAGGGTTGCAACTTCACTTTTTAAATGAAAATATCCTGGCCGGACTATTGTCAGTGATATAAGTATTTGAAATGAACATGATTTCTTAATGTCTAGTGACATATCAGGGTCATTTTATGATTAATTTAAATACATTTCTTAGGCCTACATACCTTTAAAGTTCCTTTAAAGTGTTGTGAACATTTTACTTTCCATATTAAAAATACCAGGGGACATGAATCAATCAGAAGGAGATAGTATACAATATAAAAGTACTTTATTATAAGTATTTGCTAAAACGAATAGCAATTGTAATAAAAAAATAGAAAAATTCAAACTCAAGCAGGATCTTCCAACAAAAATGTGCATATCTTTGCTAGGAGAGAGGGAGATAAAGAGCGCGCGCGTAAGTGACAATTATTTCTTGTAATGGATACCTACAAGAATTGTTTTGAATAAGACAAAAAAAGATGTAGGCAACGAATGAAATGTTCGCGCAGGGGGTTTGACCCAGTGACATTGGGTGCGGCCGCACCCCCACCCCCAAAGCGCACTAGACAGACCCATGGCTACACTAGACATGCAACTGTGTTCTTTTCCCAGAGCATGCTTTCTTTGTCTATGATCTGCAAGCTTAGGGCCTCCTCGACAAGGAGATTGCTAGTCCGCGGATAATTTGCGGCACAATTGAATGGTAGCCTGTTGTGGAACCCCGGACCGAAAGAAAAAGAAACTAAACATTTTCCTGATTACAAAATATTTCTTAATGTAGTGTTATCAAATAAAGAGACATGCAATTAGGGGGTAGTGGAGTCAGCACTCATTCAATGTATGTGCGTGTCTGCGCAAGTAAAACTGAACCACTCGACAGGTCTTTGAATTGAGACGCGAAATTAGACTGTTGTAGGTCTATAGAAGCAAATATAGTAGCAAATAACCTGGTGATGACACAGCTTTTAAAACATTTATTTCACTCTCACTTGAGAACGGGCTGTTGCGCAAACAAATGAATTAGGGTGATGATCCGCATCTCCGTTCACCAAAAGCTATGGTTTTGCTAACACATTTGCGCGATAAATAATTTCTGAAAGGTTCTCTCCATTATTAACATGCGGCAATTCTCCATGGCGATGTGGGGTAATGTCAAGCAGTGAAGTGATAGCCTATTGCAGGTAGGAAACAGACAGAAGACGGACACTGCTTTCTCTGTTGGTATTTCTGTCCCTCTGAAAACTGCGTTAAAATGGTGTTTTTAGCAGTCAAAATTTAATTTTCATGAGCTTAACCACTAAACAAACATAGGCAAAACAGCCAGATGCCTCTTCATAAAATAACAAAGAGACCTTCATAAACAATAACAAGGTCTATCGTGAGACTGCGTGTCATTTGGAGCAGCGTATCGGTAGGTTATTAAAAACAGAAGATTTTCCGTTTGCTTCGGGATTTAGGCCTACCGGTAATTCACTTTTTGATTGTTTGATTATAGTGGTAACTGTTGGGACTGTTGCAGGAGACGTACTGTAGGCCTATCAGCCATCAGCTCATCAGGGGGTAATATTGTGGAAACAACGGTAAAAACGTTGGGTAAATACAGTATACTGGTGCGCATAACTCAAAGCGCCAAAAAAAGCTGACGTTCCTAACCCTGCTCACAAGTGTCACCTGGTGGTTGTTTGGGTTATTGCAGCTTCACTGGGGAAATATAAATTAAAGACGCGTGATTCACGCGTGAGGTCACGTGAGAATCACGCAATTCCGGGCAATTCCAAGTGGTACCCACTATATTTGGTACTGAGTCTATTAGAGGTTTTTGAGAGTATTAGAGGTTTTTGAAGTTGTTTTAAAGACTGCACGCAACTTAATTTTTTCATGGTTTGACATATGAACTAGCCCACTTAAGAAAGTGAAAATACGTATGCGTATACGTATAATATCATAAAAAACACTAAGGCTTATTATAGAGTGGATTGATTGAAAAATCCTTATAGGTGATCTAGCTTGTGTGTGTGTGTGTGTATGTATGCGCTGTCTGCCTACTCGGTGAAATTGATGAGCGGCCGCCCACTACTGGAGCTATGGGAATCCGATGAGGGCTGCAGTTTAAATGGACCCATTGGTGCAGATTACACATCTGCCATTAGAGGGGTGAAATCGGATCGACTCTAGCTGACCAGGTTTGAATGGGGTCTTAATTTCAGGCAACATTCACACTTTTCCATTTTCATTGCCAAAATGCTTTTCTAAGATCTCCGTCCAAATGCACATTTGCAATTCCAGAACCATGTCTGCATGGATGCCTGAAGTGTGGATGAAATGACCATTTATGCAATTGTCAGCATTGTAAATGCAGAATTTAACTGCATTACAAATGTCACCAAAGACAGCAAGCAGGGCTATAGTGGAGGCTAAACGCATGTAAATGATGTTTATGCACCTCCTGAATTTCAGAAATAGCATTTACTCACCTCTAAACTGTGTCTATGCATGGCTAGATTGCGTTTATCCACCCTAGCCTACCGTTCTTATGCGATTCTAAATCAAATTTGTCGTTTTACATTATCTATAGTTTCATATTGTTCATATTGGTGGCCTCATATTGTTGAACCTGGCTGTGCAACCCAGAGTTTATCCATATTACCCTGCAATAAAGTTTAATTTCTCATGATTAGCTCACCTATAAAATAAAAAAGAGAATGACCGCAGCTCGACTGACTCGGACATATGAACTCAGGCAGGGAGGAAAAGTCCTGAAAAACTGGGTTATGAGGGAAAACTATCCTTGACCAATCCGGTGAAACCTGTCTTGTCTTGTGACTTACCTCAGGGAGGAAACAGATGATTTTGGCAGCTCAACTTTTTTCTCTTCTTCTGTGGAATATTCTAATGAAGCTAAAATCCCTGCCCTTAACATTTCATCTTCCAGTGCCTGTGTATCTGATGTAATCATTGATACTGCAGACTGTTGTTTTGGAGATGTGAAGGAATCAAACTGGGTGGAGGTTAGGAGGTCTGATACTTCCACTGTTGGAGGCTGGATATGGTCTTCTGATCTAGAGGATGAAGATATTTTTTTTAAAACACAATTCTTTACTCCAAGTTATGTTGTTTCCAAACTAGTCTATCATATTTCATAAAAATGTATAGCTAAAACAGTAATCACCTTTGCTGAATGTTGTGGGTTGGTAATTGAAATCTGGCTCGTACCGATACATAAGCCCAGACAGGCAAAAAACTAGAAAGCCATGGGACTTCAAGCCGTTGAATAATCCCAATCAGTGAGGGTGTGTCTTAAAATAGGTGTTAAAGTGAAAATACTTTCAATTCGTACATGAAAAGTTTTCAAACAAAGCAGCTGGAGAAGATCACACAACTTTCACAAGTTTTCTTTTTTATGGTTTTTACATAAAAAAAGAAAAATCTAAAAAAGGTTTAGGAAACTTTGTGACTAGTGACATATTTATTTTTATTTCCTATATTTACGATTTCAAATTAAATATACTAAATCATGGTGCATTTCATGGTAACAAAGTTACAGACCAGCAGATTTTACACATGCTCCACGCAATGGCAGCGACCGGAAGAAGAGGAAGTTAAATCAGATGCTCTCTAATGAGGAGACACAGCACTCAAAGAATCTCCAATAGAAATGTATGGGGTTAGTCCGTAAGGCAAACATGGCAGTCATCTACACATGGCAGTCATCTACCCGTTCCGTACCCGTTCCGTCGCAGCTGGAGCGAGGTTGGTATCGTGAAGCCTTGCACACACGCAGTTCTGCCCAAAATAGTGTCCAAAATGCGTTGCAATATGGCCGCCGAGTGGAGGGACTTGCCTAAAAGGACTTTGGTTAAATGCACTAATACTGCATACTTGTTTGACTGCAAAGTATAAAAGCCTCCATAGTATTTTTGTTTTTTAAACCTAGTTAATGTCTTCAAAAAAGCCATTTATTTTGAGCTAGCAAAGTAGCCCCCAAAGACTATGCTTTATGCTATCTAGCAGAGGTGGGACAAAGTCACTGTTTGGCAAGTCTCAAGTTTTAACGCAGAAGTCCAAGTCAAGACAGAGATGTCTCAAGTAAGTCCAAGTCTTGCCAAAGCCAAGTCAAGTCCAAGTCCTTATTTTTTTCCGAGTCCTAAAGAAGTCGCTGTCGTATTATGTAAAGGTATCCTTTGTTCTCTTACAGAGGAAAAGTAAGCGAATACTGGTTTTCTAACTGGCAATTCTATGTCCCAACAGTCATGCTACAACTAATTGAGTGAGGGTTGAGGTAGGCTACACATGTGAGGTGTATGTGAGTTAGGGAGTGAAGTGTGTGGATGTCTACCATATTTTCCGGACTAATATACTATAACTTTTTTCATAGTTTGGCTGGTCCTGCGACTTATAGACAGGTGCGACTTGTATATCAAAATATATATAATTTAACATGTTTTTAAATGTTAGTTGGTATGAATTGACATGAACCCTACGTAAAACATTACTGTCTCAGCCGCGAGAGGGCACTCCGGGCTTGTGGAATGAGATCGGGAGCTTGGTGAACTTGCGACAGGTCAGACATTTTTCCGTACTTAAGCCCAAAAGGTTCGGGGGTGTCACCACCGGGAAAATGTATTAAATATTGTTATGTAAATGCACAAGTTCTGTGCACTTTCAGTCAGAGATTAGGGCTTGCACTATGCCTAAAACACGTGTGCATAGGCCTACCGTAAATCCTCAAATTATGGCCGGGATTCAGGGCCTCAGATTTGGACAAATAAAGGCCGGTCCCCAAATAGCCTACAAGCCGGAGTAATAATTGCCTACATTGCCTTCAGTTTCACCAAATACACATACTACATTGCTGAACGATAGCGAAAACATAATAGAATCACAGATGAGACCTCGAACAATATTTAATTAATTTACACCTATCGACATATTAGACCTCACCTCCACAATTTCCTCATCACAATCTACAACTACTCTACTAGGCCCTATTCCTACCTTCTTAAGACTGCACTCCCCTTCTTGGATAATACTTTGCTCCAGATAGAATGCTCTAGAATAAATTATAAATAAATAAACACACTTACTTAGAATCTAAAGCACTTACAACTAGAACCCAAGTAAGAAACTTGGGAGTCATCTTAGATGGGGACCTGACTAGGAATGATCACATCAAAAGCATGACTAAATCAGCCTTCTGGCATCTCAGAAACATAGCTAAGATCAGAGATTTTGTTTCTAGACAGGATTTAGAAAAGCTTATTCATGCTTTCATATCCTGTAGGGTAGATTATTGTAATAGTCTCCTAACTGGCCTCCCCAAGAAGTCCATTAGACAGATTCAATTAATTCAAAACGCTGCTGCTAGACTGTTAACCAAGACTAAAAAGAGAGATCATATTACACCCATTCTTAAATCTTTACATTGGCTCCCAGTTAATTTCAGAATTGATTTCAAGGTTCTACTCCTAGTTTATAAGTCACTGAATGGACTTGGCCCGAAATATTTTTCTGACATGCTTCCCCAATATACACCTAGTAGAGAGCTTAGATCTACTGGAACCTGTCAATTAATAGTCCCCAGGGTTAAAACCAAACAAGGAGAAATGGCATTTAGCTATTATGCCACACAGCGCTGGAATCAGCTTCCAATAGATATCAGATTTTCCCCAACACTAGAATCTATCTATAAAGCAAGAAGCGTCTGTGTGTGTGTGTGTGTCTGTGGCATGCATATCTCGCTGACCGTTTGTCAGACTGACCTAAGATTTCGTATGTGGCTCGCGTGTGGCACAAAGGTGTGCACTCTCGATTTTTAAAATTTTTGAATGCATATTTCAAAATATGCTTATTCACGTAGGACGTTTATCGCTGCACTGCACCGTTTCCAAGGGGACCAGTTTAAGGGGAGCTCCACCCCATGGATCGTGTAACAGTAGCTAGGTCCAGAGAACGGGCTCTGCTAGGTCTCACTTTGATGATAGTCAGTCGCAATTTAAACAGATTACTCGGGAACCGCTTGTGGGTTAAGATGCAAGATGATTATCATGCCTGACCTCAACAATAAAGACTCCCTGTATGCAGTTTGCTTGATAAAATGATTACTTGCAACAACACGCCAACAAACACGGGTATGTAGTGACCACTCGAATAGCCCAGGCTACTTTGGACTTTCAAGAGACTTTGACTAAAACGACAATTCCGACTGCAAGGTCCCAAATTGAAACGAGCGATAGGCTAATGCCACATAGCTAACGTTAGACAAGTTGCAGACTGAGCGACGGCACTTATCACGCCATTAAACACGGGTATGTAGTGACCACTCAAAATAAAAGTATGTGCAAGCTTCGAATAGCATTAGGAAGTTATTCAGTAAGCTATACACATTTAGCCTTAACTCAAAACAGTTGTCATTATGTCATTCTGATCTGTAGAAATGTCACATGCAGCCATGCCTAAATTTATTAGAGGCCACATTAATTATAGGCTAATATATTATAATATTCAGTATTCATTATTGAATGCTTAGCTGGAATGATGTTTCCCTATCATCCTATTTTTAAAGCAGGCATACCTGTGGGCATGTAATTGAGCTACGGGTTTTCTTCAGGAATGGCATGTTTGAACGGGCACTGCACTAGTGTTTTAAAAAGAAACTAAAAACTGAACTTTTTCATTCTGCATTTATTGATTAGTTTTTAGGTTTATTTTTCTTTTTATTTATTTATTTATTTCTATTTTACCTCCTATTCATTCAGTCTTATTTCCCCCTTGATCTATTTTATTATTGTATTGTATTAATTACTATTATTATTGCTGTTAATCTTTTATTTTTGTTTCTTTTAAGCACATTGAATGACATTTTGTATGATAATGTGCTATATAAATAAACTTGAACTTGAAAGGTGGAGCAGATCCGACTCAAAGGGAATAGTAGCCTGGCTATTCCCAACGATAGCGAAAGAAAAACTTGGAGAGTCTCTCTGTGTCCATTTAGTGAATGATGAATTTGTGCGTAGTCTAGGCTATTGCCGATGTCATTAATTTCTTCACGTCTTACAACATAAATAAATGCAATAATAGTCTAGCCTGACGAGCCAGACCCACATTAAAAGGTAGGGTCTGGGCACCCACCGTTGGCAGTGCTCAGTCCGAGGGGCGGGATAATCGGTTGTCTTTCAAATTCCCTCACGCCGTACAAACTTCTCTCTGTCTTGCCATTCAACTCCCTCTTCTCCCCCTCTTTTGCTCATTTTCATGCACTGTAATTAATCTGATTTGATCTGATTTGCACACACAACCTTGATTTTTTACTTTTAACTGAGACATGGTTAGATCAAGCAAACAGTGCTCCTACTCTCATCGAATCAGCTCCCCCAAATTTCAGTTTCTTGAGTGCTACCAGAGCAAATAAAAGAGGTGGGGGGATAGCCACAATTTTCAAGACGTCTTTTCAGTGCAATCCGTCATCATTCAGTGACTTTACTTTATTTGAATATCTGTGTGCACGCATTAAGTCTTATCCTCAGATTTTATTACAACATTCAGCTAAAGTTTTTCTTGAAGAGCTAGGTGAACTGCGATCAGTCATTTGCATAGAGTTTGACTCGAGTTTGTTGCACTTTGTGCATAGAAAAAAATGCTATTCATGTTTGTCTGTAAGCACTTTGTGCTCAATGCTTGAAAAGTGCTATATAAATAAATATTATTATTATTATTATTAAGTCCCTGCACTGGCTTTCAGTAAGTCACACAATTGACTTTAAAGCTACAGCTAAACTAAAGCTTAAACTACTGCTTGTTTATAAATTAGTAGGGCAGGACCTAAATACCTATCAGACATGCTTCAGCAGTACACACCTTCCAGGTGAAAAACCTATTAGTAAAACCTACTGTAAAGATGGTGAAGCAGCTTTTAGCTGCTATACGGCTCAGCTCTGGAACCAGCTTTCGGATGACATCAAAAAGGCCCCAACTGTAGCCAGTTTTAAATCTAGACCAAACTTTTCTCAGATGCTTTCTGCTAACTGCACTGAGTTACAAATTCTGAATCTGCCTTGAAAATTATTCTACCTTGTCTTTTATTACTTTTTTACTAGTTTTGCCTTTGTTTTTCCCCGCTTATTAATTATTCTTTTTTCTTAAATGATTTTACCTTGTGCGTTTTATGTTTTCTTTTTATTATGATCTCTACCTTTTGAACTATTCTTTGATTATATTGCCCTTCTATGCTTTTATTTGTTATTACTGTTTGCTTTTGTTTATGTAAAGCACATTGAATGACCTCTGTGTATGAAATGCGCTATACAAATAAACTTGACTTGACTAAATGTATCTCCAATTCTAGGGAGTTTTTCCTTGCCCCGTTACTCATTCCTTATTCTGAATGTTTAACACTCTGTAAAGCGCCATGAGACGTGTAATATTTTGGCGCTGAAATTGAAAGTCTCGAGTCAATAGCATGGAAGTCCAAGTTGAGTTGCAACTCATTTCTAATTTTGTTAAGTCGAGACTGAAGTCATCAAAATCGTGACTGGAGTCCAAATTATGTGACTTGAGTCCACACCTCTGCTATCCAGTTGTAAATGCATATTCCGGCCTTACTCAAAACTGCACCGATTTACGCCATTTTGGTCCCAAACAAAAATGTACACTAGTTATCATCCAAAATTAGATCCTAGGTTGTTGGTAGACCAGAATTTCCCTTTAAGTCTTAATTAATTTTTATAAATGTAATAATAGGAACACTTGTAACTCTGTCACCATGAAACTCCGTTATCATGACTTATGAAACTGACAGGAGAATTCTGGTTTCTGTTTCCCAAGGTCACCGAGTACGGAGTACAAAAAAAATGGGGGCTCATGAACATGCCCCCAGAGTGTACTGTAGCACTGTAGCTTTCTGGCAGCTCTAGCTGTTGGCTGCAGCAACTCAAGCTTTCTGACGCTAATAGGATTCATGCATTATCATACTGGATATGTAACCATCCCACCTCTTTGTAACATACACCTCAGGTGGCTTTAAACACCATGTTCTCTTCGCCTTATTCACCCGGAGGCCAGAACGAGACTACATGGTACTCGTTCTGGCCGCCGGGTGAATAAGGCGAATTCTCTACACCTAACTAACATTCATTTATCATGCATACAGACCTTACTGTCCTGTAACTCATTGGTTCTCAAAGTGGTGTCCGGGGACCCCCAGGGGTCCGCAGCACATTGTCAGGGGGTCCCTGACAAGGTTTGCTACAAAATATGATATTGTCTTATATGGCGAAAAATGCTACAGAAGCAGTATTTGCCCAATTGATCTGCTGATACGTTAAATCAATACGTCAAAACACTTTACTATTAATTAACCACCAACAAAATGAAAGTTATATGAAGCAAACACTATGTGTTCAACACAACAGACCTACATTTGACAAAGAAACAACAAAAATCCATTTGTCAAAGTTTGCTAACATGACTATTGTGGTATTAGCACTCTATGTTTTTAGAATACATATAACATAAGCATCTAACAGAAAAAAAGGCTATACAGCTACATGATTAACTTAAGTTTTATGTGTTGCGATTATGAGGGGTCCTTGGAGAATTTTCCACTCTATGAGGGGTCCCCGGCCCACAAAAGTTTGAGAACCTCTGCTGTAACTGACACTAGGCAGATGGGTAAGGCCCTTGAGTCGTGGATCTGCTCGAGGTTTCTTCCTATATGTATCTCCATCTAGGGACTTTTTCCTCGCCCCTGTCACTCATGGGACTTCTCTGATTGTTTAACACTGTAATGCGCCATGAGACGTGCAATGTTTTGGCGCTCTATAAGTGAAATAAATTATATTAAATTGAAATTGAAATTGAGCTAGGTAGAACCAATTGTTTTCTTTTTTCGTACCTGCAGTACTCCTTTTAAAAACAGAGATTCAACGTGACCTTGAAAAACAGAGATCTATGTGAAAAAAATCTAAACGAATTTCACGGTCACAAAATTGTTGGTCAAATTAAACAAGTCAAGAAACACTTGGTAACTCTGTTTCCACACACTTTTTGGCTGCAAAATAACAGAGATTCATAATAATTAGAACATGTTATATTACTACTTAAGTACATGCAGGCTCATACAAACATATTGTTCTTTAATTTAGGTTCATTGATTGCCACCAAACATTTTAGTGGGAGTTTAACTGTAACCATGTGATCTTCCCCAAAAGTACAACAAGAACTATGGGGGGGTTTTCCTGCCATTAATAAAATTAAAATGAAAACAGTGAAATTAAAATGAAAAACTCGTTTTGCCATTTAATTTTCAAAGTGTCAGTGCAATTATCCTGCCAAATTTAAAAATAAAATGAAATATATACATTTGGCTTTTAATTTACCTGATAAACACGATACATTTGTGACAAAAATAAAAATAAATTGAAAACGTCTATTTGTCATTTCATTTTCATTACCATCCTGGTATATTACTGCCAAAAATGAAAATGAAAATGTTAGTTGGAAAATGAAAATGCAAACTTCACTTTGACTTTGCCTTTTCCTGACAATGCGCACAATTATAAATAAAATGAAAACTGACACCTGCTTGCGATTTATTTTCCATTTCTCGATTTTCATTTTCAAGTTCACAACATGCAAATGAGCTGCATTGTTAATGAGATGTATGTGGGTGGTGCTCTGGTGACGACAAATTAAATGCGCCTATCATGATCATGATTTAGCTTTAGATCAATAAACGCGGTTGGTTGACGGCAAGATGGCAGCCAGATTGGTCCAAGACGAGGCCGTAGCGGCCCTAGAGTCCCCTTGTATCACACGAGGCCGGCCCAGGCAGGATATCCCTGCCGAGACGATTACAGCCTATGTGCAGTTAGGAATGACAGCAACAAAAATCGCGAGCCTGCTCAATTCATTGGAGAGGACAGTACGGCGTAGAATGCAGGAGCTTGGATTTAGGTACTGTCCTCTCCGACGAATTGAGCAGGCTCGCAATTTTTGTTGCTGTCATTCCTAACTGCAGCTCATTTGCATGTTGTGAACTTGAAAATGAAAATGAAAATCGAGAAATGGAAAATAAATCGCAAGCAGGTGTCAGTTTTCATTTTATTTATAATTTTGGCATACATTGTGCGCATTGTCAGGAAAAGGCAAAGTCAAAGTGAAGTTTGCATTTTCATTTTCCAACTAACATTTTCATTTTCATTTTTGGCAGTAATATACCAGGATGGTAATGAAAATGAAATGACAAATAGACGTTTTCAATTTATTTTTATTTTGTCACAAATGTATCGTGTTTATCAGGAAAATTAAAAGCCAAATGTATATATTTCATTTTATTTTTAAATTTGGCAGGATAATTGCACTGACACTTTGAAAATTAAATGGCAAAACGAGTTTTTCATTTTAATTTCACTGTTTTCATTTTAATTTTATTAATGGCAGGAAAAACCCCCCATACAAGAACAGCTTACAGTCAGTGTTCCTAATATTTTAAAAAGATACAATTGTAGCCTAAACAGATTGCACAGAAGTGAAGCATGCCAGGAGTGCCAGGGAGCAGGAAGAAGTGTAGTACAAGGAGAAACCAGGGTAGCAGACAAATAGGAACACAGCCTAAAAGTCTCTTTTGCTTCATCTGCTGGCTCTGTGCAGTGAACAGTGCCAGTTGGACAGCAGAAAAACCACTGATTCTGCTGGTCTCATCATCTGTGATGAAAAGAGCCAGTGTGTACAATGGCGGAAGGAGTACTGTAGAGAACAGTGTGAGTATGAAGAATGCCATTGTACCCCATCTTTGCTCCTGGCATGACCCAAGCCACACAAGAAGGGATGTGTTACAGACAAGGGATGTTAGGTCTTCATGGCTGAAAGCATAGGTGGTCAAACCTGTGCATATATAAAAGTTAATCCATGAAAAGCACATGAAATACTGAAAACTGTCACAAAGACAGAGATGGGAAACCGGGCTTCAGAAAGTAATAGTCCTATCATGTAAAGGCCCCAAAGCTATAAGAAGATCCTGGTTTCCTTAAATGGGAAAAGATGGTACCCTGATCACCTTATATGGACCAAGATGGCGTTTTTTTTAAGTATATGTTTTTTGGGGCTTATTGTGACAGGATAGTGAAGAGACTGGCGGGGAGCGAGTGGTAAAGAGAGATGGGGTAAGTTTAATAAATGACCAGGGTCGGACTCAAGCCCCTCTCAAGTTACAACATAAACTGTTCACATTTTGACAAAGTACAACCATGTCACTGTCGAATAGTGTAAACCAATTAAGTTATATTTAAATGTTTTAAATGCAATTATCATTTTTGTTAAGTGCACATTGGTGCCCGATATGAGACGACACTATACTGTTAAAATTCACACACTCCTAATGCCTAAATAGAAGACTGACTTCATAGCTTTTGCCACTTTATTAGCTAGGAGATTAATTTTACTGAGATGGAAGTCTTCCACACCACCAACAATCTTTCACTGGTTGGGAGACCTTTTAGCCTATTCTAATCTAGAGAAAATGAGGGCTATGCTGCATGGCTCCACCACAAAATTTTATAAGATATTGGATCCGCTTCTTGAATTTCGGAAATCCATTCAGTTCCATTCTGCTACTTTATAATCTACTTCATACTTCTATATAATCTACTTCATACTTTTATTCATATGTTTATACTTATGTCTCCTGCATATCATGTGAGTATTTTACATAAGTACACATAGTATAACTATGTACAAACCCACTTCCTATCTACCTTCATTGTCAGCAACGTACCTGTAAGAGACTTCACAAAGGCCCTTTTTTGCTTTTGTTGCTTTTTGTTTGTTGTTTCTTTGTTGTATCTGTAGTGTATTATTATTTTGTTTTGTGATGACTAGAATTGAGTATGACAACGTCATGCTACGCAACATATGGACAACCGGCACATCAAGAAACTTTGTGCATTTTAGGGGAAATATGACCGTTTCGATTTAATGGAAACCTATGGAGCTGCATCGAAGTGGGTAGCGAAAAGGGCTTGTAGCCTACTTACTAAATCTTTGAACAAATGTGAATAAAAGGCACAAAATAAGGTTGGTGCGAGTCATCTGTGTGTTCATGGGATTAAGGTGACCATTACATTCCTATTTTTATATTTCTAGTTTACTAACAGGAGTGTCACGAACGAGTAGTCACAGTCAAGCTGCCCGTGGCTGACTGTATTAGGAATGAGGAGGTGTCGTAGGCTAAAAAACGTTCTATGCTGACTGCTGGGGGTTTACGTAGCGGACTGATGTAGCTAGCCTAACTTATGGAACATGGACATGTTTATGAGGGAGGAAGAAAGAGAGCGGCTTACTTTAGGCTTGCCTTTCATTGTGAACGTTTTTCCTCTCGTAGTATAGCATAATAGTATAGCATAGCATAATATTATATTATCATATAGTATAACATAATATTATATTAAGGATTATACTTAAGACAAGAAAATGTTTCACAGCATAATCGATTCAAAGCAACTCTTACTTGACGTTATGTCTCTATCACAACTACGTCTGACGGATGAAAGTCGACGTGGTGGTTATGTCGCTAATATGCACACTGCAGACCGCTGTTCATTTATTTTTTGTGTTGTCAGATAAATCATCTGTGTACCCAAACTTTGTTTTTTTTTGCATACATAGCAGGGGCGGATTAGCCTGGGTTTTCCCATGCTGCCTTACGCGCGCAATTTTATTCACGCAGCTAGGTAGCCTGGTTTCTATGGACTTCGTTTTCACCTCAACGAAGTAACCAATCACAGAACGGAGGGAGGGCAGCAAGATGATGACACACCGAAGCCGCTATGAGCTACGCACAGACGCATTTGATAGACATTCGTAGCGCCCAATAAACGGCTCTGGGCATTCGTAAACCACGTTTCAAATACGAGAAAATTAATGTCTAGTTCCCAGACCCCATCTCAATGAGATGACGTCTGACGTTAGCCAGGCTAGCGGCGGAAGGTGTATAGGGGGAATTTGGGTGACACACTACCAACTGGGAGAAAGAGGATTTTTCGATCACAGCAAAAGTAGTAGTCTTCAGTGTTCTAGACATGGTTATGGTTATGGTTATGGATTTAGCAGACGGCTTTGTCCAAAGCGACACATAAATACAAAACAACATAATAATATTTAAAATTGAACAGGGAACAGATTAAAATGTAGGTCAAATATAGTAAGGAGAATAGTACACAATAGTATCAATTCAATCAATAGCCTAATAAAAAAGCAATGTAAAAAGGGGAAAGGCAATAATAAAACAATAATGTCAATTCAATCAATAATATAAAAACAATGACATGCTAAGACTACATTAAGGAGAATATCAATAATAAACAATAATGTCAAATTAATTAACAGCCCAATTAAAATAAAACATTAGATTGAAACATAGACATATTGTCTGTCATTGTCCAATCAGAATAGTCAGATTCAAGTCGCGTTTCAAATGGTCCCGCCTTTCTGGGCGAATTCATTGACATGGAAAATCACCCCCAAGCATTCTCCCATTGACTCTCATGTAACACTTAAAACTTTTTTTTTCGGAAAATGAGCCTTTAATGCATTTTCGGAATTTGGGACTCGCCCTAATGCGCTTGCGTCATACGCAACTGAGCAAAGAGAGCGAGGGGATATCTTCGATCAAGTCACTTTTTTGAACTTGCTACTTTCAAGATGGCTGCTAACGTGTGCAATTCCGTTGCATCTCTGAAAGAAGTTCCCTTTAGTCGACGATCGAGGTGCTTTAGTCAAGGTGCTTCGCCAGTTCTGATTTCATTTCAGTTAAAAACAATTTGACCTCTACGCACAGCTCATCTGTAACACTCTCCCTCTGGAAAGTCAGCACACCTCTGTGTGTAACAGGAGTTGGTCATGCCCCGAGCCCATCTCTTGACAGAGGACACCAAACAATCTTGAGTTCAATGGACAAGACTTAATGAAATGTATGATCTGAACTGCTTGATGGAGGACAGACTCAAAGGGCTTTGGCATTTTTTTTTGCAGCAAGTGCCTGACGATGGATCATACAGTGAGTCCATCTGGTAAGCGGAGCTACCTGCTTGACACGCACAGCTAGGCCACTCTCTCGCCCGGTCATTGATCGCGCCCTATCAGTATATTTACCTATACACTTGTCCCAGCACAGTCCAGCATCTCTGACAAATGAATCGAGACCATGAAAAAATGCTTCAATGCTTTATGGACTCAGTTTAATATGGGTTATTAATTACTCTTTGACATCACTGGCCAGATCGGAAATTCTCCGTGCTACTGTGTCATTTGACAATGGGATGGCACTCAGTTTAGAGGCAGCGCTTCCACCCAGCATGATTTTACACGTCTTGTGCCGCAGGCAAAATCAGTGTTTCGACGATAGTGTGTGGTTTCCCAAGTTTTGCAATTCTTTGGGAAACCACATATGAAGCTTCGAGACACTGACTTGACACAGTGGTGTGTTGGACAATGGTGGACTTTTGGAGATGGAGGGCATCGCATTTTCTTTTTAAAAAATCCACTGATTTGTCTTTTATGTCAGAGTGCTTGGACTCCAAATGTCTCTTTAATTTGCATGGTTTCATGCAGTCATTGGCCAGCACCTCCGCACAAACAACGCACTGTGGATGTGATTCTAATATGCCAGTTACAGAAAAACCAAACTGCAAATAACTCTCATCATATTTGCGGAGCTTAGCCTTTTTAGGAGGATAACTTTCAGCTGTAATTGGTTGGCGTGAAAATGAATGTGTTTGTGATTTGTTGGTGCATCTCCTCATTCTCAATAGAGTACTAAAGTGAAAACGTCACGTTGTCCTGGCAACCATATTTTCTGTTCTAAACAACCGAACCAGAGATGGCATTTTCTATTGTTTCGCTAGCCTGGCTAACGTCTGACCTCATCTCATTGAGATGGGGTCTGGGAACTAGACATTCATTTTCTCGTATTTGAAACGTGGTTTACGAATGTCCAGAGACGTTTATTGGGCGCTACGAATGTCTTTCAAATGCGTCTGTATGTAGCTCATAACGGCTTCGGTGTGTCGTCATTGTCTTGCTGCCCTCCCTCCGTTCTGTGATTGGTCCCCTAACTGAGGCGAAAATTTGCTCCATGGAATCCAGGCTGCCTTAGCCTGGCGGGCCATCCTATATCATTGAAATGTATATTTAAACTGCCTAGGCATGCAATAGGCCAGCGCTACGACCAGAATAAAGAGCAGGATGACGTGGCCAAGTCGGCAAAACCGCAAATACATCCTTCTTCGAAAGGAATGACTTAAGTGCATTGTGTTGCTCAACTTTCAAAGAAAAGCACAAGTCCAACTCCTCCAAAGTTGACGCCAACGCCGAAGTCATCCAACAACATGCCCATTGGATCCTGTCCTGTGCACTCTTCAGTCTATCGCACCCGCTGTTCTACCAGCAGTCACACATGTATTTAATGCTTCACTCAGTTCTAGAATAGTTCCTTATTCTTTTAAACAAGCTAGGGTTACACCTCTGCTAAAGAAAAGTACACTTAATCCAACTGAGGTGAAGAACTACAGACTTGTCTCCCTTCTTCCTTTCTTGTCAAAGGTTTTGGAGAAGGTGGTCTTCAAGCAAGTATGTGACTTTCTTCATCAGAATAATCTACTAGACCCTATGCAGTCTGGTTTCAAGAGTGTTCATTCTACTGAAACTGCTCTTCTGTCTGTGACTGAAGCATTGAGAGAAGCTAAGTCCTCTGCTCAGTCATCAGTATTAATTCTACTAGATTTATCTGCAGCCATGACATTCTCCTTTCTATACTATCTGAACTGGGAATTTCTGGAAAAGCTCTTGACTGGTTTAAGGAATTATCCGGAGGAAAATGCACTTTAGATCAATTTACGGATGATTGGGAGTACATACGTTGAGTTGACATCAAAATCATGTCATTCGGATGTGTTTTGAGAAAGCTCGATTTTACCGTTTTTAGTCAAAACTCGTTAGCCTGGAAGTGACCCGAGCATGTCATTTCGCCGCTACAAAACGCTATTTTTATACCTCTTCTACAGTTCCAAACATTACACTTACGTGGTAGTGAGTAGAGGGTCCCTAAAGCCAAACCAAAGTATCCCGAGGTCTTTATGTGGTCGGATAGAGAGTCCAGAATGAATTTCATCAAGCCAGTACCTTTCCTGCTGCAGCTGTCATCTTTAGGGGAAAGTCCGTAGGAGTAGATTGCCTGGAAATTCACAATTTTGTCGCCATTTAAAAAAAAAAAAAAAAACATAGTCCAGTATTTCTTTCGAAATTGAAATGAAGTTGTATGCAACAGCAAACCATAGCTTTAAAAAAAAAACGGCGACGAAATTGTGAATTTCCAGAGCGTGTTACTCCACACTCGGCAATCGACTCCTCCGGATAATTCCTTTAAAGGGCGCTTTTCCACGTGTCTTGGCAGGGACAGGTATCTAAGTCTCCTCTATCTAACACCTCAACACAGGTGTGCCTCAGGGATCAGTATTAGGACCCCTTGCTTTTTGCCAGTGTCAGAGAAGGGCCATTTGGTCGGCATGTGGCTTCGTCTGTGATTGTTTAATCGCTAATGAGAGCCACCGTTATGCCTGCTAACCACCAGATGTCACTGTTTTGTATTCGATGCTTTGACACTTCGAAACACTTACGATACAATCAGGAAGAACCTTCCAAAGCTTCGTGGGGCTTCATTCGCCCAACCCTAGGGGAAGGGGGAAGGGGTAAAATAGAGATTGGCCCTAAAGTTCCACAGTTAGCTAGCTAGCAAGCTAACGTTTTACATTGGATATTATGGTAAGTGTTAGCTACGGGCTAAATTTGTCCTTAACATTGGGGTATTGGAAACAAATTAGGTTGGTAATGTATCGTAACACCCCCTATTTCCACCGGTCCCGTATTTCCGCCGTCTTGCGTGTATGTGTCACTTAATATCAATTTCTATACAAACCAAGACAGCGGACTCCTATAGAAAGGCAACTACCCACACCATAGGTGTATCTAAATTAGCTATGTACCAAAAATGACATTTTACCTTGACTCGAAGAGCTGTAAACAGTGTTGTAAGGCTGCGTGTACACAACCGCTTGGAGCTCCAGTGGAATTTTAATTTCACGACGAGAATTCTCGGTCTAACCGTCCATGTGCCGTTGAAACGGTGTAAATAGGCGACCCATCAGGCCAGCACTATAACTCCGAGCGTGGTAAACAAAATTGGATATTTCAGGCAGTAAATGCTCCCGTTAAGAACCAAACCAGACTTTGTTCAAATCTACACACCTATGGCTACTGAAAAATGTAAGGTTCATTTAGTACAGTGTTTCCCAAACTTTTTTTCTGGGGACCCACTTTTTAAAAATGACAGACTATCGCGACCCAACTCGTGATTGTGGTAGTTAACAAACTAGGTCTTATAGAAAGCTGTTAGCTTTCCTAAGCTATATAAGGTATAAGCTAGGGGTATTACACAACATAAATTGTCACTATGCTATGCTGGCGACCCAAATAAAATCTCTTACAACCCACCTGTGGGTCGCAACCCAGTCTTTGGGAACCAATGATTTAGTAAATGTTATTTTGAAGTGTTAAAAAACATCGTTGTTTTAGAATTTCTGAACAAAAGTGGCGATAATTGGGGGTGTTACGATAGGTTCAGCATGAGTCAGTTATCGTAACGCCTCCAATTACCACCACTTTCGTTTGAAAATTCTACAACAATGATGTTTTTTAATAGCTACTTAAAAATAACATCTGATAAATGAACCTTACATTTTTCAGTAGCCATAAGTGTGTAGATTTGAACCAACGCTCAGAAGTTAGTGATGGCCTGGTGGGTCGCCTATTTACGCCATTTCAATGGCACATGAACGGTTAGACCGACAATTCTCGTCATGAAATTAAAATTCCACTGGAGCTCCAAGCAGATTTGTACATGCAGCCATACAACACTGTTTACAGCTCTTCAAAATAATTGAATGTCCTGTGAATTAATAACTAGAAGTAATGTGTGACTACTAGCTGTCTTTCCCATTGGAATCAATGATATTGTATTTGTGTGTCGCTTTGGACAAAGGCGTCTGCAAAGTGACATAACTACAATGCTAACTTGTCTTCTAAAAAGGAGCGTGAATTCAAACGCATTCTATGACGTGGCGCTGGTTGGCACATGTGGGACTATTTTCTCAAACCGAGTTTTTCTATCGCTGGAGAGAAGGCTAGACCGAATGTGTTTCACAAAAAACATGTTTACAGTTTAGCAAGTGATCGCTTTGTTGGGCGCTAGGATGATAGAGGTGTAATGTATGTTTATGTTACCTTTCAAACTTGGAAATTCGCCACCTGGTCCCAAGGTGAGGCTAGTCTGAGCACCACACAGCCACAATAAAACGTTCAAGGCTGTTAGCAGAACAGTGCCGAGGTAAAATCCAGGGCGATTTGCATTCAACCCACACAATGCTAAGGATATACGGTTTCGCATTTCAGCTGTAAGTCTACTTAACTTTCAAAGTAACGTTACACATTTACGTTAAGTTAGAATTTGAACATAACGTAAGATGTCCAACGTGTACCACTAAGGTTAGATCTAACGTAATGCGAGCTGCGCTATGGAAAGTTAACGTTACAAATGTGAACGCCACATTGTGTTAACAAACGGTGCCGTTTCCCTGCCACCACATCTTCATTTTATGCAAGAATGCCGGCCAGACGAACATTATTTCCCCTGTTAGCTCCACGATAAACAGCAATGTTATGTGAAATGATTCACTTTAACCACTAACGTTAGCTTTACTCTTTGTGAGGAGCAATCACCTATCTTTCCTAGATTAAAAACACCGATATGCATCTTAAATTGGGTTATCGTGATTTACGTAGGCTTCTTCTTCTTCTTCTTCTTCTTCTTTGAATTTTAACGGCAGTTTGCATCCAACTAGTTGCATTACTGCCATCTACAGGACTTTTAATGCATTACACTATATTCTGTTAAATAAACCAGTATCCATTAAAAACTTAAAGAAAATTATTTTTCCCCTCCCACTTGACCCTATTTCTAAAATACCTTTCAGAGATAGATCTTCTACTCCAATCCCTCTCAAATCTCTGAACAACTCTTGTCTGTAGGAATCATATTTTTTACAGGACATTACAACATGATGCACTGTCTCCAGCTCCTGACAAGAACATAATCCATTCTGATGTTTACCTAAAACAAAGAGAGTACTGTTCAGAAATGTATGTCCTATTCTCAATCTTGCAAAAATAACTTCCTCCTTACGTCTCATCTCCTTTTTAGAAACATTAACTGAGTCAATTACCCTACTAGATATAGAAAAAAGGTGCCTCCCTTTGATTTCCTGTTCCCAAAGCTGTTGCCATTTTAAAATAATTTCCTGCCACACAATACTTTTGCCTTCTGACTTAGACAGATTTAGGTGGACATCTATAGCTTCCTTTTCCACAGCTTTCTTGGCTAACTTATCAGCCTTTTCATTTGACCTAATGCCCACATGAGCTGGAACCCATAAAAAAGAAATGTCTACCCCCCTCCTTTTTACATCTCTTATTACCAGTAGAATCTCATATATAAGGTCTTGACGACTCTTTGATAAGCCTTTTCCCAAACTATTGATAGCTGATACAGAATCACTACATATCAACACTTTACGGGTTTGAATCTGTTCAGTCCATTGTACTGCCATCAAGATTGCATATAACTCTACTGTAAATACACTAAGAAAATTTGAAGTTCTTTTAAAGGTTTGCATATTCCAACCCTGAACAACAAAAGCTGCCCCTGAAGCACCAGATTCTTGATCCTTTGATCCATCTGTAAAAATTAATAAATGCTCTTGATAATTTTCTTGTACATGACACTGAAATACATGCACCAAATCCATCTCAGGATTTTCAGACTTAAACTTAAGCAGCTGTAAATCTTTCTTTGGGAGCTCTAGTTGCCATAATGGAATTGAAGGCCACATTACTCCTGAACAGAAGCTCTTATCCAGAATAGACAGTTCTTGAGCCACAGTCTCCCCCGTCCATCCAAAACATGACAGATTTGTCACTTCCCTCTCCCAGCTTGGTTGAATAGCAACTTTAACTGGGTGATCACACCCTTGACCCATCAAATTTACCCAGTAGTTTGCCTGCAGCTGTTTTCTTCGCAAGTATAATGGTATCTCTCCTGTTACTATCTGTAAAGAACACACTGGTGAAGAGCGCACGGCTCCTGTACAAATTCTTAGGGCTTTCGCTTGGACTACATCTAGTCCAGCCAAAACTGACTTGGCTGCAGATCCATATGCCAGACACCCATATTCAATTCTAGCTCTAATCAAATAAATATAAATCTGTTTCAGAGAAGCCATGTCTGCCCCCCAGTCCATTCCACTAAGACACCTCATTAGATTCATAACTCTTTTACACTTGTCAATAATCGTAGATACATGCTCCCTCCATGTAAGTCTAGAGTCAAAAATGACACCAAGAAATTTAAAACTTTTAACCCTTTTCAAGTCCCTGCCATACATCTTTAGTTTAAGACTTTCATCAATTTTCTTTCTAGTAAAAAACATCATTCTAGTCTTCTCAATAGAGAATCTAAAACCCCACCTCTTTCCCCAGTTCTCCACTAGGGTTAAAGTTTCCTGTATTTTCTTCAGAGTGTACTGCACATTTTTCCCCCTTCTCCATAAGCTACCATCATCTGCAAATAATGACCTTCCAATACCTGGATCAACTTTAGAAAAAATATCATTAATCATTATATTAAATAATAATGGACTTATGACGCTTCCTTGAGGAGTTCCATTTTCAACTACCCACCTTCTGGACATATCTTTTCCTATTTTTACCTGAATACTTCTATTACTCAAAAAATCCAAAACCCAGTTAAACATGTTTCCACCAATACCTAACATATGCAATTTAATTAAAAGACCCTCTACCCATAACATATCGTACGCTTTTTCCACATCTAAAAACACTGCCACCACTGTCTCTTTTTTAACTTGAGCTTTTCTTATTTCATCTTCAAGGCATAAGATTGAGTCAATTGTACTTCTCCCCTTCCTAAAGCCACTTTGGCAACTGGCCATCAGTCCCTTTTCCTCTACAAAGTGCATTAGCCTACCATTAACAAGCCTCTCCATTAATTTGCCTAAATGAGAGGTAAGAGCTATTGGTCTATAATTAGTTGGACTGCTAGCATCTTTTCCTGGCTTTCTTATAGGAACAATAATTGCTTCCTTCCACCCTAAAGGAATTTTCCCCTCCTCCCATACTTTATTAAATAAATGTAAAACTTCTTTCAAACCCTCTTCACTAAGATGTCTCAACATGTTATAGCAAATCTCATCTTTACCAGGAGCAGAATCATTGCACCTACTCAATGCACTTCTTAATTCACTCAGAGTAAAAGGAACATTATACTTATCTTCTAATTTATCTTTCTGTTGAATAACCTCAATATACCTACTCCTTGTTTCTTCTCTACTCCTTTTTTCTTCATCTGTTAAATTATTAGAACTATGTACCTTACTAAAAGTATTAACCATCATTTCTGCTTTCTCCAAGTTTGAAATAGCCAACTGGTCTCCACTAGAAAGAATTGGATAGGACCATTCTCTCCTATTACCTTCCATCTTTTTAATCATTCCCCATATATCATTTATATTAGTAGTGCTTCCAATTGAGCTACAAAACTCCCTCCAATATGATCTTTTCCTCTGCCTTATTGTCCGTCTTACTACTGCTTGTGCTTGTTTATACTCAATTAAATGTTGAAAATTATGGGTTCTTTTTAATCTTCTAAAGGCCCTGTTCCTTTCTTTAACAACCTCTTCACAATTAATATCCCACCATGGTACCACTTTTTTAACAAACTTTCCAGAACTCTTTGGAATAGAAATCATTGCTGCCATATAAATACTCTGCCTCAACTCAATTTCATTTCTCTCAACATCCTCAAAGTCTTGGATTAAATTAATGTACAAATCACTTGTTTCCTTAAAACTCTCCCAATCTGCCTTTTTAAAAATCCACCTTCCATGACTCTCTTCCACATTCAAACCTACATCAATATCCAGTTTAAGTAGAATTGGGTAGTGATCACTTCCAACAGTACTCCCTTTATGCACTTCCCATTCACACCTTGGAACCAATCTACTAGATAAAAAAGTAAGATCTAATATTGACTCTTTACCAGTTCTGACATCAATCCTAGTCCCACTACCATCATTTAAACAAACTAAAGATCTACTATCCATTAACTCTTCAATGACTTGCCCATTATTGTCTATCCTTTCTCCTCCCCACAGAGTATTATGCGCATTAAAATCCCCACACCATATAACATTATTCCTGTCCTGTCCTTCTATCTCTTCTAGTTTATTTAATTCCAATGGTTTACAAGGGTTGTAATAGTTAATTATTACTACTTTCTTTTTATCTGCCCATACCTCCACTACCACATACTCTTGTTCCTTACCTACACCCAATACTCTATAAGGTACACCCTGTCTCACAAATGTAACACAGCCCCCACCATTTCCTTGCTCCCGGTCTCGTCTAATGGCAACATAGTTAGGCAAAACAAAATCAAACCTAGGCCTTAGCCATGTTTCCTGGATGCATAATACATCAGGCTTTACTGACCTACTAACTATAAATTGTTTAAAATCTTGACCATTAGCTAACAAACTCCTTGCATTCCATTGAAGAATTAACATAAATAATATCATCCTATAGCTCCCTCTTGATTTGGTAGCATCCCACTAAGGCCATCTCTCACCTCTTCCCACTTTAAACCGGTCATACCCAAGTGATGGACTGCTGCTTTTGTAATAATTTGTATCCTTTCTGTTTTTGACTTCACCTCAGATGTAGCATTAATCACCCCTGCAATGAAGATCACTAGATTCTTCTTTTCCTCCCATTCTTTTTCCTCCCTTTCTTTAAGAGACTCTTGCCTCGGAGTCCACACTTTTCCTGTAGCTTCCCTTCTCACACCGCTTCCACTAGCTCTTGTATGCGCCACCCTTTTAACTGCTTCTACATAAGTAACTTTGTTCTTTATTTTCATATTATGAATTTCAGTCTCTCTTTTCATTACTTCACATCCCCAGTAAGCTGCACTATGAGGCCCTCCACAATTACAACACTTAGGTATAGCTTGTTCCCCACACACCCCATACGCATGAGCTCCACCACATTTTGCACATCTTTTCTCCCCTTTACACATTTTAGCTACATGGCCAAATTTTTGACAATTAAAGCATCTCATTGGTTTATGAGTAAACTCTCTCACATTATATCTCATATACCCAAAGTAAAGAACTAGGGGCAACTCTTTAGTACTAAACTGAACCACAACTGACTCAGTTTCCGTTTTCTCAAACCCCCTTGTCAAACGCTTGGCACTTTGAACAGCATCACACTTTTCTTTGACATTCTTAACTAGCTCTTTCATATCCACTGATAAAGGAATCCCATAAATCACCCCTTTACTCCCTTGATCACCAACTTTCACACTCTTCGTTACTTTTGATTTTCCAACTATTTGCAATTTTTCGGCCCTTCCAACCTGCTCTTCAGAGACACATCCAATCAACAAATTGCCATCATTCAAAATTCTAGCATATTTCACTTCTCCCACCTGATTCTTAATTATCTTTGTCAACTTTATCGGATCCATACTCTTAACTCCTCCATCCTCCTCAAACCTCACAACAACATTCCATTTCTCCTCCTTCTCCTTGTTTTCCCTCAACCTCTTAGCTTTAAGCACCCTCCTAATTCGCCAACTACCATCATCCTCATCTAAGTCCTCCATACTCCAACAATCCTCCTCCTGATTTCCCTCCATGATAAGGAAATATCAGCAAACGCACTGTATACCGGACCTATACAGGCCGTCGGCCAATGCACTCGCAAAATATTTCTCAAATCAAACTAACCCCGATACAAAACAAAAGAAAGAAAAAAGGTAATGCTGCTTTTTTGATTTTACAAAACACCGCTACTCCTGTTTCAAAACTTTGCTTGCTTCAAACAAAACGCTCTCCTGCCGGACTCCGCTCTCAACCGCATAACACCGTTTTGGGAAGTCTGCCGACTGGCTTCTTCTTCTTCTTCTTCTGTCAGGTTTTATGGCAGTTTACAGGCAAAGTGTATTACCGCCATCTAGTGGACTGAGATGCAATCAATTGGATGTTATTTCAGCGAAAATAATAATAATTTATTTGACAAATGTGATCACAGCACTAGTGATATTTCCTGATCTAGGCTCACCTAATAAGGTTTTAAAAGTGGCAGAAGAGCATTATGGAACAACAGTTTTAGGAGAGGGACATCCATATGAACTTAGCTCTGAGGAGAGGGAGTTGTTTTCCAGGAGTGGTAGGCAGCTAACAACAGTCTCAGTCTACAGCAGAGCCACCTACAAAGGTGAAAGGCTTGACAGCATAGATTATAAAAGATGCTTAAAAACTAAAAATTCTGTAATAGAGTTGCCTGAGGGAAAATTTGGAGAAATAACTCAAATTTGTGTGCACAACTCTGAAATTATGTTTATTGTAAAGCTTTTCATGGTTGGATCACAAGAAATCTATTGCAAGCACCCCTCATATAACATGTGTCCATAATACAGAGCAAAAATGTGTTTTGGTCCCGAGTGAGATTGTTAGTGAGTGTATGCTTGTTGACCTTGGGGAAAAAATGTACATCTGCACATTCCCCAATACCTATGAAAAAGACTGATGTTAAACTTCCAAAATAAACAAAATAAAACAAAGTTGTTGTTATTTGTTGAACTTAAACTTCCAAAATAATCTATCTATTATAGGCCTATGTAGCCAGAGGCGGACAGAGTACAAAGCTTCATTACTTGAGTAAAAATACAGATACCCTTTGCTAAATTTTACTCAAGTACAAGTAAAAGTACAACAGTCATGTCTACTTAAGTAAAAGTACTGAAGTACTTGTTTTTAAAAGTACTTGAGTACCAAGAGTACAGGAGTAGCTTACATTTTCTAAATATTGCATTACTAGTGCCACAGTGCTTACATTTATGTACAGAAACGTCCTACATGGAGTTATGAAAAATGTTAATGTTAATACTAGGGCTGTCAAAATAACTGATTCATTTTGATTAATTCATTTGAGAAAAAATAACTGATTCAAAAAAATAACGCAGATAAATCGATTCCGTATGACCGTTGACCCCGAGCCGTTGTAGTCAGTAACCATTAGACTGTAAAAAGAAGGAGAGAAGAAAATGTGCTGTCTAGATCATTGATTGGAACATTTACTTTTAAAAAAAGGCCTGATGGTGTTGATTAAAGGGAAACTTGGCAGGATTTCCCCCTCTGCTGGAGAAATTGTGCATTATGCTATTTTTAAACTGTGGGAAAAGGTAACAATAAAGCACATGGATTTGTTTACAAGCTAGCGAACGGTTAGCATAAGTTTGGCAGAACTATGTGGATGTTACAAGGTAAGAAACACTTTAAATTTAAAACGAGTTTCTTGTTTCTCACTTCTCTTTCCGGGACGGTAGTCTCAATGTTGCAAGGTTGGTTTTCCGCCTGGGGACGCTAGGCGCAGCGGGGAAAGTCACCATTTTCACCGGAACAGGTCATTTAACCATCCAAATGATTTCTAAACGGGTTTATTACGTTGAAATAGTTGCCAAGTTCCCCTTTAAAATAAAGTCCTCTGCGATGTCTGCAGCAAGGAATTTGCATATCACCGGAGTTCATCAACTCTAAAGTCGCACATCAATGCAAAGAAATAGACATTGAGGGGAGTATTTTCATTGTGTCCCCTAGGTTATATCTGTGGCCTGAAATACCTTGTATTTAAATTTATTTCCTCAGCATATTAGGTCATATCATAGATTATTATGTCCATTAATAATAATAAAAGAGTTTTTGAACTTTAATGTCACTAATGCTGATTATTTAATGATTCATTTGAATTTAAATATTTAAAATACTTTCACAGCAAATATTATATATGCGATTAATTTAGATTAATTAATCACAGAGTATGTAATTAATTAGATTGACAGCCCTTGTTAATACCTTGGAGAATGTAAAAGGAATTGAAAGTAAAATCAAGTAATTTTCATCTTTTTACCATGTTGCCAGGGATGAGCACTATATCTAATACATGTATTTAAAATATGTATTTCAAATACAAAATACTATTTTGTAATTGAAACACTTGAAGGGAAAACTATCATTAACTTTTTCAGAAAATTGAAATAGTCTGGCGAGGTGGGGACACAGGTTGGCACAATTCCGGGATGGACCTGCTGCGTCTTCATCCATTGTTTCATCCATGGTTTCGTCTCTTATCTAAATCTGACCATGGAGTTGACTGAAGGTGATTGCTGATAGGCTGTCCCAATCAGTGGCGCCTGCACAATCCAATCATGTTTGAGAGGGAAACAACAAATTGAGGGTTTCCTTTTTTTGTAGAAGTAGTAACGGGTACTCACAGTTATGGATAGAAATGTAGTGGAGTAAAGAGTACAATATTTGCCTCTCAAATGTACTTGAGTAAAGTCATGAGTACTCCCCAAAAATGATACTCGAGTAAAGTACAGATCCCTCAAAATTGTACTCAAGTACTGTACTCAAGTAAATGTACTCCGTTACTGTCCGGCTCTGTATGTAGCATAAAGGCCATTTGTTTTCAGATAGATTAAAATACTCTTGAATTGATGAATTAATCCAATGTGGTTTTAGGCCCTGCTAGACCAGTTGAGACCACTTGTTTAACCAGTTGAGACCAATATTCATTTAAACTGGAAGACACCAGTTACATCCTATTGGTTTCAACTGGATGGTACTGGTGAGCCACCCCTGCCCAATAGCTCTATTGGTTCTAATGGGTTTAAAATGGTTTTAACTGGTGTTACTTACTGGGCAAACCAGTACAAAATCAAAAAAACAGTTGGAACCAATACAGACCATTTCAGACCAGTTCACACCAGTAGACTACCTACTGGATTTTCTACTGGAATTTCCACTAGGGCAGGGGTTCCCAAACTTTTCCACGACAAGGCCCCCCAAATACCACTAGGTTCTGGCCAAGGACCCCCTTGATGTGTTATTAAACCCATCGACAATACTATGGCAAATGTAAAAATACATTAAGCTAATCCTAATAATTATTTTAGCCACAAGCACTTTGCGATGGAGTATACAGTGTGTAACAATTATATTTTGGGCTTTCTGCTGAGAGCTATCCAGTGGAAAATATATGCAACAAATTATTATAATGGCATTGTATAACAACCCTCATAGTAATAGGTATACTTAAAAACATTCAGATGTATTTATTTGTTGGTTTTATTTGTCCTGCCAACTAGCTGAGGCCCCCCTGGCACACCCTTGCGGCCCCCCAGGGGGCCCCGGCCCCCACTTTGAAAACCACTGCACTAGGGTACAGATAATGTTTGGTTGAATATCTAATTCCTCAATAAAGTTTTTAAGTTCCTGACCATTAGCAATTAAACTTCTGGCGTTCCACTGTAAAATTGATAGATTCATTACGAACTACCACCTGGTAACAAATCATGAATCTCTAGATACTTTTCTGCTGCTCTTTTAATTATTTTAATTCTATCACTTCTACTTGTAACTTGGGCTGAACAGTTAACCACTTCCACCATAAAAGCAATGAAACTTTTCTTATCCACAACTAAAGTATCTTCAGTTACCTTACAACATTTCTGGGTCGTTTGAGCTTGACTAGGGGTTAAATCTAAAGGGGCCATACCTACTTTAACCCTTGATTTTGCTTGGTTTTCTTTGTCAACCTTTTTAATGGCTTCAGCATAAGTAATGCTCTCTTTTACCTTAACATTTTGCACTTGAACTGCTCTTTTATGCATTTGTAGGCCGCACTATGTTCACCTCCGCAATTACAGCACTTGGTTTTTGGTCCTTCCGCACATTTACCATACTCATGTTCGCCTCCACATTTAGCACATCTAGGTTTTGATTTGCACGCAGAAGAAATATGTCCATATCGCTGGCATTTAAAGCATCTAGTTGGTGGGGGGATGTACTGTAAGTCCTCGTCATATAACTTACATACCCAATCATGATTCGTTCAGGCATCTTAACCTCATCCAACACTAACAAGACAGACAAACTTGGTCCTTTACTTCCATTCCTAAGTACTTGCAAACGCTTGACTTTGCTGACTCGAACTCGTTTAACATTACTTTTAATGTCTTCTGATAAGTCTGTCGATACTCCTGATATCACCGCCATTATTTTACCCCTTTTTTCCCAGTCTTGGGCTTTAACACTTTTCCCCAGTAACGTTTTAAGTTTCATCAATCCCATTCTCTGATCCCTGTCTTGACAAACCACTAACAGGTTACCATCTCTTAGCGTTCTGACGGAGCGAACTTCTCCTATTTGCTTATAAATTGCTTCACTGACTTTTAATGGGTTTAATGCACAGGGGGTTTGAAATCGAATCACTACTTTAACCTCAGTCCTCTCTCTTGTCGTTTCATCTAGTTTAGTATTTCCCTTTCTTTTCTTCGATGCTCTTTGAATTAAATTCCATTCACCTTCGTCACCTTCGCTTATAGTACTCTCACTATCATGCTCCCCTGACAACTCCTCCAAATCATTAGTTTCAAACTTATCCATGCTAAACAATCCATGATCACATCCCAGTCCACCAAACGCCAGTTGCAATGGGTCTGGCGGCTCTTTCGCACTCCCGGAAACACTCATCGCTTCCCCAAGCACATCTGCTGACTGACTTCATTTACGTAGGCTGCCATGACTGCATTAACTTGAGAAGTACCGACCGGAGCCCGTGTCTGGACTGGTAATGTTGAAATAACCAGCGTGAAACTAGCGACAGTAACGGAAAATCCAATATGGCCGCCATTTGCTAATCCTTCAAGATAAAAGTCAGAATTTGTTCATAGTTTTTTCAATTCATAAAGAGGAAAATGTGTACCAAAGGTAATGTAAAGTTGGAAATAATTAAATAAGTCATTTAAATCGAAAAACACAAAGCTATATTATTTCTACCATATTGCCTAATTAAAATTGTGTGGTTGATAAAACAAGTTACATATTTTAAGGGGGGCTGAAATGGAAACCTTACATGTACTTTCTAACTGGCTGTTTTGCACAAACAGTAAAAGAAATGGACGAACACATTCCGTCGTTTTCAATGGGAGCACTGACGTAAATTGAAGGTTTTTTCAGTTGGCTTTCCATCGTACTGCACAGACTCGCACTTAACTTTGTGACGTTAGCCATCAAACTAAATCTTGTAACTCGTATGATAGATGGTTCGTCAGAAATTCTTCTCACACTTGCTTCGCCTTCAAAGTCATCAAAGTTAAACATTTATTTATGTATTTATACAGTGCATGCAAATTCCTAGGCTTCTTCTGGCTTTTTCTTTTTCTTATTATTACAGTGCATTAAACTGTTTTGTTATCCAAAGTCTTCTTCTTATTATTCTTCTCACCAAATGTCTGCGTCTAATTCAGCTTCAACCGTTTAACGTAGAAACTAACGTGCTGGCTGGACTGAGCTTCTTTTCCAAACAATATGGTTTTCTCCCTACGGTGCGACAGAAAGATTACGTCAAAGTTAGCTTCCCTACAACCAGACATGCTAAATATTCTTCTTACGGGAATCCAAGGTAGTCGAGTCTGTTTTGCCTTCTATTGTTTATATAGATAATACAGAAGCTACAATCCTCACAGGATATATGTTACATGAGGTTATGGTATTTAAAAAAAATCCTAAAATGAATTGGCTTCTATGGAGGTTAGCAAAGATATGGGCCCTCCTGCCTCCATTGATGTTTCTACTTCCGGGAATTCGCCTGTTCCCTTGCTGTTTTGGGAGTGGGTTCATCACATGGACAGTCGCCCCGCGACTTTGCTGCTTCTCTGCTCTGGGTGCGGTGCCTAGAAGGAGCGCAGTGCTAGTGGCTGTTGGTGGTATTGACTATTTTGGACTCCTTTTACTGGACAAGACTGTTTATACTGTTTCTGCAACTGAGGTGAATTATGAAATGCTGATTACGGGTATGAACATTATTTTGTCTTGGAATCATTCGTCTGCCCACCATATTCCCTGTGTATTGTTAAATGTTTTTTGTCTGGTCACGAGCAACTTAACCCAGTAGACCCACGTGACACATACATATTTTGACTGGCTTTGATACATAGATGTATGTTGTGTGAAATAAACTAAATTCCAATGACTTCAGTAGCTTATTTAAAGTGTAACAAATTCTCACTTACACAAATTATCTATAATAAACTGCCAATCTATCACTCATTTACAGACTTTTCAGAACTCAACAGCTCTTGACAAAAACTAAATGTAGGGAACACATCATCCCTATTCTGGCCAATCTACACTAGTTTTAGTATAGATGTTAAAATCATTTTAATATCCTACAAGGCTTCACATGGACTGACACCTGATAATATAAATAACTTATTAACCTCATAATGTCCCTCAGGCCCCTCAGATCCTCAAAGTTGTGCCAGAATGTAGACCATGTAATACTATGAACATAAACATGTTACCACAGTGAAATCACAAACCTTTTGGCATACTCGTTAGGGGGATTCCGATGACAGTGTTGTTGCAGTTTCCTGCAGATGACCGATCATAAAATTTCAAAGAGGTGCTCACACAGTTGTCATTGATGTGGATTAAAACCAGCAGTTCTCAGGGAGCCTTTTTAGCTTGGGGCCCTGTGCAATTGCCTGCTTTGCTTACCCGGTTGCAACGGCTCTGTCATGACGCGCTATGTGATGACAAAACATAGTTTGGTTCTGGGCTGGCATGCAGACAATGCATGTTACCAAATATTTAAAGGGTGTTATTGTTAAATAGTAAATGTGTTGTGTTGACTTCACATGCCCAGGACAGTTCAAATCATCAAGCTACATAACTGTATTGGGGAAATTATTTATTTAGACTGTAGTGGAAAGGATAAAGGTTTGGTGTAGCCTAGTTACCGCTCATTCTATGTGGTCGAGCAAAGAGCGCTTGGAACATGCACTTATTCAAAAAAATATCTAAATGCTGTCTTTAAATGGGTCATGCTGCCATGGGATTGTTTGGAAAAGAATGATGTTAGGCTATGACAATGTGTAAAACATTACTGCAGATTGAATGAATTTGAACACTTTCTATAACCCAGCATATTGAGTTAGAATTAGAGACTTAAGTAATGTAAATTCAAAATAGTATTTGGCCTACATTTTTATTGTGCTACAGAGCTTCCCTTATATTCATCGGGGGGTCGTTTCTAGAAAAGTTAGCAACAACGTTTTCTAGAAACAAGCCCCTTGTGTGGTGACAAACCAGCTATTAGTTTGTCATTAAAATGTCAAACTATTTCTTAATTTTCAATAAAATGGAATATAGGCTATGATTTTTGTTGCTTTTTTAAAAATATTTGTTAGATAGGCCTATTGGTTATTATGTAGGCTAGATGTGGTTTTAGTTTTAGGAGTAGTTCACTGTAATATAACCAGTTGAAATACAGGACTCTTTCGGAGAAATGGGAATAAGTAGGCCTAAACTATTTTTATTCTGTTGTAGCCAGCAACGTAGGACTGTTTACAATTCTAGTGGAAAGCTGCCATATACTGTATACTCAAAACACGTTTAGCTGTGTATTTTGAGTACCCAGTTATTCTGTGATCTTGAATGCAAAACATTGCTGTGCTATGTAGCCTGTTTTTCTTTCCGCCATAAATGATTTAGATACACAGCCTTGGTTTTGAACAAATTAGGAAACATGTAGAATAATTGCACATGTTTTCTTCAAACTTCACATACTGTAATGCATATCTCTAGATTTGAAAACAGGAAGATATAGGTAAGTTTTTTTTTTTAAATATCTACAAATTTACAGTAATGTTAGGGAGCATGATGTTCTAAAGCTTGAGTGAGAGGGAGGTACCCTATACTTACTTAATGAAAGAGCAGAAAAATGGAGGCCTCACCCCTGGCCAGACATTTCCCTGCTCATGAAAAAGCTTAGGCTTCAGCAGATGTTTTTGCAGAACCAAAATTGAGAAATTTGGAAGAAATCACTTTTCACTTGTCTTTGTTAATGTTGCATTTATGTTTATTCATTCAAGATGAGCTTTTTGTTTTTCATTTTATCTTTCTTACATTGTACTTACATGGTTTCACAATTAAGTGAAATGATCAGAGACGAAAATTAAATCTTTTGTAAAACATATTCAACAAATGAAACTAATTTTAAAACGAATGCTATACCATGGTTTCTCTAAGGCTTTGATGGTTCAGGGAAACAGTGTGAAAAGGAAAAGAAAGAGGGAAGGACCAGAGAGAGGGTGGAGTCATAGAACATTTCTTTTTTATCGAAAGCTTACCCTTTTCATTCTGAGTCTCACTGCAGGAGGAATTAGGAAGCGCTTTTGTGTTATTTTTTACTTTTGTCTGAAAGTCTTTTCTTTTGCGTGCCATCAGTTAACATCTGTCAAGTTGCTTCTCCGGGAGAACTGTGAGTAAATATTTTTCCTTATCACAAGGAATACAATTTTTTGCTTAAATTATCTGGTGCATGTACTTCATTTTCATGTGAATAAAAAAAAAATGCCATAGTAAAGTAGCCTGATGATTTATGTCACAAGCTCAGCAGTTCATCAGCTCAGAAATTAAATGATATACTGGACCTAAGTACAAATAAGCAACACACCCCACATAGAGACTATTGGGACTTTGAGGTAAATGGTTTTAACACACCGGTACATGGTTGAAGGTATGACATTAGGGATTACAGAATGAATTGAATGGATATACTGTATTTGTAATTGTGATGACCTAATTCTGTTTATAAAATGATTCAACTTTTGTGTATGATTTTTTGCGAAGAAACCATGAAAAAACAGAAACCATGAAAAATTAACAGAAACCATGAAAAAACCCTGAATATTTCAGTTGGTAAAGACTATAATTTCATGAAGCCACTAATGCTGAACAAGCTCTTTGCTAACACAACAGCTCAGCCATTTGCTGCTTTAGTTTTACTGTACTGAACTGAAATGAATTAATCTATAAAGCTCTCTCAAAGCTCTACTTTTTAACACCTTTTATTATGAACATATAAGCACAAGTCTTTTTTCCACTATATTTCCCTTGCCGCCCTCCCTTTCCCTGTCTAGTTGATCTAGTAGTCCTCTTTTCTGATTCTCTTCTCTGGGCCACATTATTTAGGCCTTGTGTTTTTGAATAAGATTCTACTCCAGTAAGGTTAAGATGTTCTACTTCATTCCTTTAGAAGATTTTTATACTTGTACTTGATGTACTAACATTCCACCCAATTTCTATTAAAAAAATACAATTATTGCTATTAGAAACCATCTTCAACCAATGCAACATAAAACGTAAATGGTTTTAATGTGAATAATCTTAAAAGCACTTTGAGTTGTTGCAGCATAAAGACAGAAACACATCTAGTTTATTGTTAGATGCCACCAATGGCAAGTATACAGACGCTATGCCTCCTGAGTTGCAGTCAAACATAGTCTTTCTCTCTTTTCTTTGGTGTGGTCAACCAGTGGCAGGCATCTAGGATGGAAATTACAAACCCTGCTTTACTCCACCCTGTCTAAGTAATGACTGCCAATCTTTAAAAATATATTTAGGAATGGGAAGAACCATGTTTTGGTAAAGCATTTTAGGTAGCTTACATCTCAACAGATGTAGGATTTTTTGTGTTGAATTCTTTTTCAGTGCTTTTCTTTTTATTAAACAATCAGCACACACCATACATGTACCCATTAGTTTATGTAACCTCTGTACTATAATGCACTGAGACCAACTATTTTCAGTGATGTGATGAATTGGTTGGATGAGGATATATTTTACTAAACTCCATCTTCTATATTGTACAGCTTCCCTAAAGAGCCATGGCCCTTTCCACTTGTAACCTGTCCTGCGTGGTTGCAGTACTAATCTGCTGGAGTGGAGCTTCCACATTTGCCTTTCCCCTAAACATTACAATAGAAATGAGTGGTGATGGTGCAGAACCAGAGCTTTTCCCTGCAGTGCTTACCACTCACATCCCTGTTTCAGTTGCTCCAACCCAAAAGGTCAGCACTATCACCACTACTATCATTCGCCTAAAGGACTTTGTCTTCAACCAAGTGGTGGATGTCTTGAAGGAGAATCTGCTGCTATTTACAGTGGTGACCTCTCTCCTCATTGTCATTATCTTCATTGTGTGTTGTGCCTCTGCCATGAGTCACAAGCGCAAACTGGACACCTTCTATCCCCCCACCAAAAAATACCTCCCCAGGACATACATGGACCATGGGGCCCATTCAAAAGATCCTTATCCTGGGCCGGTGCCCCAAACAACCACGGCCATGTCCAAGAACCTACGCACACCATCTAAAGCACTTGTGGGGGACAAAGAGGGCAAAGAACCAAGACCCAAGCCACTGGAGGGTCCAGTAATGCAGGAGTTTGAGGAGGTAGAAGTAGAAATGCAGAAGGATGAGCCAAAACTGCAATCAGAAAAAAAAAGCCCTAGTCAAAGTACAAGCCAACCTGTGGTGTGTACCTGCCACCTCAAGAGGGCCAGTCCCCCAGCTGAGTGAGAAAGTGAGATTGACAGCTAGTGATAATATTGTCTTCCAGGGAAAAGAACTTAACTGTTCATTTCTTTGTCATAATAATTCTACTGTTACATTTTCCTGATTTCTAGATATTTTTCTCTATACAATTCTTTGACACAATGTTTAATACTAATTTTAATTAAATATGATTGCTTCCTGTTTAGGAAAGTTTATTATTAATAGGCTATTACATAATATTAAAGGAAGTATGTGAGCACTTGCATATCTCTGCTGGGCATAAATTAACCTGGATCAATTTCATTATGAAATTGATATGATTTCAAGAATCAAGTCTATTATAGTCTATGCAAACAAACTCAGACCATGTTACATAATATATGATCACTGAACCAGCCTTGTCATAAATGCACACTGGTCACTGTGCTGATGTATTAAATCCATTATGATTAGTGATCTGCACAGTGATCTGTAATGTAACATAGAATGGTTTTGCTATCTTTAAGTAGATTTCAGTAAATGACCATACCAATAAAAGCCAAAATAAACTAATTATAATAACTTGACAGATGTATTTGTTTGATGTATGTTGATATACTGTATTTGCCCTGAATAAAATGAAACATTTTGCATGGAAAAGGCAGGCAATCATTCATTGTGCAAAAAAATAAACCACAACCAAACCAGTGGTTTCCATATTATTTGTGTATCAATCTCCTATTTTAAAAAAATAATGGTACAGTCGTTTCCATTTGTTGTGGCGTGCCTGTGGTCTTACTGTGAAAAATTGAACCCGACCCAACCCTGAATACACATGACCTAAAAGACAGGTAGGTTCCATGTCTAAGTGTATTTCAATATTTCAAAAACCCTTGTTGAATGAAGGAAGCTGAACATTTTAACTTTTATAGAGAAATATTAAAATTCATTTATTTAGAAATAGGCAGTACAGTCTACATTTCTCATTAAACGTCAAGAGTGTTTCTTTTTTAAGTATACTTTTTGGGCAAGTCATGTTTGGACAGTCAGATTGATGTTTCACAGTTGTTACTACTGGCAGTGCATGTTACCATATAGGAGGGGATTTTCAGATCTTCAGATCTTTAAATTGGTAGGCAGAGTCAAGTTGAACTCTGACATCTTTCCTTCTGTTTGTAGCTGGAAGTTCCGGTTGTTGAATTAGTAATTGAGCAGATATGTTGGGTCTGATTTTGTCAATTTTACCTGTGAAAAAGGATGAAAACTCATTGCATTTATTAGTTGAGAGCAGTTCAGGCGCTAATTGTGAGGGGGGATTTGTTAACTTATCAACAGTTGAACATAGAATACGAGTGTTATTTAAACTTCTACTGATAATGTTAGAAAAGAAAGACGGTCTTGCTTTGCATATTTCAGAGTTATACAGTATACAGGCCAAATGTTTGGACACATCTTCTCCTTTCAATGCGTTTTCTTTATTTTCATGACTATTTACATTGTAGATTCTCACTGAAGGCATCAAAACTATGAATGAATGCAAAGTTATTTGGCCCACAGATGAATATTTGTCAAGTTATGGCTTGCTGAATATGGTATTAAATTTAAGTCATGGAAATAAAGCATTGAATGAGAAGGTGTGTCCAAACGTTTGGCCTGTACTGTATGTGCGGAGCATCTCTTTATGGATTTCATAGTGGATCTGAAGTTTATTTACGTGTATTTATTAGGGCTGTCAATCGATTAAAAAAAAAATGAATCTAATTAATTACATACTCTGTGATTAATTAATCTAAATTAATCGCATATATATGTTTTGCTATGAAAGTATTTTACATATTTAAATTCAAATGAATCATTGAATAATCAGAATTAGTGACATTAAAGTTCAAAAACTCTTTTATTATTATTTTCACTGTTCAAATAATTGCCATAATAATCTATGATATGACCTAATATGCTGAGGAAATAAATTCAAAAGTGCTTCGGGAAGAAGTTTTTTTTTCACATACAAGGCATTTCAGGCCACAGATATAACCTAGGGGACACAATGAAAATAAATTAACACTCCCCTCAATGTCAACACTTATTTCTTTGCATTGATGTGCGACTATAGAGTTGATGAACTCCGGTGATATGCAAATTCCTTGCTGCAGACATTGCAGAGGACTTTATTTTCAACACTTTATTTTTTATGAACATCATCAGGCCGTTTAAATGTTCCAATCAATGATCCAGGCAGCACGTTTTCTTCTCTCTCCTTCATTTTACAGTCTAATTTTTACTGACTAGAACGGCTCGGGGTCAAAGGTCATACGGAATCGATTAATCTGCACTAATTTTAATCAGTTATTTTTTCTCAAATTAATTAATCGAAATTAATCAGTTATTTTGACAGCCCTAGAAAAAACGTATAGCTTACTTATTTCATAATATCTATATAAAAAAAACACCAAGACAGAATAGAATGATTGAAACATTCTTACAGGTGATCTAGTATATTTAGTGTTCTCACCAATCTAATATTGACCATAAAATGTCCAATTGTCCTTGTTTATGAGAGGAAAAGTACATTCGTGCCAGGGATGTAGTGGTAAAATAAGAGGTGGGTGAACTCTGCAATCTCGGTGAGGTGGACTGCGCCGTATCGGATTTTTTTTAAAAAGGCATTCGAACATGTTTGATAAAGGTGGAGGTTATTATGCAGTATTGGGAATATAGGATAGTATTGGATAATACAGTTTTGAATGTTAAAAGTGAATAAACTCTTTTGAGAGGTGGATAAACTCTAATAAGAGGTGGGTAGGCTACATCCTAATTTGCGCTCATAGGCCTATTCCCAGCTTCGTAACAGAAAGGTAATATTTGAATGTAAGCTATACAATGTAGGCTATAGATATTTTATATCATATATAGCCTACACAACCAAGGGACGGAAGTTATCCTCTGAAAGCAGGGCATCTTCATATTTAGTGTTGCGTCAGAGTTGCGTAAAGAGGTGCAGAGCGCGCACCAGTGCCCAAGATCATATGACAATACGTGAGTTGAATAATGTAGGCTAAAATATAAAGGTAGGCCTAAAGCAAACAATAAATGACAATGTTTAAGCCATTGGACATTATTAAAAGAAAACGATAGCAAAGATATGCAGAATGAATGAATAATGACCGGCGAACTATAGGCTACTTTTTCAGCAAAAACATAGCTTATCCTAAAAGAAACGTTAAGCCTACATGACATATCGCTTATAATTTAGTCCTCTGTTTTGTAGGCTAAATCAGCATACCCTGGGTCATGTTGGAAACGTACAGTAGCCTACTGTACCATAACGTACATGATTATGCTGTAGGCCTAGAGGTCTTTCCTTCATAAGCTAGGCCTACCCATTTTTTTTTGCACAAAAAATAGGCCTAAAAAGTAGGCCTAAACATACTAAATGTTGCTTATTCACATTACTGCAAGCAAAAGGAATGAAAGCGAGCAGAGGAAAATGGACATGGATGCATACGATCTCTTTCCAGAAAGCTTTGCTGGAAAAAACATAATTAGTTAAGCTATTTGAACTGACGCATATAGGCTAGTTAACATCAGATGGCATAGGCTCGGCCTATACTGGGCACATCTGGAAGGGTGGCGTACGCACGTTTTTTTGTGCGTACGTTCGTTTTCTCTGAATCACACGTACGATCATTTCAAATCTAAGATCAAATGAAGGATGGTTTCTACGCAACCCTTTTATAAATGAGGCCCCAGGTCTTTAACAGCTGTAGAGACATTGAGACCCTTTGTGATAACAGGGTCGAGGGTATGGCCGAGAGAGTGTGTTGGCCCCTGTACATGCTGTGTTAGGAAGAAAGAATCGATTAGTGCAATCAATTCCTTGGCATAATTGTTTTCAGAATTATCCACATGCAAGTTTAGATCCCCCGATATAATAAGACAGACAAACTATATGCAAATGACTGATAGCAGTTCACCTAGCTCTTCAAGAAAAACTTTAGCTGAATGTTTTGGAGGCCTGTAAATTGTCAGTAATAAAATCTGAGGATAAGACTTAATGCATGCACACAGATATTCAAATGAAGTAAAGTCACCGAATGACGACTGATTGCACTAAAAAGACGTCTTGAAAATTGTGGTTATCCCCCACCTCTTTTATTTGCTCTGGTAGCACTCAAAAAAATGAAATCTAGGGGAGCTGATTCGATGAGAGTAGGCGCACTGTTTGCTTGATCTAACCATGTCTCAAGTAAGTAAAAAATCAAGGTTGTGTGTGCAAATCAGATGATTTGATGATTTGTTTGAAAGAGATCTTATATTTAGTAGTGCTAGTTTTGCTGTAAGTGTTGGGGAAATATGATCCATGGGGGAAATCTGAGGTTGTTGTGGTACAGGTAGAGATTTGACTGGTTTACCCTGTAAGCTCGATTTGTCTTCTATTACTTGTCAGTACAGGAATAGAGAATGTCATGGGCTTACTGGGTCCCGGCATGTTCTCAAAACTACTGTCAGTACCATTTATACAACACTGTTATCATATAATTGTCCTCTGCAGCTGCCATCAGTATTTTCCACTGCACATTCCATGCTATATCAGGGTCGTGTCTAGGGGAGTCTGGGGGAGGCAGTGCCTTCCCTGAGATAAACCCTGCCCCCCCTGAGAAATTGCCAAACTGCACAGGCTAGTAGGCACAGGCATCTATGAGACAGGCCTTTAATTCCCTTCACACAAAACTTTTCCTCTACAAAGATGGAAAATATTTTCGAATGAATTATTTCAAAAACCCTGAGTGCCTACCCGTATGACTAGGCTATCCAATGATGTTGTTCATTGAGTGAAATAAGATCCAAATAGCGGGGAGAGCCGAAATGGATTAAACACGTTTCAATCAAACGTAATTTACAAAGAGATCGTACTGAAAGTTAATGTACTGAAAGTTGATATTTTATCAGCGACCTACATCTGTTCTCTGTCAAATACCGTTGCATTTTCAGCCCTGACAAAAAACATTTAGAAATTATTTCTGCAAAAGTGGGGCGTGCGTAATGTTTCATTCTCTCTTCTGGTCGGGACGAAAGAAACAGAATGAGAGAGAATGAAACATATAGATTCTCCTGTATATTGTTTGCCAAATTTGTCAGTCAGTTTACATTTCGAATCATACTTCTTTCTCTTTGTCACCATGGTGGTACGCATTTAGAAAAAAGAGTAGGCTAGGTCTAACATTGGTGAACCCTTTTGTTTTGTTGCCAGCATAAAACGTATAGGCTTACCATCGGCGTATCCTTGTCATAAAATATTTTGTCTAATGTGCAAATTTGAAACAAATGGGATGAATTGAACGATGTCGGAGTCGGACATAGCATAGGCATTGTTCCTATAGAAAAGTTTGAACAATTTGGAACTCTAGCTTTCACCGCCACAGTCTTTATTAATGCCATCTGATAACGTTAGCGTGCACAATCATAGAACTGGCTCAAACAGGCGATATAGCGGGGTTTAGGAGATTAAATACAAACCTACCCTAGTTGCTGTGATAAACGGTTCGGGAGAAAGTGACAGGCACTCAATTTGACCTACACACTATAGCCTACAGTCTAGCCTACTGACGTTAAAGATAAATCAATAAATAAAGTCAATGACAATTGTGTAAAATGTAACAATATGATCAGAAATCAATAAATAGTGATTACTATGTATTTAGCTGGCATTTACGCAGAGCATAAATAATATAAACTTAGGCTAATATGAATTTCAAAATGTATGAAATACAAACATATATGAAGCCACCTTTTTACTGAGTGTATTTAGGGGAGTATATGTCATGTAGGCTAATGTCTATGATCTCTACTGGTGTGGTGGGGGGCTCCCAAATCAAATAAAAAAAGTATCAACATTCTTGACTTATTATTAATATCAAAACAATTGTGACAAACTAAAATTCTTATCATGTATCTTTCATTGGCTATGGCTCCTGACAGAAGCATGAGAGAGAGAGAGATAGATAGATAGATACATACATACATACATACATACATACATACATACATACATACATACATACATACATACATACATACATACATACATAGCTACAGAACATCTATGATTCTGTAAATAACTACTGGCCTACTGGTTAGCACTTCAGACCTGTAACCGGAGGGTTGCCGGTTCGAACCCTGACCAGTAGGCACGGCTGAAGTGCCCTTGAGCAAGGCACCTAACCCCTCACTGCTCCCCGAGCGCCGCTGTTGATGCAGGCAGCTCACTGCGCCGGCATTAGTGTGTGCTTCACCTCACTGTGTGTACTCTGTGTGCTGTGTGTGTTTCACTAATTCATGGATTGGGATAAATGCAGAGACCAAATTTCCCTCACAGGATCAAAAGAGTATATATACTTATACTTAACTATTATTGTATTGGATTTGAGTTGTATTGGTCTACAACACCACTACAAATGGCACTGGGAAACCCATACTGTTTACCACATGTTTATATAGCCTATGTAGTCTTGGGCCTAGGCTATGGGCCCGGTGTGTCTGCACTTAAAAGATTGTGCTTTTGCGCTCATCTTTTGTCCCCCCCCCCCAGTGTTGGGAGTAATGCGTTACAAAAGTAATGTAATTACTGTAATGTATTGCTGTTTGCGGTAACGCGGTAATGTAAGGCATTACCAAAAAAAAATTGGGTAATATTTACTCGGTACAAACTTCAGTAACGCGCGTTACAATGCATTTTAAGCCAAAAGTAAGCGCTTGTTTTGTTTTGATACATATTCGCAAACACCACCGCGAGAACAACAGACGAGAAAAAATCGGCGCAAAATAGTAGAACGTATCTCCTGATACTGGTTGAATATGACTGTGGCTGCAGCAGACTCAAAGTCGGACTCTATTTGCGGGATGGACATAAGCCTACGCTCATTATTTTTAGCTTGTCAGAGACAAGGATATGAAGAACATAATAGTTAGTGCACTTTGTGTGCGAAACCAAAAGATCTCACTATGCCTCGCGAAATAGCACAAGTAATTTAATGAAACATCTAAAGTGGTGCCACGCTAATCTTTTTTATTCTTGATAAAACACAAACTATGTTCTTCTAGTGCATGACAGCTTTGAGCTGTGAACTTGAATTAAAGAGAATAAAGGGATAGAAATGCGAAAAAGATTGTGTAGCCTGGCAGTGCCACCGCTCCCACCACGCGCATCACGCACTTTGCGTAGGGCACCAAAGGACAGAGGGGGCACCCAAATGTAACCAATGAATAGTAGCTTTACTGCAAACTGCGTTTCACTCTTCATCAATAACGTTTACAATGTCAGAATGCACTAACGCCATGGTACATACTTTTTGGGTTCTCTCAATCTCCACCACGTAGTACTAGTAGAATGGAATTGGTGGGTCTTCAATAATTCGTTTCCCAAGCATTTAGGCTACATGAAGCACATGATATGCCAAGTCGACAAAAAATCCATTCAGATAGCTAGGTGGATACCAGGCTCATAATTCACTTTTATTTGCAAAACGAAATGTGAAGCAACATGTCATTGCATACTTTCCAGAGCAAACTCAACAAACAAGGCTTGTAAACAAGAGCTGGCAAAAGGGCATTATGAGAACGTAAAGATCAATGCTCTTAAAGTGACCGTGCACCATTTATAAGAAAACAGCATTTCTTCAGAAATTAATGTTAAAAAACACACAGTAATGGTCTGTATAATAGGCCTTTTATTTTACTTTAGGTGTTTGAGTTACCATTTAAATGTCACTCACTCAAAGCCACTCACTTAGGGCACCGAAATGGCCAGTAGGCCACCATCTTGACATGTCTTTATTAAGCTTTGATTTACAATAGGCTCTCTATTGAGCAGGCCTAGGCCTTAAAGTTACAGTATTTATATCACAATTTACCAGACTTTGACCTTTTGTCGTTTTTAACAAAATTCTGACTATGATTGTTCCTTGTTTTGCATCATGAGCACTGCGCCTATTGCATTCTTACTGTATGTTGTTAGCCTTAAGCCTAGCTCAGTCATTATGCTATACCACATCTCCCTCCATTGGAAGAGCAATGAGCTGCATTGAGCGTAATAAACTGCATTTAGAATGGCAAATCCATATTTCTAGATATTTTGGTCAAAGTAACTTAAAAGTAATGCAATAGTAGTGTAATGCCTTACAATTACTTTGAAATGACAGTAATAAGTAATGCATAGTACATTACGATTTTGAAGTAACTTGCCCAACACTGCCCCCCCCCCGCCCAATATAAAGCTAAAGCTCTTGGGCTAGTAAAACTGTACACTGGTAGCAGTCTATCCATTCTTGCAGGGAACATCATGTGCTTGGGTGGGGATGGTGATGGGTATTCAGGGGATCCTGTGGAGTTTGATTGGGTGGTGGGATGATGGGGTGGGGATGGTGATGGGAGATTAGGGGGGTTTGTGTGGCCTGGGGAGTTTGATTGGGTGGGGACGTGATTGGGTCCTCTGTTTCAGCCTGTGCAGAGTGTTTTGGTTTAGCTGAGTAGTTGATGTCATCAGCTTGTTCCTTCTGTATGGCTACTGAGCGCTTATCAGAGGCTCGGCTCAAGGTTGGCAGAAAAAATGTTGGGTGCAGGAGAGAGAGGTGATAGTTTTCGGTTAAGATCTTAGGCCCAGTCTAACTCAGCTCGGTTAAAGGTTAAAATTGTCAATAAAATTCATCCCAACTGAAAAGCATGTTTTTTTGTGAGCCAGGTGTTTAAACTGAATAGTCTGGTAAATACAAAGCTTCCCTCTGCTGGGAGTGGGCCACTGTAAATGTTGCTGACACATGTGTCAATGGCAGGCCTAGTATGTGACACTGACACGGTACAGAGTTAGTATAGCCTGGTACCTACAAAGGCGAATTTGGTATAAATATCTGAAATTACTGAATATTCTGAAAGTACATGTTATATGGATTCCATTTCGCACCCCTTTTAAATATGCACAACTTTATTGTTTTATCAGCCACACAGTTTTAATTCAGCACTAGGCAATAAGGTAGAAAAAATATAAGGTGTAGAAAAAAATATAGCATTCTAAGGTGTATTTTCGATTAAAATGTCTTATTTAATTATTTTCTAACTTTACTTTCCCTTTGGTAACACAATACAGTTTTAAATTAATCATTTTAGTTTCATGAATTGAAAAAGTAATGAATATGGACTTTTATTGTGAAGGATTCGCGAATGGCATCCATGTTGAAATTTTCTTTACTGTCGCTAGTTTCATAGGTTTCACACTACTTAGTTACGCCTGCGCATATCTACTTACCTCTGCATGCTGTCTACAACTAATGACGACAGGCTGTAGATAGAGTAGCCTACCATCAACAATACTACATAACTTGCCTTTAACTAAGTTTTGGAGGGTATTTTCTAGGAAAGAATTCCATTCGGCTCAAGGTAACGAACTCTCATATTCCCGAATCTTATGCTAATTGAAATGAGTAGTTAAACCACGGACAGGTGCTTCGCGTAGGCTACAGTACGTTAACGTACACCTTCTGGTAACTTATAGCACACAGTATAGCACCCGACGATTTAGAATAAAGCTAACGTTAACGATACCCATTTCTAGTTGGGCCTAGTGTTATTGTCATGTTCAGATTGGCTAATGTTGGGATAAAACGTTTATTTCAGAATACTATAAAGACGCCTGTGGTTTATAACTTTACAGTTACCTCCGTGGATCTGGAATGATTCTACGACATGTTTTACTGAACAGACAAAGAAGAGTGTTTGATGGCTGCAGTAGTTATCTGGCGTCAAGCTAATTTTGCCATCCCGGTGAGCTGGAGCCCCCTCATTCTTCTTTCCCTGGGCTCTATGCTAGTGTTGCTGTTGCCCTTCATTGGGCTGCAGGAGCAATGCTGTGGGACACTGAAAGGCCTCGCCCTCTTGCGTTGCCAATTGTGGGGAAGCACCGAGTATATCACCACCCACTCATCAAGCCCTGCCGTTTCTGTCGCCTCCTTGGACCTTTTGCCTTTGAGAGAAAAGCCAAGTAAAGGTAAACATAACAAGATTTGACTAGACCTTTCACACAACTTCCGTATTTTTGATCGGAAATACGCGATCATTCACACAAATTCTCACCGCACTTGGAGGTGCAAACAATCGGAGTTTTCGTTATTTGACCACCAGAACACGCATGGATGGCTATAAAAACTGTGCCTTCATTATACAACTAAACACGAGAAAATACTTTTATAACCCTTGATCCAGCTCTTTACTATGTGATCTCAATTAGGGGTTTGCACGGCGTGTCATCAGATCTGGACATCGCCATATTGGAGATACTCGCCTCATTAGAAAGCATTAGGCACTGAAGTAAATCCCTAACATCGTCAAGGAAAAAGGTTAATTATTGCCGTGTTTTAGGTTATACAAATAGGTCAGACTGAGAAAAACATCTGGTGTAGGTATCGACTTCCAAAAGTTATTAAAAAACCAGGGAGAAGGGACAATAATGCCAGAAGTTATCAGAGGAAGGGGGTGCTTGTGGTTGTACTTGGTACTTCGTCTCCCTCACCCAACTCATATGGATCTGCGCTGCCAATAATCCGTAATTTCTCGAAATATCGCGCCTTTTCTTGTGGTCCAAGTCCTGCCCTATATGCCTTTGCATCTTAGACGCATTTTGATGAGCCTTTCTGTTGTTTAGACACGGCTACAATCACGTAAGATATCCAAAGTGCATAATACTTCATTGTACTTCATTCACCGAGTATCGCCAATATGGCCGCGCGTGCTGGGTTACCATAGTTACCGGCCAGAACGTGACGTCGGTACAAACCCCTAATAGAGCTGCACAGTCCCGCCCACAGCCAAAATTCGGTTAGGTGCCGGATGTAAGATTCCCATTCATTTGCAAGTACAGCTCGCTGCAGCCATAGACAGTAAAAGAAATGGACGAACAGACTCCGTCGTTCTCAATGGGAGGGCACTGAGGCATTTTTCAGTTGGTCCCCCCAGTACTGCGCAGACTCGCACTTAACTTCGTGACGTTAGCCATCGAACTGAATCTTGTAACTCATATGATGGATACACAGAAATTCTTCTCACACTTCCTTCGCCTTCAAAGTCATCAAAGTTAAACATTTATTTATGTATTATTATTAATATCATCCTCACAAGTGATATCAAGTCGTGTTAATGTTGAAACTACCACACATGATCATCTTCAAAAACAGTCATTGTAAAACAAAACAAAAAAGTTATAGTTTCTAGCCTTGAAGCTAATCTTCTTTCCACTTTTCTGACCTACGGTCAATCCATTGAAAACCTCTGAAATGATTATCGTTAGACTACCTAAAGGTAAAACTACTGTTTTTCATTAGGTTTACTTGCCTCTATGCTTTACCTTAACATACAATGCTATTGTAGGCTACATAGCTTTGTTCACGAGTTTCCGCGCTGGCTGGACTACGCCTCTTATCCAAACAATACGGTTATCTCCCTTCAGTGCGTTAGCTTCCCTTCAACCGGACATGCTAAACATTCTTCTTACGGGAACCTAACGTTACGTACGAGGTAGTCGAGTCTTGTTTTGCCTTTTATTGTTTATGTAGATAACACAGAAGCTAAAATATCGGCACATGATATATGTTATATGAAGTTATGTAAGTTAAAAAAAATCCTAAATGAATGGGCGTTCTATGGGGTTAGCAGAGAGTTGATAACCACCGCTACATCGATGCTTCTACTTCCGGGAATTCGCCTGCCCCCTTGGCTGCAGCCTGCGGGAAGGCGAGGCTTGACATCAAGCCCCGCCCACATCCAACTCAGCCATGTTTTCTTTGCCTACGTCACTCCCCATACGCTTTGGCTTTAGGCCTACTGCCGACAGCCGGTAGCGAATTATATAGTATATTGTTTCATATTAGATGATAGAAACTGATGATTTAGGCTAAACACAAATTACATTTCATGCAACAACAGTGAATTTTTCATGTAGGCCTAGGCTAGTTACTGTAATTGGGTTCGTGTAGGCCTACTTTTTCGTTCATTTGATTTCCGGTTTTGAAACAATAACCATGCACATTCACAAAAATTGGTCATTTTAAATATTGTTGACAATGTGTTCAAACGGAAAACGAGCCATATTTCATTTAATTTAGCCCTCAAAAGTAGAATGGTGTGTTGTTTCATTATCATGGACTATCAGTTTAACAGCAAGAATTCTCCATTACAACCAAATAGCCTACAAAGGGGCGATTTTGCTTTATTAACAACAGGTGAACCAGAAACATGCATTGTGTAACGTTAACCGGTTAGATCAGGGGTGGGCAAACTGCGGCCCGCGGGCCGGATCCGGCACGCCAAGCACTTTCATCCGGCCCGCTGAGCATTTCATTTGGTTATCAGGCTGCTCGCTATTTTTTTTCCTGCGATAGAGACGACGTTGGTTAGCTTTACTGCAAACTGCTTTTCACTCTCCTTAGAGAACGTTTACAATGTCAATGTCAAAACATCATGTTAAATAGAGATAACATCATGTTAAACTAAGTTAACTCTTAGTTATCTCCTTTGCAGCAGATCTAACGTGAACCTGCGATCCATTTAATTGGGAACGCGTCTGCACTCACGAGAGGGAGAGAGAGCCGCAGGTTCCAGCTGGCTTGTCATTGTTGATGATTGATATCTCCTTCTTATAAGAAACTTTTAAAAGGTATCATGAAGGCAGCAGTAGTTCCCACTACTGACCATTTAAAAAGTGTGAGAGGGCCATACTGTAGCAGGCAGAAGATCATTGAGAAATAAACGTGAATTAAAGCGACTGTCTTAAAGCGACAGTGCACAATTTATAAATTTGTTAAACAGCATAAAATTAGCAGTATTTTTAAGCAATTAATATTTTAAAAGAAATATTTTGTCATACTAAATTATAGACTATAAAAAATGTATTTTTTTTATGTGTGTGTCGTGGGGGGGTGTTTTATGTGTGTGTTTTTCAAAACCCAGTGTGGCCCTTGAGCCAAAAAGTTTGCCCACCCCTGGGTTAGATCAAGCTCGACATCCTCATCTCAAATATAGGCTACTGCCCAGATAGCAAGCAGCTATCGGACCACCGGTAGATAGGCTACTTGTCAGCAAACCCGCGATGGTAACGTTAGGCCACCGGCAGTCCGCCGTATAAATGAATAAAGAAAAGGTTGTCAAATCTGAGGCTCGTTAGCCCAGCGGACCGCAGTAGAACCGATGTGCAAAAACTCGGCGACAGAGAAACCAGTGGGCCGCCGCCAGCCTCTTGCCATCTGGGTGGTTAACTTTGCTGGCTAGCTAGTAGGGGTGTAACGGTTCATGTATTCGTATTGAACCGAAAAGGTACGGGTGTCACGTTTCGGTGCATGAATTTACACGGAGAATACACGGTATAAAAATACATAAAACTTGTGTGCGGATTAATTAATGTCATGCACAATTACTGTTAAGTACGAGAGTTATGAGAGTTCTTTAGCGACACCTAACGCTAATCTGTAGCCTCGCCTTAGCTCTGAAGCTCTGATTGGCGCCTATGTTTTTTTTTTGTCAGGTCGTCGGTCGAGTCAGTCAGTCAGAGATAGCAGCACTAAGCAAGTGGTGGCGACCCACAAGAGTTAGAGGATCCGCTGATCTCTTTAAGATCGCAAGTTTAAGAACTTCAGTTACAGTGGTACAGGCGAGAGAGTGGTGGATAAGATGAAACTGTGTGTCGGCGTTGTTCAGCAGTTGTTGTGTATGTGAGTGGAAATATATCGAACATGCTACACATATTCGAAGCCATCATCCAGATAGGCTACCAATCACTGAAACGAGAAAAAAAAAACACCTCCCCTGCGCTTCACCAGCCTTTGGATACACATACAAATAGGGCCAAAACCTATGGCTTAAATTAAATTATTTCGTAATGACAGAAAGCTATGTAAATCGCATGGTAATTACCTTTATGTCAGGGTAACTTGTAACTTCTCACATGAGGAGCTGGTAGTGTTAAGTGCATAGAGGTAAAATAAAGTGTCAACGCTAACCAGGCTAATAAACAAACCATGCTACGGTGAGTTAAAGTCGAAGGGCAAAGTCACGTGACTTAGTTGTAGGCCCTAGTCTGTTTATGAAATGAAAGGAGCGATTTCGTTTTTTTAATAAAAACAAATATTGAGGCAAATTGTAGGTCTTGCTTAAGGGGATTTTTAAAATTATTATTCTATGTAATTTGCACTTTCAGAAATAAGAGATGCTGTAGGCCTATTTTCAGTTTTATAACTGATTGTCTTATTTTGTTTACAAGTTACAGATGGAGTCTGGGTACTTATTGTACTGTTTAGCCTACATCACACACTTCAGGCTGTTGCAGATAGCTCAGGGAAGAGACTGTATGGCACTAGGTGGTACAGCCTGAGACATGCACAATAAAAAAAAAAATGCTTTCTGCATTTTTGTTTTGCTTTTCCCTCCATTGTACCGAACTTGTACCGAACCGTGATGTCCGAACCGAGGTATGAACCGAACCGTGACTTCTGTGTACCGTTACACCCCTACTAGCTAGCCAGCTAGCTAGTTCCTATCTGACGAACGAGTAGTGTGACAACAGCGTTCTTATGGAAACGTTGGTGCTGTTGTGAGTTGCTGCACTGGTTTGAATCCACAGTTTACGTGTTGAATTACACAATAAAACATGTTTTGCAGTAAGTTGCTGGTTTGTAGAATGTAGCACTAGCAGCTCGCCCAGGCTCTCTCTGCCGACTGCCTCCCTCCCACTCGCCGCCAGCAATTTTAAACTGTGTGACGTAATACAAAAAAACATGGCTGACTTGGATGTGGGCTGGGCTTGATGTCAAGCCCCGCCTTCCCGCAGGCTGCAGCGAGAGGCTCCTCTTCATTTGTCCCATTGACGTTTGGAAAATCCGTATCTAAAGAGTTTTACAGCATGTCTTAGGCTAACCAGCTACGGCATAACTCATAAGCATACAACATATCATTTCGAGTGAAAAAACGAAGAGAAAATCCAAAAAAAGTCAAAGGTACAAGACTGTGTACATATTTTCATTTCCAAGCGAAGGAACTACTCATCCCATAAACCACCGCGCCTCACTGAATAATATAGGCAAAATCGGCGCAATTTATTTTGCCATTTAAACCATTTCCAACCGGCGACAGCACGCGAACCCTTTCCTCCAAACAGTGATTTTTATATAGTGAATGTGCAGTTAATAGCAGTTATTTCAGGAAGGTCATTCCGTGTGAAATCACCCAATTTCAGCACAATTTGGCAGGTGACCCTCTCCGAAAAAATCTGAAAAAAATCACGTGTTTGTAGACCAAATCCATGCATAGATCTTAAATAGTATATCTGGATAACTAATCGTTGCAAAACTACAGCCCTTTGAAACTTCAAGTCATTTTAAGCATTGTGGTGAACAATCCTTTTTGTTCAACTTCCAGCATTATTGGCTCTTTTGGTATTTCACACACATTAGTGAAACTATGTGAATAGAAGTACATTCCTGTTGAATTCAAAAATCCAATCGGATCAGACGTATCTTGTGTACTTTCCCCTCTGCAAAGCTCTGAAAATGGCTATAAATTCATAATGTGAAAAGACATCATCACTTTTGAGGGCTTCTCATTCAGAAAGTATTTGACACAAATTCATCAGATTTTTTTCCTACACATATATGTATTATAAGGTCCTGTCCATGCATTAACTTTGGGTGTTATCATTTTCATATTTTCAGAGCATTTTTTTAAAATTGGGCCTGATTTTCAAAAAGCCTGTTTTCATCTTCTCCTTTCACCACGTGGACAGTTAACAGGATTTTTTTTAAATTTACCATATATCATTCTGTATGTGAGGATCATCTGCCCAAAATTTGGGCTTGTTGCTGAGTTTCTTCATTGAGATAAGATTTTTTTTAAAATATTGTCTATAAATCCACTGAATTTGTACTGGATCTGCAGTACCACTTTGCACCACATGTGGTGCTCTTTTAATACAATGGAAGTCAATGGAAGAGTAATAGAGTCACTTGTTTGCTGCACATATCCAATCTAAACACACAGTTTATGGTTCATAGTTGAATTGGTCCAAATAATTATTGCAACATGAACAACATATTACTCATACATAAATCTTATTTAGAGAAAATAAACTGATCAAGTAAATTATACACACATAAGACTGACTGGTCATCATACATGCAGCAAGAGGATTTAGCATAATTACCATCTTTGTAATGAGTTTTCTACACCAGCTTTAACCTATCAGTGCCTATGTGAGTACTTTAATAATTACTAGCCAACTGGTTAGGCAAAGTCTATATCCATCGTCATATGCATGGGAAGCAGTCCTCTGTGATACATATAGAGAATCAAGATGGAAATCAGTGCTTTGTCTCCATGTGATCTGGGAAAGAAGGTGGAAAATGAATGTCATAAAGGAACATATTCAAGAAACAATGGGTTTCTAAAATTCAGTTAATCAAGGTATTTCACTTGATGAAGATGACCATGTGTGTTTTCATCACAAGTATTCATAACAAGGTTTGAGGACTCGTGGATCCAAGAGGCATTTGTAAAAAGATGATAAATCGTTAGTATTGATTTTTATGCATCTGACAATGCACTGAATTTTAGAAACCCCTTTTTACTTGAACCATATGAACCATAAACTGTGTTTAGATTGGATATGTGCAGCAAACAAGTGACTCTCTTACTCTTCCATTGACTTCCATTGTATTAAAAGAGCACCACATGTGGTGCAAAGTGGTACTGCAGATAAAGTAAAAATTCAGTGGATTTATAGACAATATTTGTAAAAAATCTTATCTCAATGAAGAAACTCAGCAACAAGCCCAAATTTTGGGCAGATGATCCTCACATACAGAATGGTATATGGTAAAATTAAAAAAAATCCTGTTAACTGTCCACGTGGTGAAATGAGAAGATGAAAACAGGCTTTTTGAAAATCAAGCCCAATTTAATAAAAATGCTCTGACAATGTGATAATGTTAACAACCAAAGTTAATGCATGGACATGACCTTATAATCCATACATGAGTGGGAAAAAAATCTGATGAATTTGTGTCACATACTTTTTGAATGAGAAGCCCTCAAAGGTGGTGATGTTTTTTCACATAATGAATTTATAGCCATTTTCAGAGCTTTGCAGAGGGGGAATTACACAAGATACACCTGATTTGATTGGATTGTTAAATTCAACAGGAAAATGTACTTCTATTCACATAGTTTCACTAATGTGTGTGAAATACCAAAAGAGCCAATAATGTTGGAAGTTGAACAAAAAGGATTGTTCACCACGATGCTTAAAATGACTTGAAACTTCAAAGGGCTGTAGTTTTGGAACCATTAGTGATACAGATATACTATTTAAGATTTATGCATAGGTTTTGTCTACAAACACCTGTGTTTTTTCAGATTTTTTGGGAGAGGGTGACCTGCCAGCCACTGGGTGATTTGACACAGAATGACCCAGGAGTAATCGTGTAAATAATAGTGTTTTGATTTTGAATTTTATATTTATCATCGTGTATTTTATATCGTGTGTGTGTGAAAGCGGTTAACGTTAACGGCAGTGCTTCGTAACATTACCTGACTCATCCTATGCTGTCATCACTGCTCAGTCGGGCTGATGCATGGACTGGTGCATGGTCTGCTCTTGGACCACCATATTCAGTTTATTAATTTGCCGTGAATTATTACACAAAATGTTCATTAAATGCACGAAGAAGTATTCCTAGGTTAATGATTGATATGAATCATACAGTATGAAGGCTACAGTAGCCTAGCTAATGTTAACTAGCACTGCTAGCAGCATTAACGTTAGCAGCTAGCGCTTCTACCAACCTTCCTGCTTAACTCACCACAACTTTGTAGGTCTTGTCCCTCATGCTGGCCCTTACAAAACCCACAAACTGACTCTCGGACACACAACAGTCAATAATGTGACCCGATTTAAAGTGGCTTTCACCCCTTTGGACACTCACTAAAACATAATATATTTCATACCTGTGTTGCAGCATGTAGGCTAATGTTAGCTGCATTATGTAATGACATACAATTTCGGAAATGCTAAAGGTTAGCCTGTCGGCTACTTGAAAAGTTTGAGTGTTTAAACTAACATTTACAGTGGTCTATTTGATAGTGTATTGGCCCTGACTAAGTTCGTGTGATGTATAAACCCCAATCCTTGTTGATACAAGTACCAATATTCGTCACGAAAGTTTTTAATCACATTAAGATTTTCGCCATAGGCAGTAAAAGACTCCGCCATCTTTGTCAATATTTTTCGCAGAGAAAGTTTCAAACTATGACCAGAGAATCCGTAGACGGGCTCTGCTATGACCATAACGGCCTTTCCACCAATCAGAGGCATCACTGTGGGATTGTGGGATTGTTCAGGATTGTGGGTAATGAAGTACTTATCCAAGAGATTGCGAATAAAAGGCATTTATCTCAAAACAAGGTTAGTGCCCCATGAACTCTTGGTGTCTCTAGGAGCATACAATCGCTTAGTACAGCTGTAGCTGGTTTTAAGTTAAGTTTTTATGGCTTATACCGCAATTGTCAATGGAGAAATTGCATTGAATTTTTGCATCCGGCATCGGCTGTGGGCGGGACTGTGCAGCTCTATGGCAATAGGCTTGTTCGACTTGATGCAGATCTGACTTGATGTGATGCATGCTGGGATGGACGCAATGCATACTGGTAAGAAATCCTGTCCGACTTCTGTCTTCGCCTGCAGACAGATCTTGCAGTTGCCTTTCCACGGTCTGCATGACAGTAGGGGTTAAGTCATTTAGAGACCTCAGACCAGCCTCAGATGAGTCCAGGAAGTGACGTCAATTCCGGAAATAAGTACATTTGCATTGCATGTAAATGCAATGGACTATTATCGCTGTTCTTCTTATTATTCTTCTTCCGACCAAATTCAACGTTTAATGCGACTGAAACCGCTGAACCGTCTGACCTCATTCAAAGACTCCTACAAAGCTCTTGTAACGGACAATCGTAGAATGTATTTTTCATATTTGTGAACTTTATACTTTTTGAGATATTTACGATAAAAGAGCAATAAAATCCCATAGACTTAACATTGGCCGCCGTGGCGGCAACTTTTAGCATTATGACGTGACCTGCACCTGAAAGCAATCAACAGCTGGTCCGCTGCAATCTTTCTATCACTGGAGCTGTGAATCTTCTGAACGTTTTGGCCTGCCGTGATACTTTACTTGCTCGTAAAACTCTCCTCCAGAGGCACATTTCTCTAACTACAGACAAGGTAAGTGGTCCGATTTTTGGTATTTGACTCATTTATGTCGTCAAACATTATGTTATGTAGCATTCTACTATAGGCCTAGGCTATGTATGAAATGATAGGTCACAAGTAGGCCTAGCCAAACTCGGTAGTTCTAACGTTAGGGGAATAGTTAACGTTAGCACTTATCCTATCCGTTGATATTTATTATGTAAGGAAAGTTATGAAACCCACCTAATCAACGTTAATAAGTCGTCACTTTAAATTGACCGGTTAGCTGTAGGTTTCGATAACGTTAGCTAACGACATTCAAACCTAACGTCGCTCCCAGCTGAGCACTGACAGTAACGTTACATTTGCTCACTAACCAGTAGCGTTTTAACTAGCGTTATACTATCTGGCTCTTGATAACCTGTGGAAAGGGACCTGATGAAAACCTTACTGTTTGGAAACGGACCATATGACCAAAGTATTGTTAAAACACACTACAGAAGTTGAGGTATAACGTTTGTGCTGTCAACATAGCTACAGAGTATGTTTACTTGGCCTAGGCTACTCATTTCTGCATTATTCTGGCCTATAAATTAAAGCTTCCCAGTTGATGTAGTAGGCCTACATCGTAATCTGTAGAAGAAATGTGGATAACAGACCTAGCAAGCTGTAAGATATAGTGTAGTTGGTTATCAAGATGCTTAATATCAGAATGGTACATCCTTGAGACTCAGTTTATAATTATCAACAACAACAACATACCCTTTGCCTACAAAGTGTTCTAAGCTGTTTACTTTAAACTGTTTGGCTGTCAACTATCCTTAAACAGAAATTAATAAAACACAAAATGTTGCTTTGTTTGCAGTGAAATACTATAGGCTAGTATATTTAACTACCATTACAGATTTATGGTGCAACAACCTCACTTAAATATCTAAGTTGTATTGAACAATTGTACACATTCCATGTTTTTGGTATAACTCTAACTTGTTTGCTTTTGTCTTTTAGGGAACAGACCAGTGTGGTGATGACCGTGTATTACATTATGTGTGTGCCTGTCTGTGTGCACATCCTGCCAACCATACATCGCTGACATTAACACTAACATTAATTCCTAAAAAACATGTCACCATATCTCAACATATCTGCACATACCTTTGAACTATAGACGTAGATCTGAGATCTACACTGAGACATTCTGAGTATTATATTGTTGCAGGAGGACTATGCCGAAAACTATATGAAGCATGCATACATTTGAATCATGTGCTGTGACATCTGTGAAACTTAGCTGTGCTGTTAGACCTCTGTTTTTAGACCTGAGCTCTGCTGTGGTGAAAATTAAGATTCTAACCTAAGTTCTGTCTAAAACTGATCATCTGAAGGGCTGAATCTTCAGTCTATATCACCATCAAAAGTGACCTATTTATTACAATTAACTGAGACCTCTAGCTCTTGCTGCCATTTCAGAATTACCACTGATAAATAGATCTGTCTTAGGATAATATGATTGGCATTATCAAGTTCTGTATATATATATATATATATATACACACAAACACAACTGTGATTTTTTTTTTTTACTTCAAGCTTACATTGGTTGTTAAGTGTTCATTAGTGTATTCTGAGTATCATTCTACTGTATTAAAACAAAGAATGTTGATCAATATTGAATTAACAATTTATTTTTACTGACTGTCATATACTCTAAGCTAACATCTAATCAAGTAAGTGGTTTTCAAGAATACTGGACACGTCTATGTAATCTGAATAATCATACTGTAAGTAATTTAATGTTATACACAGCAGCTTTTTTGCATTTACATGCAATGGTAATTCCCTGGAATTGCATTTTCTAGTTTACTTTACTCTTTATGGAGAATACAGCGGAAAAACGTGTTTTCTTTTACAGTTCATGGAAAAAAATAGTCACATTAGGTAGAAGGTTTTTATTATTATTCATAATTCACATTTATTTATTAAATAATCGATCGCGAATTACTGTCCACGTGATCTGCCAGAGTCAGCTGGGAGGAGCTCGTGACTCAGGCATAGGGACTCACCTAGCGTTCATGGGCTTCGGAAAAACCTTTTTCCCAGTGAAAACATCATCATTCCGCGTCATTCACGTCACGTAATGTGTGAGTTAGAGGTCGGAAACTGGGGCTAGATTTGCCCAGTTAGGGGCTCGTCATCACTAGGGCTGGGATAAACGATTATTTTTTAAACGATTAATCTAGCGATTATTTTTTCGATGCATCGATTAATCTAACGATTCATTTTTTTAGTCCGATTCGATTTCGATTATCTCCCAATTAATTCACTAATAGCAACTTATACATGTTAATTTACATATATGAATGAAAAAACATGAATTCTTTAACATTGCAATATATGTTTATTGCTCTTAAGATTCCAAAATAAAAGACTATACAAGTGCAAAGTAATGTATTCTTAGTCAGAGGTAGCATTCAATAAAGTTCAGTAGTGTATGTCTAATTGAGTGCTTGTCATTTTAAGACGTCCGTGTGGGAATCCTTGCAATTAACATTAACACAGTTAAAAGACTGCTGATGTGTGGATGCAATTCATAACGTAGTTAGTTCAAATAACAGCCTGAGTAACGAATACAAGCAGCTGCAAGTAAGCATGCTAAACTTGACATCCAAAAAGTATTCTAACGTTAGCTTTGAAATACTGCTTGATTACATACTGTAACTTAACTTAGTTTAGTCTCCTCAATGTACTATGTTGTGATAAGACCTTAGCAGAGTTTACCTTAACTTTAAAGGAACCGTATGTAAGAAATGTAATTCAATCATAAAATGGCCCTGATTTGTCACTAGACATTAAGAAATCATGCTAATTTCAAATACTTATATCACTGACAACAGTAGTCCGGCCAGAATATCGTCATTTAAAAAAGTGAAGTTGCAGCCCTCAACTGATGTTGATGTTTACATATTTGTGTTTTAGCCTGAGGGGTATTTCACAAAGGCAGAATTAAGACATCCAAGATAAGTGATAAAGCGAGGTTTGACATAGCGTTGTCTGGTCATCCTAGCTCAACTCGTTTCACTAATGCCAATCTAGGATGAGAAGGAGCGACTATGTCAAGCCAGGTGTAAGTAATTCAGGATGTGTGCGCGTTCTCGTTTCTGCTCCAAAGTGCCCACGGTTGGAATAAAAAAGACGCGGAAAATAGCGTCATTCACACAAAGTGAACCACCGCTTTTGATATAGACTAACAATGAAGTAAAGTTGTCCTTTTTGGAATGGGGAATCATGGCTACTTCTGTAAAACAGCAGGAGTAGGCGTGGTAGACCAACTGAATGCAAATTTACGTATACACCCACGAGTGCTTCCTTGTCTCGGCACGCAACGTCATTAAGAAAGCGCTTGCCACTGAAAGATGCACATAGTATGATATACCTAATATTATAGTTGAAAATACCTTCGAGAACTTGCCCCTCCACTTCCAATCAACTACAGTAGGCTATTCATCAAACGTCTATCAAAATAAGCAAACAATAAGTACCTAGGCCTATGTTAATAATTCTAAGGTTATCACAATTAAAATAATAACTATATGGTAGTAGGCAGACAATCTGTTTTGTTTTGCGAGCAAATACATATAGCAAATAGTTTATAAATGGAATAAAGCTCCTTAAAAATGAGCACGGAGGTCTGATGTGAATGACAGCTAGCTGAACCAATAAGACAACATAATTACCATTAGAATTAACTTAGCTTGGCCGTTAGCCTGGTCGGGACCAGGCTAGGTGCAGAGAATAAATCCCCATGGTAACTTATGTGCCATCTCTTTTGTGAAACCAAGTCAAGGCTAAATTCATCCAGGATAACCTAAAAATCCCACCTTAATCCCTTATCTAAGTTTTGTGAAATACCCCTCTGATCTGCCACCCTCTACCCATCTAGTAATCACAAAGTCAGTAGTGTTTCGGCATCTGGGTTGCCAGCTCTGCTCTAGTTACCACATCTGCGGTGTACACCGCTCTACAGTATTTTGAAAGTGATTGTAGCACCAGTTTTGGCCAAAATCCTACATACGGTTCCTTTAATGCTGCAGTTTTGAACAAATTTGCGCAGCATGGTCACAATGGATTTAATAGCAATTTAGCCCACTGTGTTCTATGCAGTGCAACAACAATCCTTCAACAATCGTGAATAATTTGTTAAATGCACATGTATGCAGAGGAGGAGCAGCGGGCTACGAGAGAGAGCGGGCGGGGCGAGGAAAGGCTGTGTGAGTAAAAAGTGCAGCTCAATGAAATTATCTTATCTTTAATTTAAATAATAGGACTATAACATAGAACATCAATGTGTGGTGGCCGGTTTTGATTTTGTGGTGCCCAGCCACAGATTAGTCAACATATGGAAAACACTGAAGGTGTAAAATTAAAAATATTTAGCAGCACATGTTATGCTTGACAAATCGACGCTCATATTTTGCGTCGACGTATTTTTTGCGTCGACGTCATCGATTTATGTCGACGCGTTGTCCCAGCCCTAGTCATCACTTTTGTGTTCACGTTGTAGTTTGTTTGTAGTCCATGTGGCCTTTCATGCAGGCACGGCGCCAGGATTCCAGTTTTGGATGGGCCAGACCAATTGTGGGTGGGCCTTAAAAAAAAACTTTATCAAATCACTGTTTAACCTAATAAAAATGACTGACTAATATACTGTTATATTATTTGCTTACATAAGAGATTTGAATAGCTTGATGCTCTTTAAATAGTTTGTTGCATTGTAAAAAGGACGGACGTACCTATCCTCGATCACTGTCCTTGGTTCTGACCAAATAAGAGCGCTTTGGAATCTCCATTACGCACCATACCTGATGGCTGTGCTTTAGCGCATCTCTCGAATAGACCTAAGGCCTAGGCTGTAAAAGTGGGAGTCTAATATTTCCCCCAAACATAGTTTAGTTCTGCTTGTAATAACATGAAGTCGAATATTTCATTTGTTTTAGGTTTTCGACAATACAGATCAATCACACTGCCCGACAGTTTCAATCAATATGCAGGGCAGTTGAAAACATTCGGGGCTTAGCCCATAGAGTATAAACGGTTTTCATAATTCCCATTTTGCCTGACTTGCTGCTCACTTTTCATAAATGAATCCACGGACTCAAGCCTCATTTGCACCACATTTATTAAATATTATGGACAATAACATTTTGACAATTAGAGGATGTAGCCTAATGACATTTAGCTATCTTGACATTTTCTGTTTGCTAGAAACGAACTATATAGCCACCTAGCAGAGTGGCTTTTAAATAGCAATATGCATTATATGGTTTGTTATGCTTAGCTTAGGGAGAAGGGAACATTGAAGACTCACTAATTCGATTTTACAACTAGGCAAAGCAGGCCACCACTGTTTGGCCAGCTCCAGACTGTAGGCTAGAGGCTGATAAAAAAAAAAACTGAACTTGTAGGGTAGTCTAAATGACGAGAACAGGATAACTCCACCACCACCACCTTGTTATTGATGACTTCATGATTTCCTTGTAACGTAGGCCTATACCAAATATCAAATGCAAACAATGACATGCCCAACCTCGCGCGCGCACGTAGCCTACGTTCCAAATTATGTGTTATGGAAGGTAACGTTCATGCTCATGCTCTCAACGTTCATCTGCTGCATGAATAAGAGTGAGTTCACCCGTGTCCGCTTGTATGTTAAATACGTCCATCTCATCTCAAAGTTTCAATGCGCGATCGGAATAATGGTTTCATATTTGTTAGTCAACTGTACAAAATACATTCGGGGCTGAAGCCCTGGCAAAATCAGCTGGCTACTAGGCCTACCCCTCGGGCACAGAACTTGTTCATTGACAACGTCATCTGTCATGTAAAACATGCTCCAAGAGAGCTCATAAAGATCAATCACACCCATTAGGCCCTTTAATGCACACCCATTAGGCCCTTTAATGAAAAACTTTTGGATATTCTGTTATTTTCTGCTGTTGGTTAAATAGATAGACACACATACACACAAACACTTGATATTGAATTTATGTGCTACAATGCAGGCCTGTTAACTGTATCACAACAGTGGTTTATTTAAACTACATCATAAATTTTATTTCGTCAGTCTTCATGCTCATTTTAATGAGTTAGAATGAAAGTTATGCTGTATTTATTGCAAACAAAATTCCGCAATATCTCCCGCGAGTCACGTCAGGCAGACTGTAGCCAGTCTCTCCGGGATGAGCTGCCGTCTTTTGTAGCTCCTCCCGGCTAGCCTCTCAAGTTCACGTTGACGTAGAAAGCCAGACAAAGTCAGATGCAGTTCATCTCGTCCAACATAAGGAAGCAGCATGAGACACCCGTCAAAATCGTCATGAGGAGATTCCTCCCAAATGGCCCTATCACGTCTTTGAACTGACGTCATGAGGGCGTGTTTCAGCTCGTGCAGACCGTGGAAGGCAACTGCAAGATCTGTCTGCAGGCTAAGAGTCCCGCAATATTTTAAGGTCATGTGACATGGTGACACGGTGGTAAGTCCCTCCCCGGCTGACAGAAGTCGGACAGGATTTCTAACCAGTAAGCATTGCGTCCATCCCAGTATGCATTGTGTTCAACCCAGCATGCATCACATCAAGTCAGGTCTGCACAGATCTGCATAAAGACGAACAAGCCTAATGTCTTATAAGGGGAGAACCGCCACTCTTGGGAAACTTCCGGTTTCTGAACTGGTTGCAGTTCCTGTTCCATGTGAGGGCGCTCACGAATAAGTGCAGAATGAATGGAGGTCTATGGAGCTGTACCCCTCAAAATTCACTTTTCTCGAGATATAATTTTTTGCCCAGAAATTCGAATGTTGCATTCAAAAGAGGGGGCAGAGAAAATACACACGGCTGAGTATTATATTTTTTGAGTCACTTATTTGTCTAAATTTATTTTTCTAAAAAGCCTTTTTGTGAATGATGTGTCAATGACGTCATTCATTAGCAGAAAGCTAGTGTGTTGTGGGCAACAACAACCCAACCTGTAAGAAATCGAAAGTACTCGTTCATTCAACTTTTGACCTATAATCCATATTGAGCTTGCAGAAACCACAATCAAATCTTTTTTGATTCAACGACAACCAGGTGAACGAGACAAATTTAGCTGTCTAGCTCCATAGACCCCCATTGTTTTTGCACTTATTCGTGATCACCCCTAGCGGAACTGCAACAGATTGCACGTACAATGGAGTTAATAGGGAGTGACCCGGCTCTCCGTAAACGGGCTCTGAAGTAAACTAAATATCACACATACAAAACAGCGGTGGCATTACGTGACTACACGCGGTAAGGTGCATGAGAGAGCCTGTCTTTGTTAAAGCTGCAGTAGGCAAGTCTGACAGATTGAGGGGACTTAGCCAAAATTTTGACGTGACAGAGCAGCAACAAGTGACCGATCAGATGAGACTGACTGAGGTAACTTGCAAGTATGGAAGGCTCTGTATACAAAAAATAATAAACTTTGGGTACACAGATGATTTATCTGACAATGCAAAAAAGAAATGAACAGTGGTCTGCAGTGTGCATATTAGCGACATAACCACCACCACGTCGACTTTCATCTGTCATAAGTTAGTTGTGATGGAGATTTAAGTAATGTCAAGTTTGAGGCATGTTAAGAGTTACTTTGAATCGATTATGCTGTTTTGAAACATTTACTATAATCCTGATTTATGCTAGCAAAAATGTTGGCAATGAAAGGCAAGCCTAAAGTAAGCCGCTCTCTTTCTCCCTCCCTCATAAACATGTCCATGTTCCATAAGTTAGGCTACATCAGTCATAGGCTACGTAAACCGCCAGCAATCAGCATAGAAAGGTTTTAACCTACTTCACATGTTAGGCTTATGTATAATATTATATAGGCTAGCGTTGAGGGTCCTAAAATCTTTCCCCCTTTGCTTATGCAGCTCTAGTGTTATGCCGTCGCACCTGTCAACGTTTGGCAGACATGGACTGTAGCCTCATCTTTCCCATGTGGGGAAACAAAAAAAAACACAACCCATGGTTCCTAAGATCTCCACGACAATCGTTTGATGCACTGGAGCAGTTTTTCACACAACACAACAACACAAACAATGAACGAGTTCTAGCGGGGGTATCCTGTAAACATGCCATGATATCGGGGGTGGGGCACTGTGTCATTTTCTCATTCTTAATAGCTGTTTCTCAAAGTCAAGAGTGTATCCTTTATAGAATGCTTTCTTGCGAGTCGGGAGGGACTAGGCTACGTACCTTCCCAGTACCTTCCCCAGCTGTCAAGATCACATGCAATGGAACAGCCTAGCAAGTGTGGAAGTGCACATCATCAGTGCACGTTCTGCCTACGCCTTCATTTGAACCGTGGACGCGGTGGAAATTGTGCTGCATTACCAGATATGGGTTGACGAGGATTTAGAAAGGGAGTACCGACGGCAGTCAGTTCATGAGGAGGATGATGTAGGCTACTGTCTGCATTTCCTTAACTGTGCAGCTGCACTTTTCTCTAAATAAACTTTTTTGAGTAGCCTACAGTATTGTCACACTCGACTTGGTCTTCACAAATCACAATCCGTAGTTTATAATTATGTTAGTGTCAATGGTAAATGTTATAATTGGCGACGGTAACGGTAGCCTAGTCTGTTAAGCCTGCACAAACTTCGCATTGGGTGAAGTTACTCACAGATAAATTGATAACAAAAGTAATATTATCAAAACGCATAACTATTCATTCACATTGACATTTGCATTTATGAACAAGCACATACTTAGCCTACATTTAAATACGTAGGCCTACTGCTTCTTTGCACCTTCCATCTCCCTATGTTTTTTTTTTTATTTTTTTTAATCACACCGCCAGAGAATTTCAAATATGCCTCGCCCAAACACAAAAGATTGTGGGTGTTTTCTGAACGCCGAGGATCCATCTATGCATCCTCAAATTCTCAGAAATTCTCAGAACAAAGGACTCAGTACTTGATAGAATTTTAAAACACCCTTGACATTGGAACAGTGCTTGGTGAGGTTTGATGACGTAACATCCTTGAAAAAGCGGCTTTGAAGGACCCATCCTTGACTTTGAGAAACAGTGTAAATCCTCTATACCAGTGGTTCTCAACCTTTTTTCAGTGATGTACCCCCTGTGAAATATTTTTTCAGCCAAGTACCCCCTAACCAGCGCAAAGTTTTTTTAGTTGAGAAAAAAAGACTTAAAACTGAGCACTGTGCCATCAGTGTCTAATTTATTGAACTTTGGAACTGATAAATATCAATATTAGTATGTATATTTTAAAATCTCACGTACCCCCATTTGAGAACCACTGCTCTATACTAAAAACAACTGAATGAGAACGAACCTAAACTTGACTTTCAGAAACCGTGTAAATCCTCTATACTAAAAACAATGCACTCAGCTAAGCACACCACTCTCTTCATTGCAGTCTTTCACAGAACTGTTTGCATACCACACTGTAATACACTGAGTCAATATGCTTGTAAACTATAAAATGGTGTCAAGAATGCAGCCCTTTTTTGCAGCAATGTCAAATTAATTTTGAGATGCTTGTGTAATCTTTGTACCTATTCATGGTACGTTTATGATCTGACATTGCTGAGTTGTATTTTTTGATGTAGCCACTAGACCAAATCTCTATGTGGCCATTCTGAACCTAATATATTGCCATGTGTCTTTACAGAAGCTCAGTTGGAAGCAAGAGCTGCCCTCCAGCAGGCTAAAGTGATGAAAAAAGAGGGCAAGTTGGAGAAAGCTAACAAACTCCTGGTACATGCACTGAACATGAATCCTGATTTTGTGGATGCTCTGACAGAATTAGGAACCATCCTAGAGGAGAAAGATGTTGTCCAGGCAGATCATCTGTACACAAAGGCTCTGGCCCTCTCTCCATGTAACAAGCGGGCCTTAGTGAGCCGTGACCGTACACTCCCTCTGGTGGAAGAGATTGACCAACGTCTTTTTGGTATAATTGACAAAAAGGTGCGCCAACTCCTGTCCATTCCCAAGGGAAATTCTGTACTGCGCCGTGTGATGGAGGAGACTTACTACCACCATATTTATCACACCGTGGCCATTGAGGGTAACACATTAACACTGTCTGAGATTCGGCATATAATTGAAACACGTTATGCTGTTCCAGGTAAGAGCCTGCAAGAGCAAAATGAGGCTATTGGTGTGGATGCTGCCATGAAGTACATGAACACCACTTTGTTGTCTCAGTCTGGATCAATCACAGTAAGCGACATTCTGGAAATACACCGCCGCGTGCTTGGCCATGCAGACCCTGTGGAGGGGGGCCGTCTTCGTACCGGTCAGGTGTTTGTGGGCCACCACATCCCCCCTCACCCACAGGATTTGGAGCGGCACATGCAAGAATTGGTGCAGTGGCTTAACTCTGATGAGGCACTCAACCTTCATCCTGTGGAGCTAGCTGCACTTGCACATTACAAGCTGGTGTATGTGCATCCCTTTGTGGACGGCAATGGACGTACCTCAAGGCTCCTAATGAACCTGGTGTTGATGCAAGCTAACTATCCTCCCATTACCATCCGTAAGGAGCAACGGTCTGAGTATTATCTAGCACTAGAGACGGCCAATGAAGGCGACATACGCCCTTTCATCCGTTTCATTGCCAAATGCACAGAGATGACCCTTGATACACTGCTTATTGCCACCACTGAGTATGCAGTTGGCCTCCCTGCTGCCAGCCAGAATCATGGCTGTCAGGATTGCAGGCAGACCATTCCTATTCACAACTGAATACATCAAGTAGCTGAGAGATATTTCCTTCAGACTCTGGTGGAGGTTGCAGCTAATGGATTATGTCAACCCTACAAGTCATTCCCTTCAGTTAATTTGTGTGACTGTAAATTATCAAGTTAATTTGCTTATTTCAAATGAGCTTCCATTTCCTTCAATGGCCCAAATATTTGTTGGGTCAGAATAAATGAAACCTCTTGTTTTAGTTTTAGTGGACAGACATGCATGCAGATGTAATTTCTTAAAGGTGCTCTAAGCGATGCCACACGTTTTTTTAGGCTAAAACATTTTATGTCACTTACTGCAAACGTCACCTACCCAACATAACAAACTGTTCCAGCAAAAACACAGACGAGATGCGCGTTTAGGAGAGTTTCAATTGCAGGGGAGCAGCACGGGAGGGAGGGGCAGGAAGTAGCAAGCTCTCTGTTTTGTTTGAAAGTCAACAGAACTTCCTCATTCCAGTCTTTCTTCCCCGTGTTTTTTGTCCTGGGACTCGTTCCTATGTCTTGGCCATATTGTGTGTAATTAGAAATTATAATATATAATATATATAAGACAATATGATGGTGTTTTTACAACCCTGTGTGACGTTACCTAATAAAAACATTTGATCACAAAAAAGAAAGTAAACAGAAGTGACGTTACCCAGCATTGCTTAGAGCACCTTTAACATAGTGCATAGGCAGGGCTGTATGTTAACTTTTTTGCACAAAGCACTGGGTCTACAGAGGTTGATCAATATGTAGTACAAGCTTCTAAATCTGTAGCATAGGTATAAAAACATCTCTTAAAAACAATCACAAGTAGGGCAGTTAAATTGTGATGGAATGGTAAAAATGTCTGGAATGATAAAGTGTCATGTAGTTACAAACATCTCACCTGTAGGCTACACTGTAGTTGTGAAGAGCAAAAGCAATCAAAATGTCAGAAAAACAATCCCTTGATATATTTTTATTGATTTAATTGATTCATTATTGATTTATTTTGGAGTAGGCTATCAGGCATGTCAAAAATCATCCATCCATAAAATGCATCACTACTAGACTGTTCCATACACAGATAGTCTATTCGGTTAGTAAGTCATGATCCAATAGGCTGATAATTCTCTTTCTGGGTCCAACAGCTTTCAGAGCCACTCATTTTTCAGCTATTCAGAGTAACCTTTAAAGGAGAACTCCGGCCAATTTTAACAGAGCTCAGTTGATCCTGTTCACGGAATACTGTCGGTCGGAAAAAATGTGGAAAAGAAAAATGATGCTGCCTGATGCGAGTTAGCCGGCTAGCAGCTAATGCAGCCAAAGTGCCTACAAGCTATGCTGAGGGCATGTACTAAATTGTGCCTTTGTGCCTCCTAAAAGACTCAAAATGTCATGACTAGTCTGGGCAACATGAACAGGCTCCTTACCTGACACCACTGTCCGTGTTTAACCCAATAATTGTGAAGGAACAGTATAAGTCCTGTGTTTGTAGCCTAGGCTGTCAGTTTACCTGTTCACCTCCGTTGTTTCCTATAGCTTAAAGTCAATACAGACGTCGAACGCCATGGAATTTGAAATCTGAATGTTGTTCATTTCCAATTGGCATTTAGCAATATTTACTACGACCTGGCACAATGCATCTCTTCTAGTTTTGTACAAGGTTAATGTTTTTTGTGCACTTGTCCCTGATGAAATAAATTAATTACAATTAAGCAAAATGCAAAGTAACAAGACGGTAGTCAAAAACTTTTACCTCTGATTATATAATTTTAATGTGCCTCAGCAGAGACTTTCACTTTATCCTCAACGTGTCACTTATGTTTCGCATGACATGGTATACCCCATTGGAGTGCTTTGTCGCGTCTGAATGTGAGTAAGGTCAAAATTGAGTATTGAAAAAGTATCTTTCTGAGGCTAGTTCATCTATTGAATAATAAAAACACTTCATTTTGTCAACTCCTTGCAACTCCTTGCTGGGATTTGGATTGGGATTTTTGGATTCTACACACAAGTGGACATACAGAGGTGTAGACTCACACACATATATCATATTGTCATATGCAAAGCTTTATCACACCGGTGCTATGCTGGTAAATCATCCATCCCACAGACTATTTTTTGTAGCAAGTTCAACACGATAGATATGACCTGATAGGGGTTTGTGATGTGCCTTATAATTTGTCATTGTGTTTATATGTGGAGCATTGGCAAGACTATGAATGTAAAATTAAGTTATTTTACCACAGTTAAAAAAGGTTTGCAAATTAATTTATTGGAATTACAACCCCATTTCCAAAGTTGGGATATTGTGTAAAATGTGAATAGAAACAGAATGGAAGGATTTGCAAATAATTTAACTAATTTGAGAATAATGCCTAAACAACATGCTATTTGTTGAAATTGAGAAATTGTATAGTTTTTTGGGAAATAAATGTTCATTTTGAGTTTGATGCCAACAACACATCTCAGGGGCATGCTTACCACTGTGATGCTTCAACTCTTCTATAAATGTTTGGGAACTGAGGAGCCCAGGGGGCCTTTGCACAAAACTAGCATAGGGTTAAGCCAGGATATCTAGGTTATCCTATCTCAATTTATCCGTGATCCAGTTGCACAAAAGCGGGATAGGGGGCAGTAGGATATGTTATAGTATAAGTTACCATGAAGATTTATTCTGTGGAGCTAGCCTGCTCCAGACCAGGATAAGTTTCAGGATCTATTTAATCTCATCCCTTATCTCAGTCAGCAGTCAACACAAACGGAAACCAATAGTTATTCCACTGCCCACCACTATACATTGTTATCACATATAACTAGACCCACTGTCATTATTTAAACATTTGTGATCATTAATTTCATCATTTTGGATAAATGATGATTTCTAGACGATGTTGCAATCATTAGATAATTTACAGTTTCCCATAGACAATAAGGCTATATATAAAATGACGGAATATTCGGGCCACAGAGAAAAAAAAATCAAAATTCCTCTGTCACTGCAGGACATATCTAGCTGAAATTCACAGCATGCATCTCTACCACTGCAGGACATATTTAACTTAAATAATTTAAAGCATGCATATTAACTGATTTAACACATATTGGTCCCTCACCAGCCAACCACCGTCGTCATCAGGGAAGATTGCTTTGCTTTATCGCTGTGGCCTTTCTTTTTAATTATGCCTATTCTATTCTAATTCTATTTAATTATGATGTTGGAGGTCAAATGTCAAGGTCAAAAACACCTTGAGTGTAATCTCAAGAATGCCTTGTCACACAAGCGTCAAATTTGGTTACTCCAAAATCACCTTTGCAGGTATCACAATTAACCTACCAACTAGGTAGCAGCCAGCTCAATAGATTGCATTTCTAATTAGAGTGCATGAAAATGCACTCTACTGTTCTTCCTAGGCTTCTTCTTCTTCTTCTTCTTCTTCTTCTTCTTCTTCTAACGCAGTTAATGCAGCTTCAACCGTTTAACGTAGAAACTTCATTCAAACTGCGTTGCGTAGGTCTTACTTATGACATGTGGGCTTTGTATTTTTCATCTTTGTAACTTTTATACTTTTTAAACTATTAATTAAAAACTGCTCAAAATTTCCCCATAGACTTAACATGGGCAGATGACATCACAATGGACTAATTAACTTGATTTGCACCTGGTATCATCTTCCAGCTGCTCATCTAGGCCCCATCAAAGAATCAGTTCAACTGATTGCACCTGTATCAACTGCTTTCTACTGAACTAGACCAACTCTCTCTGTCTCTCCATTCTACAAGGATATAAGACACATTTCCTCCAACTTTCTATCCATTCATCCTCTTCAAACCATTCACTCATCCACCCATTAAACTATCCATCAACATCTATTAAACAATCTGCCTATCAACATCCATTCAACTTTCTGTCTATCAACATCCATTACACTATCTACATTTAACTTTTAAACTATATACTCTGTCTCAGGCTTTAAGCATACAATATGGCTCTATTAAGACTGCCGTTAAGCAATTAGAATCCTATGGCAGGTGTTCGGGCCAGCTGCATCAACTGCCAGTCTCAGGCTTTAAGCATACAAACTGGCCCTATTAAGACTACACATCCTGTCCAACTGCTTCCTCTGCCAAAAACTGTTTCAAAATAAAAGTCCTCACTACAATATTTCACTGTTAAACAATTTAACCCTTTAAACTACTGAACTTTTTAACTGTTCAGCCATTGTAACTGTTACTTGTCATCAACTATGACTCCTACCCACTGTAGCTAGTTAGCTAAGTTAGCTAAGTAACTTGGTTAGCATAGTTAGCATGTTAGCATGCTAGTTAGCATTTTTAGCAAAACTGTTAAAAATGATTAGCTAAGTTAGCTAAGTCACATGGTTAGCATAGTTAGCATGCTAGCATGTTAGCATGCTAGTTAGCATTTTTAGCAAAACTGCTTAAAATGATTAGCTAAGTAACGTGGTTAGCATAGTTAGCATGCTAGCGTGTTAACATGCTAGTTAACATTTTTTGCAAAACTGTTAAAAATGATTAGCAAAGTTAGCTAAGTAACATGGTTAGCATAGTTAGCATGTTTACATTCTAGTTAGCATTGTTAGCATAACTACTAAAAATGATTAGCTAGGTTAGCTAAGTCACATGGTTAGCATAGTTAGCATTTTAACATTGTTAGCCTGCTAGTTAGCATAGTAATTTGGGTAGCATTATTATCTTTGTTAACATAGTTAACATAACTGCTAGCAAACATTGGAGCCATTCCAACTATTAGTGATCGTCAAGTATCTCCCTAAATAATTTAACCATTTCAATTATCAACCTATTTAACTGTTCAGTCATTCCAACTATATTAAACCTTATCTACCAAGCAAATAATTTAACCATATGAACGCATCATATTTTTGCATTTTCATGCACTGTATTTCCTTCAGGAAATGCTTTTCTAGTTATTATTATTATTATTATTATTATTATTATTATTATTCTGCAATAGTTCATGGCTGGCTGAACTGACATTTGCCACTTATTCTGCTGTGTTTAAAAAGCTTCATTGCAGTTCAGTTGGACAGACCTTTCAAATTGATTAAATTGAGAAGAAATATATTGGACTCTGTTAGCACACTGTCCCTGAAAGAATTCTGGCTCACTACGTCTTGTCACTTAATAGCCCCTTCAACATTTGGTCTTTGCTCTTGTAACGTGACTAATCTGAATCTTTTTATTTTAAATTTAGAGATCAAATTGTCTCTGGGGTGCCAGGCAGTATTTGGCTGCCAATTCAAATGTAGCCACCTTTACAGCGAAACTATCACATAAATCAAACAACACAAACAGGTTTTATAAATTTCAAATCATATATTGTGATAGTTTAAATTAAAACAAACAAATATTCATACACATAATCAATATCCCTCCATACAATGGAAAATAAAATGCTATTTAACAAAAAGGGAACGTATGAAAGAGTGAGTCACTGAAGGAAAGTGAGTTGTGGAATACTTTGAATTAGTTGTATACTGGCGGAAGGGAAACGTGAACTCGGAGATGAGTGTTGTTACCAGCGGGAGACTAGCCAGGGGAACTGCAGAGTAGGCCTACGACTTGAACCAGGGATCTTCGCAACACCTCGATAAGAAAAAGGAAAACATCTTGCCATGCTGCCGATCCATTCCGTCGTGCGCAACACAAAGTAGTTTGAGCCGGTCCTATTTTGCTCAGGATCCGTGCTGCTTCATAGTAATTCCTCAAAGGGATTAATCCACAAGGGTATCCAAGGAATCCAATGGTACTACATCCAGTATGAATGTTCTGTTTAACTATCCAGTGTGAATGTTCTGTTTAACTATCCAGTGTGAATGCTCTGTTTAAAATGCTCCCGCCATGTCTCACAAGCCCTCGGTAACTACTCTCTCCGATAGAGCTTCCTGTAATTAGCGCTCTCCTCCCGCAGGTTAGGCCAAGCAGCCTTTTATCGTCAGCTGACTGCGTGACGTTAACCTAATTAGCGCTTAAGCAACCGGGTTGGATAAGCCTAAAGTAATATATACATTTTTATTATAAAGAATATGGAGCGGTCCGCTACACTCTAAGGCAATAATGATGTCACTTCCCTTGTAGAGTCCACTTAGTGTAACATAACAAAATGTACAGTAATATGGTAATGTGCAGTTGGGTATATAAAGTTAAGTTAACTTATACAGTAAGTTAAGTGGTACTTTTATTTGTCCTGTATGAAATTCCTGTATAAATTTGGTCCTCTGCATTTTACCCATCCGAAGGTAGTATACACCCATACCAGTGGCGGCCGGTGGTTAAAAAAATAACGGAGGAAGGAATGTCCGCTTGATTGGTGTTAGTGGCAATATGTGAATAGATGTAGGCCACCTACCCCGACACATTTATAGCAGCAGTACTATGTAGCATTTTAACTGGCAATGTTGTGCAATAAGTCACTTTGGATAATAGTGCTAAATTAATAAATGTAAATGTAAATAAATCTAAATTTAGGGGGAAGTCAGGGAAGATATGTAGGTCTAGTTATGAAATACTGTTTTCCAGATGTGCAAAATTATGAAAAGTCTGGAGGTTTTGCTCAATGTAATACATTTGCAGAAAAGTCTTTAACATTAAAAATAGACACTTGTTTTATAAAACCATGTAACTATTTACCATTAAAAATAGACCTTAAATGTGGTTATTTGTAACATGCTACTGTTTTTAAAGCCAAATTATAATGCTATAATTTAAAGACAGGTTGTAAGCTAAGTGAGAATTTATACTCAAAAGGCAAATGTTACTGAAGACGTCATTACAGGAATGCATCATGGTCTAAAACATTCATTACCATCCAAAGATACAGTTAGTAACAATAACATATTAACAACAAGAACATTATTTAACAATTGTTTAGTTAAGGCATAACTTGGATGATTATAGCAACGCATAACTATCCAAAAATGTTTTAGCCTATCACCAAATGAACTGTCCAAGTTTGTGACAGGCCAGCAGCTGTAGGCTATAGCTGATTGTTTTCTGTGCTAACGTTACCAGTTAGCCATTTGTCATACTATGTAGCTAGCATTCAGCAGCCTACACTAGCCTTACCACCTTTTTTTGGAATAGGAATTTTTGGAACTGGTCTTCCTGCTTTGATCCTAACCTTCGCACTGTATTTGAATGTATAAAAGATGGATATTGTCCTCTGATTCCATTGTAGGCTACTGTTTATTTCACGAGCAAAAAACAAGCTTTCCGTTCAACACAAGATTCTTAGCTGTATGACTGCAGATAACGTTCTTGCACCGTTGCCGCTAAAAACAGCACCCCCTATCGCAATTGAAAATTACTGTACGGAGGAGCTTCCTCCCTTGGACATTGAAAATGACGTGATTCACGAGCCGCTGGGGGAGAGGGAGTTAAGCAAGGGGGCAGGCGAATTCCCGGAAGTAGAAGAATCGACGTAGGCTGGAGGGACCACCTCTCTGCTAACTCCCATAGAAGTCTATTCATTGTAGGATTTTTTTGAAATACCATAACTTCATATAACATATATCCTGTGCCGATATTGTAGCTTCTGTGTAATCCACATAAACACTACAAAGGCAAAACAGACTCCACTACCTCGTCCGTAACGTTGGTTACCCATAAGAAGAACGGTTAGCTTGTTCGGTTGGAGGGAAGCTAGCTTTGACGTAATCTCTCTTTCGCGCCGTAGGGAGATAACCGTATTGTTTGGATAAGAAGCTCAGTCCACCTTACTGTCTGACGGTAACTCATAAGCAAAACCTAGCATACACGACAGTATGTTAAGGTAAAGCATTACACAGAGGGAACCTAATAATAATAAAAAAGTAAACCTATTTTTTTTTAAAAAGGGCACTAATCATTTCAGAGGTTTTCGATGGATTGACCGTAGGTCGGAAAAGTGGAAAGAAGATTAGCTTCAAGGCTATAACTTTGTTTTGTTTTAGCATGACTGTTTTTGAAGATGATCATGTGTGGTAGCTTCAACATTAACTCGACTTGGTGAGGATGATAATACATAAATAAATGTTTAACTTTGATGACTTTGAAGGCGAAGGAAGTGTGAGAAGAATTTCTGTGTATCTATCATATGAGTTACAAGATTCAGTTCGATGGCTAACGTCACGAAGTTAAGTGTGAGTCTGCGCAGTACTGGGGGGACCAACTGAAAAATCGTTCTATTTGACTCAGTGCCCTCCCATTGAAAACGACGGAGTCTGTTCGTCCATTTATTTTACTGTCTATGGAGTTAAGTCATTTTCCGACGAATGACCGTCGCAGGAAGTTGCGTCATAACAAAGGGACGCCAGACCCTCTTGTAACAGCTACTCGGTGATACTGCAGACTCGTAAAAGTAGTTAGAAAATAAGGCAGAAAAACGACAAGTTTCCTCATGCTGCTTCCTTATGTTGGAATATGCAAAAATGTACAAACAATCAAGAGGATGCTTTCTTGTATGTGATTTCTGCAACAGTGATACTGCAAACGTGTTGATAGCCTATTGTTGAGCCTATTTTTATGCTGTAGCCTAGTGTAAAGCATGTCACACTAGACTAGCCTACAGAAAACTAATTGATGTGATATAATGATAACTTGTATGCCTACAATGGTTTATTAAACATCGTAGTCATTTATTTAGTCAGTCATCATGTTCATGTTAATGAATAGGAAGGACATCTATAACGATACCAACATTTAAATAAACCAACATTTCGCGCAATATCTGCCGTGAGTCCCTATGCGTGAGTCACGAGCTCCTCCCAGCTGACTGGCAGATCACGTGGACAGTCAGTCGCGATCGATTATTTAATAAATACATGTGAATTACGAATAATAATAAAAAGATTCTACCTAATGTGACTATTTTTTCCATGAACTGTAAAAGAAAACACGTTTTTCCCCACTGTATTCTCCATAAAGAGTAAAGTAAATTATGTACTTATTTCTGGAATTGACATCACTTCCTGGACTCGTCTGAGGCTGGTCTAATGGGTCATTCGTCTCTATAAGACTTAACTCCTACTGCGTTGGGGCTTGAGGAGGAAGGAAATCTTTGGAGGAAGCTCCTCCATACAGTACTTTTCAATTGCGATAGGGGGTGCTGTTGGCATTTTGACCTAGGGGAACAATTTTGTTCATTCAAAGTGTTAAAAATAGTAATATTAACAGTAATTTATCAGATTAGTAATTCACTTTATATATTTTTTATTTTTCTCTGAAATTTTAGGGAGGGTGTTCCTCCCTTTCCTCAATGAAGGAGCCTCTTCTGACCCATACATACACACACCCAGAGTAGTGAGCTCACCTGGAGCATGCACACACTATAAGCACACATACACACTAAGAGCAGTGGGCCCTTAAAGTGTAATTCCGGCGAAAATTGACCCAAGGGTGTTTTTCTGCATTAAAACAGTATTTTTCGTTGATCAACCACTACAGAGCTTGGCCTGGTATATGCTATAGGCCCAGGCGCGCCTGCAGGTGTACGTCCGTACGCACTGTGCGTACCATCAGGCTACTCAACGAGAGAAATTTTCCCTTGTGTGTGTGTGTGTGTAATGTGTATTCACACCAAATTGGCCCACCATACCTTCCCAACTATGCACAGTATCCCATTAGCTGCATGCCATCGGGCTATTTACAATTTTCTATTACGTGACTTAGTGAACACGTTATGAAAATTAACGCGCGCACATTTTGTTTGAGCAGGAGACAGAATATGCACGCAGGCACGCAACTAGGCTACTTGTTTTCTTTTACTCGGCTATCTATATGGTTATCAGCACACAATGTTGAGCTAATTCACTAACTCAATATTTATCATGGATATCACAAGTTTAAACAACGAAAACAGAAAGTATGGAGGCAGCAAAGCTAGAGGGGTTATTCCAGATGGGCAAGAACAAGGCCTTGTGCTTGTCAGAACGTTAGACTGCATTACAGCTGTTTAAAGCCAGACGTCACGGTACGCTAGAACAAAACAAGGTAACTTTCGCCTGTATAGGGCTGTATCAAGTTGTCCAAATGAATAGGTCATTGTAGACGTTGTTGTTGTATTATTGCATGAGTATGTTGTTATGCTATGTAGGCTACTTTTACAATGCACGGGGCTAAAACCTGGAAACGGACAAATATTGTCCACGCGTGATTTTTTTATTGTCCACGCGTGATTTTTTTTGGGGGGGGGGTGTGGGGGTGTGATGGGTGTGCGTACCATAGCATTAATTCCTGCAGGCGCCCCTGTATAGGCCTAGCCCCAAATCGCAAACGGTGGATTAGCTAAGGGCAGTAAGCCAAACGCTTCCCAAATAGCGTTTTTTAACCAGTAATATTGTTCAAAACAGCACTAAACCTCAGTAGCTTGCTTATGGTCTCTACCAGTGATGGGCAGTAGAGCCCAAATAACTAGTAAAGTAGGGATTACAATTGCAAAAACAGTAATAAGATTAGGCCTGCGTTAGCCTGCGTTACTGCGTTACTGCGTTACTAAACCGTGATTTTGCCATAGACAGTAAAATAATTTGGGATTTTGCTGTATGGATTTTATTTTGTGAGACTAACTCGTGACAATGACGTAGCTGCGCGACATGGATGTAAACAACAGACACACGTGTGCAAGACATGGAGTGCGGGAGAGAGCGCAAACATGGAGCATTTAATTAATTGCAGTTCAGTACCTGACTGTTTGTAACTGTTTGCGTCCTGTTTGTTGTGCTTTTTTACTGAGGCCAATCATATTAATCATTGATATCAATTGCAACACCCAGAGGAATAAAAGTGATTATAAATGTAATGACTGGCCTACCGATATGTAGAATCAATCAAATCACGTTGTATAGCCTAGCCCTTTGCAGACGGCCCATTCTAATTTCGGTACCCCAGTACCGATGACGTTCAGCTCCGCCATACCCCAACCAATTTTATCAATGAAAACTTCCTCAAAAACGTCACATCATAGGCTTTCTGGCGATATGATTGGTTAAGGGATTTGTGGCGCGAATTTCTTTTACTACGTGAAGGAAAAATCAAGAGTTGAAGTCTCCCTCCACTAGAGGAAAAACAGCAGGAAGCCCTATTCACCTTATTCAGCCCCGCCCATTTTTAAAAATTCCACATTGTCTTTAAACTTCCGGTCGGTTAGCTACGTCTAGTTAGCTTCATTGGGATAACACAGCAGAAGAGGATAGAGAGGCTATCTTGGGAGGAAAACGACAAATGCCATCAGGAGGTCAGATTTGCAATTTTACTTCGCTACCCAAGGCTATTCACCCCTATGGAGTGGGTAGACGATATGCGGCAGTGGCCGCTGTATCATGGAGAAACTCGCAAATCCGTATCTGTTTGGTAACTATGGTAACTAGTTTAGAAAGTCATTACAGAACAGCCGCTCCAAAGTCAGTTTTTTCCTAACTTCAGATAGGAAGTCACCAAAATCCTAAATAAACGTTCCTAACTTTAGGATGACCCATAACATATGATGCCCGTCATCTCGATAGAGCTCTGCTATCTCAATTGACCTCTCCAGAATAAGTCCCGCCTCCGTAACTTCCGTATCCATCCAACTTCCGGGCGTGGATTGTCTATGAGAAATAACATGGCGTTTCGAAATATCATACCGGTAAAACATCTGTAGGTAGCGAAGTTGAAAAAGCTGGTGGGCAGATTGGCCTACACACTTCTGCCATATACTGTAGTTTCCACTGGATGTTTTGATTGTCGGTGCCGTTTAAGTAGTATACTATAGACTATACTACTTAAACGGCACCGAAAATCAAAAAATCCAGTGGAAACTAGATGGCAGAAGTGTGTAGGCCAATCTGCCCAGCAGCTTTTTCTACTTTGTCACCTACAGAGTTTGACAGGTACGATCTTTCAAAACGCCATGTTATTTCCCATAGACAATCCACGCCCGGAAGTTGGATGGATACGGAAGCTAGGAGGCGGGATATATTCTGGAGAGGTCTATGTATCGCAATGGATGCTACTGCTCAAACGGAAGTTCGGAGACAATGTGGGCAAAGCTAGCGCCCCCATGTATGCGCGCGGAATAAGGTGAATAGGGAGGGAAAGTGAAAACCAGCGCCCCAAGTGGTTGCGTTCCTATCGAAGAGCAGCTCCAATGTTATGTCCCATAGACCTATTTTTTTTTAAAATACTGTGAAGCCAAATCAGCGATCTTATCCACCAAAAATATTTTTCAGTGTCTATACAGTAATAATCTTCTAACTGTGAAAATGTCAGACCCTATTTTGCCTTATTAAAAAAAATCGAAATTGCTCCTTTTGTTTCATAAACGAACTACAAAAAAGCCACGTGACTTTACCCTTCGACATTACTCAAGGTAGCATGGTTTGTTTATTAGCCTGGTTAGCATTGCCACTTAACACTTACTGCCAGCTCATGTGAGTAGAAGCACAACACCAGTTATCCAGACATAAAGGTTATCACCACGCGGTTTACATCACCTTCCGTTATTACAAAAATATGTAAGCCAGTTAAGCAAATTGCCGTATTGATCAGTTAGAGATTAAGCGCCCAAACCTGTGACGTCACATGCAACTGTAGTTTGTTATCACCATGTTACGACAAAAACTCAAAACAATTCAACTGATCCTAAAAATAAGGTATGACCACTTGAAGCAATAGAGGTGACCCCAGTGCCTAACATATGGAAGGCATTAAATTAAGATCCCAATGTGCACCGAGATATATTTTTTCTAAAAGAAAATCCCATCCCCTCCGCTAAACTCTAGGAACGCAACCACTAGATGGCGATGAGATTACTTTCCCTCCCTATGCATCGTTGATCTTGACGTCGTCTAAAGGAGAAACTACTGGATCATCTGAGGTAAAAACAAGTCTTTATGTTATTAAAAGTTATTTTTGCTGGTAATTACACCTTGTATGCATAGCCGTAACATAATGCGTGTGTGTGTTCACTTCAGCTGATGACAGCTGGTATTTTAGCACACCGTAATCTTTAGTAAACTCATCATTTTCAGTCATTTTTGGGGGGTTACTATATGTCAACCAAGATTACAGACCTACTAAGACAGAAACATCTGACATGAATGTTACGTTACCAGTGTTGGGCAAGTTACTTCAAAATCGTAATGTATTATGCATTACTTATTACTGTCATTTCAAAGTAATTTGTTACATTATAATATTACTGTCTCTGAATTGTAAGGCATTACACTACTATTGCATTACTTTTAAGTTACTTTCACCAAAATATCTAGAAATATGGATTTGCCATTCTAAATGCAGTTTATTACGCGCAATGCAGCTCATTGCTCTTCCAATGGAGGGAGATGTGGTATAGCATAATGACTGAGCTAGGCTTAAGGCTAACAACATACAGTAAGAATGCAATAGGCGCAGTGCTCATGATGCAAAACAAGAAATTCATAGTCAGAATTTTGTTAAAAACCGACAAAAGGTCAAAGTCTGGTAAATTGTGATATAAATACTGTAACTTTAAGGCCTAGGCCTGCTCAATAGAGAGCCTATTGTAAATCAAAGCTTAATAAAGACATGTCAAGATGGTGGCCTACTGGCCATTTCGGTGTCCTAAGTGAGTGGCTTTGAGTGAGTGACATTTAAATGGTAACTCAAACACCTAAAGTAAAATAAAAGGCCTATTATACAGACCATTACTGTGTGTTTTTTAACATTAATTTCTGAAGAAATGCTGTTTTCTTATAAATGGTGCACGGTCACTTTAAGAGCATTGATCTTTACGTTCTCATAATGCCCTTTTGCCAGCTCTTGTTTACAAGCCTTGTTTGTTGAGTTACATTGATAGCACAATATTAACAATAATATGCACAATGTTAAGTTGTTTTAAGCAGCCTTCCTTGCTCTGGAAAGTATGCAATGACATGTTGCTTCACATTTCGTTTTGCAAATAAAAGTGAATTATGAGCCTGGTATCCACCTAGCTATCTGAATGGATTTTTTGTCGACTTGGCATATCATGTGCTTCATGTAGCCTAAATGCTTGGGAAACGAATTATTGAAGACCCACCAATTCCATTCTACTAGTACTACGTAGTGGAGATTGAGAGAACCCAAAAAGTATGTACCATGGTGTTAGTGCATTCTGACATTGTAAACGTTATTGATGAAGAGTGAAACGCAGTTTGCAGTAAAGCTACTATTCATTGGTTACATTTGGGTGCCCCCTCTGTCCTTTGGTAGCCTGGTGTTACCATCCTACGTACTTCCGGCCAAAATTTGATTTCAGCCTCGCACGTATGACGAAGAGAATTCGTAGTCACAGGCGGTAAGGGCCAGGCTAGTCCTTTGGTGCCCTACGCAAAGTGCGCGATGCGCGTGGTGGGAGCGGTGGCACTGCCAGGCTACACAATCTTTTTCTGCATTTCTATCCCTTTATTCTCTTTAATTCAAGTTCACAGCTCAAAGCTGTATTGCACTAGAAGAACATAGTTTGTGTTTTATCAAGAATAAAAAAGATTAGCGTGGCACCACTTTAGATGTTTCATTAAATGACTTGTGCTATTTCGCTAGGCATAGTGAGATCTTTTGGTTTCGCACACAAAGTGCACTAACTATTATGTTCTTCATATCCTTGTCTCTGACAAGCTAAAAATAATGAGCGTAGGCTTATGTCCATCCCGCAAATAGAGTCCGACTTTGAGTCTGCTGCAGCCACAGTCATCTTCAACCAGTATCAGAAGATACGTTCTACTATTTTGCGCGGATTTTTTCTCGTGTGTTGTTCTCGCGGTGGTGTTTGCGAATATGTATCAAAACAAAACAAGTGCTTAATTTTGGGTTAAAATGCATTGTAACGCGCGTTACTGAAGTTTGTACCGAGTAAATATTACGCAAATTTTTTTTGCTAATGCCTTACATTACCGCGTTACCGCAAACAGCAATACATTACAGTAATTACATTACTTTTGTAACGCATTACTCCCAACACTGTACGTTACCGACATGAAGACTGTGTTGACCACCATTGGTCAAGGCCGTAGCCATAATGTCAACATTGGGGGGGACCAAATCTGTGGTGCGGTGTGAATTTCAATAACAGAATTTCAATACATTTCCTGCCATGCAAAAATATTATTAAAATCACAAACAAGTCATTAGTTAAGTCAGTCAATTAGGATATACCAAACTTTTGACGGACATAGGCACGGATGGATTATGAACCCCTGGGCATAGATGCAAAAAACCCCTCCCCAGTTAATGTTCCGGCTTGCGAAAAAGTTCCGGATGATGTAATAATCACGTTCGATCTCACATTAAAATGTTTCTCATAGAATGTTGGCGTCGTTGCTATGACGGTTGCTGTCGCTGGACGATCCATTTACCCATTTGTGACGTCTATGCTTTGTGACCACCGAATCCTACTGCGGTAAACGTGCGAAGGAGTCCTTCAGCAAGTCAAGTCAAGTCAAGTCATATTTATTTATATAGCACACTTAAACGCAATGTTATTGACCCAAGGTGCTCAAAAATAAAATAAACAGTAATAAAAACAAAAAAATAAAATAAAAACATAAATGACAAAAAATAAATAAATAAGTAAATAAATGAAAATACAAAATAATAATAATAATAATAATAATAATAATAATAATAATAAACAGGTTATGATTGTAGATAAAAATAAACATATGGTTACTGAAACTACTACTACTATAGGCCTAGAGAAAGATGTACAGTAAAGGTAGATGCCAGTTAATATAATGCAGAAAAGAAATAGAAATAAAATAGGAATAAACAACCAAACAAGGGGAGAAATTAATGGACATTATAGGCCAAAGAAAATAGATGGGTCTTTAAATTTGATTTAAAACTACTGATGGTGGGAGAGGACTTAATTTCTATAGGGAGATTGTTCCAGAGTCTAGGGGCAGCAACAGAAAAAGCTCTATCACCTTTAGTTTTAAGGGTTGCCTTTGGGACTGATAGAAGAAGTTGTGAGGAAGACCTCAGTGGCCTAGAAGGACAGTAGGGACTTAAAAGGTCACAGATATACTGTGGTGCCATTCCATTTAGGGCTTTGAATACAAAAAGTAAAACTTTAAAATGAATTCTGTAATTGACAGGTAACCAATGGAGTTGGGCCAGCACAGGACTTATGTGCATATGTTTCTTTGTTCCAGTAAGAAGCCTAGCTGCTGCATTTTGGACTAATTGAAGTCTAGCAAGGGTAGACTGGTTCAGACCTAAATACAGAGAGTTACAATAGTCCAGCCTAGATGTAACAAAAGCATGGATTACAGTTTCTAAGTCAGTATATGAGAGGCAGGGCTTTAATTTAGCTATTTGTCTTAGTTGAAAAAAGCTTCCCTTAACCACACTACTGACTTGCTTATTGAAATTCAAAGAGGAATCTAGGAGAACACCTAGATTTCTGACCTCACTGTGGCAATTTACAGCCAGTGGCCCAAGTGCATTTCTTATCTTAGGAACAGAGCTGAGTGGACCAAAAATAATTATCTCTGTTTTCTTTTCATTTAATTGTAAGAAGTTTGCAGCCATCCAACTCTTTATGTCATTAAAGCAGTTAAACAGGCTTTCCAAGGTGCAGGAACTATCGGCTGTTAATGGCAGATAAAATTGAGAGTCATCAGCATAGCAGTGATATTGAATGTTATGTTTGTTAAAAATGGAGCCAAGAGGCAGCATATATAGGGAGAATAGCAGAGGGCCTAAAATGGAACCCTGGGGACACCACATTTGATAGGTGCAATGGACGAAGAGCAATTACCTAATCTTACAGAGAATGTTCTATCATTCAAATATGATGTGAACCATTTCAACACCACCCCTTGCAGACCAACTTCATCCTCCAGACGTTTTAACAGGATGCTATGGTCAATGGTATCAAAAGCAGCACTAAGGTCAAGAAGTGCTAAGAGGGCACAAGAACCATTATCTACTGAGCAAAGAATATCATTTTGCACCTTAAGTAGAACAGATTCGGTGCTATGAAGTTTTCTAAAACCTGACTGAAATTTATCTAGGATGTTGAAAGCATTCAAAAAAGAAGTGACCTGAGAGAGAACAATTTTTTCCAGGATCTTTGAAACAAAAGGTAATTTGGAAATAGGCCTATAGTTTTTCAGGTCACTGTAATCAAGACTGGGCTTCTTTAGTAGAGGTTGGACAATTGCATGCTTAAAACTAGAGGGGACCACTGCAGTAGATAGAGAGCTGTTGATAATGGCCAAAACAACAGGGCAAATGATGTTAAAGACTTCCTTAAACAGGTGTGAAGGTAAAACATCTGAGTGGCAAGAGGAGGATTTCATATGAGAGACCACTTCAAATAGTTGGGAGGGAGACACAGGTTGCCACTGCTGAAGGCAGCTGGGTGAGAGTTTTATAACTGAGGGATCAGAAATTAAGGAAGGAATTTGAGATTTAATGTTATTAATCTTATCAATGAAGAAATTGAGAAACTTCTCACAGTTTTCAGTGGTGGGAGTGATAAAGAGAACAGCAACAGGAGGATTTAAAATAGAGTTGATGGTGCTAAACAATATTTTTGGTCTGTGAGCATTACTGGCAATCAACTTAGAGTAATACTCAGTTCTGGCTGACTTAACAGAGTTTTGGTACATCTTTAGATAATCTCTAAAAATGTCATAAGAGACTTGGAGTTTGTCTTTTTTCCATTTTCGCTCATTTCTCCTACACACTTGTCTAAGAGAATGGGTAGAATCATTAAACCAGGGAGTGGAGTTGGTTTTTGACCGTTTTAGTTTTAAAGGGGCAACACAGTCTAGAGTAGCGGAACAGGAAGTGTTGAAGAGATTAACTAATTCTTCCGTATCAGAGCAGGTGGACAGGGCATCATTGATAGCAGGTGACTGAGTAAGCAAAAAGGTGTTAGAGAAATGTAAAGCTGTGGTTGAATTTATGGCTCGGACAAAGGAGTGGGACTTGGGCGGAGAGACAGAGGAACAAAACATAGAGCATTCAAACAAAATCATAGAGTGGTCAGAGATACCAATATCAACAATTTCTAAATTAGACACAGAGAAGCCAGAGGAAAGTACAAGGTCTAGAGTGTGGCCTTTCTGATGTGTTGGTGCCATCACTGATTGAGTGAGGTCAAAAGAGTCCACTATGCATAAAAACTCATGAACCAAAGGTTTTGATGGGCAACAGATGTGAATGTTGAAATCCCCAAGAATCAATAATTTATCAGAATGAGTGGCCATGACTGATAAAAGGTCAGAGAATTCTTGAATAAAATTAGAACCAATTTTAGGTGGTCTGTACACTAATGCACAGAGGACAGGGGGATTAGCATGAATTTTAAAAAGTTGAACCTCAAAAGTAGAGTAAACATCAGTTGGTATAATTCTACAATTAAAACAGTCTTTAAACACAGTTGCTAGACCACCTCCACGACCAGTAGACCTTGGGGAATTGAAAAAGCTGCACTTAGGAGGGCAAAGTTCACCGAATGGCATTACATCACCGTTGTTAAGCCAAGTCTCCGTGATGAAAAGAAAGTCCAGCTGACGAGACATAAAGTTGTCCTGGAGAATGAAGGTCTTGTTCGAAAGAGACCTCACATTCATTACAGCGGCTTTGAGGTCACGTGATCCGTTGTCCGGAGTAATCAGTGGGAGTAGGCCTAAGCAGTCTTGGTGCTCGCCTGTTCTGGTGGATGGCACAGGAGAGTCTGGCACATTATCAGGGACACTGCTGCATGATGGTGACAGCAATCGCCGTGTGCAGATGCCGTACAGAGACGATCCAGCAACAAGGGGTTGATGGCTTGCTTGACAGCACGCTTTGCGTTACAGGAATAGGCCAACCTACGTTCAGTGTAATACTTCTGCCATTCAGGCACCGATTTTATATTTGAACATTTCTTCATAGACATTACATATAGGCTTTACAGTGGTTTGGTTGGTAGGTTTTAAACGTAATTTTTTGTTTTACTACGGAAGATTGACTCACTCAACGTTACATCTGGATCTGGATGCGGAGCAGCAGAACTACCACACCAGAAGCTCGTGGATCAGCTCAGGTAATAAAGTTATTTTATTTGTTGCTATTGCAAATTATTCTGGTTATTACGGCGTTATTAGGCCTATCAGCAATTCCACAATGTGTGCATGACCGTAACATTTGCAATGCTTGTTATTTGGTGACTTTTGTTGTTTGCTAGTCGTGTTGACATTAGCAGATAGCTTAATGTTTTTAAGACAATCTAAACTGTTTGAATTAGAAATATAGTTTCTTAGTTCGTGTTAGACTATTTGACAAACAAGAAAGGGCAAATATGTCTTGATTTTGAATGAAATAGCCTAGTTAAAATTCCCTCAGGATGAATAAAGTATTTGTCTATCAATCCATCCATCCAGACTGCCCATAATCAATGCTGGCTGGCAAGCTGGTAGCCTATGCCTTACGTTTAATCTTAGGTTTTTTATCACACACTTGCTACAAGTGAGCTCATGCCTTCAGTCCTCCAGTGAGCATGGTGTAAATTAAGATTATGTGGATGTGGAATATATTATAAAAATATTATATGTGGTATAATTAAGCCCTATGATTTATTAACATGTTTTTATCTTCAATTACACTACCCTATACCATCCATAGTATTCTATTTATACGTAAAAATATGCATAGTGCAATTACACTTAAAGCAACACCAAATAACTTTTCCTCTGCACTAGCCTATTTGTTTATCCAGCGCGGCTTTGCAAATAACAATGTCCACAGACAAGGTAGAATATGTTGCATGATTTTATGAAAGTAGCCTACGATGTATTGCGACATCAGATGCAAGTAAAATTTGTAGTTTCTCATGTCTCATTCCATCGAACTACAGATCCGCTACCCGATCTGGCAAACTTACATAGTGCGGTTATAGCCGATAGAGGGCCGCGAAGCTAATGCAGAAAGTGCCGTTCACCCTGTTACAAGTTGATGAACCACTGAAACGATTTTGGAAACATTATTTTAAGGTACAAAAAACTCTTTGGTGTTGCTTTAAGCTTATACATCTATATTCTACAGCTCTTTACTGTTCTTAATGTGCATACACTTTTTGACTGTTACTATACTGCACATATCTGTCTATATATATCTGTCTACGGTTCATACTGAATATCCATATTTATTCTGTTTTTATAATATTATTGTTAATATACTGCATACTGTATATCTATATTATATTATTTTTGTTAGTCTTATAATGTTACTGCGACTACACTGCACATATCTGTACATGATATTCATACACTGTTCACACTGCATATCCATACCTATCCTGCTCTTATAAGGCTACTGCTAATACATTGCACATATTTATATTTAATTTATATTACTGTAAACCATACCACTTTCTTAACTGTATACTACTGTCTACACTGCACTATATGTCTTCTACTGCTTATACTGCACCACCTGTCTATACTGTGTGTCACATTGCACTTTTCTGCTTTTTTGCACTTCTGGTTAGACGCAAACTGCATTTCGTTGTCTCTGTATTTGTACTCTACACAATGACAATAAAGTTGAATCTAATCTAATCTTTATTATTTTAGAAGGAGAGAGAAGAATGAGTAATCACAGCCTTGACCATGAAGCAAGGACCATGAAGGGATGGCCATCGAAAATAAATACCTGTATAGGCAGTTACAGGCTACAGAGAGAAGATGCGGAGAGTGATCTCCCAGCATCCTCAACTGGGTATAAATGTTTGTGTATGTGTGTGCATGAGTCCACATGCACATTTCAGGTCCCTGACAGATAGAAAGTGTAGGTGCTTCTCTGACACTGTTCTATTACACCGACATAGGGAGACACTAATAGCATTTACAGCCTAATGACTGCCTTGAATTAACGTGTATACATGTGTCATTTAAAGTCCCCCTAAAGAGTATTTGTATTTACCTTAAAATAACGTTTCCAAAATCATTTTGATGGCACAAACTTTTAATAGGGCAAACATCACTCAGAGTAGGTTTTATCGCTTGTAAAATAGCCATATGAAGTTGCTGTTTGGGTAGGAACACTGCACTACATTGGTGCTGCTTTAAATGTGCAGTGAAACAGTTGTGCAGGGCTCTGTGGTGCAGGGCTGGGTTACCCAAAACCATAGTAGCAACTATAGTGTCTTTCGTAGTTACAGGAATGTAGTTATAGGAACAGTCCACTTCTAAATCAGTTCTACTAACTACTCTCCCCCAAAACCGTTTTTTCATTTGCATTCGCACTGGCCAAGTGGCCATAGGAACTGATAGGAGGGCGTAAGGAGTGACGCGCCGTCACTTGCTACAGGGTTTAAAATAGGCATGCACTCGCCTTGCCAAATGCGAGTAAAGTAACTAACTAGCCTATATTTACAAATGATTTGAATGACCCTCAATGTCTACTGTCGCTTCAAGCATTCCACGGTCGGGACGAATGAAACGGGCATGATGGACTAATGAAGCCAGCAGTTTAATCTATAAACTTTTAACATTGTTGCCATGAATACATACCACAAAATATACACAGAAAGTGCAAACACTTCATTTCATGTTTGGGATATCTATCTATCTATTTCTCTGTCGATATCCTCATCCCCTGCTTCATTCCTCTTCTCGCCCCCATAAGTCTGTCCCAACCACTGCCGCATTTAGTTAACTTAATAAAAAGGAGATATTAATTATCATCAACAATGACAAGCCAGTATCATCTTTATGTAACATGCTGTTGGTGCATGTTGACATTGTATACTTTCTCTAACAAGAGTGAAAAACAGTTTGCTGTACAGCTACTATTTATTGGATAAATGTTGGTCCCTCCTCTGTCTCTCGGTGACCTACGCATAGTGCGTTATGCGTCTGGTGGTGGTGATCACTGATCAGGCAACTTTTTAAAACTGAACATTTTCGCCTACAAGCTCCTCACGTTCCATCTTCACCTAACTCCATAGACAATAAATTAAATAAACCATCTTGCTGCTTCAGGTTTTGCGGCCTCCGTTACATGACATCAGCCCCGCTCAAAGAAAATACACACAATGCGTTAATTGCGTTAATATTTCGTAACGTGTTATGTTTGTGTTCTGTACATGTGTTAGGCACTTTTTACTTTACTTTACTGGCTAACTCCCTCCTCTTTCAGTCTATGCTCCCTGCTCTGACTCCGTTCGTACTTCTAATTCCTTGAGTTTTCTGGTAGACGCTTCGTTCGTTTCCATCGTCTCTCACGCTGGTTTCACAGCAAACTGCGCGCAGCCAATGGGCGTATGAAACATCATCACTTAGCATTACAGCACAGTGGTCATGGGAAATGTAGGAAGTACTGCCAGGGGGATATATGACCAAGAACAGAGCCTAATGTATCATGCATGTAATGCCTCATGCATCACAGGCCAAACTGGCTAGTAAGTTTTTATTAACACCCGCCAAAATAAATTTGAACCCGCATTTGGTGGGTTGGTGGGTGTTAATTTAGAACCCTGCTTATATCACCGACAACAGTAGTCCAGCCAAGATATTGTCATTTAAAAAGTGAAGTTGCAGCCCTCAACTGATGTTGATGTTGTCATGTTGTGTTTTGGCCTGATGTGCCACCCTCCACCTATCTACTAATCACAAAGTCAGTAGTGTTTCGGCATCCTGGTTGCCAGTTCTGCCAGTCAGGGGGGAGGGGGACGGGATACACCGCTCTACAGTAATTTTAAAGTGATTGCAGTACCAGTTTTGGCCACAATCTTACAAACGGTTCCTTTAACTTCCCATACAAGGATACAAGGATACAAGGAAGTTTATTGTCACATGCATATAGTTACTGGAAGTAAGAAATGCAGTGAAATTATGTCTGGTGTCAGCCTATTTGGGAATTTATGGGGGGGGGGGTAAAAAGTGCAGTAGAAGATTAAGTTTAGTAGATTAAGTGGCAAGGGCTGCAAATGTAACCAGCTGAACACCACATTTGCCATTACTTGTATACTGCAAAGATGACGTTTAGTCTCTGTGTTTTGAGATAAAATGCAGAAGGCCGAACTTCGTTATATGGTAGGACAACATTGTTACTGTCTTCCTTCCCATAAGCGACATAAAGGCACTTTGTGATTTTCTGAAGCCAACTGGAAATGTAGCTTACGTTATAACGGGTATTGAGAGTTTGACTAATAATGTGGACGAGGAAAATGAACAGTGCCTATAGCCTATGAACAGGTTGGCATATTTAGCGAACCGATTTGTAGCCTATCTTTAAGATACATTTATAATGAAACTCAATATCCAACATGACAGTAGCCAAGGCTATTTCAGTGTTTTCAAGCAGGCCTAGCTTCAGATAGTTAGCTTCAGACAACCCCAAGTAGGCCTAGGCTACAGACGCGGCTAGTTTGACGTGCTGCGTGACGCTCAATAAAACCTTAAAACGAAAGAGTCAGGGCTAATTGTATTTCACCAGAATAGATACATATCCCATCTTCTCCCCTATACAGTGTAAAATATAGGCTATCTATTTCGCACTGACGACTTAAATTCTCCCTTTTTCATACGTGTTTAGACAGTGTTTCACGAAGATTCTAAGAGACATTCACCTAGAAATTAACAGCTGATCGGAACGTGATTATTACGTCATCCGGAACTTTTTCGCAAGCCGGAACTTATTGTTCATGACAGGGCCCGGGGGCATACTTCCCCGGAAGACTTAAATAAAATGACCCTTTATATTATGAAAACTTGTGAGTTTTGTGGAAATAGAAGAGAAGGGCGGAGAAGCAACTTCACACAGTCTTAGGCTTCAGGGCCCCCTGAGCTCTTGGGCCCAGTAGGTCCATAATCCATCCCTGGATATAGACCTGTGGTATGACTCCATTTGTCTCCAAAATGTATATTTTAAAAGAAAATACAAACTAGAGTATCTTTGATAACCTCTATATTACACTGAATGCTTACTCATAGTTTTGGACCTATAGCCCAATCATATTTTGTATTTAGATTTTATTATTCTGGCGGCTAATCACACAATTTTAAGGTAGTTTGAACGGGATGGGATTCAAGATAGGTTAGCCTACTAAGTCAGGTCCCTCTTCTGTCTGACTCACCTCAAGTTACCCTGGCCTATGCATTATAGGCTGGTTTCTGACAGAAATTACGTTTTGTGTTAACATGTAGAAACACAGCCTTTATTTGGTGAATGGAGGTGGAAATTCCTTTCTTTGGTTATTGTCGCGATTCACATTAACTGTAGGCTATCACCGCTATTGTAAAAGTTGTTTCAACTTTTGTGCCGTCGCCACATTTGAGTACGTTTTGCCTGCATGGATGCGCGATTGAGCGCACATCTAAATGTAACATGCAAGATGCAACAACCATTTCTAAGAGGCTTATAAACCGGTTCATTACTGACATTACTACTAACATATGAATGCATTATTTATGTTGTAAGAAAGAAATGATGACACAGGCACGCACAAATTCAAATAAAAGGACACTACGTTTCACTTTCGCTATCATTGCGAGAAAATAGGCTACAATATGGAATTGCTTCAAAGTTCCCTTTGAGTCTGATCAGCTTCAAAAATGAATGGGGTTTCCTTAGACAGTGCTACACCTTTCCAACAAGTTTTGTGAGAATTGTACCGGTACCTTTTGCGATATTGTTGACAGCCTGCACCGCAGCAGGGTTCAGGAAGCTTTTGATAGCACACGCATCAAACGCAAAACCTCCAGGACAAATCACTCGCAGTGTAGGCTACTCTCTCTGAAACCATCAACAGGTCACTCATTTGTACGTTATTTACGTTTGATTGCATTTCAGATGGCGGGACTTGTTGGTTTCCTGTAATAGCCTATAGCGTTTTTTTCTTTCTTTATTTTTCTATGTCCGAATATTGGGGGGGACATTTTGGTCACGTCTGAATATTGGGGGACACGCGTCCCCCCCAAAGTCTATGGTGACTACGGCCCTGCCATTGGTGTAACGTTAGGATTTTATTCATTGACTGCTGTTTTCATGAATACATGACTGAAGATTTGTTATAAATGTGTCTTAGTATCGTTTAGCTTTTAGGCTGTAAGGTTGGCTGCTACGATTATGAGGTTTTTAGGTGGCTAACTATGATGGGAGCTCATACACCCAAGCCTACTCGTCGACACATTATTTTCTAAGGGGGTGTTTTGTCTTTACGCAACTGCAGTAGCCTATGCACGGTGTGTATGTGTATGCATACGCTGTTTAGATGTTTTCGGTCATATCTCCTGACTCATGTTAATGAATACATTTTTGCTTGTAAGCTGGTATGCTATGTATGGTTTAGCCAAGGCAATAACACTTACTGTAGTGAGCTCTGAGACTAATGTTACCTCTCCAAGCAATATTGGAGTCCTCCAGTGACAATAATACTCATGGTTGGTGGTGATTAAGATTATGTGGAAGTAATTTAAAATAAAACTAAACAACCTATTCACTATCAGACCTGTGATTTTTTTTTGTTATTTTAGATGGAGGGAGAGAAGTACGTGCAACTGGGGTGAAAGCAGCCGACTGCTGATGGCAAATATGACCCCAAGGACCACGATGGCATGGACATGGGACATGGATAGGTAGCTTCTGGATGAAGAAGAAGACAATGATGTGCTACAGGAGGAGATAATATCCCATCCTCCTCAGCTGGGTAAGCATGTTTGTGTGTGTGTGTGCGTCCATCTGGGCACAAGCACATTTCTGGTTGTGATAAGAGTGTTGCTTAAAACAATAATGAGAGGGATTATAGTGATAATAGTTTAGTTAGATTTGTAATTCAATTTCTATATTTCTTATCTGACAATTTCTTTATTTTGAGTTTGGTCAAGTCCCATGTCAGGTAGAAAGCATACACTTTGCCTATCCTTCCAACACAGACAGACACACCAACTCCAATAGCATTTACACCCCATCGTCTGCTAGGCTTAGATGGACACACACACGCATGCACACACACACACACACACACAACCACACAACCATGCCACAGCTGTGACAATGCACACACCACGGATCTGGTGGGAATGCGGCGTTAGTGTATCACCTTATGTGCAGTGGTGGGTAGTAACGCGTTACAAGTAACGCAGATGAGTAAAAAAAGTACTTTTTTCGGGTAACGAATACTTTCCACATTCCTTTTTACGGCTGTAATTTTACTCTTACTCGAGTAAATATTTGAACTAGAATTGTACTCTTTACTCAATTACATTTCCCATTGGGCCTTCATTAAAATGAGTATTTCGATAGAAGTAGGCTACACATATCGTTGACTGGAATACAAGCATACACGTTAGCGACGTGCCCTCCCTAGGTTGCAACATTGTTGCGATTACACAGCAGAGGAGACGAGTCGGCCATTACGTTGGTACTGAGGACTAGAAACGCCATGGATGCAGAGATGAACGTTAGTAGCCTACTACCAAAAGCAGCCCCCACTCCCATGGTCAACGTCTGGCCACATCTGCAACACTGTTCCGTCCCATGCGAAGGAAGGGAGACAACCGTATAATGAAAGGAATGTGTCAGCCTAAGCATAACAATATCAGCTTTCAAAATGTTGAGGTAAATTGCATTGTTTTCTATCAGTGGTTCTCGTAGTGCTACTTAGCGAGCTAGTCCTAGCTGTATTCGACTGAAAGAAAGGCTATTTCTTGACATAACTCAGGGGTCTCCAAAATCGGTGCCTGCGGGCACCATGTAGCCTGCGGGATGCCTTTACGGCGCCCACAGCGCACTTTCTAAAAATAGCCAACAAGTCGCCTGCAGATCACGCTCTAAAACATCCTTCATTGTGTATTTTTAAATAGATATTTAATTGTAGACCATACATCTGTAATATTGGCTATATTAGCTTGTTCATCTGGTGTAGCCAATGCAAGCATATCTCTGCAAAAGTTCTGTGGCTATTCCGTGTCCGTACGGTTCGTTGATTGTTCAAGGACTGTAAAACAATTGCTTTAGGTCACGGGCCCTTCTCCTCCGTAGCCTCCTGGTGTAGCAATAGCGTTGAAAATCTTGTGGCATGCATACCAATAGGACTGTCAGATCATGGAGAGATTTCAGATGTGCAATAAGGCGTCTTCATAAGTTAGTCTGGTGTTGGTGATTGCTATTGAAATGTTACAACCGAATTGTTCACTGAAATCAGAACTTAAACAACCTCTGAATTATGAATGGTGGGCATGCTATTTGTAATCTACATTATTAATTGCATTAAAGATGGCTTTTTTCGTTTAAAAAATTAGATCAGATTCCTCATGGAAACTTTGAATTGAACTAACTGAACAAAAACGGTCAGTGTTGCATATTGATATTGATGTATTGAAGAATCAGATAAAAATACAGTTGCTTAATATATAAAGGCTCATAGGCCTACATAATATTGATAACTTAAATGTAAAAATCACATAGGTCTATTATTTAGGAGGATCACCCTCGCAAAAAAGAAGTGAGGGTCTGTTTGTCTCAAATGAGTAGCCCTATGATTTTGGATCCTTCAGGTAGCCCTCAATCCCAAAAAGGTTGGAGACCCTGCATGGTATAACTAGTAGAATGTATGCTTCAGGAAGGGTTGACAACTGATTATATGCAGCAATTATTGTATGGGATTTTGTAGATTGCTTAACCAAAATGTAATAGTTGGTAACTTGTTCCAGCTATCATCTCCCTCTACCATTATTCCTCTCTCTCTGTCTCTCTCTCTCCCTCCTTTGGTAGTTGTGTTTCAATTTGATTCCTTCAAATGCGCCACTGACTATCAAAATACAGATGCGCTGTTTGAAGTTGCAGTGCTTGCTTCTAAAGGGAATGACAGGTGTCATTTTGATTGGTTTAAGCACCAGGTGCCTGGTTTTTGCACCAGGCGCCTGACGTTTGATAACAAAACCACCCCGAGTGTAGACTGGACAAACCCCTAAATGTATTTAAGCTATCCGCAAGTGACCATGTGTTTTAGATCACCAAAATAGGGCCTTTTAGATCACCAAAATAGGGCCTGTCTTTTTCACTGATCCAAGCACATCAATACAAAAATGAAAAGTAACTTGTAATTTGAGTAGTTTCATAAAGAAGTAGTTTTTTACTTTTACTCGAGTAGGTTTGTCCAATTGGAATATTTACTTTTACTCAAGTAGCTTTTGAAGGAAGTAAATATACTTGTACTTGAGTATAGATTTTCAGTACTCTACCCACCACTGCTTATGTGTAGGGCAAATTATATCGATAATTATATATTGTATCGAATGATATGCTGTATGGTTGTTAAATGTATTGAATTTCTTCTAACGTTTTAATTGTTTATATATATGTGTGTGAATGTTAGTATGAATTGATGTTTTGTTCACCATGTAAGATTTGTTGATCTTTGTTATACTGTTGTCTTGTCATTCTTGTAGTTCTAATAGTTACTGCATGTTTGTAAACATATGTTTATGTTATTTACCTGAAGTTGTTGTTCCTGGTTATTTAATCACATTGTTTAAGACTTTTCTAAATAAAATGATTTATTTCCCCTTTCATAAACCTAACACATGTGCCAGTGTCTCTATATTCTTGTTTTCATAGTAGAATGAAGCACACGGAGAAGCAGTTACAATCAGCTAGTCTGTCTTTCAGCCTTTATCTGTCCTCCCCACAATTGATTTAGCCTCTTCAGAGTACAGTAAGACATCCCATATTGAGCTTGTTTTGATGGTAAAACATCTTATTTTGTTACATGACCATTATATCTGTATTTTTAGGTCAGATGCCAAACCGGGAAATGAAAACATTCTACTCTTTAAAAATTCTACTTGTAACTGTTATGAGTAAATTAATCATAACTTCTGAACCAAAGGTGATAAATTGATTGTTTTTTTTTCACTGAGGAGAACACAACACTGGCTATCCTTTGCACACTGCTGTATCTACAACAGACATTAGGTGAAAAGAAAGATTCATCTTGATATTGATATTTTCATGTTTTTTGATGTTGAATTTTGAAGGTTTTGTTTAACAACAATGTGTGGTACACCCAAATGTATTAACTATGATGTGTACCATTTTAAAGGGCTAGTTTTCCTGCTTACAATGGTGGGTATATCTTATCTCTGTCATGTAGCATGGCCACACAATAAGCCTTTTTGTCTCACAAGGTATGAAAAAACGGAATGTTTCGTGCCGTCTGCAAAGGTCTAATAAATGTATCATAACTTTTGAAAAAAAGGTGACGAATTGATTCTGTTTTTATCACTGAGTAGAGGACAAAATTGTGAATATCCCATACACTCTATGTTTTTCTCTATCTACAATAGAAATTGGGAGAAAAATTAGATTAATCTTGACAAACTGATATTTTCGTGTTTTTTGGGGTTGAATCTTAAAGATATTTTTTAAAAATTATGTATGTTCTCCTCAAACGTATTAATTATATTTTATACCAGCGGTCCCCAACCACCGGGCCGCGGCCCGGTACCGGGTCGCAGCCTACGACATGAGTTTAAAAAAAAATGCATGCAAACTAAACTAAATTTAATTCGCAATAATGTCACGTTTTTACATGGCATAGGCCTATATGCAGTTGTTTGATTGCACGCATGTTTGCATTTTGCAAGGTCTATTTTCTTACGTCTGTCTGTCCCGCCTTCAACACTTTTACATATTGCCTTCAGCGCTGCGCAGCCTCAGGTCAGCTCACTTCACTTGATCAGTTCTTGGCGAACGGTAGTGTCACACGAAGTTAACTAAACTGCTAGAATGAGCAACAACAAAAAACAAGCATCTTTAGCAGGTCACTGGTGTACTGGCCAGAGTGTTTGAGTTGCGAGAGCCGCTGCAGAGATTTCTTACAGAAAAAAAGTCACCGTTAGCTGCACATTTTAGTGATGAGGACTGGGTGTCAAAACTCGCTTACCTGTGTGACATATTCGGGTTGCTTAATGACCTGAACCTGTCACTCCAGGGGAGAATGACGACTGTCTTTAAACTGGCAGATAAAGTCGCTGCATTTAAAGCCAAGCTTGATTTGTGGGGACGACGAGTGGACCGTGTATTTGATATGTTCCAAACAGTAGTGGGTTTTGGGAGAGACTGAGGCAGGGCCCTTTCTCTCGCAGCTGGTGCGCGATCGATCACCTTGTTGCGCTTTCAAATGAGTTTGAGCGTTACTTCCCATCCTCCAAAGATCCACGGCAAACCAATGAGTGGGTCCGCAACCCATTTGTCAATATCCCGAATAGTCCTAACTTGTCAGCGCAGGAGGAAGAGCAGTTGATCGAAATTGCTTAAGAGTGTGTATAAGGAAACCTCTCTGGCGGGTTTTTGGATCAAAACCAAAGCAGAATATCCCGAGAAAAGCGCTGAAAACGTTTCCCACCACGTATCTACCGGTATGCGAGGCCGGGTTTTCGGCAATGACTGCAACTAAGACCAAATTGCGCAATCGACTGGACATTTCAAACACACTGAGGGTGTCACTGTCTTCCATCACCCCCAGATGGAAGCTTCTTGTTGCAGGGAAACAAGCAGGGCTCCCACCGATTATATTCGTAATGCACGTTTAGTTCCCATGTTTTGTTCCCATATTTTGTTAAGCATGTTCACACTTATAGATGTAGCTTCAAGTTGTTCAATATTCATAGTTCATATTGTTCAATTTTCACTAGAGATTTCACAAGAGATCGTTACCTTCACTGTTCATACATAACTGGAGCTAGTTCTTTTCAAGTAATGCATGCACAACACATATGGAACATGGAACCCCTGAACCCCCACTGCACTGGAAATCGAGCACACAAGTTTGAAAAAACCTAGCATTTGTTTATGTAGTCTCAATGTTGCAGGACATGACAAAGACGGTTGGCTGAGAAAATAGATAGCCTACTCTGTCGCTCTGTCCGAGTGGATATGCCTAGGCTTAGCCTGGCCTTGCCTTCCTACGTATTTCCGCTCGATTTTCATCTCCCTCCACGACTCCGTCTGGGATTCCGGCCATTGGCCTCGCTCGCAACGGAGAATTCGACTCTGAGCCAATCAGCGAGCAGGAGGCGGGAGTTGTGAGAGATGACGTCGAGATTCTGCGCTGTGTTTGAATTGTAGTCCTCGAGGAGTTGGCAATGGCATAAGTTAATTAAGCAATTCAGAAGATGCAAAGCAAAAGCAAAAGATGTCGTGGCCCTACTCCCTACGGGATTTGGGAAAGGTTTGATTTGTATCGCGCAGTAGCCTCGATAATAAATTACAGCATGTGCGGCAGATCCGGTATGAACGAAGCGGCGTGTTTTCAATGATCACATCTAGCTTTGACAATTGTGATGATATTGTAGCGCCAAGGCTATTTGGCCCCGTGTTGGGATTTCCCCTGTGTCTTCTGTTTTCCCGGCGTGTGTGTGTGCAAGTGTTTGTGTCTCCCTCTCCCTCCTGTGTCATAGAATGTGTCAATGAGTTCTGATGTGTTTTGATTGGGGGGAGGTGTCCAGGAGGGAATATTTAGGGGTTCAGATAGGTTAGCGATTGATAAGGGGAGGAAATAGAATATGGGGTTCTAAGACGTCCAGTAAGTTTAGTCAGAGTAGAAGTGGATTACGTGCGAGTGAGTTGTGTTGCGTTGTGTTATTGGCCGATAAGTGTAAATGACAAGTGATTGAGGCCGTGATTTTTCAGCGATCAGTTTGTTGTTTTGTAGTGGACACCTCCTGTTGCCCGTGCACCAGCCTGTACATCAATAGGAAATAAACTACCGGAGTTTTGGAACGATATCAGCCTCCCCGTCTCCTAACTTCTCATCGCGTTACAATATGTTATCTTCAACCTTACTGTTGAATAGTAATCTGCTATTTATATATATTTATATATAGCTATTTATCTATTTATATATAGTGACACTTTGAGACACCTGGACACTTTGAACACTTTTTTTCAGTTATGGACTCTTTTAGCTGCTCTTTGCTATGTACCACTCAGCTATGGCACGTGATGAACCACTCTTTTCTTCTCATCACAACCACAGCTTAATTTCCCTCGGGATTAATAAATGATACTCTACTCTATTTGCTATTCTTCCACTCTCTTCCACTCTAACTCTTACATTTGTAACGCAAAGCTGGCATCGGTCATTTACATCCATCTTGTTCGCTCTGGTGGGGTGGTGGCCAGAAGGGATACAGCTAAGGGTTAGGGTTAGGGTTAGGTTACTTCCTGTCCTGATACTGTTTATTTCTATGGAGATTTTCACTATCTGTTACGTGACTTCCGTTCTTAGCTGTATCCCATCTAGCCACAACCCTCTGGTGGGGAATGGTTGTTGTAGGCTATACAGGGCACGCAATTTCTGAGCATTGTAGTGTAGCTTACTTCACGATTAAGCTGGCGCATAACATACGTCACGGCCAACGTTAGCGATTGGGTGAAATCAGATCCAATCGTTTCAAACTTCTACAGAGTCCACGCATCCAGCTTGCAAACGTTCGTCAATAGCCGAGATCCCAGACCCTTGTAGAAGCGAAGCGTACCAAGGGGATGGCAAATGGCCAGGCTAGCCTAGGCTATATGTAGCCTAAATATAGGTCTACCCATAATATAGCCATTGTTTTTAGGTTACATTGTCTGTATGGTGAAGTTATAACCAGACTTCTTTCAATGCAAAGCAGAAGAATCAGCTGGCAATGGATTTGAAGTGACTGCTTTTCAACCCGTAGCCACTTAACTCATTGAATGCCGTGCTGTTTTCGGAAGCTTTGGCCCAGAGTGCCAGCAATCTTGATCATTGTTCAGCCGTGGCCCACTGGTTAGCACTCTGGACTTGTAACCGGAGGGTTGCCGGTTCGAGCCCCAACCAGTGGGCCACGGCTGAAGTGCCCTTGAGCAAGGCACCTAACCCCTCACTGCTCCCCGAGCGCCGCTGTGGTTGCAGGCAGCTCACTGCGCCGGGATTAGTGTGTGCCTCACCTCACTGTGTGCTGTGTTTCACTAATTCACGAATTGGGTTAAATGCAGAGACCAAATTTACCTCACGGGATCAAAAGAGTATATATACTTATATACTATACTTAAATGCAGCCCTTTGCTATGTGGCAATATCAATTGACTTTAAATAAATAAAGTTTAGGCCTTATTCAATAAACTGCCATAGCCTACTCATAACCAAGAGGCATTATTTGGGTAGTCTGTTTTAGAACTAAATAGGCCGTTGTTAAAAAAAAATAGTTCATGAACATCCTTTTTTTTGCAGTAGGGGTACAATACAGTAGAGGTAATGATAAGGACGATAAATCTGGCGATGTGGGTTCAATCCCTGTGAGTCACTATAAGTTGGATTTTTATTAGGCTTATGCAACAACAGAAAACATTTGAAATTTGACTTCTTTGAAGTTCTTTAGCAACAATGATTGCTGAGTAACGTAACACAGGTTTTGTTAAATTAGAGCAGTAGGCTACAGAGAATACAGCAGTGTTGCTCCTGTTGGGTATCAGGGCAGCAGCAAACTTTCGAATCCAACAAAACCCTTCGGTGACGGCTTTGGACGTCACCAGTCACGTGCTTATGCCAATTTGATACAAGCTCCAACACACTGTGTCGAAACAATTTGCTTCACGGAAGTGATACAAGCTTCGGTGCCTCAGTGTCGAATGTCCCATCACTAGGCGTAAAGGATATGCCTACTTTTAAAGGGAAAGGGCAGGATTAGCTATATGTCCCCCTCTGCTGGAGAAATTGTGCATTATGCTATTTTAAACTGTGGAAAAAGGTAACGATAAAGCACATGGATTTGTTTACAAGCTAGCGAAACGGTTAGCATAAGTTCGGCAGAACAATGTGGATGTTACAAGGTAAGAAACACGATTTAAAACGAGTTTCTTGTTTCTCACTTCTCTTTCCGGGACGGTAGTCTCAATGTTACAAGGTTGGTTTTCCGCCTGGATACGCTAGGGGCAGCGGGGAAACCCAGTAAACAAAATAAAGTCATGGCAACGTCCCCTAAAGGTCCCCTGGCGAACGTCACCTCCTCGACATTGGCGGACCTCTGTTCGGGAGGTCTAAAAGACGTCCCCGAGACTTTGAGGGGACGTCCTGTAATGGCCACGGCCACAGCAATGAAGAAACGTGATTGATAATGACTGACTGACATTATCATTATTGTGTTACATGCTCCAAATGTTAACCACTTTGAGCTACATTCTGTGTATGAAAGGTGCTATACAAATAAAGCTTATTATTATTATTATAATAATATTATTATAATAATATTATTATAAGTGTTCTTAACAGTCTTCTGTAAATAAAACAAAATTAACCAAACTGCATGGTTGTCATAAATCCATATTTTTATGAAAAAAAAACAATTCTGATATAATTGAACCAATAATACATTAATGGCAATGTAAATGAAACGTACATTTAAAAGTAATTTTTTTTTTAGTTTTTTTTTTTAATTAGCTCTGAATTTTCAGGTTTTTGAACTATGCTTTGCTGGTATGTTTTGATTTACAATCCAAATATAACTTCCCTGACTAGAATCACAGTGCATTCATCGAAACTCCCAGTTAAGCACATTGCAAAGATGCACCTTATGAGCTCCACCTAACACTGTTGGTTCGACCTGCATAAATGATAGAGCTGGGTTTAAATGGGCCCTTCACCAATTTGGAAATTATGTTACTGAGAAAGGTACAATGTTTTCTCTAGTATTCCAGAGTGGTATTCCCTATTCTGTACCAACAATCTGGAGTTAAGCTATTCACACAATCTTAAGACAAATAACTGAAATTCACAAAATTAAAAAATAGAGTGATCTTAGATCTGCAAGTGTTTCAGTTTAGACAAGTCAGGCTAATACATAGGTGGTAGGCATGGAGAATGTGCATTTACATTTCACAATTAACTTGCATGTACATATCTGTTAAAAAATAACCTTATCCAGACAAAAAAAAACTTAAGTTTACACACAAACAATTCTTGAAAGACTTCTTCTTCACTTCTTGCGTAGCATCTGGGCAAAGTCCTCATTGGACATGGGCTTGTTTTGCGTTACTGCAAGTGGCTCGAGCGTGGTTCCATTTGCTGCTGACGACTCTGGTACCAGCTGTCGATGCAGGGAGCGTGGGAGAAGGGCGATCTGTGTGCGACTTCTCCCCCTACTGTTAAAAAGGGAACATGCTGCTCATTATTTCATCTTAGGACTCTGACTAAACATCTGAATGATGTTGATATAAAACACAAATGTTTAACTTACATGACTTCTTTTACAGTACAATCAATTTGCCATTTATTCAGTCTACAATTAGTCTATACTGCGTTATGCATGCCTGTGATATTTTATGGGTACTGTATGGACACTTTTACACTTAACATCCTGTGAAATCACTAAGCATAATATGTTAAAATGCATCAGCACAGTGACCAAGGGTGTATTTATGAGTAGACAGGGTCGGTGATATACAGTGCTGTGAAAAAGAATTTGCCCCCTTCCCGATTTCTTCTATTTTTGCATATTTGTCACACTAAAATGTTTCAGATAATCAAACACATTTTTAATAGCTTGAGTGAACACGAAATGCAGTTTTTAAATAATGATTTAATTTATTGAAGGAAAAAGCTATCCAACCCTACCTGGCCCTATGTGAAATGTAATTGTCCCCTTAGTAACTAAATTAACAAATTAACCAAATTTCATTTACAATTGGATTCAACTTCACTAGACCTAGGCATGATTACTGCCAACCTTGTTGAATCTAAACATCACTTAAATAGAACCTGTCTGGCAATGTGAAGTTGGCTAAGAGGTCTCAAAAAGCAGCACATGATGCTGCGATCTAAAGATCTACAGATGCACTGCAAAGAAATAAAATCTAACCAAGTGTTATCAATCTTATATTAAGATCAAAACATCTATTTGGTATTGTTTATAGCAGTGGTCACCAACCTTTTTGAGCCCAAGATCCCTGACCTCTCCCTGAACAAAGGCAAGATCTACCTCGAAAATACTTCCAATTTAAGGCCTTTTATTTAGGCAAATGTATCAGGTCAAAAATATCACATCCTCCACCCCCTTATACAGGCGTCAATGAGATAACAACACTTAACATAGTCTTTACTTACATGATTTTGGTTTTGATTTTCTAATTGAAGTGTTTGTGACAATAAGTCATGATAAATTTGATAATGTTTGATCGCTGTTTTGGTATGAAGCATCTTTCACGTAATAAATGCGCACTCTAGAAAGTGAAAGTAACCTAAGCCTAGGCCTACAATGCACTCCTTGTCTGTGCACGTCCGCAATCGATTACATTCTTCAAATGGAGAACAAATTCCTGATTGCTAAACTTTTGTTTTCATTTTCTGTCCGTTGGCAGTTGATGTAGAAGCACCTAGCATAATTTGACTTCAGCGGTGACAAGTCCTGTTGAGAGAGAGAGAGAGCGCACCTGCAAAGTGGTGCTGTGTGCGTGTGTGTGTCTGCATGGGGTTACGTTCGGTTCAAGTCAGACGTTGGTCCGTCCGGTCCCGCATTCACGCTGCTCCATTATTAGATTAACGTTATCAGACAGCACTGTAAATGTATGCAGGAATTTCTCGCATTATGATGGCTAGGTCTTGAATAAATAATGCGCTATCCCGCGCTGAAATGTAGGCCCTGTAAACGTTGGCGAACATGTGGGAATTTGGTGACTGTGTTTTTAATTTTCATGTTATTCTCGGAATCTACTGGGCAAGTCCTAACGATCTACTGGTCGATCGCGATCGACGGGTTGGCGACCACTGGTTTATAGTATGAAGAGACTTACCTGAAGATCATTTTGAATTAATTTATGAAGACTTTGACTTATTTTAAGTAGTCTTATCATGACCAATTTGCTCAATGCGCTGACAGCCAAATGTCCTTGTTTTTAGGACAAATTTGTTAATGCACTAGCAGACAAATTTGCTTCTTAAATACTTCTTTAAATATTTAAATACTTTTTTCCAGTGTCATTCCACTTTATTACACATAACTCTCCTTATGGACTTTAATGTTTTGATTGTTTTATGTGTGGATTACCTGAGATAATACTAATGTCTGGTGAACATTTAAAGGAAAATTCTGGTATTTAGCACTTTGAGTCCCTTTTCTGGTTTGTTTTGGATGAACTAGAGTGGTGGACACCGAAATTTTGACGATTGGTCCTGTCTCGACTTTTCTGACTCGTTTTGAACCGCCTTTGACTACTCAAGAGTGGCTGCCAACAGACATACTGTAGGCTAATCAAACATGTCCTAAAGCAACCCTTAAACTTCCGCTTAATATTTGAACCTGAAGCACAGACGGTGGCGCAGTAATATCAAGGTGCAATGAGTCTTCCAACAGAAATCAATGGGATTTTACAAAATGCCAAATAAAACACGACAGAAACTGTATTTCGCTACGCTACTTGTTTTGGAACATCAACAAACGCCACTAACCACTCGGTGAGTTGCACAGTTTTGAAAACGAACGTTAAGGGTTGTTTTAGGACATGTTTGAGTAGCCTACAGTATGCCTGTTGGCAGCCACTCTGAGTAGTCAAAGGCGATTCAAAACAGGAGACAGGACCAATCGTCAAAATTTCGGTGTCCACCACTCTAGTTCATCCAAAACAAACCAGAAAAAGGACTTAAAGTGCTAAATACCGGAATTTTCCTTTAAGGTGAGACACTACAGGTGAATAGGGTAAAGATTTTAAATAATAGACATCACCATGAAACTTCCTCAGTTGATTACTTACACAAGTATGAACAAAAAATGTATTACAAGTTTTTGAAATTTGAATGTTTAATTATGCAAATTAGGCATTATCTCATTAAATATGTGCACATTTGCATATATTTCCGGTAGATAGATCTGAACATATGATAAAGCCAGGTACAAAATTATTTTTTCATTTTGTTTGCATACAAGATGAAAATAAAATTACAGAGAGATTTCAGGATATCTGCTTTCATTACCTAGGAAAAAATCGATGTTTGCCATATATTTTTGATTAAAATGTCACATAAATCAGGCCAGGAATGATTTATTAACAAATCCCTCTGTAAATATCTTCAGAATACTGCTAAGTGTATAACTGGAAAGTTTGGTGTACATAGGTGCTACATAGGCTGAGATGTTTCTACTGGAAAATGAGAAAAACTCAATTTGAGAAAACAGCCTTGGAACACAGCCAAGAGATTCCGTTCTCAGCCTAGACACACCTTTGAACTTTCACGATTGGTTGCGGTTACAAAGGAAGTGTCCATATTTGGATAGCAGAACGTCATGCAGGAAAAACAGAGCTTTCCAACGGTACTACACATGTTATGTTTTGTATCACGGTCGCGGTAGAGCATGAAACGTTAGAAGACTAACTTTTGGTGAATTTAGGAGAAATATACAAGCGCGAGTAGACAAAATGTAATGAAATAAACACCTAAATGAGTAAATCGGGCTTTGTTGTGGTAGTAGTGTGAAAGAATACATGCCGTGTCTCGCCTTAATAGATTTAATAGATAGATAGTTTAATGGATGTTGATATTCATAGCTTGATAAAAGTAGATAGTTTAAAAGTAGACCATTTAAAGATTGAATGTAGATAGTTTAAAAGTTGTTGATAGACTGGTAGTTTAATGCATGTTGATTACGATTTTTGAGACATAAGTGTTCAATGAATCGATTGTAAAATCGATTTTTTATGTCTAAAGACGTTTACATTTTCAATGCCAAATATAGGCCAATCCACAAACAACTAACAGGCAATAGGGCGAACGTAAAGAGGGCGCTTGTAGATGCAAGCCAGCAATATTTCTGATGATTTATTGGCGTGAAGTTTCGTGCACAATGACAAACAGAAGTGCAACATTCTCGAAAACCAATAAGCTGAGTGGACTGCCATTACATCAGTGACAAACATGACTGCAGGCTTCAACGTATCTGTGTCTGTGTTTACGATTAGAAATGTCAAACAAATTTCGCCTACGTAGAAATCGACTGCACAGTTTGCATAGCCTACCGCTTTGTTCTTCTCCATAGTTTGATATACCAAAAATCCGAAGTACTTCCACATCGAACTCCTCAAGTTATTAGGGCCTATCACTCGTCTCTCTACATGTCGCACAGGTTGATCGCGTTGTCCTCCATTTTTTGGCAAAACACGAGCAGCACAGCAGCTGATTGAAACAGCTGTTTCCAGTGCGTAAAATTGGTGGGAATTTTCTTTTTAGCTTTCGCAATGCTTACTGCACTTCGGAATTCTTTTATATTCTTGTTTGTGAATTTTGTTACATCTATCTTTTTTATTTGTTTAATTCATTTAAAATTAATAGTGTAAATATTTGCTTAAAATCGATTCCCTATTTTAGTTTTTGAAACTTGTGTTGTTTGGTCCAATCGATTGTGGAATCGATTTTCGATAGGCAGATAGTTTAATGAATGTTGATATTCAAATAGTTTAATGGCTGTGTATAGGTAGATAGTTGATGATAACTGAAAGTTGGAATGGCTCTACTGTTTGCTAGCAGTTATGCTAACAATCTTAACTATGCTAACAATGTTAACTATGTTAACCATGTTAACCGTGCTAATGTTTTCTAACGGTTTTGCTAAAAATGTTAACTATGCTAACTATGCTTACAATGTTAACTATGTTAACCATTCTACTTAGCTAACTTAGCTAATGTTTTCTAGTAGTTTTGCTAAAAATGTTAACTATGCTAATTATCTACAGTTGGTAGGAGTCATAGTTGATGACAAGTGACAGTTGGAATGTCTGAACAGTTAAAAAAGTTCGGTAGTTTAAATGGTTAAATTATTTAATAGGGAATTATTGTAGTGAGGACTTTTATTTTGAAACAGTTTTGGGCAGAGGAAACAGTTGAACAGGATGTGTAGTCTTAAGAGAGCCAGATTGTATGCTTAAAGCCTGAGACTGGCAGTTGCTGCAGGTGGCCTGGCCAACTGGCACAGGATTCTAATTGCTTAATGGCCGTATTGTGGTGTCACAATCGGCATTGTTAAGTCTATGGGGAAATTGAGTAGTTTTTAATTAATTAACATTTCTCATGTGACGTATTCTAGGTTCTATAGCTTTGTTTACATCCACCTGGTAGGCAAGGGACAAGTTGAACCCATTGAACATCGTTGTCTGCAGCTGCCTCTCAGTAGGCTACATCTCTGTATTTCAGCAATGTCAACATTTCAGGCATCCATAAAGATGATGATGAAACGTTATCCCATTGTTCAATATTTGATAGCCTGTCACAGGAACGTTATTTCGCTAAAATTGCCCTGATTTGGTGCATTGATCTGTATCGATAACGTTATGGGAGAACCTGCATGTAGCCTAATGGTAGACTAACTTTTTTTCTATGTTCAAAACGATAGGCTTTCTGAGAAGCTGTGAAATTTGGCCAGAAAGGAACATGTCTTTCCTCTGAAAGTTGACACAAAGTTAAACAATATTTGATCATTTAACTTCAACTGAACAGCGACAGGTTTTGGTAGGCAGTAGACTCAGCAGATGTTAAAACGGTAGCCTACAGTTATAGCCAGCGTCAGTCAGCATCATGTAACATTAATGGCGTTAAAGTCATGAATCTTGTAACATATTATAACATATAACAGCGATGGCTTATTCGAAGACGATCTGCATGGATATACAACCACCCAGAAAAACTCAGAATGTGAGTGATAAAGTTCATTAACTGTATGTGTGTATGTATTAACTGTTATCCATTGCAGCATCGGCTATATTAGGCTGTTATGCTAGCTCAGCCTTTAAATATGCTGTTAATTTGGTCATGTGGAATTCATTAAACGGGTAAAGATAATTCATAAACTGCTTATTTCGTACATGACTGAAGCAGTAGCCTAGGTTTAACAGTGGTGTTTGAGGTTGCTGTGTTAAGTTGTGTGTGATCGCTAAACAATTCATCAGGATCAAATCAGTTTATTTTGACATACGGGAGTTAGCCTAACTGTAGGCTATAGCACATAAGCCTATTCTGTTTTCATTTGTTAGCATTTGTTGTGATTATATAATCAAATGACATTCATGATAACTTGAAATAGAAGGTGATTGATGTCCACAAGCACAAATTTCACGAGACAAATTAGAACAAACTATTCCGGTAAAAATATTCTTGCCATGTTTAAAATGCTGCACTTTTTCCCTTCATAGCCTATCTCTGGCAATTCATTTTTGGATGACTGTAGATAGTTGTATTTTAGCCTACGCCTTCGTAGACAGTAGCCTAGGGCTACACCATTAGGCCATCTTGAGAATAAAAGACTTCACAGCTGCTAACGATCATCCTTCACAACCATGAGGATAGGTAGGCTAAACGGTCGTTCGTCGCCTTTTTGCTTCTTATTGTAAAACCAACGGTTAGGGCCTACACAAGTGGTCGGCATCCCGGTCAATATGATATTAAAATTTACATTTTGAAGCTATTTTTAACTATGTGTAGCCTATGCAACCCGACTGTTGTAGGCTTAAAAAGTATAAAAGTTACAAAGATGAAAAGTACATTGCAGATGTGTCCTTTAAAAGACCTATGTTACAAAGTTTTAATGAAGTTTCTAAGTTAAACGGTTCAAGCTGAATTGCGTGCAGAAAAAGTGGTAAGCGGAATAATAATAAGCGGAAGTTGCCTAGGAAGAACAGTACAGTGCATTTTCATGCACTGTAATAAGAAGTTGCCTAGGAAGAACAGTACAGTGGCAGTGCATTTTCATGCACTGTAATAAGAAACTTAGGAAGAATAGTACAGTGCATTTTCATTGCATTTGTTATTTTGTTACATTTTGTCTTTAGTTAGGGAAAGTAGGCCTAATGTTTAGGTCAAGCCTGATGCCTTTAATCTCTTCCTCATGGTGAGGTATACAGTTTATTAATTCAACAACGGTATTGGATTGGTATCGGATATTAAACGATACACAAAGCCGATATTGGTATCGGCATCAGTATCGGGACTGAAAAAGTTGGATCGGTGCATCCCTAGTCTCAGGAAAGTGCAACACTGACTTATCATATCCTGTTTTTCAGCACAACCTAAGCAATGTGATTAAAGTGTTTTCATTTCATTTTAGGGTCAATGAAATTTTTTTGTGTACATATAGGTTACATACATTTAAAATTGTTAAAATTTGAAAATAATTTGACAAATTATTTTCAAATATCATTTTCATCAAACCTTAATCTTAAAGTTTTGGATTTATTTAATTTTGAAAGAGTATTAACTGAATTTGGGTAAAAATGTCAACATGGTGTAACCACAAAAACATGAACCAAATAATTACACTTGCTGAAAAAAATGTAAAATTCTCTCCAAAATCCCTTCTAAAATAATCTGGCATGATCTTGCACAAGAACTTTTCTATATTCAATACAAGTAATGAACCCCATTGTTCTGAATGTTTTAATTAATATGGGGAATCGTGTCTGTCACATCAACCACTTGAAATGTCAAGTGGTGTAACCACCATTTAAGGAGCAATTTTGTATGTATTATGTTAGACGATCATGTGGCAGGAAATTATGTCATAGAGAAGGACCCTTCAAGACCTCAACTGCTATGAGTCAAGGTTAGCAACTCTCTTAAAGTAACATAATAGTGTTTTTAGGCCATGGCCAGGCAAGCTTAGGTTACATGTCAAATGGTATGACCTTTTGAAAATGTTGATAAATCATAATAATCATAAAATGTTCAATTTAATGTAAAAACTGTGTTTGAATATTCACATAAAGGTGAAGTGTGTACATAGTTGTACATAATAATGCCTGCAAATTTTGCTTTTAAGTAGAAATGTCAAATGGTGTAACCGGTTACACCATTTGATTCCTTTCTGTTTGAGACCAGTTTGATCAGATTCAGGGGCAATAGTATGTCATTTTAGGTGCCAATTATATTATTTTTATAATTTAAATAGTGACTGTTTAGCATGAACAATAGCTTTAAAAGGGTTTAATTAGATTGCAATTTAAGCGATTTTTGAAATGCCAAAGCTTTTCATTTTCATTTTAAATTTAAACTTCCATAATTATTTTTTTTATATTTTATTATGATGTATGTAAACAGTATGTTCAAATTATAAATAAATAATATAAATACATTTATTATATTTAAAATGTGCCTCTTGTCCCCCAATGGATGCCACTTACAAGCAAGGAAAACTTGTCTCGCCACAGAGTGCATGTGAACGCAGATCCTGCTGTTGGTTGATCCTGCTCTTTCATTCACTCTTATTCTCGCTCACACACACTTTGGGCCCTAATTTAGCAATCTAAAACATCCTTTAAACCAGCTATCACCAAATGGCGGACCGCGGTCCGAGTCCGGACCGTGACGTGATCCTATCCGGACCCAGACCATAATAGCCTAATTTAGATTTTCACGTAAGAAAAGCTGCGCTAAATGTTTCGTTGGTTAGGATAACAGCATTTACTTCAGGAGCTTCAGGAACCATCATTTCGCTTGCTGCTACTCAGCCAGTGAAATCTGTGAATTCTGATAAAGTCGAGTCAGTGAGTAAAGTAGCCTAGTATACTATGGAGAAGAGACTGATAGCCTGAAACGAGCGAGGAGAGGAGACGGGACGAGAAACAATCAGATATCTAAGTTAACGATAAGTAGCCTAAGTTTTTTTCAAATCATCGATTGCTCAAAGAAGAGAAAGCTAGACAGCGAGAACAGAGCTTTATATAACGATACGGGGGCAATACCACGCAAAACTGTCACGTCCGTAACGCCAACTAAATATGGATGTGACAGTTTTGCGCGGAATTGCCCTGGACTGGACCTCTTCTATATATTCTGAGACAGGCGATTTTAAGCGCCAATTTGAAGCACCTCTACTAGACAAAGCATATATTTTGAGCAAGCATAGGGTAGGCTAGGCCCATTCAACAGTGAACTGAGACCACAGAATATTTTACGATTTAGGAAGACAATATGATAATAATAATAATAATAATAATAATAATAATAATAAGCTTTATTTGTATAGCACCTTTCATACACAGAATGCAGCTCAAAGTGCTTTACATTTGAAGCATGTAACAAAATAAGTCAGTCAGTCATTATCAATCACATTGATAATGATTGATCCACCACAATCTAGTTAAGCCTACATGCATTCACTGCCCAACAACGTGATATTCCTGGGTTTCCAGGATTTCGGGTCAACATAAAAAAAACGAAAAAAATTAAATTAAACTTGCTGATTAATGGGTTCAAGGAACCAGCTGTGGAATATCCATCCTTGTCTCAGCTCAAATTTTATTTTAAGTTAACGTTAAGATCTTAAAAATAGCCAAGGCTACTCAGTTTTTCTCCCCAATTAGTCTACTCTTATCTTGCCTTATTTCTCCTCATTTCGAATGTTGCCTTTTAGGCTACTTATTTTATTTCACATTAAACATTAGGCCTAGGCCTACAATCTTCTATTTCTTGAATTTCCCCTTGGGGATCAATAAAGTATCTATCTATCTATCTATCTATCTATCTATCTATCTATCTATCTACAACTAGGCTCCATCCATCCATCCTAATATTATACATACATATACATAGCCTAAACACGCACGTTAAACATTATGATGCACCTTTGCTTGAGGACATTTTCCGTAACTGGACCTCGCTGAAGATTAATTGAATACCCCTGCTTTAAACCAATGAGGAGGACATGTGTCATTCCCTTTAACAGCAAGCAGGGCAACTTCAAACAGCGCATCAGTATTTTGATAGTCAGCGGTGTATTTGAAGGAATCTGCTTGTACGCAAGACCTTATGGAACAGGTATTCCACTAAGCCATTCTTTACTAAAACCTAGCAGAGTATAGGCTACACACATCTGCACTTGTCTATTAATTGAACTCATATGCAAAGTGAAACTAACTTCACCGTGGTGTCATAGTCAATGACAAAACAGTTACACAGTTAATTACCTTTACTATTGACTGACAATGGGTTACCAGCAAAAACATAGTCTGAAAAAAGCAAAACTTCCCCCTATAATGTTCGAATGACTGAATAAATAACCTAAGGACATGTATTCTGCTAAGGAATTTGCTGCTTACATCTCGTGACAGTGCGTCTTCAGCTGTGTTTCATATGCGCCTTTCGCTACCCAGATAGCAAAGGGCCGTTGAATCCACGTTGAATCAACCTCCGCCGCTTCAAACAAACGTGGATTCAACGCCCCTCAACGCCCCTTTGCTATCTGGGTATATACCAGGCTTTTCTTGGTCAGTGGCGTAATGCTTTTTATATGGTGTAAGATAGCGATTTTTAGATCATGTGCCAGACCACACCTTATGTCGGTAATTGCCACACCCCTGGGCGCATTATTTAATAAAAGTGAAGTGTAAGATAGGAAAAGACTTTGCATCAGAATAATAATACGCTTTGCGCCAGGTTTTGCATCGCGAAAATAGGGCCCTTTATCTCACTCTCTTTGAAAATAATGGGTATAGACTGAAATTGTATGAGAACTGAACTGAAATCAAAAAGAACACAAGTTTCTTCATTGATGTTATGAAATGATATTTGATATGGAATATGATGAATGACATGAATACATATCAAAATATCCAATTCAGTTTACCTTGATGCCTATTTTCTGTGTCAATTTCTTGTCCTATTGCTATAAACGTTTTATGGTCAATTGGTGTAACCGATTTATGTCAATTGGTGTAACCAGTATTTTGTCTAAAAGACTAATAATTAGGGGTGTGAATCTCTCATGTTAAAGACGATACGATTCACATCTAGATACATGGGCACGATTCGATACAAGAAAAGATACATGTTCATAAAAAACGATTCAGTACGATTCGATGCAGTTCGATGCAGTTGAAGAATGGAAAGCATTCTGAAAGATTTTTTATCATTTGCTTAAGGTGCACATTCATTTTATATTATCAATTATCATGGTCATGTCAATTAGGCAAAAACAAATGTGTGAATATGATTATCTAAACTGAGGTTTTTATCATATGCTGTATTAAAATGAAAAAAAGAATAGTCTACATTTCAGTCAAACACAGCAGCCAAATACAACATAAAAATACATTTTTACAGACTTTATAGATTTTATAGAGTTATATCTGATTGTTTTCAAGGAGCTATAGCCTATTGTTGAGGTAAGACAATTCCGAAATAAAATAAAACTGCTTAAGACAATCTTGGCCTTTTCTCATATAGCCTACAAGAATAAAATAGGCCTATGAACTGGGCCTATTTTGTTCCAAGTCTGAGTGAATATGAACAAAATAATAATAATTTGTGCATCGTTTTAGCAGCAAGGGCCAAATTATTCTTTAACATTAAGGAAATCCCTTCATCAAACGTAAGGCTACTCTACAGACTATCGTTGCTATAGTAAGTGTTTAATTTCGCGCTGGATTTTGAAAAACAAAAGAGTAATAAAAACTGTCAAACAAACGACCGAGTGCGAGTTGTCACGTGCTTAAGGTGCAGTAGATGTATGGGTAATGAAGTCCTTTGACAACTTTGGGCAATGAATGTAGCCCAAAACGAACTGCATTACCCACAAATCCGTGCCACGTGTAGTTTCAAAACACGAAGTGGGATGAACGCGCTGCTTGCAACGTAAATGAGAGTCTGAGCGAGCAGAAAAGATTGTGAACCGATTCGTAACAAGTACATCGATATAACGACCGGTTCATTTCAGTTTTATTCCGATACGGGGCTTCACATATCGATGTAGCCGTATCTTACACGTTAAAGACGGATACCGATACGTATTTTCACTTTTTCACTTTACTTCACTATAATAATGGTTGTTTAAACCATTTTTACTCAAATGGTCAAAGAATAGACATAAAACAAGATGTTTACAGCATATGGTCTTGCTCAGTACAATGAAAAACCCATATAATTTAAATGTAAACTAATAATTTCATGAGAGCAATTGCATGAACTCTAGGAGGTGTGAAATATTAGATATTTGTAATTTTTGTGGTTACACCATTTAACAATTTAACAGGCTGTTAGTTCTATCTTTTGTTAAAAAACAGTATACACGTTATTAAATAATATGAATACAACAGAAATACAAAGTATACATTTTAGCAAACCTCAGGCATGTTTTGTTTTAAAGGTTTAAACATATTTTTAATTTTCTCATCTTACCAACCCTTATCTGTTACTGACCCTTTAACCAACTATATACACAAACATGAACAAAAGACATCAAAATATGTATCTATTATTTTTAAATAAATGATTGGCAAAAAACACAAATACATAGATTAAATAAAATATTTTTAAAATATTTTTTAAATACCATTGAGAGATATCCCTTCTCAAAGTCATGTTGACACTACTCTCTATAATGCTAGTCAATCACCAAACAGAATATCTGTAGAAGGAACTGAAGATTTACAAGAGAGCCACAAGGAACCTTCAAGATTTGACAAACAATCTATTTAGAAAAATGTATCACCTATTAAATAAATTTCAATTTGCTTGGTCAATTTTACCACTCCCCCCGTCCCTCCCCCACCCACCCCGACTGTATTGAATTCAGACTTACGCTCCATGTGTCTGCTGCGGTGGCATAGATTTGTATTGTTTTCCAGAGGTGGTCTCCATTTTTCTTCCAGGTGGATTACTGATGGCAACGGAGATGGTATAATTTTGAACATCCATTCCATCCATCTTGAGAACAGCCTGTGAGGCCTGGGCCTCATTAGCAAACTCCACATATGCCAGACCCTGCATATAAAACAAAAAAAAAAATTAATCATTGTTTTCAGAAACTGTATGCTTTGCACTATAATTTGTGCATCAGCTAGCATTTGGGTAGGTTAGTTGTACTTTACTACAGTTCTATTTAAACCTAGCCTGGGTGGACCAGGCAAAACTGTAAGCAAATCTGAATTTGCTTTGCAGGTTGGTCTGGAAAAGAGACCATAAACGTCCGTTTCCAAATCATCAAAAACCCAGGAACGTGTATTTTCTTTGGATTTGAGTAAACAAATGCATTTAAAACCTTGCAAGAAAGAATTTCATTGCTGATTACACCTGTGGAAGTAGTATACCAGCATGTTAGGAAATGGGCATCAATAAAACAAAGTACACTCAATTAAGTTGAAAGGTACAGTACACTCAATTCAGTTGATGTGAAGAACTATAGACCTGTCTCCCTTCTTAGGAAGGAAGGGATATAATATGAACAACCTTTAGCCAGAACTGCAGACTAACATTCAAACAATAGAATATTGTAAAATACATAGATAGATAGACACAGTCTAGGAAACTGCACTGAATGATAGAACGGGGATGGTAAAAGTAAGAAGTTGGATCTAACACTTAAGTTGGCTACAGTGTAGCATCCTATTGCAACAAGAGGAAAAATGGGTTTGGATTTCATTTCATACAATTGGCGATCTTTAGGCTATTTAGGCCAACTGTTTGGGCTTATAGCTTTTAAATAAGACAACTAACCCATCTAAACCTTCCCTCATGGACTAAACTTCTGCAAAATTCCAAATGGTAAGTACTCTGGTTTCAAAGTCACTTGAGCACAAAAATATTTTATTTCCAACTGCTGAGTTTGTTTCAATCCATAGGCCATCAATGGTGGGTATGACAATAATATTTTTGGCCGAAAATTGTTGAGAGGAGAGAGGAGAGGATTATTTAAAGGAAAACATGATTTTAAAGATTGTAGAGTGCAGCACTGTAGTTGCCTGGCTGTTATAGCTATTGGTTGTTGCAACTTGAGCTAGGTAGTAGTGTTTTTTTTTTTTAGTACTCTGTGACCTCGAGAAACGAAGATCTATGTGATGTAAGGCATGTTTGTATTGAAAGATTCAACCAGATCGAGGCTGCTCTGCAAGATCGAACGTGCCAGCTGATTTGACGATACCGGACCAGGGAGCCATGGAATTGTCTTCCTACAGATACAGATCTTGTCATAACCTCTCTCTACACTGTCAAAGTTTACAATACTTTGGTTTGTCTGTAGAAACACTCACCAAACTACCACAGAAGTGTAATTATATTTTGAGCATTGTTAGTGGTATAAAATAGCGACGTGGCACCTTGCCGTTAGCATCACTGTAATCCCATTCAGTGATGGTGCAAATAAACAGTCTTGCTCAAAACGCCACCAATTAACATAATTTTGCCCTTAAAAAAAAGTTTGAAGTTGTTAACTACCGTGAATAGACCAAATTGTTTGGTCAAAACCAAACCGACAGGCACCTACAGATGTGGTGTCTGCAACCACTGCAATAACATTAAGGGAGAACACATTTAAGGATGTTTTTACGCACGATATTGCCATGTCGTAGCTTTACCAACTGCAATGCTACATTTGTGGCACGATACGGTGGTCAGACAGACAGGACTCTACTGTGTTTGTGAAGTGGATGGACACATGGGAGATGTCTATGTGATCAACAATTCACCCTGCCTTTGCTGACAGCATGTGCATGTTTTTCAGTTATTTATTTTTATTAGGCTACTAGAATACACTTAGTAGAGCACAGACCTACACCAAAGAGGTGTATTTGTGGAATGCCACCTTGTAAGGGTCTGGTTGCAAATATAAAGTTACAGTAACTATCAAGAAATTTCAGACAGTGAAGCACAGGGTCATTAGACTTAGGATAGGTTAGAGTTTTTATGATGCTTTTATATGGAATGTCATTACTTGAATTCGACCCACTACTGCCCTATGATAATTCCTAATCCTATGGACAATACATTCCCTACACTTGACTATTTGAACTTTCTGATACTTTCTGTGACTCACCCAACTAACCTGTTCATTATCATGTATACAGACCTTACTGCCCTGTAACTGACCCTAGGCAGATGAGTCTAGCCCTTGAGTCGTGGATCTACTCATGGGCTCTCTCTGAATGTTTAACACTCTGTAAAGCGCCATGAGACATGTGTAATGTTTTGGCGCTCTATAAGTGAAATTAAATTGAAATTGCTAGTACTGGGTTGGAAAGTATTTGGTGTAGTAATGCACCGATAATGAAATTCTGGGCCGATACAGATATATAAAATTTCACTTTGGCCGATAAAGATACCAATATTTTTATTGACATGTTTTGATACACCGTTGCTGGCAAAAACGTATTCAATTTTTCCGAACAAGAAAATTAGAAGAGAGAGCAGGGCTTAAACTTATTATTAAATCAGTAATATTGAATATACAGTAGTGTGATCATTCACACCAGTGGCCATCCTAGATTCTGCTTGACTCTCTCCACATACACACACAAACACACACAGAAAATGATGGCTTTTGTCATATGTTTCTATTTCATACATTTTGAAATTCATATAAAGTGTATTTAGTTAATAATGTATAGTATTTTATAATCTGCATAATTACTAGTAGCTAAACATATTTAGCAATTTGAATACTTCATATTGATTTTTGAACTATTACACTTAGGCATATCTTTAATGTGGTGTGTAGGTCTAATTGAGTGTACATTGGTGATATGTAGGTGTAATTGAGTGTCTGTCACTTTAAGAAATACATGAGATATTAGCCTTCAGTCTCACGGTTTTAGGTTGGTGAATAAAAAATAGGTGAATAAAAGTTGGGCATAGTGCATAAGGATATGTTGATGCAATTCATTATGTTTTCTATGTCATTAGATAAAATAAATGTTCAAAAAACTAACAAGTTGAAGAAAATCTTTCTGGGATCATAGAAGAGACAAGTGTCTTGCAATGTTTAGTAATGATTTTAGTGAGCATTTTAGAGAGAAGAAAATAACTTTAATCTGGCATATCCCTCTGCTACTCTCTTATGGAAAGTTTTCAGATCTGCACTCTTAGAATAGGTTGGCGACGCTTATCAGCGATTTAGTCGTGGCCAGCATATTTGAAAATATCGGCCACTAATATAGACTGTTTCGCATATGGCCGATGGCAGCAAAAAAGGCCCATATCGGCCGATACGATAGCCTGCCGATATATAGGTGCATCACTTATTTGGTGGCATATGGGCAGTTCCAGCGTTATGGATGTGACAATTGGACTCATATTGGTAAACAAAATGCCTTAGAGTGGGGGCAAAATTAGTATCAGTGAATTAATTTGCATAACTTTTAATGTAACCTCTGTCCTCTGAATACTGAGAAATCCTCAAATTTCATATAATCAATTTCATCCTAAGAATACAAGGCATTTTATCAGCGTTATGGATGTGACATGAAATGGACACACTTTTGTGAGAGATTACAGGTTTTCTACAAACTCTGTGAATTTTTAAGGAAACTGCCGAAACTATGATATATGTAGCATGAAGGAGACTTGAATGAACACAAAAAGTGTGTTTTTGAAACTATGCGTCATTTTCGTAATGCATTATGTAGGAAAAACTGGCGTTATGGATGTGACTGTTTCACGTTATGGATGTGACGTGTCTGAACCAGTCCTCGACAAACTACATAAAACACATAATTAAGTAGTGAATTTTGATATGAAACAATTGAAATAGTAATCATGAAAAACTAGCGATTAAATTATTGCTTCCTCAGTGCCCACTAAGATCCACAGGAGGAATCAGGACAACAAGTCATTTAAAATATAAAAAAGAAATGTATTTTTTTCTTTTACCGTCATCAATTTTGGTCAGTGATTCCCGGGTTACTAAAACACCAGGGAACATGAAACTTGGTGGCCACTCCTCTAAATAACTAGCCCTACCTGAACCGTTGCACCCAAGATGACAAAATATTTATGGTATGTTAGTCTCAAGAGCCCGCATCAACCTAACCCATACCCACTCATTTGTGATTTGCACACATAAAGTACATGCACGTGCACGCACGCACATGCACACACACATGCACGCACACACAGTCGCACACATACAGACTGGCAAGCACACACACACACATAAACACATACAGACAGGCAAGCACACACACACACACACATGCACAAACACCCACCCACATGAATGCAGACACATAAACACACACACACAGGCACGCATACGCATGTGCGCATGCAAACACACACACACACTCACACACACTCTTATAAACAAAAGCAAACTCACATATGCACACACTCATTTACATGCACATGAGTTGCAGGAGTAGGAGATGGAGACAAATTGACAAGCGTGATTTATTTTTGCGAAGAGAATATGCAGGACTGAGATGCGGTCATATTTTGTACCGCTATGCGGTACATCTAGTTTATTGCTGCCGTTACTCATGTTACTCTGTGGGTATTAGCTACAGAGGACCTGACACTTCAAATGCTGGCATATCGCGTCACATTTAAAATTAAACTGTGTTAAACAGATGTGAACGGCAGGCTGAACAGATCTGCAACAGAAGGAGGTTGCTATGTTAACTCCAGCTGCAAAGTCAGCCATCTTCACCAGCTAACACGATAATCCAGTTACTGTACAACAAGAGTATGAAAGTTACAGGAAGATAATCGCTCAGATTTGTATTATTAGGCCACTTGAAAATAGGCTATGGCTAGGCTAATCACTGGAGGTATTTTAATATTATGTTTGTTTTGCTAATGGTTAGGCAAGGCCTCCCTATGGTTTTGATCAACCTAATAATCTTTGAAATGTCAATTGTAAACACTAAGGTGAAATGCGTTAAAACTGACATGCCACCAGACGTTTTATCGGCTTTGAGGTATAATAAAGTCTCCGTCTTGTAAATTCACATTATGTAACATCCATAACGTCACATCCATAACGCACCATTAAAGGTTTTAAAAGTAAGAAAGGGGCACAATTTGGTCATCACACTTTACATTGATATAAATCAGCTTTGCACAGACACTTTTTTGACATTGTCGCATCAACACTGTATGTGTAGCATAAACTTTTCCTATAAAACGTTGAACTTGCTGACTTAAAAACAAAAGCCTTACAAATGTAAGGAGTTGTGCTCTTAAAGGCAAGCTGAGCATAGACATTGCTCTACCATTCCCTTGTCAATATGGAATTTGTCAAATGACACAATTTGATTGAACCTTGGGTCCATTTATCCACTTTTTAAATATGTATAATATTACCATGTGAAAAATGTTGTTTCTGTATGGTTGCACACCATATTTATGATGTAAGAAGAGTGTAATTCTCCATCAAAATCAATCAGATCAATTACAAAACAATAAAATATAGACCTAAATGAAGATTTTAACAACAGTTCTATTTGCGTACGCACAACGTTTTTTTTCCAAGGTAGGCATGACCTTTGCATGGAATTGCCCATATATTCAACAAGGTGCTGATAAAAAATGTCAGAGCTTTTGGTCCATATTGACATGATAGCATCATGCAGTTGCTGCACATTTATCGGCTACACATCCATGAGGCAAATCTCCATTCTATCACATCAGTCAGATATTTTTCATGATGTTGTTTTTGTTTATGTTTATTAGGGGCATCACGATTCTCCAAATCTTCAATTTGATTTAATTTTCTATTTTAAAGTTACGATTCGATCTGATTTTCGTTCTTTTTTATAGAGCCCGACTGATTTATCGGCGGGCCGATATTATCGGCCGATATTAGGCATTTTCCAAACTATCGGTATCGGCATATATAATGGCCGATAAATGAATATTTTAAACACCCTTCAACCATGTCATGAGTGTTGGCGTTGTATAGTTTGTCCACCAGAGGGCACTCTACAC